>NC_059164.1:3750000-4375000 GCF_019923935.1 Bubalus bubalis | reverse complement strand
ATGGTAATTTTGGTGAAGAACCAACAGAAGCTGACTGCCACCAATAATGTACCAAAGCCAGAAATTTCACATCTGTATCTTTCCTTTCTGATAGGCAACCAATACACCCAAATTATATAAAACATTCAAAGAAAAACAAACAAACAAAAAAAGCCCAAGACCATTTCTGGCCTCTGATTTTAAGTATGCTGCATTTGGTTGGCGTCTGTTCACTAAAAGGTACTAAAACAAAAGATACAATAATTGTATACGATAGGAGGCTCTGCATGCGAGTGTGACGAAAAAGTCAAATGCATCAAGAATAACAATCTCAGGTTTGTTACCATATCCACAGAAAAAGCCCCTAGTCTCTGCCAGGGGGCTTGGACGTGAAGGCCAGAGATCCACAAAGCACCACGAACCAGACTCGGCCGGGGTTGGGGGCTGGTGACTGACTTTCTGCTCACACAATACCACCCCAGAAACAGTGTCCCAAGTTTAGAATCCCCATTTCTTCTACAATCAGATTCTTTTAAAGGATTTTACAAGTACTTTTTGGATACAATTTTGCTGACCTCTTAAATGTTTGCTGACCTCTCCAAATATAAGATAGTTTTGCCAAAAGGATTCCGGTCTCCGTAAACAGACTCATTAAATAACCTCTCCAATGGAGACAGATTAGTAGCAATTCCGTTTCACATTTCTCGATCTCATTTTGAGATGCCCACTACCATGAAAAAGGACTTTCCACATTTCTTTTCTTTGGGGGAGATTTGTTTGTTCAAAGGGAATTACATAACCGCCACTAAGCGCACAGCAAAAAAAAAAAAGTTCCTTTTAACATTCCTCAGCTTCAGGATTATTTGATTTGCTAACCTGGCTCACTTTTTCCTGGCATTAAAGGCAGAGTTAAAAAAGAAAGAAAAAGGCATTTTTTGAAAACCTTTTGCGCACTTGGGCAGCACCGCAGCCTATGAGTTCGCGCGGGCAGGATGAGTCAACGGGACACACTGCAATGAAAAGAGATTAGTTGTCCCCAAAGCTGCCTCACTGGAGACCAGTTGCTAGAGTGGAACATGGGCCCCTTTGGTAAGCAGGTGCAGGGCCCACCCCAGGCACTCATTCCATTCGCAGGACTCATCACACATTCGCTCCAGGCCCTTGAGACAGCTCGCAGGTCCTGGGTGTGCCCCGCGGAGACGCACTGCCCCGGCAAGCCGAGCGCGCGACCCCTTGAGCGCTGAGCGCAGGCCACTGGGCCCGGCGGGGGTCCTGCCCGGCTCAAACTCCAGTTCGGGATCTGGTTAAAGAGCAGGGTTATTTTTCTTGTATTACGGAAGTTACTCTTTCAGCGAGTAGAATACGAACCTGACCTGTAATCTGCATACACGAGTTATGGGATGTAAAACAGACCCCGCGAAGGTTTGGGCAAGAGGATCGGCCACGCAGGCAGGGATGGAAGCCCCTACTTTAGTGAGATGCTGGGGTCCCCGGGGCGGGCCCGGTTCACTTGCCAGTGCCCTGTACCGAGGAGCCCCGAAAAGTCAGCCAGGGAGGGGAGCAGCAGAAAACCTCCAGGGCAATGCCCTGTACACAGCCTTCCCAAGACCGCGGCACCTAGGCGCCTCTGGGTGCTCGGACCCTGTTCCCCTTCCTTTCGGGGGGAGGAGGAGCGGACGGTGGGGCGGGGTGACAGACTGGAACACAGTCACCCAAGGGGCAAGTCAGCGACAGGGCTGGGGGCCCGGCCGGGTCTCCACCGCCTTCCTCCCCTCCCGCAGGGGGAGCCCTCGCGGGTGGCAGGGAAAGTTCGTGGGGCTCCGCCCGCGGGGGCCCCCAAAAGGGAGCGCACAATCCCCCAAAGGAGCGCGCGCACAAACGCACACACGCGAAAAGCGCCGGGGCCGCGGGCTGACACTGTTACCCGGGCAACGACCTGGGCGCACAAAGTACACAACTCCCTTCCCCCGCCGGGCGCGGGCTCGCGGCCCCGAAAGGGGCGCCCGGTCCCGAGTGCACGCCGCGCGGGCGCCGGCGTCCGCGGCGAGGGGAGCCCGGGGCGGCTTACCCGGTCGGGGGCTTGGCCGCCGAGGCTCGCAACGCGTCCATGGAGTCTGCGGGCGAGGCGGGGCGCGGGCGGCGCTCGGGCCCCGCGAGTCAGGCGCTCGCAGCCGCCGCCGCGGCCCTCATTCACTTTTTCCGCGCTGACCCATCGTCCTCCGTCGCGGGCCGGCGGAGGACAGCGGCCCGGCCGGAACGGCAGAAGGGGCTGGAACAGACCCAGGCAGGCGGGGGCGCGGGCCCGCGGGGAGGGGCCGACGCGGGGCGGGGGTGCCGGGAGCAAGGTGCGCCGCGCCCCCGGGAGCACCGCCCCCGCTGCCGCGCGCCTCCGGAGCGGCCGGCTCTGCCAGCGGCGCGCGTCCGGGGCGGGGGCCGGGCGGCAGCCGGGCCCGAGAAGATACCCGGTTCGCCGCCGCCTGCTTCCCCGGGCCTCTGCTCCCGGGAGGGAAGGCACTGCTCTCCTGGCGCGTGGGGGTCCCGGGAGCGCGCCTCGCGGGGGCGGGGAGGAGCTGCGGAGGGGGAAGCACCTGGCAGCCTCTCGGGCAGGACGAGGACGAGGACGAGATGGGCGGACCGACGGGAGGACGTCGGAGCGCTAAGAGTGAGCGGTGTCAGCCTCGACGCCCTGGAACCCAGAACCTCCTTCTGGGCAGCGGCTCTGGTGCGGTGGGTCTCTACGTGCCTTCCTGACCTGCCGCACCTGGGAACCTGTGAGAAAGGCAAATTCGGACTCCACCGCGTCAGGTATTAGAAGTTGTGGGCCCTGGAGCCGGCCCAGCTTTGCTCCTGGGAGCTCGGGTGGACGCACGCTCGAGTTTGCCTGGTTGTTAGACAGGTGCTGCGGTCGCGCTGCCGGGTGAATTCGAGGGGCCGCGGGCAGAAATGCCAGCACAGGCAGCCCACGTGGGGCCCAGAGCAAGCCAGCCAGAGACCCCAGATCTTCCAAGCTTCACCCCACACTCCTAACCCACCCCAAAGCCACAAAAGGGATCTGGGCTAGTGCGAAAGTCTGCTTTACAAAAAGGACTCTTCCGTGGGGTTCCAAGGACTAGAATAAAATATAAGTAAGTGAGCCTGCTATGATGGGTGTTAAAGGAGGCGTTCCTTTGAGTCTAAAACTGGAATGAGGAATCCAGAGGCCTGCCTGAGCCTTCCTCCCGCTGCCCTCCAGCTTTCCCCTTAAGGAAAGGGAGAGACCGGGCTAGATGCAGAATGGGAAATCCTTGCTGGAACTTGAAAGGCCTTAGGTATTCAGACCTGGGTGCACAGCCTCAGAGCCCACCACGCTGCAGCTCTGCCTTCCCATTCTGCCCATCTCAGGCATCTGCCTGGGATACTCTGCGGTGTCATTTCCAGTTCCACCCTGTGGTCCCTGCTCAGATGCCACCTCCCCAGGCAAGCCCTCCAGGAGCACCCTGTGTGAAATACAGACTTAGTATTGCTCTGCATGTCCTGAGTTATTTTTATTCTAAGAATTTGTCTATTTGTATATAGCATACATTTTTAATATATATTTTTAAATATAGATTTGTTGCTTGCTTATTTTAAATATTTGTATTTACAAATAGCTGTTTATGTTTTCATTATAGATAAAATTTTGCTTCTATATATGAATGTGTCTGTGAACTTTGTTTATATAAGTAAACAATTACAGGTGCAAACATTATAAATCAATGGAATATAAATATATATGCCATATTTGGCACATTTTGTCCTTGTCTGGCCATCTGTCTTCTTCCCTAGAATGTGATCTCAGTGTTGGGCCTTTGTCTGTTTCATGTATCATTGGACCCCCAGCACTTAGGACAGTCTGGCAGGTAGACGGGATGCCTGATAAATGCAGGGTGCGCTGAATGAGTGAATCTCTCCTAATCCTTCCCCCTCTAGGTGTGGGGATCAAGGACTCCTCCTCAGGATCTCTGGTTTCCTCCTTACTCTTACTTGGGAAGCCACGTAAGAAAGGGCAGCCTGGGAGGGGCTAGAGATCCCTGTCTGGATCCTGCTGAGAGGGCAGGCAGGAGTGCAGCTCACTGGAAGGCCTGGAAAGGCCGCAGGAGGAATTGGGACGGGGGGAGAAGGAGGAATAGCCCAGTGTTCCCAATGGAGAAGGGGGTCATAGCAGGTAGCTGTCTCTCAGGGAGACAACATCCGGGAAAGATGAATAGAAGGAGGCAGTGTCCCACCTTCAGTCTGATGTTCAAATTGCTCTAGAGTAAAGGCCCAGAAGGACCCAGAGACCTGGACACCTCTGATTCCAGGAGGGCCACCAGGCATCTCAGACCCTGAAACCCTACAGGCACATTTACTTAACCAGGAGTGGGGTGAAGGGTGAGGACTGGTGAGAGATATCATGAGGAGGAGGGGGGAAGGATCAGACTTGCCCCAGGAATAATGGGCTGAGTGCCCAAGGCTTTAGGGAAGAGTTGGGCCAGCCTGGCAGCCTCCTGGGTCAGCTTGGGGGCCAGTTCTCTGTTTGCAACCCAAACTTCTTTTACCATGGGGATCCCTGCAAACCCACCTGCGTAGAGATGTGGTCCAAAATTGCGCAGCTCACAGAATGCTGTTGATGTGGTGTGTTAGTCACTCAATCCTGTCCAACTCTTTGTGACCCCATGGACTGTAGCCCAATTCTCCAGGCAAGAATGCTCAAGTGGGAAGCCATTCCTTTCTCCAGGAGATCTTCCCAACCCAGGGATCAAACCCAGGTCTCCTGCACTTCAGGCAGATTCTTCACCATCTGAGCCACCAGGGAAGCCCCAGTTCAAAGGATACTTTGCAGTATCTGCCATATGCCAGTCATTGTGTGAGGAGCGGAGCCAGCTGACCACTTTGCATTGGAGACAGACTGAAGTGCCAGGCGGAAGCTTAACGCTTCCAGACCCAGTGTGGGAACCGCAATAGGCGCAGGCTAAGAGTCTGAGGGCAGGGGCTCTGCCCCTGTGGCACCCTGAGCAGGACACGCTCCTGGATTTGCTTATGGTGCTTCTATAGCAAATGCACACTTGTGTGCAGGGGGAGCAGGTTTCCCTGCTGCTCTTTTCCTGCATAGTCTGTTAAGTTTCCCTGAATAAATTAGAACCTTTGGAGATATTAACTATCTTTTAATGTCTTATTTGGGGCATTGTAAATATCCAGGGATGTGCTGATAAATCTTTTAAAATGGCACCAAAAAAAGCCCCAATTTGAAGGCTTTGTCAGTTTTTGTTGTGGCTGCTCCCACCCTGGCCTTTCTTTCTCAAACTGCTGTCACCCACCAAGAGGTTGCTGAAGACAGGGTTGGGGGTGGGCCCCCGCACATTGGGGCAGCCACCCCATCTTACCTTCCTAAGTTTTGCAGGAAAGCTGCACCTTTGCTGCTTTGCTGCGTGGGGCATGGCGGCGTGCCGTGGCAGCTCTGGATGCAAGGAGAGGGCGCTAGCACTGCTGCTGTGACCCAGAGTGTGAGGCCACCTCTAGGTCTCCCTTTCCTTGCCCTGACGCCACCTCCCTGCTTTGCTGCTATGTCTGCACCCAGAGCGCCCCTCTACCCTTGGCAGGAAAAGCCCTCAGTGCCCACTCAGCCCATGCAGTCAGCCCTGGCCTCCAGGCTGGGTGCCTGGAATACCCAGAGTCCCTCCAGCTACTCCGTATCCCTTTTGAGGAAAAGAAGAAGAATGTACATGAAACAAACACATTAGGAAGCAGCTCAGCTTAGAGTAGGGCTTCCCAAACTAGAATACACTCAGGATGCTCCTGGGAATTGTATTAAAATGCAACTCCTGCTCCAATGGTTCCAGAGAGTCTGCATTTCCAACAACTTCCCAGAGAGTCAGGGCTGCTGCCCCAGGGAGTGAATGGGCTGCCAAGTTTCTTCAGTCATATCCAACTCTTTCAGACTGCAGCCCGCCAGGCTCCTCTGTCCATGGGATTCTCCAGTCAAGAACACTAGAGTGAGTTGCCATGCCTGCCTCCAGGGAAAATGTCTGGGTTGTGTCTCTTGTCCTGCATTATCAGGTGATTCTTTACCACTAGCACCAACTGGGAAGCTAGGGTTTAGAGTCAAACATACTAACCTTAACCTAACTCATAGTAAAATCACTAAGGGTGAGTCATTTCTCCTTCTAAACTTTTGTTTCTGCCTCTGTGAAATAAAAGTCATCAGAGGCAAATCCAGGTTTCCAGGTCTGGTAATCCAATTTTAATATAACACGGGGAGCTATGCATTTAATACAACATAGGAACTAAAGGAAATCAACCCTGAATATTCATTGCAAGGACTGATGCTGAAGCTGAAGCTCCAATACTTTGGCCACCTGATGCAAAGAGCCAACTCATTACAAACAGACCCTGATGTTGGGAAAGATTGAAGGCAGGAGGAGAAGGGAACGACAGAGGATGAGATGGTTGGAATGCATCGCTGACTCAATGGACATGAGCTTGAGCAGGCTCCGGGAGATGGTGAAGGACAGGGAGGCCTAGCGTGCTACAGTCCATGGGGTTGCAGAGTCAGACACGGCTGACTAAACAACAGGGAACTATGGTCTGTATCTTGTAATAACCTACAATGGAAAAGAATCTGAAAAAGAATGGATTTATATATATGTATAACTGAGTCACTTTGCTGTACACCCAAAACACTGTAAATCAACTGTAAGTCAATAAAAAATTTAATTATATGAACTAACATGTAAGTAAATTACATTAAAAGTAAGGGTAATAAATACTAAAAAAGAAAAAAAAAAAGCATACCAGCACAGGGAATTATAGTCAGTATCTTGGTATCTTGTCATAAATTATAATGGAAAAGAATCTGAGAAAGAATAGATACATATATAAATATATATAACAGTCACTTTGCTGTACACCTGAAACAATCATCTATACATCAAGAAAAAAACCTGTACACAAGTAAGTAAATTACATCAAAAGTAAGGGTAATAAATACTAAAAAAGAAAAAACTAGCATACCATATGATTAATACCAATTTAGATACGGAACTGCATATTTACTTTGAGTACAGTATGGACTGAATTGTCTCCTCAAAATCCAGGTGGAAGCCTTAGTCCCCAGTGCTACTGTTTGGGAATGGGGCCTTCCAGAGGGTACCGTAGATTCAGTGAGTTCATGAGGGTGGGGCCTTGGCTTTAAGTCACTGGTGTCCTTTCAAGAAGACCAGGCTCCGGACCTCACTGTCTCCCCGTGAGGGCTCACATTTGCTTCAGGCTCAGATTTAATCATTTCTTTTCGGATGGTAAGTTATTTAAACAGAATGTATTTCACCTGAGATCATTAACTGACACCAGTAACTCAAAAACACACTGATGTGGAGTCCTTGTTTTTTACTGAGCTAGAATCCCAATGCCATGTATGCAATCCAGTGGTCATAGAGTTGTCTGGTTATACGCAGAGGTGCCCAGCCATCCCCACTACCTAAATTCATAGCGTGGTTATCACCCCAAGGAAACCCTATGTCTGCAAGCATTTTCTCCCTGCTCCCCACCTCCTAACCCCCCTCAGAGTCATTCGCCTTTATGTATCTATGGGTCTACCTACTTAGGACATTTCATAGAAATGCACTCATGAAATAATACAGCCTTTTGTGTCTGGCTTCTTTGACTTATTATGTTCCAGGTTCACCCATGTTGTAGCATATGACAGAATTTCATTCCTTTTTATGGTAAAATAAGATTCCTGTGCTTGGATAGACCACATTTTGTTGATAAACGTAAGTGGTCTCACTTTTTGTCTATCATGAATAATACTTCTATGAACATTCACATAGAACAACATGTAATGTGGGTCCTAGGGTTCCCAGCCCTTCTCACAGCGGGACATGTGAGTATAATTTACAGTTGGCCCTCCACGCATGAGGGAGGGCACTCTGTATCCGAGCCTTTGCATCAAGCATTCAATCAACTGTGAATTGTGTGGTACTGTAGTGTTTACTATTGAAAAAAATCTCAAAGAGTTTAAATCCATTGTGTGGACAAGTTTTCATTTTTCATGTATTTCTAAGAGTGGAATTGCTGACCATATGATGACTCTGGGTTCAACCCTAAGAGAAACTGCCAAATGTTTTTTACAAAGTGGTTGCATCATTTTCCAATCCCACCAGCAATGAATGAGGGTTCCAGTTCCTCCATATCCTTAGCAACATGTGTTAATATCTGTCTTTGATTCTAGCCATCCTAGTGGGTATGAAACATTATCTCACTGAGGTTTTGATTTTCATTTCCCTAATGACATGATGTTGAAAAACTTTTCATGTGTTTTTTTCTTTTGCTATTTGTATATCTTCTTTAGAGAAGTATGATTCAAGTTCTTTGCCTATTTTGAAAGTTAGGTTGTTTGCCTTTATATTTTTGAGCTGTGAGAGTTATTTATATAATCTACATACAAATCTCTTATCATATATGTGATGTGAAAATGTTTTCTCCTTTGGATTATTCTTTCACACTCTTCTTTTTAAATCTAAGCATAGTTGATTTATAGAGTTGTGTTAGTCCCTGTTTACAGCAAAATGATTAGTTATACATATGTATACATATTCTTTTTCATTATGGCTTATTACAGAATATTGAATATAGTTCCATGTGCTCTACAATAGGACCTTGTTAAAAGTGAAACTTGCTTCGTTGTCTCTGACTCTTTGCAACCCCATAGACTGTAGCCTTCCAGGCTCCTCTGTCCATGGAATTCTCCAGGCAAGAATACTGGAGTGGGTAGCTATTCCCTTCTCCAGGGGATCTTCCCAACCCAGGGATTGAACCCAGGTCTCCTGCATTGCAGGTGGATTCTTTACCACCTGAGCCACCAAGGAAGCCCAAGAATACTGGAGTGGGTAGCCTATCCCTTCTCCAGGGGACCTTTCTGACCCAGGAATTGAACCGGTGTCTCCTGCCTTGCAGGGAGATTCTTTACCAACTGAGCCACCAGGGAAGCCCATGACCTTGTAGTTTATCTATTTTACATATAGTAGTTTGCATTTGCTATTATCAAAATCCTAATTTATCTCCCTTTCCTTACCTCACTAAGAGTCAGACACAGCTGAGTAACTTCACTTTTTTTCTTTCCTTCCCTCCCCCTTTGGTAACCATAAATTTGTTTCCTATGTTTCTTCTTTCACACCCTTGATGGTATCTTTTGAAGCACAGAATATTTTATTTTTTATGAAGTTCAATTTATTTTTCTCTTGTTGCTTGGACAATATCTAAGAAATCAGTGCCTAATCAAAGGTCTGTTCGTAGAGTGTTGTGTGTGTGTTTGTGTTAAGTCACTCAGTCAATGTCCAACTCTTTGTGATTCTATGGACCGTAGCAAAGCCAGGCTCCTTTGTCCATGGAATTCTCCAGGCAAGAATACTGGAGTGGGTGGCCATGTCTTCTTCCAGGGGATCTTCCTGACCCAGGGATCAAACCCATGTCTCTTACATCTCCTACATTGGCAGGTGGGTTCTTTAACACTAGCACCACCTGGAAGCCCCTTGTAGAGTGTTACTCCTTCTTTTAAAAAATGACAGTATATTTTTTCCAAAGTAATAATTTATGCGTGAGGCCAAGCACAGGAAGGATTGGGAAGTGGCTTCAATGTGTCTTCAGAGACTTGAGCCCTCTCCTTCTGTGGCCTGTTCTTTTAACAAGGAGCTCTTGAAAATAGCTCTTTGTAGCTAATCTATCGAAGAAGGCAATGGCAACCTACTCCAGTACTCTTGCATAGAAAATCCCATGGACAGAGGAGCCTGGTAGGCTGCAGTCCATGGGGTCACGAAGAATTGGACACGACTGAGGCGACTTAGCAGCAGCAGCAGCAGCAGCTAATCTATTGCTCCCTGTTAGGCCTAATTGCACCTGAGTAGCCATCAGACCTTCACCCAAGGCACAGGATTCACAAAGAGATGTCAGGAAATAACGAAGAAGACATGCAGGTCAGGGGTTCTGATTCACTGGAATTCTCAAGAGGTGGAAAGGGGCTGGGATTTATACTGCCTCCAAACTGGAGAGTTCATTGGCAGAATAGGAGCCAGGATAGGAACCGACAGAGATGGGATGGACCCATGATCGGATTAGGCATGAAGTGGTTGTTTCTGGCCTGTTCCTGGTGAGGCCCTGGGAGAGGATCACATACACTGAGTCTCAGAATCGCAAACCTGGGACCTGCCCCATCCCAGGGTGCTCCCCTCAGACCAGCCTCCAGCACCTGCCAGAAGACACCCATCTCTCTGTCTTCTCTCTCTTCTAATGATAGCCAGACAACAGGTATATACTGATTGAATTATTAACCATAGTCATTTGTTGTTGTTCAGTAACTAAGTAGTGTCAGACTCTTTGCGACCTGATGGACTCCAGCACGTCAGGTTTCACCATCCTTCACCATCTTCTGGAGCTTGCATAAACTCATGTCCATTGAGTCAGAGATGCCATCCAACCATCTCATCCTCTGTTGTCCCCTTCTCTTCCTGCCTTCAATCTTTCACAGCATCAATGTCTTTTCCAATGAGTTGGCTTTTCCATCAGGTGGACAAAGTATTGGAAATTCAGCTTCAGCATCAGTCCTTGCAATGAATACTCAGGGTTGATTTTCTTTAGGATTGACTGGCTTGACCTCCTTGCTGTCCAAGGGACTTTTAAGAGTCTTCTCTAGCACCACAGTTTGAAAGCATCAATTCTTTGGCACTCAGCCTTCTCTATAGTTCAACTCGCACATTTGTACATGGCTACTGGAAAAACCATAACTTTGGCTATCTGGAACTTTGTTGGCAAAGTGATGCCTCTGCTTTTTAATATACTGTCTAGGTTTGTCATAGCTTTTCTTACAAGGAGCACGCATCTTTTAATTTCATGGCTGCAGTCACCATGCATATTTATAGATAACACTTAATGACAGTTACTGGGAGCAAAGCACTGTGTTCAGTGCATCAACACCACTAATTACACAATGTTTAAAGTGACCCAAAAGATGGGTACTATTGTTGTCCCCACTTTAGGGATGGAAAATCTAAGCATCTAGGGAATTAACTAAATAGCCTAAGGTCACACAGAGCAAGGATTTGAGCTCAGGAAACCTTATTAAAGACCCTATATCTCTGCCGTTATGTGAAGACAGTTGCTGTAATCTATGTCCAGCGCCCAATTGCTCTGTGATCTGTTCAACACAGAGGCAGTTGCCGCCCTTCCTGTTTGTCAGCAAATGTGTGCAGAACACACTGCCAAGTGGCAAATGGAGAGAATGTGTAGGTCTGGCTTTCCTACCGCTTTGCCACAGAGCTTGTATTTTAGCCACCAGCTGTCATAATTTATCTCCTGGTGAGATCATACTAAAAGCTGTGTTCTCTCCTCACGCCTCATTAAGAGGAAGCATCTCTGAGTCTCTTGGTCAAGATGTTCAGCCCCTGAATTTAGGCAACATCACACCTACACCCAAACCCATACAAGGATCATGCAAGTGGTTCTTCCTTGCATTGTTTTCTAGAAATGTGAGCCCCCTCAGGATATGCATCCTTGGAATTTTGATTAAAGAGGATTTTCTGACCTAGGCTGATGTCTGTTCTGACTTGATTTTTGCCTTTGAGAACTTGACAGGTTTTAACTCAACTGATGGTTCAGAACATGCTGGTTTACAACTAAGACTATCTGTCAATGATACTTTGTTCAGTATCACTCATTCTGATGTCATTTCCAAAGCCAGAGCTGGAGTGAGCAGCATTTCATGTTCGTTTATACTTTCCTGTGTATTAAAAACTGTTATTTAACGTAATTTGAGAGTGGAGGGATCCAGCTAAAGAAATATAATAATATTTCTAGATTCCTAATTTAGTTTTGAATATTAATGGTTTCTTGGGCTGACTCATAGCCTCCTTCCCAAAGTGATAGTTTCATCTTTTTCCTGTGTCTATGGGCTAGATTTATCAAGGGGAAGAAAGAGGAAGGAACAGGTTTTCTGTAATCTTGTATTCCCAACATTTACAATGCAGGACGGCTCCCCACCAGGATCTGCACTGGGTTGGCCTCCAGCGTAGGGCCAGTCTGAATAAAGGGTGGACAGGGGTGGCCGCCAGGGGTCACAGCTGATGTTGAGGAACCTCCTAGGAGGGGCTCACCCTGAGAACGGAGGGGAGGAAGCACAGGCTTAGCCAGAGGGGAGGTTCTGTCATCAGTGGGGTTGGGGGATGCCTCTGAACCTCCCCAGTGTCAGGATCCTGACTTGACTGGGTCAGACCTCAGGGTCGCTTGTGACATTGGCAGGTCTAAGAGGCAGCAGCATCTGAACCACAGGGCTTTGAGGTAGGAGCTCAAGAGAGGACCTAACAGCGATGCAACCGAGGAGGGACCAGCACCCTACCAGCACCGAGGAGGGACAGAGCTGCAGAAGAGGCCCAGGGAGAGGGCACCACGTGTGCAGAGGTACCGATCCGAACAGTACAAGAGCACCCTTGGGAGAGTCCCAGAGCAACAGATGGCTTGGAGTCTTTTAGAGGTAATGGGCAGGAGCATTCTCACTTGCTACTAAGGCATTTTTTTTTTCTAGCTTCATTGAGATACAACTGATATAGAACATTGTGTAAGTTTAAGGTGTACAGTGCAATGATTTGATGTACACATATATAGCAAAATAATTATGGCTATGAGGTGAGTTATCACCTCCTATTGTCGCAACTCTATTTTAAGATCTAATCTCTCAGTAGTTTTCAAATATACAATTCAGTAACGTTAACTATTAATCACCATGCTGTATTGTACATGTTCAGAGCCCATTCATCTAATAACTGGGAATTTGGACCCATTGCCCTTTGTTTATTTCTCCTACTAGTTCTGTTAGTATCTTTTACATATTTAGGTACTTCAATGTTCGGTGCTGGTTAGACACTATTTATAAAAATTTTCACTTCTTTATCTTATTTTGACTTTGCCGGGTCTTTGCTCTGCACAGGCTTTTCTCTAGCTGCAGCGAGGCGGGGCTCCTCTCCAGTTGTGGCGCATGGGCGTCTCATGACCTGGCTTCTCTGTGGAGCGTGGCTCTAGGGCGTGCAGGCTTCAGTAGCTGCGGCACGGGGGCTCTGGAACACAGGCTCAGCAGCTGTGGCTCATGGGTCTAGTTGCTCCATGGCATGTGGGAATCTTCCTGGGCCAGGAACTGAATCCGTGTCTTTGACATTGGCAGGCAGATTCTTTACCACTGAGCCACCAGGGAAGCCCTGGACATTATTTTTGTTTTCAACCTATTGTAGCTTAAGAAACCTGTTACCTATATACACTACTAGATGTAAAATAATTAAGCTACAAGAACCCACTGTATAGCACAGGGAACTCTGTTCAATATTCTACAATAACCTAACTATAAGGGGAAAGAATCTGAAAAGAAAACTATAAGGGGAAAGAATCTATATCTGAATCGCTGTGTTGTACACCTGAAACTAACACAATATTGTAAATCTATTTAAATTAAAAAAAAACTTTAGAAAAAGTAGAAAGAGAAAAAGATCATCTCACCCATAAATAAGTACTCAATAAAGTTTGCTATCATACTTTGTATCAAAAGAAGAAACCTCAGTTAAATACCAAATCTTAAGGTTCATAATGATGGAGATGTTTGTAGAGGGTTCTGGCTTTGTATAGAATGACATTTCAGGAGAGAGCTCTCTGCTTCCTGTGCCTATTTTCACAACCAAAATTCACTATTTAATTGGCAATTTTTTCCATAGACAAACAGATATGAGTAAAACTTTCATTATCCCCTAAGTAGCTGCATATGCCTACTGAGTCAGAAACACCACAGCTGAATTAGCCACAGCCTCTTGGGGGCATCCTCACCTGCCAGGGGATCCTCTTTCATGCCTCTCACGTGTACTCAGCAGAATCACACTTCTGGGCTTTTTTAAAACGAAAAAGCAGAATGGAGAGTAAGACCTGTGATAACTCCATTGGCTACGCCAATGGAACATAGGCCTATTGTGTTCCATTTCACAATCCCCCTTTTTTTTTTCTTTTGCTTTAGTCCTTGAAAGAAAAGCAAAGATGAGGAGAGGATTCTCAGAGAGGCTTGGTGCCAACACAAATAGGCAGGTCGAATTGTGCAAAAATAACTCCTTCCCACAATCTCAGGTAAAAAACTCACTCTAGTTAAGGAGTCTCTCACATGCAGGTCACGTCTGGAATGTTTATGCCTCTATAAACATTACTTTCATTTTTCTGATTAATCACTTGAACACCACATGCCTCTTTGGCAGTCAGTCAACTTTCTGCATCTTCAGGCCCCTACCTCTGTTGAATCATCCAAGAATCCCACGGGGTAAACAGGGGTGGGTGATCAGAGCTCTCTTAGCCTCAACTCCAGAGAAAGCTGGAGCCTACCCATGTTGTGACTGATTGCTGCCAGCTTGTTCAAGAGGGGGCTCTGCAGCCCATGGATGCTGGGTGTCTGATCCAGGCTGATTCCTCTGTATTGCAAGGATTCTCCGAAAGATGTGTGGTGACATGCCGGCCTTTAACCTTCAGGGTGTCTTCTCAGGCACATCCCAGACCCCAGTACATGGGTGTGCTGGGTGGAGGCCTAGATTCTGGAGCAAAGGGGCTCAACTCTTCCTCACCCACTCCAGCCACAGCCAGACAGTGGACTGAAGCCTTATGAAGAACAGCTGTTCTGCCATGGTCACCTTCCTGGGGCCAAAGGCTCCAGCTTGTCCCACATTCACATAATTAAAGAAAGAGCCAGGTGATTCTGAGTGGGGTAAGAGGATCTCATTCAGAGGGGCTGACCTTGACCTTGCCTCCACCTAACCTTGCTGTACTCATCTTTTCCTTAAAGAAGAGAAGACCACAAATCCACGTGCAGTAGAGGCAGCCCAGCACACCTGGCCACAGCAAGCTGGGCAACTCACCTCCCTGACGCTTGGGTAGAGACGCACACGAGTAGCGTGGAGGCCTCCTGGTCTGACGGGCAGCACCTGGAGGGTGATGGGAGGCCCTGGGCCAGGAGGCAGAAAACCTGAACAGGCAGGCAGTGAGAGTAAGAACACGGTGACCCCCACGAGAGTATCAGACCCCTCCAGGGACCAGCAGCCTGTGGTCCAGTGGAAAATCAAAATACTGAGCCTTTTGTTCAAAATCCAGAGGAAAGGGCGGTTAAAGGTACTATCATAGAAAGCTTGGCCCTTTGCTGAGGCCTCTCTCTCCCAACTTGTCATGGTGTTATTCACTTGCTGTTTAACTGTCGTTCTAAGAAAACCAAAAAATTTTAAATCATTAACTTGGATCTGACCACTCATCTCTACGTTGTGCAATGCCCGTTTTAAGCGGGAATACAAGAGAACTTAGCTCATACGAAGCCCAGTGGCACAAGCTGTATTCCGTAGCTGTACATGCTTATGTATTTTTCTCATACTAGACCAGTAGAAATGGTGAACAAAACTAACACTGCTGCTTTTATTTTGCTTCCCGACACACACAAACATTCTATTAATAAACAAGTGAGGCAAGACTGAATGGAGAAGAAATTGTGGTTGTCCTGTTTTTCTCTTTCCTTCTGTGTCAGAATTTTCAGCAGAAGTGGTTGGCTGAGACATAGCTAACCTAGCATGTGTAAATCAACAGATGTTCCAGAAAAGAGGGAAAACTTACATATTTGAAGGAGTGGTGGATCTTTTGCGCAGTCATTTCTGGAAGGGATTGAGTGTGTGTGTTGCACAGGAGTGTATGTGGTTGAGTCAAGAGAAGGATGAGAGATGAATTTGGTGCTATTTAGTTGCTAAGTTGTGTCTGACTCTTTGGCAACTCCATGGACTGTACCTGCCAGGCTCCTCTGTTCATGAGATTTCCTAGGTAAGAACACTGGAGTGGATTGCCGTTTCCTTCTCCAGGTGATCTTCCCAACTCCAGGATTGAACCTGCATCTCCTGCATTGCAGGAGGATTCTTTACCACTGAGCCACCAAGGAAGCCATATATATGCTGTATAGTTTTAAGAAACTGCAAGGAAAGTTCCCTAGGCAATGTCTTGAGCTCTAGAACCAGGAGGAATGCAAGCACATTTCCCAGCTGGAGAAATGGCCTCGCTATCTGTAATCTAGGCTTTAAGCAGCTAAGAACAGAGCCACCTGCTGTGGAGACTCTAAGCCACTGGTCTGGAACCATTACCAAAACACACACACACAACAGGTATATTTAAATATTTGTCAACTCAGAGGACAGGCTTAGGGGATATATTGGTGTATGTCATGGTGTTTACTATATTTAGAAAAGAAAGCCAATACCTGGTAAAATCCTAAACTCCCGGAAGTGAGTGATCCAATGATGACGCCAGCCTCCAATAATCTCTCTGCCTCCTTTCCAATGATCTAAACAGACACAAGTCCCAAGTCAAGTTACCAACCAACATCGCTCTCCCTTGCTACTCGTCAGTGGCTCCCACTGCCTAAAACTGTCAAGAATAAACATTGTGTGCACTGTCCAAGGCTCATTATAAACCTGGCCTCCACTTTTCCTTTCTATTTTTTATTGGGATTGGATATGTTGGCCAGGGGATTCTGCTAACATGGTTGTTCAAGGCTGGAATCCTGGGAGCTAGAATTTGGGCAGAGAATCCACTCTGGTATTTCAATATTAAAGTTATTTAGATATTTTTAATGGACTTTCCTAGTAGCTCACTACCCGCAATATGGGAGACCTGGGTTCAATCCCTGGGTTGGGAAGATTCCCTGGAGGAGGGCATGGCAACCCACTCCAGTATTCTGGCCTGGAAAATCCCCATGGACAGAGGAACCTGGCAGTCTACAGTCCATGTGGTCGCAAAGAGTTGGACATGACTGAGCAACTAAACACAGATATTTTAAAGCACTATGTGGACTATATCAAACATATTGGTGGGGCATAGATGGCCTGTTTTCACCCAGAAGAGGATAAAAATGTTCTACTTTATCTTTCTCCTCATCAAAAGTCAAAGACAGCACTTTCCCCAACAACAGGAGGATCACATTCTCTCCAAGTGGATATTAGATATTTATCAGGATGAAAAATATTCTGAGTCATAAAATAAGTCTCAAAAAACATAAAATATTTCAACCATACAAAGTATGTTCTCTGAGTGCATAAAAGTCAATTGGAAATCAATGACAAAGTCAGTATCTGGGAAAATCCTGAATTTTGGAAATGAAATACCATAGATGGAAATGAGCCAAATCAGAAGTCAAAAGAGAAAGGAGAAAATGTTTCAAATTGCATGAGAATAAAGATACACTGTATAAATGATGTGTATCGTCAGGAGCAAGAGTGGTAACACCACTACAGACTGCACAGATACTGAGATAAACATTATGGCCAACTTCTCCCTAATAGAATTGACAACTTCAATACAAGCAGCAAATCTGATGAAAGACGCGAGCTGCCAAAGCACATTCAGAAAGAAATAGCCTAAAACTCCCAATGTCTATGGAAGATATTCAATTTGTAGCTAAAAATTTTCCCAAAAAGAAAATTCCAGGCCTAGATGGTTTCACTGGTGAATTTCAGAAAACAATTAAGAAAGAAATGTTATCAATTCTGCATAAACTCCTCTGGAAAACTGGAGGAGAGACTATTTCCCAAGTCATTCACTGAGGCTGCTGCTGCTGCTGCTAAGTCGCTTCAGTCGTGTCCGACTCTGTGCGACCCCTGAGACAGCAGCCCACCAGGCTCCCCCGTCCCTGGGATTCTCCAGGCAAGAACACTGGAGTGGGTTGCCATTTCCTTCTCCAATGCATGAAAGTGAAAAGTGAAAGTGAAGTCGCTCAGTCATGTCTGACTCTTAGCGACCCCATGGACTGCAGCCTACTAGGCTCCTCCATCCATGGGATTTTCCAGGCAAGAGTACTGGAGTGGGGTGCCATTGCCTTCTCCGTCACTGAGGCTAGCATATTACATTTTTTTTCACATATTATTTAATTCAATTTGCTAAAATTTTGCTATGACTTTTAAAGTCTATATTCATGATGGATGATGGTGGTAGTTATATTTATTTTTTTGATTCTCCTGTAATATCTTTATTTAAAAAATAAATATAAAAATACATATAACTACAACCATCATCACTCATGAATATAGACTTTAAAAGTCATAGCAAAATTTTGGCAAATTGAATTAAATAATATGTAAAAAAAATGTAATATGATAAACATAGTCACCAAAGATATTTGTCCTAGGAATGAAAAGTTGGTTTAAGAAAAAAAATCAATCAGTGTTTTCACTATACTAAGAAAATAAAAAACAAAAACCATATAATAATAAACCAAAAATTAATCCATATATAAAAAATCATACAATAAAAAAATAAAAAACATAAATAAAACCTAAAATATAAAAATATAATATATAATATATATAAATATATAATTTATACATTTATATATAGTATATATACAAGTTTAAATATATATAAATATAATTATATATAATTAATATATAATTAATATATAATATATTCTATAATTAATATAATTAATTATATTATATTAATATATATTATAATGTATTATAATATATTATATTATATTACAATATGTTACAATATATTATATATAAACAATATATTATAATATATTATATACATTACAAAATATTATATATATTATACATTATAACATATATATAATATATAGTATATAGTATATATATTATATATTATCTATAATATATAATATGTATTATATATAATATAATATATATTATGTATTATTATATATTATTATATGTAATATATATAATTATTAATATGTATAATATATTATGATATTATATTATATTATAATATATATTGTTATATTATATATTATAATAAAATATATTAATATAATATATATTATATATTATATTTTATATTATATATATATAAATATATAATATTATATGATAACATATATAAATATGATATATATAATATATTATATTATTATATATTATATATGTTATATATTTATATATTATAAATGTTATATATTATATAATATTATATTAATATATTATTATATATTATATTATATTTTATATATAAAATATATATATAATATAATAATATAGTAATATATGATAATATATGATATATAGTAATATATGATAATATATGATAATATAGTAATACATGATAATATATACTATAATATAATATTATAATATATATATTATATATATATTATATATATAAATGGTATGCTATGCTAAGTCACTTCAGTCGTGTCGACTCTGTGCGACCCCATAGACGGCAGCCCACCAGGCTTTCCCGTCCCTAGAATTCTCCAGGCAAGAACACTGGAGTGGGTTGTCATTTCCTTCTCCAGTGCATGAAAGTGAAAAATGAAAGTGAAGTCACTCAGTCGTGTCCAACTCTTAGCGACCCCATGGACTGCAGCCTACCAGGCTCCTCCGTCCATGGGATTTTTCAGGCAAGAGTACTGGAGTGGGGTGCCATTGCCTTCTCCAATATATAAATAATATATATATATATATATATTTATATACCTAATATATAACATATATTGTATATAATATATATTATAATATAATATATTTTATATATTTAAATATTATATTATATATAATGAAAGTGAAAGTGAAGTTACTCAATCGTGTCCGACTCTTTGCGACCCCATGGATTGTAGCCTACCAGGCTCCTTCCTCCATGAGATTCTCCAGGCAAGAGTACTGGAGTTGGTTGCCATTTCCTTCTCCAGGGGATCTTCCCAAGTCAGGGATTGAACCCTGGTCTCCTGCATTCCAGGCAGATGCTTTAACCTCTGAGCAGCAGGGAAGCATATATATTATATTTTATACAATATATTATATTATATAATTATTATATAATATAAGATATATTATATTATATTATTATAATATATAATATATAAAATAATATAATATAATTATTATATATAATAATTATAATATAATATATTATTAATATATTATATATAATATAATATATATTATTTATATATATAATATATAATATGATAATATATATAATTGTATATATAATATATATAATATTATATAGTAATATATAATAATATATTATATATTATATTAAATATATATTAAATATATAATACAATATGTACAATAATAATATATAATATAATATAGAATAATATAATTATTTATAATTATATTATATAATATATATATTATGGAGAAGGCAATGGCACCCCACTCCAGTACTCTTGCCTGGAAAATCCCATGGATGGAGGAGCCTGGTGGGCTGCAGTCCATGGGGTCTCTAAGAGTCGGACACCACTGAGCGACTTCACTTTCACTTTTCACTTTCATGCATTGGAGAAAGAAATGGCAACCCACTCCAATATTCTTGCCTGGAGAATCCCAGGGACTGGGGAGCCTGTTGGGCTGCCATCTATGGGGTCGCACAGAGTCAGACATGACTGAAGTGACTTAGCAGCTGCAGCAGCAGCAATATATATATATATATATATATAATATTATATAGTATATAAAATATAAAAAACCATATAATAAAAAAATGAAAAACAAAAAAACATAAAATAAAAAACAATAAATTATATATATAATATTATATATTATATGAAATATAAAAAACCATATAATAAAAAATAAAAAACTTAAAAAAAACTAAACCAAACAATAAAAAAACATATAATAATCCATATATAAAAATCATATAATAATCTCAATTAATTGAGAAAAGCATGTGATCATATTCAAACATCCATTAATTTTAAAATAAACTTAAAAAAAAATACTCAGCAAGTGAGGAATAGAAGTAAATTTAACTTGATAAAGGGCATCTATGAAAAACCCACAGGTAACATTACACTTAATGGTGAAAGAATGAATACTTTCCTATTAGAATCATAAGCAAGTCAAGAATACTTGCTTGAACCCCCTCCATTCAACATTGTACTGGAGATTATAACACTCTAATCAAGTGGTAAAAGAAAAAAAAAAAAAAAAAACCTACCCAGCTAGAAAAGGAAAAAAGAAACTGGCTTTATTTATAGACTTAATTATGTTAAAATGTCTGAAGGACTCTACAAGAAAAGTCATTAGTAAAGTGGTTTTTGTAAAGTTGTAGGATAAAAGAATTTATATAAAAATTAAATGTAATTCTATATTCTGGAAACAACCAATATAAATGTTGAAATTAGTAAAACAATATCATTTAAAATAACATAAAAGAAGAAGTATTTTGAGATAAATCCAACAAAAAAGGTACAATACTTGAACACTGAAATCCAAAAAATGGTTAAAGAATTTAAGGAAGAACTAAATAAATGGAGATCCTTATCATGGCTAAGGGTCAGAAGACTACCTCTATGTTAAGATGTGAATTTCCCCAAATCGATATATAGATTCAGTGGAATCCCAGTGAAAATTCTGATGACTTTCTTGTAGAATTTGACAAACTGATTCTAAAATCACATGTAAACGTCCAGAGCCTAGTAGAGCCAAAAAAACTTTAAAAAATAAGAACGAGTTTGGAGAACTAACATTACCTGACTTCTAATTGTATCATAAAAGTATAATTATCAAGACATTTTAATTGACATACCTCTAAAACATTTGCATTAGTATAAAGCTAGACAAACAGATCAATGGAACAGAATACAGAACGTAGAAATACACCCACATGTATATGGACAACTGATTTTCAACAACTGGGCAATTCAGTAGAGAAAGGATCGACTTTTCAACACATGTGCTGAAACAAGTAGGTACTACAGGCAAAGGATTGGCTTTGACTCAACTGTGTAGAATACATAAATGTTAATTCAGAAGACATCATAGGCCTGAAATCATAAACTTTTAAAAGAAAACAAAGAAAAAAATCTTTGTGACCTTGAGTTAGACAAAAATTTGGTAGATATGACACCAAACGCATAATCCACAAAAGAAAAACATTTAAATTAAACTTTTAAAAACTTCTGCTTGTTGAAAGACATTGGAGAATAAAAGCTACAGACTGGGACAAAATATTGGCAATGCACGTATCTGATAAAAAGAACTTGCATGCAGGATGCATGTATATATATATGTATATATGCATATACATATATATGATCTCTAAACACATTAAAAAGCAAAATAAACTACCCAACCAAAACATAAGTAAAGATTCAAACAGATATTTCATAAAAGAAATATATGGATTGACAATAAGCAATAAAAAGATGCTCAAAATCCCTCTTAGTCATTAGGACCACAATGCAAATTAAAAGGGGAAATGTGGAAAGGAGAATGATAAATTGGGAACTTGGGACTGACATATACACACATTAGATTAACAACAAGGATGTACTATATAACACAGGGGACTCTGCTCAATATTCTATAAGTTATATAGGAAATAAACATGAAAAAGAATGAATACATGTATACGTATAGCTGAATCAAATCACTACGCTCTACACCTGAAATTAAAACAACATTTTAAATCAACTATACTCCAGAAACAGACAAAAAAGTCACCATTAAATGGCATTAGACTCCTATCATTAGAACAGCAGAACTTAGAGAGACTGATCACAAGTGTTGGGGAGGATGTGAAGAAACAAGAACTCTTACCTATTTGCGGTGACAATCTAAAATGATATTTATCAAGAAGGTAGTTTGAAAGTTATGACAAATTATCTACATACGGACCTCCCTTTGAGTTGTGAACTTTCAAAGATGCGAATGTATAAACCTAGCTGATTGTGCTAGTTGGGTACCTATGGGAACTTTGTGGAACTTATGAACAAGTTGGACTTACGAGTGTGCTCTTGCAAGAGAGCTTATTCATACATAGGGGACTTACTGTACTTATAAGTTTAAGTTACACTTACTGTATGATCCAGCTTTTCTACTTCTAGGTATTTACCCAAGAGAAATGAAAGCATACACCCACACAAAGGCTTACAGAACAATGTTTAAAACTGCCTTATGTGTAACAGCCCTAACCTGGAAACATCCCAGGTGCACCATACATACGTGGAAAAGCAGATTATATTACATAGTCACACAATGCAATACTACTATTCAATAAGAAGGGATTTACTATTTATATATGCAACAACAGAGGGAAATCTCAAGATAATTACCCCTTGTGAAGGAAGTCAGACCAAAAAAAAAGCACATGATGAATGATTCCATTTATACAGAACTCTGCTGCTGCTGCGTCACTTTAGTCGTGTCTGACTCTGTGCGACCCTATAGACGGCAGCCCACCAGGCTCCCCTGTCCCTGGGATTCTCCAGGCAAGAACACTGGAGTGGGTTGCCATTTCCTTCTCCATTGCATGAAAGTGAAAGTGAAAGTGAAGTCGCTCAGTCGTGTCTGACTCTATTGACCCCATGGACTGCAGCCTACCAGGCTCCTCCATGGGATTTTCTAGGCAAAAGTACTGGAGTGGGGTGCCATTGCCTTCTCTGTACAGAACTCTAGAACATGCAAATTAATCTATACTAGTGGAAAGTAGAGTGGTAGCCTGTGCACAGCAGGTGGGATGGAAGAGGTGAAGGGGGCTGAAGGGAACCTTTGGGGGTGAAGGGCTTGATCATGATTATGATCACAGTGATGGCTTCATGCATGTATACATACATCATGTGTATACATACATACATGCATGTATACACATATATGTGCAATGCATGCAATTTACTGTATGTACCCAGTAACGCTGATTAAGAAAACATTCTATGGACTGAACCAAGCACACCTACAACCCGAAAGTATCTCAAGCTGCCAATTTTTAATCTCTGAGACAACAGAATGCTGTAGACAGAAGTGTCCCCTTTCAAAGGTTTCTGTGACATACATACAATGAGTGAAATCACGTGGCTCCAGTACATGAGTACCCAGGAAGCCAGACAGCAAGCAAACACGCCATCTACCCCTTTCTGTCTGGTTCTGAGACTTGCTTAAGCAATGACCCACTAAAAAGAACTGATATCCAGCTAACTATAAAGGTAAGTTTCCGTGCATGCATGCTAAGTCGCTTTAATCATGGCCAACTCTTTGTGACCCTGTGGACTATAGCCTGCCAGGCTCTTCTGTGAGAATACTGGAGTGGGTTGCCAAGCCTTCCTCCAGGGGATTTTCCCTACCCAGCGATTGAACCAACACCTCTTGTATTGTCTCTTGCATTGCAGGTGGATTCTTTACCATTGAACCACCAGGGAAGCCCCATGTTTAAGCTCCTTATAAAAGAAAACCTGCAGTTACCATGGAAAGAAAAAGAAGATACTTAGCAAAGTCCAGAAAGCACTCCTGTGCCCTCCTAGCTCCTGAGGGGTCAGAGGTTTCCCAGCTTTATCTCTGAATACTAGCACTAAGCTAATACTCACTTTTGATGCTTCATGTATGCTTTGCTTAATATGGTGGCTCAGACAGTAAAGAATCTGCCTGCAATGCAGAAGACTTGGGTTCGAGGGTTAGGAAGATCCCTTGGAGGAGGGCATGGCAACCCATTCCAGTATTGCCTAGAGAATCCCATAGACAGAAAAGCCTGTTGGGATATAGTCCATTGGATCACAAAGAGTCGGATACAACTGAGCGACTAACACTTTCCCTATTTCACTTGCTTAGTATATTCGCAGGTTCTTTTCTTGCCATTTTCTAGACTGAGAACATACAGGCCTGCAACTCCCTTCAAGTGATGTCTTAGTGGTCCTGAGCCTCAGCCTCCGGGTTGATAAAGGAGGATGAGGTCATGGACTGCACACCAAGTGTGATGTGGGCAAGGAGGCCCAGGGAGGGTGTGAACTGCCTACTGGCATTTCCATGTCCTGACATGGTCACCATTTTCATATGAATTTAAGGAAGCATGAGAACTGAGTTCTGCATCTTTTTGCCCAGGGAAGACAGCGGCTTGGTGATCTGGCTTGGCTCACAGGCAGCCCGCCTCATCTGGAGGGTCTCAGCTTGACTGCTCCAGGTTCCCGCCCCTCTGCTCCCATCACCGTGCATGGCCAGGGCTCTTCCCCTTCTCAGGACCACGTGGGTCCATTCCCAGCATCTCTCTGGGCTGCCAGCTCCCACCTGCTGTCCCCTGATCTCCAGGGAGCATGCCCGCCTAGCTGTGTCTCTGGAAGGATGGCCGCAAAGGCGGCATCAGTCCATGTGTCTCTCAAGGAAACACTGGCAGGTTTCTTTGTGGTTTACCTGATGCAGCCTTTGCCTGCTCTCACGAGGATGCAGTGCTGGTGATGCATGTGGCTGAGGGGCCCCTGCAGGTCTCCATTGGGTGTGTCCTTACTACAGACACTTGGCCCTTTGGCATGCCCTGCACCCTGGCCCTCACCCCTGTGGGGTGTTAGCACACTCCCTTCGTCCCCTTGAAGTCTAGATGAGGGCGGCTGTGCTAGCGTGGGGCCCAGAGGGAAGGTCATCCCACACAAAGCTTCAGATTCCCTGCTCCCTTGTTCCCTCTGCAGGAGGCCCAGCAGGCTCCCCAGGAGATGGCAGTCAGGTCTGCAGACAGCAGAATGAGGGTTCTGAATTGCCAGGACAGAGGTATCACCTCTGACCTCTCCGAGTTTCCACAGGGGTGAAGGGAAAGTGCTTTAAGGAGGAGAGATGTGAAGTGCTTCAGCCATAAAAGCCAGGGGGTGTGCCTGCTTCCCTGTGGGATGCCTGTTGCTGCCTCTAAGAACTGGGTCCCTGTTCTGCAGAGGGGCTATCCCAACTGGCTCTAGAAGCTGGAGCTAAGAAACTGTGTGGAGAGTGCATAGCTCTGGAACCCCTGGCTAACAGTGATATCCACTCCGGCTGCTCTAAGAGTTGACCTTGGTGGCAATGTGGATGCTGGAAACATCATCCACTTGCAAATGCTGAGAGCAAAGAAGTTGCCCAAGGCAGTGGCTGTGAGCTCTAATGCCCCTGACAAGGGAGGGGGCCTGTGAGCCTGAGGTCCAGGGGCGATTTCTGGGGCAGGGACATAGAAACAGTGACCATGTTCTCTGCTCTGTGATTGTCCCAGCCAATTTGGCTGGGCCCAGCTAAGCAAGAGGACACTTGGGGGAAAAGCAAGAGTCCAAAACTTGGGAGACTCAATTAGCTTTTACCATGATCTCCTTCTGGAATTCGTTAAATCTACAACCCTGCTCTGGTACTCTGCCTTTTCTTTGCAGGAGCTCCAGGCTTTATACCTGGTTCAAGTGGCCATCGACATTCTGAGTACACTGCCCTTTGTAGGAGCCAGCAAGTCTGTGTCTCCTGACTGTGGGCTCGAATGGTATATTCATGAGCTCTTCTTTGGTATCTTCTCTGTCCATTCAATACAAATGCATTTCAAATGCTTATTATATGTTAGGGTCTGTGGAAAGTAAGGGGAGACAAAGAAAAGTATCTGTATGCTGCAGCCTGAAAGCCAAAGAAAGTCCTTTTCAAAAATTCTAACATTCATTTAGGTTGATTCCATGTCCTGGCTATTGTAAAGAGTGCTGCAATGAACATTTGAGTACGTGTGTTATTTTGAATTTTGCAATAAGGTGTTCATGATCTGAGCTACAGTCAGCTCCCAGTCTTGTTTTTGCTGACTGTATAGAGCTTCTCCATCGTTGGCTGCAAAGAGTATAATCCATCTGATTTTGGTATTGAACATCTGGCTATGTCCATGCATAAAGTCTTCTCTCGTGTTGTTGGAAGATGGTGTTTGCTATAACCAGTGTGTTCTCTTGACAAAACTCTATTAGCTTTTGCCCTGCTTCATTCTGTACTCCAAGGCCAAATTTGCCAGGTGTACCTTGACTTCCTACTTTTGCACTCCAGTCCCCTATAATGAAAAGTACATATTTTGGGGGGTGTTAGTTCTATAAGGTCTTGTAGGTCTTCATAGAACCATTCAAATTCCGCTTCTTCAGCATTACTGGTCAGGGTATAGACTTGGATTACTGTGATATTGAATATTAAAGTCAGGAAGCAACAGTTAGAACTGGACATGGAACAATAGACTAGTTACAAATAGGGAAAGGAGTACATCAAGGCTGTATATTATCACCCTGCTTATTTAACTTATATGCAGAGTACATCATGAGAAGTGCTGGGCTGGATGAAGCACAAGCTGGAATCAAGACTGCTGGGAGAAATATCAATAACCTCAGATATGCAGATGACACCACCCTTATGGCAGAAAGTGAAGAGGAACTAAAAAGCCTCTTGATGAAAGTGAAAGAGGAGAGTGAACAAGTTGGCTTAAAGCTCAACATTCAGAAAACTAAGATGATGGCATCGGTCCCATCACTTCATGGCAAATAGATGGGGAAACAGTGACTGACTTTACTTTTTTTGGCTCCAAAATCACTGCAGATGGTGACTGCAGCCATGAAATTAAAAGATGCTTGCTCCTTGGAAGAAAAGTTATGACCAACCTAGACAGTATATTAAAAAACAGAGACATTACTTTGCCAAAAAAGGTTTGTCTAGTCAAAGCTATGGTTTTCCCAGTAGCCATGTATGGATATGAGAATTGGACTATGAAGAAAGCTGAGCACTGAAGAATTGATGCTTTTGAACTGTAGTGTTGGAGAAGACTCTTGAGAGTCCCTTGGACTGCAAGGAGATCCAACCAGTCCATTCTGAAGGAGATCAGCCCTGGGATTTCTTTGGAAGGAATGATGCTAAAGCTGAAACTCCAGTACTCTGGCCACCTCATGCGAAGAGTTGACTCATTGTAAAAGACTCTGATGCTGGGAGGGATTGGGGGCAGGAGGAAAAGGGGACAACAGAGGATGAGATGGCTGGATGGCATCACCGACTCAATGGACGTGAGTCTGAGTGAAGTCCAGGAGTTGGTGATGGACAGGGAGGCCTGGCGTGCTGCGATTCATGGGGTCGCAAAGAGTTGGACACGACTGAGCGACTGAACTGAACTGAATGAGAACTTACTCTAACCACAGGGAACTCTCCTCGGTGCTCTGTAGTGACGTAAATGGGAAGAAAATTCTAAAAAGAGGGGATATATGTATTTATATGGCTGATTAACTTTGTACAGCAGAAGCTAACACAACAGCATCTTGACTGGATCATTTCTTGACCTAGTCTTACACTGAAGCACATGTTCACAGCAGATTTTAGATCTGGAATTAAATGTAACCTTAGGAGTCCATGCTGCACTGTAGGACAAATCTGAAAGTTTCCTTTTACTTTCACCACAGAGAACAGAGGAAGTACACTTCTGTCTGGTCTCCCACAGAGATGGAAGATGCTACAGGAAAAGCTGGACTCTAAGGGCTGTGAAGGGGGCGGGGCTGACCCGAGGTGGGCGGGGCTGCCCCAGTAGGTGGGGCAGACCAGAGGGGTGTGGCAGTGGGCAAGTCACTCAGCGTATCAGACCCCTGGGCCCACCAGTGGAGCCAAGAGTAGGTTCTGGAAGCTGCTTTCTGGAGGAAACAAGCCCACTTTGCATAAATCTGTGAAAAATGGAATTGCAAGGCCAAAGAATTAGCTGAGAAGTGGAATCAAGGTGACCGAGATGGTGCAGCTGAAAAGCCACGTCTCCAGAGCCAGGGATGGACTGGAAGAGGGGAACCGAAAGTGGAGACAGGGAGTGAACAGATGTGAGCAGGCAGCACGGCCACCCCGCCTCCATTCCAATGACGCGCCAGATGCCTCAGTGCTGCCTCATCTTCATCTACCTGTTCTACTTGTTCTGCGACTCCCCGGTGTGGGATGTCTGTCTAGCGCCTAATTGTTGATCAGAAGTGGAGTGGAGGTGGGGCAGGAGCACTCGTGAACTGTCTGTAATTAGAGAGTAACGGTGGCCTCTTTGCTCCAGGCTGTGTGGGCTCTGACCCCCGGGGAACCTGGTTAGCCTCCCTCTAGTGCTCAGTTGGCCCCACTGCAGGAGTCATTCGTGCCCTACCCTGCATCTCTGGCCTCCTCCGCCCGCCTGGCTGAGTGCCGCCTCAGCTCAAGAAACCGAGAGTGGCTGGGGAAAACTGCTCCAGGAAGAAGGCGCTCCTTTGAAACTTAGGGCCCCAGAGGAGTCCTGGCCCTCAGAGCAGTCCAGGCACCTCAGCGCAGCCCTGGCCCTGTACTGTGAGGCAGTGTCTCCCTCCCGGATCTGCTGCCCACTCTCGTCAGACCGTTTCACCCTCTGTGAGCCATTTTGCATCACTTTGAGTCTCCTGAGACTCCCAAACCCCTTCTCACCCCTCTCGTCACTGGTGACCTTGCTCATCATTTCATGAGGAAACCTAGGAAATGAGAAAGGCATTTTCTCATCTCCCGCAATCTCTCAGCTGGCTGTCTCCGCATCTACCGGCCTGTTAAAGAGGACACCGGGACTCTCAAGGCCCACCTCTCTCCTGCCCAGGGCACTCTCCACTCTTCCCCTCTGTCATCACATTTTCTTGTCCTGTATCATTCCGATCAACAGGCCACAGGACCGTCTGTGGGCCATTAAATACCACACCCGTCCCGCTTCTGCCCTTTCACTCTGCTCTCCTTTGGCCTCACTCTCCTTGAAAGAGCTGTCCACACTGGCCGTCCCAGACCCTCCCCTGCCCTCCCCTGCAGCCCTGGGACTCTAGTACATCTGCCGCTGCCCAGGCCACGTGACCTGCTTGGGCAAAGCGAACCCAGCACCTGGGTCTCCCCTCCCACACAACCCTTTCTAAAAATCCTTGTTTATTATTTTTAAATTTTTATTTACTTTTAATTTTTATATTTTTGGCCATGCCACACAGCATACAGGATCTTAGCTCCCAGACCAGGGATTGGACCTCTGCCCCCTGCAGTGGAAGTGTGATGTCCCCAACCACTGGACCTCCAGGGAATTCCCAAAATGCTTATGTCTAAAATGATGAAACTGGAAAAGGAGATCTCAAGAACAATAATGGCAAATAAGTCACATTAAAAAGTAAATGCAGGTTTTAAAAAACCGAGCGGAACTTTAAGGTTGTTTTACATTGGGAAATAACATTTTGAAATGTTTTCAAATAATTTGAAACTTAGGGAGAAGTTTCAGAAACAGCACAGAGTTTCATGTAGTTAACATAAAATATAAAAATGGCACCCTTATCAAAACTGGGAAACTGACCCTGGCACTATCTGTGAAATAGATTTTAGGGGAAATTCACCATTTTTCCACTGATGTCCTTTTCCAATGGCAGGATACCATCCAGGGTCCCATGCTGCCTGTCTTACTGTAGCCTCCTCCAATGTGACAGCCCCTCTGTACTATTATAATTTTTCTAATAGAATGCTTTTCAATTCATGTTTGTCTAATGTTTTCTCATAACTAGATGAAGGCATTTTTGGCAATAATATCACACACTTCTGGAATTTTTAAGCTGACTGATAATTTCGAGACAGATGACATGCTAAGCATTTTTTGAAATATATTACTCAAGATCCTCAAAACCCTTTCATGAAGTAATGGTTTACTTGCCTTTTACAGATGAGAAAACCAGGGTGTTGAATCATTGTTGGAGGTCACACAGTTAGTGGAATGCAACTGGGACCTGAGCTCACCCCTGGCCGGGCTGGGCAGCTCTGGGTGAAGGAGATGGCACAGCTCATGGGCTTTTCCACAGGGAGGGCGCCTGGGAGGTGTGTGAGGCTCCTCCACCCTGAGCGTCACCAAGAAAGGGTGCCACAGCCACTGGCAGAGCTCATCCCAGCACGCGACCGCATCCGTCGTAAAGGCAGAGTCAGCCTCTCTGACATCGTTCAGACCACCCTCACTTGCAGGACCTGACTCTCTCCACCCAGCCTTGTGTTCTGTTGACATCTGGTCTTATTTTTTTTTTTTAATATAAATCTATTTATTTTAATTGGAGGCTAATTACTTTACAATATTGTATTGGTTTTGCCATACATCAACATGAATCCACCGCATGTGTACACATGTTCCCCATCTTGAACCTCCCTCCCACCTCCCTCCCCATACCATCCCTCTGGGTCATCCCAGTGCACCAGCCCCAAGCATCCTGTATCCTGCATCAAACCTGGTCTGGCGATTCATTTCACATATGATATTATACTATTTCAATGCCATTCTCCCAAATCATCCCACCCTCGCCCTCTCCCACAGAGTCCAAAAGACTGTTCTATACATCTGTGTCTCTTTTGCTGTCTCGCATACAGGGTTATCATTACCATCTTTCTAAATTCCATATATGTGCGTTAGTATACTGTATTGGTGTTTTTCTTTCTGGCTTACTTCACTCTGTATAATAGGCTCCAGTTTCATCCACCTCATTAGAACTGATTCAAATGCATTCTTTTTAATGGCTGAGTAATATTCCATTCTGCATATGTACCACAGCTTTCTTATCCATTCGTCTGCTGATGGACATCTAGGTTGCTTCCATGTCCTGGCTATTATAAACAGTGCTGTGATGAACACTGGGGTACACATGTCTCTTTCAATTCTGATTTCCTTGGTGTGTATGCCCAGCAGTGGGATTGCTGGGTCCTAAGGCAGTTCTATTTCCAGTTTTTTAAATCTCCACACTGTTCTCCATAGTGGCTGTACTAGTTTGCATTCCCACCAACAGTGTGGGAGGGTTCCCTTTTCTCCACACCCTGTCCACTATTGCTTATAGACTTTTGGATCGCAGCCATTCTGACTGGTTTTATTTTAAGGTAGGAGTTAGAAATTGGAAAGATGACACTGAGTCAAACAATCTGAATTCTGAGTGGCTCAGTGGAGAGCAGTAGCAACTACAAAAACCCTTATAAAGTGAAGAGTCTGTGAGTGGAAGCTGTCCATTCTGCCCTGTCCTGGAAAGTCACAGTGTGCCTGTCATGAGCAACCAGAGACTGACCTGGGATTGTTGGTGGTGCAGAGGAACGATGGAGCGGTTGGACCCTCTGCCCTTGCCTGGCAGTTAACAGCTCTATTTTCTGTTACGTGCAGGACACATTAATGAGAACACACGGTTCTGTTCTTTCACATGGCGAATGATTGAACATTCCGTTAAATATTGACCTTTAGCACAATCGTGCTCATATCTCACCTGTGAACTATGAGACACCGTGAATGAGCAGTTCTTCCCAAGCAGGCATGTCGGGTAGCAAGGGGAAAAAGTGCACCCCAGCATCACAGTGGAACGGGCCGGAGTGTACCCAGAATGGTTATCAATGGGTCAGTGACGCCCGGAGCCCGGAACAGCTGCTCTTCAGTGGTTAGGCCTGGGCCCAGGATTGTTTGACGTCTTTATCAATGACCTGAGTGAGATTGAATGGAACGTGTGTTTTGTACCTATGCGGCTGATACTAAGCTGGCAGGGACAAACAGGGCCTCAGAAGTGAGGGTTATAATTTAAACTGACCTTGGCAAATTGTGGCCCACGTGCATTGATTAGACTCCATGGCTAGAGAAGAGTTTTAGAGAAAGAGAGAACTATAAACAAAGTGGGAAAAACAATCTGTCTTCAGCACTTTGTCAACTGTCTGGGGCTAAGGCCATGTTACTGAATCCAAGCTCTGCTCGCCGCGTGACAGACCAGTAATTGGAAGATGAGGTATGGAGGCAAGGAACAGTGACGTTATTTGGAAAGTCAGGTATCTAAGAAGATGGTGGACTAGTGTTCTTATCTGGGTCCAGAGGTCAAGATTTTTTTTTTGTTTTTTTTTTTGTTTTTTTTTTTTTAAACAATATAGAGAGGTAGAGGAGGTGAGGTAGTAAAGTGAAAAGGTCATGCGTCTTACAAAGCATCTCCTGGCTTGGCCAGCATGGGGGCTGCGGCCATTCACAGGGGGGCAGGGACAGGAAGTCTCCCATGAGCTGGACAAAGGCACTTTTGTTTAACACTCAGGCAGAACAGCAGCTTCTCTGAGGCAGGCCATTATATATGCTTACAGCTATGGACAGGGCTTCCCAGGTGGCGCTTGTGGTAAAGAACCCACCCGCCAATGCAGGAGACCTAAGAGACATGGGTTCGATCCTGGCTCAGGAAGATCCCCTGGAGGAGGAAACGGCAACCCACTCCAGTATTCTCGCCTGGAGAATCCCCTGGACAGAGGAGCCTGGTGGGCTACAGTCCATAGGGCCTCAAAGAGTAGGACAGGACTGAAGTGACTTAGCATGCACATACACGCAGGGACAGACAACATCCTTTTAGTGATTATAGTAACAAAAGCTAATGAAAAGCAAAGGTTAAAGTAAAAGAAACAGATTCAGCATGGATTCAGATGCTGTTCTTCCCTGTTACAGCCGGAGTACAGCAAGACGGGAGCCCTGGGAGCTGGTGGTATGTCCCCTGCAGGCACCATGGGATGCCTGCTTCCAGCTGTGCTCAGTGCTTGGACTTTGGGATGTGATGGGGCTAAATGGAGAGGGATGGGCAAGGCAAGAGTGATCTGACAGAGGACAAGGTCATTTCAGAAGGAGAACAGACAGAGAGGTCCTGAGCAAGGGGGCGGGCTTTTGTAACACTGTTCTGAGCAGGACGCTGTGAGGGCTTCCTGGGTACGAGAGCCTTTCTGTGTCCCCAGTTTCTTGTTTGCAGGAAAAAGACCTCAGTCTCTATGACCTTCCCTGAGTTCCAAAGGCAGGTTCGAGAAGCTGCTAGTCAGGGAAGGGAGGCAATGCAAAGACCGGGGAGGGGCAGCCAGGAAACAGTGGTGCCACCACCAGGGGATGTGAGGAGCAGGATCTCTGATCTCTTTTATAGACACTAGAGCCCCCAAATGGAAGAAGTCAACTGCAGGAGAACCGTGAACACTCAGCCCCAAGACCTACTGGAGCCCGAGGACTGATTATGTTCACCCCTGTGATGTCAGCCTGCAGCCTCACCATCAACAATCGTAGACGTGTGCACGAGCTGATCACTTACCCCTCCCTCATGTGGCCTTGAAAAATGCCTCCCTGATACCCATCAGGGAGTGCAGGGCTTTGAAGCCGCAGCTTCCTGGACTCCTTCCTTGCTGGGAACCTACAGTAAATGCTGCACTTTCCTTCACCACAACCCAGTATCAGCAGACCGGCTTTACTGCACGCAGGCACAGGGTAACACAATGGGGAAGAAAGACCAGAAACTAGCAAAATAAATCAATGAACTCTTTAATGTCACAGAAAGTAGATGCCAATATGATTTAAAGTGAATTATAAATGCAGGGCAGGCAGAACTCAGTCAGTAGAGAAAGCTCTAGATGGGAGTACAACGTGTAAGAGAAACAAAGTCTTGTCACGACTATGAGGCCATCTTTGTATTATATTCATTATGTGTATATATATATCTTTGACAGTCAAACAAAAGTAAATAAATATATACATGTTACATAAATAAGGTGTATGTGTAGGGAGCATTCATCTTTCTGCTTAAAAACATTATCTGGCTGTGCTGAGTCTTTGTTGCTGCATCTGGGGTTTCTCTATGTGTGGCAAGCGGGGCTGCTCTTCCCTGCGGGGCATATCTTTCTCACTCTGGGGTCTGCTCTTCCTTGTGGGGCAAGGCTGTCTCACTGTGGGGGCTGCTCTTCCCTGTGGGTCATGACCTTCTCTGTGGGGGCTGCTCTTCCCTGTGGGGCATGGCCTTCTCACTGTGGGGGCTGCTCTTGTTGCAGAACCTTGTGCCTGGTTGCATGCACTTCAGGAGTTGTTTTGCTCTCTGGCTTATGGGATCTTCCCAGACCAGGGCTTGTACCTGTGTTCCCTGCATTGGCAGGCAGATTCTTAACCACTCTACCACCAGAGAGTCCCTGTACTTTTTCACTGTGCTCTAATTCACAGAGCACAAAGTTCACTCTTTCAAAGTCCTTCTTAACTAGTGGTTAGACTAAAGCACTTCTCAGCCTCTGAATGAGGTAGCAGAAAACCACCAAAAAGAATTAACAAACTGGATTTTGTTAGCTTGGAAACCAGAAAAGCTTTGACTAAGAATATGGTGGAGAATTTTCACGGTGTAACAACTGATTTCAAGATGGATTTAGAAAAGGCAGAGTAATCAGAGATCAAATTGCCAACATCTGTTGGATCATTGAAAAAGCAAGAGAGATCCAGAAAAAAAACATCTACTTCTGCTTTATTGACTATGCCGAAGCCTTTGACTATGTGGATCACAACAGACTGAAAAATTCTTCAAGAGATGGGAATACCAGACCACCTGACCTGCCTCCTGAGAAATCTGTATGCAGGTCAAGAAGCAACCGTTCCCAGACTGGCTCCAAATTGGGAAAGAAATATGTCAAGGCTGCATATTGTCACCCTGCTTATTTAATTTATATGCAGAGTACATCATGAGAAATGCTGGGCTGGATGAAGCACAAGCTGGAATCAAGATTGACAGGAGAAATATCAAAAACCTCAGATGTGCAGATGACACCACCCTTATGGCAGAAAGTGAAGAGGAACTAAAGAGCCTCTTGATGAAAGTGAAAGAGGAGAATGAAAAAGTTGGCTTAAAGCTCAACATTCAGAAAACTACGATCATGGCATCTGGTCCCATCACTTCATGGCAGATAGATGGGGAAACAGTGGAAACAGTGTCAGACTTTATTTTGGGGGGCTCCAAAATCACTGCAGATGGTGACTGCAGCCATGAAATTAAAAGATGCTTGCTCCTTGGAAGAAAAGTTATGACTAACCTAGACAGCATATTAAAAAGCAGAGACATTATTTTGCCAACAAAGGTTCATCTAGTCAAAGCTATGGTTTTTCCAGTAGTTATGTATGGATGTGAGAGTTGGACTATGAAGAAAGCTGAGGGCAGAAGAATTGATGCTTTTGAACTGTTGTGTTGGAGAAGACTCTTGAGAGTCCCTTGGAATGCAAGAAGACCCAGCCAGTTCATCTCAAAGGAAATCAGTCCTGAATATTCATTGGCAGGATTGATTCTGAAGCTGAAACTTTAATACTTTGGCCACCTGATGCGAAGAACTGACTCACTGGAAAAGACCCTGATGCTGGGAAAGATTGAAGGCAGGAGGAGAAGGGGAGGACAGAGGATGAGATGGTTGGATGGCATCACTGACTCAACGGACATGAGTTTGAGTAGACTCTGGGAGTTGGTGATGGACAGGGAGGCCTGATGTGCTGCCATTCATGGAGTTGCAAAGAGTCAGACATGACTGAGAGACTGAACTGAACAGAACAACTGATTTCCTAACTGTAAAGTTTGCAAAAGGAGGGAGTTAAGTTTCCCCTATAAAGACTTTTGAAATTAAGGTCAGTTCTGATCTTTCTGCAGAAGCAGAAATGTGGTCTGACATGGCCCTAAGATTATATCCTAAGACTGTAGGCCTCCTTGCTTGCGTGATTTGGTTCTGGTGTCAGGTCAATGAAGGTGTTACGTTGACATATGCAAACCTGTAGAGAGGAAGAATTCAGAAGCAGGAAAACAAAGCATCATTAGCCATTTGGTTAAAATATAAGTGTTTTCTCAGAGCCTGAGAAAATATGCAAATTAGCAGCTGACTGTCTTTTCTGCCCTTCCCTGAACAGTGAGGCTGGGTGTTGGAGTTACCAGCTGTCATCTTGAAACCAGGTGGTATAAAATGTGGTGATGCTAAACATCACCCCTCCACCTGCAGGGCAAGAGGGAGCTGCTATCCATCTCCAGTAAACCAGGTGGAGGGAAAAAAGCCTTCTGCCGTCTGCCCGAGCCTTTGGGCTTGCCCTCCAGTGAGGGGCGTGCCCTGCCCTCGCTGTCCATGGAAACACTGCCTTTGTGCTGTGAACCTTGTGCCTGCTTGGCTGATTACATCTCAGCGTCCTCTTCTCTCCTGCTTTCTGTGAAAACGAAACAGCAGAACGTGGATGACGGCAGCTGTGGAGCAGGGCTCAGGCGGTGCCGGCCCTGGGCCCTGTCTACAAAAGCCGCTCGTTTCCAGGCACCTGCCACCTGACAGGCGCTGACGGTCCAGCCCCGCAAGCTGGTTACCATCAGGGCGACATTCCCAGGGAGGCGGTGGGGATCAGTGCAGCCTCAAGGGAGAAGAGTCTGCAGGGGTGGGGCTCCAACCCGGGTTCAAGCAGGGGTCCCTGTGCTGTGCGCCTGAGGTGCCCAGAGCCCACCGCTCTCTTTTATCTCTTCATAAGTAAAACCCATTCCCCAAGTTTCAGTCTATTTGAATGGAAATACAAAAATGTGCCGAATTGTCATTAGGCTCATAAGGAGCCCCCCACAATTTACATCTCCCTCACTGGTTTTGTAATCTCTTCCCACCTCCTCTTCTTTCCTGACCTCTTGAGTTCAAAGAATGCAGGGAAAAAATGTGCCAAATTCCCTCCAAGTATTGACCCCACTGCAAAGAGGGGAAATTAATCAAAATAAAAACAAGGTTTTCCTATGCCCAATAAAAGCAAAGGAAAAGCTAGAAAAGGGAGTCTGGAGGGCTTGTGTAGGATTTAGGCTGTTTTTGCTTCTAAAAGAAAGCTTTCTTGGCTATGAAACAAGGCATCCTTGGAGACTGATGTAGACCTTTCGTAAACGGTAAAGGCTGGCATTTTAAACTCATTAATACTAGTCAGTCATGCTATTTGGATGTTTGCAAAGAATGCTAGGTTATTCCTTTTTTACTTTAACGTCTGTATTTTGATACATCTTTAGTATCTCACATAACTTCTAACCAATTTCAGACAAGTCGCTGCAGGTTGGAATGGTTGTATTATATTATTATGGCCGTAGCGATAGATTTCCATTAGAGAATTTGCACATGCCGTTAGAACTCAAGATGAAATAATCTGTTAGTATTGAAATATGACCACTACTTGGCCATTTAATAAGGTTTTGAAATAATCTGTTAGTATTGAAATATGATCACCATTTGGCCATTTAATAAGGTTTTGTCTTGCAAAATTATTTCATTGAATTATTTTAATGATATTATATTATAGTATTATATCTGTCTTGCCTCTCTAATAACTTGGAAGGGCATGATCCTATTTGTGTGATTTTGTATACACACTTACCTACCTACTACATGTGACTTGGAGTTGATGCAATGTTGAGAGTTCTTCTGATAGGAAGATTTATGGTGATTTTAAACTTTCAAAAATTACTGTACTGCCAACAAGGTCCTACTGTATAGCACATGGGACTGCTCAGTGTTATTTGGCAGCCTGCATGGGAGGGGAGCCTGGGGGAGAATGGATACATGTGTATGTATGGCCAGGTTCCTTTGCTGTTCACCTGACACTGTCACCACACTGTTAATTGGCTACATCCAATACAAAATAGAAAGTTTTCAAAAAGTTATTGAGCCACTGGATATCTATATTATGCCTATATATATATATATGTATGTATTTTACAAAATTATATTTAAAAACTACTTGAAAACATCAAAGAAGGTTCAGACTTCTTCATTTCTCAGTCATGGAAGAAAGGAGATGAGTATCTTTTATGGACATTTTTGAGTGATCATACTGAAGAAATAAGCATGATTCTTTCCCCATCTCTTTAATTATTTAGAAGTTCATTCATTCCATCTTTCACAAGGCGTGCCTGCTCCATGTCAGAGAAGGTGTCTGTAGTTGGAGATACCCAGTAAATAATGTAGAATCCACAAATTAATAATCTCCTCTTAAGATATTAATCTTAGAATGATTGCACAACTGAATGTAACTTCCAGGGCAAGGCAGCACTTAGCTGAGGGCACCTCTATGCAGGTGGTGGACATGAGTCCAAGACTCCCATCATCTGGACCCCTGAGCAAGGCACTCACGTGGCACAAGGTCCCATCTGTAAAATGGTCTAATAAAAATGTCCCTTTCATGGACCCACTCTGGGAATTACATGTATTGTTCATATTGATGATTATGTTGGTAAATTAAGGAATTTGCAATAAAAGACACAAAGTTTCTTGCTTTACATTAAATATATCAGAGATAGACATTTTGACTTCCTTCACATAACTTGTCAATCAGATGCAAAGACTCTGGACAGCCAGCGTAATTTGAAAAATAAAGTTGTAATTATGATACTTGTTTAGACTATATGTATTCTTTGTATTCCTGTAAGTGAATTACTATGTGAACAAGATATTTTCCTGGGAAATTAGTACCTGAAGACATAGGCAGATATTTTGATTTTGGAAACAAATGGTAAAAAGAAAAAAAGTCATGCAAGATGACAGTGATCAATCTCTGTCTTGTTTCCCAGCTTCTATCCTCAACTTCTTGCAGACATGGGAAGACTTCCCCCTTCAACCCCACTAATTCCTGTCACGGGCAATAACTCCCCATAACAGAATAAGAAGTTGTATGTTGGGGTTGTTATCACTGGGGTCTTGTGATTGCATATTCTTTTCAAACAGATAGATTTAGGAGAATGTGTTTCTTGTGGTCATTTCACTAAATGGCTTCTCCATTATGAATCTGTACATTCAGTTTTTACTTTAGACGTGTATTTGTGATGGGCATACTTATAAGTTGTCTCTTCCTTTGGTAGAAGGGAATTGGAGAAGATAAGAGGACATATGATCTCCGGCTTCTCTGGTCCAAGATATGGTCATTAAATTCCATTCCTCTTACACATGTGCATTTTGGCACATTTCCAAAGAATAGAAGGATAGGTTTGATTGGATGGAAGTAGTTATTAATTAACCAGTGGGTTTACATTGATGTTAAAGAGAAAAAGAGGGTAACATGTCCTGTTGCACATCTTGAATGGTTTGGCTATAACTGCTGGGCAGCACTGAAAGCTCAGAGGCCCCCTGGTCACAAACGCGGACCCTGAAACTGCTCCAGGTTGGCAGCCTTCAGCCAGAGCCCACAGCACTGCACATCTCGGTCTGATCTGATGCTCTCCTGACACACGATACAGCCTGTGCATTGGCCGCGCGCTCATGTTTCAGCCCATGCTGTGATAGCGCCTCTCAGCAAGGAAAAGGATCGCAGGCTGTGGGTGGCGAGGCAAGCGTTGAGTTTCAATCCATGAAGAAAAATGGGTGGGGCCCCTGTGTCAGGAGTGCCTTGGCATCCTTTCCCTTCCAGAGACTTGTGATACTTGGAGACCTGGGCAGTAATTCCTTGTTCCAGAAGCAAATCTCTTCCGAGGACAGGGTGGCCCCCATTCTGTGTTACGTATGCAGAATGTCGGCTAAGCTGCATTTGATATCTTTTGGTGTTTGAATTGTGTTTTCTCTACAAACTGTTAATATGATTTAAGGCAGACTGGTGCCTGAATGCATTGGGCTGCATCACCTGTAAATTGTGGTCAGGCAAACAGGACTTAAAGACAGATGCTCTGTTTACCAGGCAAAAGCGCTGCCTTGGAAGTCTGAGTTCTGATTTGACACGCAGCTGGTGATGATCAGAGACAGAAACTGGGGCACATCAGACTTCTGAGACTCCTCTCCCCTGTCTATGAGACGGACGTCAGTACTAATGAGTACTGTGCATGCCTGGTGTCTGCGCTCAGTCCTGCCTGACTCTCTGTGACCCCATGGACTGCAGCCTGCCAGGCTCCTCTGTCCATGGGATTCTCTAGGCAAGAACACTGCAGTGGGTTGCCATGCCTTCCTGCAGAGGATTTCCCCAACCCAGGGATCAAACCCGGTCTCCTGTGCTTCCTGTATTGGTAGGCAGATTCTTTAACACTGAGCCATCTCGGAAATAGTAAAGTTTTGCAAACTGAAAATTGACAAACTGCTCTAAGGGAACTCTGTGGGTTGGGACAAGATATATGTTTGCTCATGTGTGATGCACCTGAGCAGAGGCGAGGCTGAGCAGAACACTCGCAGGGAATTGACTCAAGAAGAGGATCAGTCACAGTTCAAGGGTCTCCGTGCAGACCTCAGCTCCACTGTACACAAATGCTCGCTTTTGGCTTCTTTCTTCTTGAGATCACTGACCGCAGTTTGGAAGTGAGCTCAGAAAATGTGGCACCCAAATCCTGCCTCAAATGCTAAAATGTTATGGCTTCCATAGCTTTGGTTCAAAAAAGATAAATCAGCTTGCTCGAGGTCACATCAGTTAGTGGCAGCCTAGACAGAAATGGTGGGCAGGAAAGAGGATGCTGCTTGTGAGGCACTCCTGAGAGTATGACGATTAGATCCTGATGGTTCATCAAGTAAAACCAACACATCATGGTGAGCCCAGGGTCTGCAGAAATTGCCCACAGGACTGGATACACCTGAAGGTGTCTGACTCTGGGGCCTGCTCCCACCTGTGTGGAAAGGCTCAGTCGTGTTTGGACCACAGCATGCCATGCCTCCCTGTCCATCACCAACTCTCAGAGTTTACTCAAACTCATGTCCATTGAGTCGGTGATGCCATCCAATCATCTCATCCTCGGTCGTTCCCTTCTCCTCCTGCCCTCAATCTTTCCCAGCATCAGGGTCTTTTCCAGTGAGTCAGTTCTTCGCATCAGGTGGCCAAAGTATTGGAGTTTCAGCTTCAACATGAGCATTGATTTCTTTCAGGATGGACTGGTTGGATCTCCTTGCAGTCCAAGGGACTCTCAAGAATCTTCTCCAACACCACAGTTCAAAAGCATCAATTCTTTGGCACTCAGATTTCTTTATAGTCTGACTCTCACATCCATACATGACTGATAGAAAAACCATAGCTTTGACTAGACAAACCTTTGTTGGCAAAGTAATGTCTCTGCTTTTTAATATGCTGTCTAGGTTGGTCATACTTTTCCTTCCATGGAGAAAGCATCTTTCAATTTCATGGCTGCAGTCACCATCTGCAGTGATTTTGGAGCCAAAAAAGTAGTCAGTCACTGTTTCCCCATCCGTTTGCCATGAACTAATGGGACCAGATGCCATGATCTTTGTTTTCTGAATGTTGAGCTTTAAGCCAACTTTTTCACTCTCCTCTTTCACCTTCATAAAGAGGCTTTTTAGTTCCTCTTCACTTTCTGCCATAAGGGTGGTGTCATCTGCATATCTGAGGTTATTAAATATTTCTCCTGGCAATCTTGATTCCAGCTTGTGCTTCATCCAGTCCAGTGTTTCTCATGATGTACTCTGCATATAAGTTAAATAAGCAGGTTGACAATATACAGCCTTGACGTACTCCTTTCCCAATTTGGAGCCAGTCTGTTGTTCCATGTCCAGTTCTAACTGTTGCTTCCTGACCTGCATACAGATTTCTCAAGAGGCAGGTCAGGTGGTCTGGTATTCCTACCTTTTGCAGAATTTTCCACAGTTTGTTCTACCTTTACTGGGTTCAATAACCGTTTTCTGTAACAACCTGAAACTGGCAAGTTGCACGTGGTTGCCATCCAAGTTTCCACACTTTACCTGTTAGGCAGGTTTTGCTAAGGTGCTAATGTTTGACAAAGCCGCCTTTATCCTTCAACTACAGCAGTTTCGGTTTACCAGAGTTCATTTTGGTATTGCCAATTTTGGCAAAAATCCAGGATTTATTATTTGAAATAAATTTTAGTTTACAAGGTTTCCAAATGTACCAGATTTATAAAAATTAAAACAAATTGTATGAGTCTCAGTTCCACCATAAAGTCATTAAAAAAATAGGGGAAAGAGATAAATCAGGAGCTTGGGAGGAACATATACACACTACTATATAGAAGATAGATAACCAACAATCTCTGCTGTGATATTCTGTGTGAGAAGATAACCTCAGGAAGCATGAACAGAAGTATTTGACAACTCACTTTGCTGTGTAACACACCTGAATCCCTGAGAATCAGCTATGCTATGGCCGTTTGGTCGCTCAGCTGTCCAAATCTTTGCAGCCCCCTGGACTGCAGCCCGCAAGGCTCCTCTGTCCATGGGGTTTCTCAGGCAGGGCTACTGGAGCAGGTTGCCATTTCCTTCTCCAGGGGATCTTCCTAACGCAGGGATCAAACTCATTATCTCCTGCATTGGCAGGCGGATTCTTTACCATTGAGCCACCTGGGAAGCTCTAAACCAACTATACTCCAATAAAATTAAAATATTGAAAAAGGGTAGAGAAATATAAAAAGAGAGAAAGAATGAGAGAGAGCTACCAAGGTACTTTTTTGCTGCTATCGGTTTTTAACAAATGCCTTAATCTCCAAGTGCTGCTCCTTCGAGTTACTGCTTTATATCAGCTTGAGTTTATTAATTCTGTTCATTAATCACCAATATGTGTATTGAGTGCCTGCTGTGTTCCAGAAACCCTTCTGGGCACTGGGAACACAGGCTAGATCAGAAATAGCTTCTGGTGTGGGGCAGAGTCCCACATTCATCTCTTAGGGGCTGTTGTTTTGTTTCCAAAGAGAATATCCATCTCATTCATCTAATGAATAAAACAAAGGGTTTTATTTCACTCTACATAGTCTGAGGAAGTGGGTGGGAGGCACCCAGAGAGAGTTTGCTGAGCTTGTTGTGAGGGGTTGCAGAGGTGATGCTGGGGGGAAGTGAGCAGGATGTGGGAAAGAAGATCGAGTTGTTCATTTATAACTTTAGTAATTGGTACTCAGAGCAGAAATGAGGAATCTCGGTGGCAGTGTGGCCTTGTAGGTGCTAGTCTGCAGTATATTGGCTGAGCCACAGCTATGAAGCAGAATTCCTGATATCCCTGCATCTTTATGGAAATAAAACACTTCTCATTTACTCCCAGGCTCTGATGATTTGGACTATGAAATAATACATTTGTTTTTCAAGATTAGAGTTGGTTTTCAAGAACTTACATAAACATTAAGCAAATTTGCTTTTTAGCTAAAATATATAAGCTGTATCTAAGGAAAAAAAACTAACTTTGCAAGCTGGAGCTTTAGTGACACCCAGGTGGGATGGGGGATGGGTAGCAGTCAGCTGAACACAGGGGCTCGGGCCCCTCTAGCCTAGTCTAAGCAGCATCAGCTTTCACGAATTCATGCATTGGGCTTCAAGGCAAGATTTCACTTGAGAATGTATTTTTCTGCTACAAAACATTTGATACACAAGCTATAAACTCTAAAACAATGAACAAGATGCTTTTCTGTCCCTTCCTTTCTGCTGTATATGCCTGCACATAGACACCACATTCTCTACTTTTTTACAGTGTTTTACTTCACTTGTAGCAACCTGTACTTTTTTCTACAGTGAGAAAAAATTATTCAAGCACACAAGGTTTCGTTTCTTCCAGAGCACAACAGAAGCAATGGTCTCTTTGATTCTTTGTAAAAAAAGGCAAACAAATAAAAATTGTGTTTGTCTAATAGTATTGCTGGGAACTTTCAAGGATTTGGGAAAGATGAAGATGTGTATTTTCTCTCTATAAAAATGTGTATCTTTTGCTGTTAGAGTCTTCTATGAGGAATATGACTAACACCACTGTGTGAGCACAGGCGCTGGGTCCCAGGAAGAGATCCCCGGTTGGACGGAGGGCATCACTGAGTCGCTCTGCCTATTCCCCGAGACAGCATCCCTCCCCGGTCACCGAGGCGCTGTGGGAGTGTCTGGACTCCAGGGCTGGGAGAAGCCAGTCTCCTTCCCCTGCATCATGAGGGTGGTCCCAAGGCGGCGCCGGAGGGAGGGGAGATGATGCTGGTGATAACTGCAGCTGGCAGCTGGGAGGCAGCAGAGCCTGCCTTTGGGGGTCTCTCTCTTCCCAGGACTTTGGCTCTCACCCCGGAACTTGGTTGAATCAGTCTCAACTTTCAATTCCCTTCACATATAATCAGTTCAGTTCAGTCCCTCAGTCATGTCTGACTCTTTGCGACCCCATGAATCGCAGCATGCCAGGCCTCCCTGTCCATCACCAACCCCCCGGAGTTTACCCAAACATTGGTGATGCCATCCAGCCATCTCATCCTCGGTCGTCCCCTTCTTCTCCTGCCCCCAATCCTTCCCAGCATCAGGGTCTTATCCAATGAGTCAGCTCTTCACATCAAGTGGCCAAAGTATTGGAGTTTCAGCTTCAAAATCAGTCCTTCCAATGAACACCCAGGACTGATCTCCTTTAGGATGGACTGGTTGAATCTTCTTGCAGTCCAAGGGACTCTCAAGAGTCTTCTCCAACACCACAGTTCAAAAGCATCAGTTCTTCAGTGTTCATCTTTCTTTATAGTCCAACTCTCACATCCATACATGACCCCCAGAAAAACCATAGCCTTGACTACACGGTCCTTTGTTGGCAAAGTAATGTCTCTGCTTTTTAACATGCTATCTAGGTTGGTCATAACTTTCCTTCCAAGGAGTAAGTGTCTTTTAATTTCATGGCTGCAATCACCATCTGCAGTGATTTTGGAGCCCCCCAAAATAAAGTCTGACACTGTTTCCACTGTTTCCCCATCTATTTCCCATGAAGTAATGGGACCAGATGCCATGATCTTAGTTTTCTGAATGCTGAGCTTTAAGCCAACTTTTTCACTCTCCTCTTCATCTTTCATCAAGAGGGTTTTTAGTTCCTCCTCACTTTCTGCCATAAGGGTGGTGTCATCTGCATATCTGAGGTTATTTATATTTCTCCTGGCAATCTTGATTCCAGCTTGTGCTTCCAGCCCAGCGTTTCTCATGATGTACTCTGCATATAAGTTAAATAAGCAGGGTTGCCAATGTGCAGCCTTGACATACTCCTTTTCCTATTTGGAACCACTCTGTTGTTCCATGTCCAGTTCTAACTGTAGCTTCCTGACCTGCATATAGGTTTCTCAATAACCACACTATAACTATAAGAATTCCTCTCCTCACTGTTTCCTTTCCTCCTTCATGTTTGTTTAACTTCCTTTTAAAAAAATTGAAGTATAGCTGATTTATAGTATTGCGATAATTTCAGGTGTACAGCACAGCGATTCAGTGTTTTTGTAGATTATACTCCATTATAATTTGCTGCAAGATAATGGCTATAGTTCTCTGTGCTGTACAATAAATGCCTGTTGCTTATCTATTGTATATTTACTAGCTTCTACCTCTTGGCCCCTCACCCCTAACCTCTAACTTGTCCCCCTTCCCCTTTGGTGATGTGACCTGTTATTCATCTGCTCCACATGGCCTCTGAGCTGACAGCTCTCCTGGAAGAAATGGCATCTCTCCTGTCCTTTGCAAACACCTGTAACCAGGCGGGAAGAGCTGCAGAGGTGAGTTAGGGCCTCCGGAACGCCAGGACCTCGCTCCAGCCTGTGTCAAGGACATAAGAACTGTGCTTGCCATGAGCTCCTTAGCCTTTACAGATGTGTGCACTGAATCACATAGAAATAGGAGGTAGTTTGCTTACCATTTAGGCAAATACAGTGAGCACACAGTGCGTGTAACTGAAGAATGACCTTTCCTCTCATTCTAAACCTGTCAGTTTTCAAATGCTCCTTTTTACGGTGGCTGGACATCAAGGACCCCATGATGGAGAGAGTCTGGGTCACCTGACACAGACTCTGATGGGAGAAGCCGGTCTGCATTACGACAGCTGACTCTAGCCTAATAGTCACCATTTTCTCAGATGGCCTTCAAATAGGAAAACATTGCTTTATACCGCCCTCTAGTGACGGATTGTTGTCAACACTTGACCACACAAGCATGTCCTGATGTCCATTTGTATTAAAAGTTCCATTGTTTTATTCTGCATATAAAGGCAAAGCATCTTATTACAGACATAGAGTATATTCACTCTTTTGAAATGCAAGGATATTTATCCAAACGCCCATCTCACATCTCCTGTTGCTCCAGGAACCTGCTCTTCTCGCAAGACTCTTCCTTCCCACTTCCTCCTGCTGGTAGCTCCAGACTAAACAAGTCATCCCTGACTCCTCTCTTTCTCTGTAGCCTGCATCCCCCACCGATGCCCCGGTGGTCCAAAGATGCCTCCTGGAGTCTGGCCCCCGTCTCTCCACTGCTCACCTAAGAGCTCCTCATCTCCCATCTCTCGCCAGCATTTGACAACAGCTTCCTTGCTGGTCTGCCTGCTTCCAGCTTTGCCCACCAGAATCTTTGTTTCCCCTGTGGTTGCAGAGTCATCCTTCTAAAACTAAGACCCAGTCCTGTCCCCTTTCCCTTCAAATCCTTCCGGAGACCCTGCATCTCACTTAGAAAAAAAGTCCACATTCTTGAAATGGCTTTTTAGCCCTTGGCACTTGCCTCCAGCCTTTTCTCTGACCTCCTCTTTCACCAGGCTCTCATTATATTCAGCTGTGTTTTAAATGTTTCACAGCTGGCTCTCTGGGTGGGCAGATGGGAGCCCAGATGTGCAGGGCTTGCTGATTTCCCTGCTGTTCATGTTCCTATTGCAGACAATTTCAAGCTACCAAGGTGAGGTCAGATTGCACAGAAAATTCCTGAAACATTGACTAATCAACTCTCCCTGGCCAGAGCAGGCAGACTGTAGCCCGAGACTGTCAGTCTCTCCAGGAACTCCGCTCAGCTCTGGGGGTCCTTCCTCCTCCCGGAATGGGCAAGGGTGTCCTCACCTCATGCCTTTGCGACAGTTGGTCCATCGGCTGTTCCTTCTGCCTGGAGAGCTCTTCAGCAGTTCTCTGGTGTTTTCCTGTTCTTTCTTCCAGTGCCTTATTGAAGAGATCCTCCCTTGCTAACAAGTTCAAATTGCACTTTAAGCTCCTTCCCCGGTTTTACTTTTTGCTTCGTATTTATCACCATCTATTATTAATGCATTTACTCATTGTTATGGGCTGTGTCCGCCCTCCCCCTGCCAAATTCATATGTTGAGGTCAGAATGTGACTGTATATGAAAATAGGCTCTTTAGAGATGATGAGGTTAAAATCAGGTCTAATCCAATATGACTAGTGTCCTCATAGGAAGGGGAAATTTTTCATATGCACACGGCACAGGGGAGGACAGTGACCTCTGGAGGAGGAGGCTTCAGAAAAACCAGCCCTGCCTGCACCTGGATTCCTGACTTTTGGCGTCCAGAACTCTGCTGTTTAAGCCCGCCACTCTGTGGCACTTTGTTACACCAGCCCCAGCACACGAATACGCTGATTACTGTTTCTCTCTCCCTCAGAAAAACTAAGCTCTACGAGGGCAGAGGCTGAGCTGGCTTAGGTCAGCGCAGTGTCCCTCATTCTGAGAGCTGACTATGAAGTACTCCATCGATATTTACTGAGTAAATGACCCAGCTACAGTGTAAAAGCTGAAGCTTGCCCATAGTTCCACAAGCCATCAACTGTTTATCACTAAGAAATACTTTTAAACTTATTTGCAGCAATTCCTATCAATTAGGTTATTATCTTACCCTAACACAGTAATGATAATTTTTATAATGTATATCATACCATGAGAAAGCTGGAAAGGACCACTTCTAATTATTTCTTAGAAAGTTTTGCTGGAAATGAAATCACAAAGGTCAAAGAGCTTCTCATAATGAGAATTAACTTATTTTTAAAAATAATGCTTCTTTTTCAGACAACACAAGTAACATTTTATCATATTATCACATTTTAAAGTGATAAATTCTTATCACCGGAGTTTTTCAAAGGATGAAAGCATTGGCCATCCTTCAGGCTGATTTAAGGCCTCCATTTCCCCACATTTCACAAAGTGCTGGGTGCTACCATTTAAACAGTAGGATTTTTTGATAGGTTAAAATATCTGAAAATTGTTTGACTTTCATTTCTTTGGCAGCTGGAAAGGATTCCTGTCTCCTACATGTTTATTCAACTTTTAAAAAGTTATTTATCCCATAGGAGTCCTATCCCAGTTGTTGTAGCTGTCTGGTCTCCCTAGGGAACTGAGAGAGAGAGGGACAAGGAGGGTGTAACCCCAATGGAGAATATTCCAGAGTTTCCTTAAAAGTCTAAAAATAGAGTTGCTGTATGATCCTACACTCCTACTACTGAGCATATACCTAGAAAATATAAAAACTGCAATTTGAAAAGATACCTGCACCCCAAAGTTCATTGTAGCACCATTTACAGTTGCCAAGACATGGAAGCAACCTCAGTGCAGAGGTGCCATTCCTTCCAGGAGCGCTGCCAGCTCAGGGGCCACAGGGAGCAGATGAGTAACAGGTCACAGCACCGAAGGGGAAGGGGGCAAGTTAGGGGCATGGGGCCGAGAGGTGCGGGCCAGTAAGTATACAATAGATAGTCAGGAAGATCCTCTGGAGAAAACTCTGGCAACCCACTCTCGTATTCCTGCCTGAAAAATCAGATTGACAGAGGAGCCTGGTGGGCTACAGTCCATGGGGTTGCAAAAAGTCAGACACAACTGAGTGACTAACACACACACACAGATATACATAAACCTGTGTATATGTGTATGATCAGATCAGATCAGTCGCTCAGTCATGTCTGACTCTCTGCGACCCCATGAATTGCAGCACGCCAGGCCTCCCTGTCCATCACCAGTTCCCGGAGTTCACCCAGACTCACGTCCATCGAGTCAGCGATGCCATCCAGCCACCTCGTCCTCTGTCGTCCCCTTCTCCTCCTGCCCCCAATCCCTCCCAGCATCAGAGTCTTTTCCAAAGAGTCAACTCTTCGCATGAGGTGGCCAAAGTACTAGAGTTTCAGATTTAGCATCATTTTATATATATATACACACACACATATATATATATAAACTACTACTCGGCCATAAAAAAAGAATGAAATAATGCCATTTGCAGCAACATGGCTGGACCTAGAGATGATCACACTGAGTAAAATGAGTCAGACAGAGAAAGACAAATATTATATAATATCACTTCTATGTGGAATCTAACAAATTATAGAAATTAATTTATTTGCAAAAAAGAAATAGACATAGAAAACAAACTCATGCTTACCAAAGGGGAAATGGAGAAGATATAAATTAGGAAGTTTGGATTGACATATATACAGCACTACAAATAAAGTAGATAAACATCAAGGACCTACTGTATAGCACAGGGAACTCCATTCATTATCTTGTAATAATCTACCAGGGAAAAGAATTTGAAAAGAATGTATATATGTACACACACACACATCTGAATGTATATATATGTATGCACACACACACATATATCTGAATCACTGTGCTGTACACACATCACACACACACACATGCACACACGCACATGTATCTGAATTACTATTCTGTACACACACTCACATATCTTAATGTATATATGTATGCACACACACACACATATCTGAATTACTATGCTATACACACACACACACATATCTGAATGTATATATATGTATGCACACACACACATATCTGAATTACTACGCTGTACACACACACACACATATCTGAATGTATATATATGTACACACACACATGCATATCTGAATGTATATATATGTACGCACACATAGATACACACACACATCTGAATGTATATATATGTATGCACACACGTGCATATCTGAATGTATATATATGTACACACATATGTGCACACACGCACATATATCTGAATTACTATTCTGTACACACACACACACATCTGAATGTATATATATGTACGCACACACACACATATATCTGAATTACTAATCTGTACACACACACACACACACATATCTGAATTACTAATCTGTACACATACATACACACACACATATCTGAATGTACATATATGTATGCACACACACATCTGAATTACTATGCTATACACACACACACCTGAATGTACATATATGTACACACACACACATCTGAATTACTATGCTGTACACCTGAAACTAACACAATGTTGTAAATCAACTCCACTTCAAAAAATGATGCGAAGAGAAGGGCAAAGAGAGAAGGGAGAGGAGAGTGGGGAGGAGGGAATCTGCTCTGAGCCAGTGTGCCCTGGCTGCGGGTCATGATGCTGAGCCATGTGCAGTCCTTGATGAAATAGCAGCTGTATGATTCCTGGGCCAGGGACCCAGAACCCCACCCTGACTCCCTGGGGTCCTTGTGGGGTGGGCCCAGCCTCATGAAGGTGTTTAAATGATTTGGTGAACGTCCCAAAGGTCCACATCCTGAGGAGACCTGCAGATTTCAAGGAGGGAATGTCAGAATCTCCTGGAATCTGGATTCAGCGTCCTCTTTTTCATGATGACTGTCTTGAAAAGTAAGCTTCTTAAAAACGACCGAGTCATTGTCAGGTCGGGAAAGGCCCTGAGTGTCCCTATGGCTGATGGCCGATTTTGTGCTGCCAGCTTTAGCCGAGGCTTCCTAGTGAAGGAGGACCCCCGCCCCCCGTTTGGTCCTTGGTGGTCACTGGTGGACGCTGCCGAGTGAGCAGGGTCTCATGTCTGGCTTCCTTTCTGGGTGTCCTGTCCAGCACCAATTAAGCGACATCTTGGAACAGACATTGCTCATATCAGAGGCAGAGAGAGTGCACCAGCAACTCAGATCCCAGCAAACTCTGAAGGTCAGGGATCTCATCAGAAACCTACTGGCTTCCGCTGTGTGCTGTCTGAGAGGACACGTATCACAGACTGCACGTGGCCCCCACTAACGTTCCTCTAAGGGCTTCCACAGGCCTTGTGTGGGAGGATGGCCCCATGTGTGCCTTTGTACCCTGGATGAGGTGGGTCCTGTGTGCTCTGAGGGGTCCTACAGCAAGGGGGCACCCCTCAGATTGTTCAGCTACAGTCACACCCGCTCCCTGCATCTTTGTGCAGGGATGCTGCCCTCCATGTGCGGGGAGCACACAGCTCACACACGGATGCCTTCCTGGTGGTACTGGAACATCAGAGGGGATCCCAAGTCTACTTACACTTGCATCTGAGGGCTGCGATGGGTTTGGGGGCTTGGGGCGGGGGAATAAGGTTTCTTCCAGGCTCGGGCCAAGTTATGGAATCCTCACTCTAGACTATGTGAGTTATTTTCAGTTATATTTAAAATATAAGCAACTCTTCTGGTCTAGAAGAAACACGGTTACTGAAGCAAATGGACCCAATGGGAATGTGACATTGGGAGCGTCCACGCCCCAAGCAGGCCTCCTCTGTCCGTGGAGGCCCTGTTTCCATGTCAGCACAGGGGCTCACACAAGAGTGAGCTCTGGATTCAGCACAGTTTTCAGCCCACCAAACTGCTCCTCATCCACACTCACGACCCCCAGGGAGTCTCCTGGTCTTCAGGGTTGGTGATACGGGCTTTCTGAGATGCCTCTTGCTTGCCAATGGCACACCTGGCATGGACACAATATCAGATGGAGCGTCTCTCCTGGGCACTTGGAGAGCACCTCCACCTCTAGAGTCCACTGTGGTGATGCAGTCATGGCACCACACCCGGCACCGCCAGGGTCGAGTTTAAACAGCTGTGATGTAAAGGTAACGTGAATTGTGACACCTTCCACCCAAGACACCTTGCATAGCGTCTACACCCAGTCACTTTTCTGCATCTTCTGATCTTGATTGCGAGCCTTAACCAATGAGTGAGTCCACAGAAGCTCCTCCCAAACACTTACTGGTGGCCAGAGACCAGGTCAAAAAGTTAGTTATTGTGAGGGTTAAATGACTTAGATATTTGAAGCACTTAGAACAGTGCTTGATGCATGATAACTTCTCAGTAGGACTATTACCACCACCACCATCATCACCACCACCATAAATATAATCTTCACCATCACCTCCATTATCATCACCATCACCTCCATCATCATCACCATCATCTCCATCATCATCACCATCACCTCCATCATCATCACCATCACCTCCATCATCATCACCATCACCTCCATCATCATCACCATCACCTCCATCATCATCACCATCACCTCCATCATCATCACCATCACCTCCATCATCATCACCATCACCTCCATCATCATCACCATCACCTCCATCATCATCACCATCACCTCCATCATCATCACCATCACCTCCATCATCATCACCATCACCTCCATCATCATCACCATCATCTCCATCATCATCACCATCACCTCCATCATCATCACCATCACCTCCATCATCATCACCATCACCTCCATCATCATCACCATCACCTCCATCATCATCACCTTCACCTTTGTCATCATCACCAGTATATTAAAAAGCAGGGACATCACTTTGCTGTCAAAGGTCCATCTAGTCAAAGCTATGGTTTTTCCAGTAGTCATGTATGGATGTGAGAGTTGGACCATTAAGAAAGCTGAGCGTTGAAGAATTGATGTTTTTGAACTGTGGTGTTGGAGGAGACTCTTTTTTTTTTTTAAATTTTAATTTTATTTTTTTTAATTTTATTTTATTTTTAAATTTTACATAATTGTATTATTAGGAGGAGACTCTTGAGCATCCCTTGGACTGCAAGGAGACCCAACCAGTTAATCCTAAAGGAAGTCAACCCTGAGTATTCATTGGGAGGACTAATGCTGAAGCTTTAATACTTTGGCCACCTGATGCGAAGAGCCAACTCATTGGAAAAGACCCTGATGCTGGGAAAGATTGAAGGAAAGAAGAGAAGGGGACAACCGAGGATGAGATGGTTGGATGACTCAATGGACATGAGTTTGAGCAAGCTCTGGGAGAGAGTGAAGGACAGGGAAGCCTGGCGTGCTGCAGTCCATGGGGTCGCACAGAGTTGGACTTGACTTAGTGACTCAACAACAGCAAGGGATGAGGAGTTGGAATAAGACAGGCAGGAGGGCTTAGGGCCAGCCCCAGGACAGAAGCTGTGGTGGCGAGGGTGATGGTGGTGAGAATCCCCAGCCCACTTGGGAGGAGTGCTGAGGGAGCGTGGGACCGTGACCGGGGCTGCCTGGACCCGCCCTCCCTCTCCCACTGTGTGTGGGAGCAGGGGAGACAGTCTGTGACAACAACCTCTGTCTCCTTAGCGGACTCATGGCCATGTCTCCCTCCTCGGGATTCTTGGGAGAAGTGTTGCTGTCCCCCTCCCTGACCTGTGGAAGACTTTCTTTCTTCTGCTTGTCCGCTTGGACTAACCTCTCCACAAAGACTCTGGGTTCCCACTTCTTCCTCTGTCCGGACCTGATTACTCCCGGCCCCTTTTCTTGTCCACAGAAGTGACTTTCTCGCTTAACTCCTCCTCCACCACTGCTCCCCAGACCCCAACACCAACAGAGATAAAGATGCCCTGCTGCTCAGGAACAGAGCTTAGCAACTACAACCCGTTTGTAAATGGTTTTCTGGGTGGACATTTCTTTCTGTTTACAAGGATGACAGTAATCCCAGGTCATGAGCTGGCTGTGGAACATGGGGGACTACATTTACATTTTCTTGGCCTCAGATCCTTTTGGAACTTGGAGTGCATATGTAAATACATTGAGACAAATTTCTACTTTTAGTTTTTAGTATTCAAGTATTAAGAAGCAATTATGGGGACTTCCCTGGTGGTTGAATGGTTGGCATTTCGCCTTCCAATGCAGGAGGTGCAGGTTTGATCCCTGATCAGAAAACTATGATCCTGCATGCCTTGTGGCCAGGAAACCAAAATATAGAACAGAAGCAATGATACTGTAACAAATTCAATACAGACTTTAAAAATCCTTAAAAGTGAAGCAATTGTGTTCTAATTGGTTAAAAACGAGTGGACCTGGGCCATGATCCTTAATGTTCACCATCGCGTTAAAAACGAGAGATAAACAAGAGTTCAATTTAGGATTTTCTCTATTTTTGTGTCTGTTTAGAAATGTCCATAAAAGTAAACACACACACCAAGGGAAGGAAAGACAGGGTTTTTCTGAAGGAGGGCGATGAATTGCATGTGAGCCCCACGGGGTGAAGAGCCGGGCTTTGGCCCCTTGTCGGCGGATAACGCGGGGCTCACCCCTCTGGGTGAGAGGAGCGATGCTGGGCGCGCCTGCCCAGCCCGCGGGAACTGAGTTAGGGCAGAGTCTGCTTTCGCGCACGGACTGCAGCACGAGAAGCCACTGCCACCTCGTGGTCACTCTGGCAAACTGCAGTCCCGGGGACCACTGCAGTCCCACGGGGAACCAAGACTGCTTCCTGTAGGGCAGACCTACTGGGCTCCTCCCCTAGGGTTAAAGGTCTTCCCTCAGTGAGGGGGATCACCAGCATCTGAGCACAAAATGCTGGAGGGCAACGCGGACGCTGGCTTCCCTGATGGGAGCAGAAGCAGCCCGAGAGAGAGGAAGCACCAGGATCACGGAGGCCACGTTAATCACCAGTGAAGTGATGGATAAGTAGTCGACGACGGACCAATTAGCCATGAGAGGCTGTCAGTCTATTTTGCATGATGCAATAAGCAAGTTGTAAATATTACAACTAACTCTGTTTGATAACATGGCTCCTCCTAACCTCATTCCTTCCTTGACTCCACAAACATAAGTCACATGTTTGGTCAGGAGGATTTTTCGTAGTTTGTGTATTTGAGTAGAAGTCATTTTACCATCTTGGTATTAAGAGGGTGGGATTCCTAAGTGCTAGCGAGTTATTTCTCACCGCCTTTCCCACTGCAGCCTCCTGTGGCTGCTCTGGGTGGGGGCATCCTCAGCTACACTCAGCTCCGCTTCTAGCGCTGCCCCCGTCTCCGCAGGGCAGGGCTGCGAGCCGAACGCTTGATTTTCCTTGGCCTGTTTATCTCTTCTATGACCCTATGTTCTCTGCTAACCCTTCACTTTTCTGGACTTCCCGTTTTCCAATCTCCAAAATTTATCCCCTTCCCCCAATTATCACCACAATGGCCATTCTGCAGCCACTGTATCCTGGGGCCTCCCAGACATCTGGGTCCTTTCCGTCTTTTTTCTTTATTTTATTGAAGTTTAGTTGATCTGCAATGATGTGTTAATGTCTGCTGTACAGCAAAGTGACTTAGTCATATATATATATTTTTTTTCTTTTTCATATTCTTTTCCTTTATTGTTTCCTCACAGGATGTTGAATGTAGTTCTCTGTGCTAGAGAGTAAGACCTTGCTGTTTATTTGTCCTGTATGTAACAGTTTGCATCTACTAACCCAAGCTTCTAATCCTCCCTTCGCTCTCCCCCAGCCCTCTCTGCTTTGGCAACTGCGCATTTGTTCTCTGGGTCTAGTCTGTTTCTGTTTCATAGGTAAGTTTGCCTGAATCATATTTTAGGTTTCACATACACATGATGATTTGTCTTTCTCATTCTGACTTACTTCACTTAGTGTGATAATCTTTAGGTCCATCTGTGTTGCTGCTGCTGCTGTTGCTGCTGCTGCTAAGTAGCGCCAGTCGTGTCCAACTCTGTGTGACCCCATAGATGCAGCCCACCGGGCTTCTCTGTCCCTGGGATTCTCCAGGCAAGAACACCGGAGTGGGTTGCCATTTCCTTCTCCAGTGCATGAAAGTGAAAAGTGAAAGTGAAGTCGCTCAGTCGTGTCCGACTCTTTGCAACCCCATGGACTTCAGCCTACCAGTCTCCTCCATCCATGGGATTTTCCAGGCAAGGGTACTGGAGTGGGTTGCCATTGCCTTCTCCACATGTTGCTGCAAATGACATTATTACATTCATTTTTATGGTTGAGTAATATTCCGTTGTATATACGTACCACATCTTCTATATCTGTTGCTTCGTTGATGAACGTTCCTACTGTTAACAAGACTGAATCCCTTTGCAAGTTTACCATAGGATGCACCCCAGCTTGACCCATGGTCTTAACTATTATAACATTATTTACTCAGGAGAGACACTATTTGTCATAGAATACCCGTCCACTCATGCATATGAAAATTCCGCTTTTGGTTAGCTTGAGGGGTTAGCGTGGTAAGGCCGCCTTTGCCAGTGGCCTAAATCAGAGCTGCTCTGTCCCTGCCCGCTACTGTGCCCCGTTTGTCTTCATCCAGCACGGAGATGTTCCCAACAGCTAATTAAGCTCTGAACATCCACTTCATTCACTCTGTAATCAGTCTCCTATAAGTAGTTGAATCCTTCCTACAAATGGGATTTCTTTAAAAAGCTTAAAACAGCTGTCACAAATAACCTTGACCTATTTTTTCTGTATTGCAAATATCTGATGTAGCTTCTCAGTCTTCTGACAATTTGCACCCTCCTCTGTGCTTCCAGTGAAGTGCATGCAGACCTTCCCATGTTGTGTTGTTCTTCAATTATTCAGTTATGTCCAACTCTTTGTGACCCCATGGACTGCAGCACGCCAGGCTTCCCTGTCCTTCACTGTCTCCCAGGCTTGCTCAAACTCACGTCCATTGAGTCAGTGATGCCATCCAACCGTCTCATCCTCTGCTGGCCCCTTCTCCCATGGCTGGTGGATGGAATTTCCTGTTACGAGCAGGTGATCTTTCTCTGTGCTCTGCTTGTCCACAGGATGGTGACGACTCCTGCTTCTCATCAAAGGTCCATGTGGCCCCTGGATCCTGGGCAGTCAGGCAGGTCTATGTGACAAGTTCTGGCCAGGGAGCTCTTACCAGAATCATGCGTCTTTTCCAGGTTCAGTCCCTTAAGAGCTGGTGTGTTTCTCTCTGGATGCATCATCCTCTGCCCTGGTGATCCAAGAGGCCACTTGTTGAGATGGATGATCAGACGAGTGGTGGTCAGTGCTGAGCAACCAGCACTCTGGGGGACGCAATCAACATCATTGGTGACATTTGCTGATTTCATGGTGTCGATACTCCCAGCAAGGCCAGCTTCACGCTGCTCACAGCTGTCTCTGAGTGCGGAGATTGGAGGAGATGCTGACAGCTGGGTCTGTGAGCTGATGGCAGTTGGCTCCTTGAGGTGCTGGGCCTGAGTCACCGCAGTGAACAGGCTGGACGGTTGGATTAACATCCAACGGCAGATATTACATCAGTGAGAAGCAGTGTTTTGTGCTGAGCTGCTGCGTTTTGTGTGTCATTGAAGGAAAAAACCCAGTTGACTGAGCAGCATCCCAATGCTGGGCACCTGCCTGGAGGTTCTCCATGAGCCTGGAGTTGGTAGACCAGGGAATATGCACATCACAGTCTTTGTCCTGAAAGTTCCAGTGTAAAACTACAAACAATTCTTAGTTTTTTTCTTTCCTTCTGTACTTGTGAAGGGATCGACATTACTCTTTTGATTGAGGAAGACAAGAGACTTGAAGAAGACTAGCGGGTCATGAGGGCTTTGCCTCCAACTCACAGGGCCCTCGTTCCCAAAGGAAGTGTGCATGGCTGGGCAGGGTGCATGGGCAGAGGACCTGGGGCGCTGCAGGATCCGGGGCTGGGAGCAGGGGTGGCTGATGGTGTGAGGGCAGAGCGGGCCTGGACTGGAGATGCAGGCCAGGGCCACGTTCTTCCCACAGGTGGGCCTCAGGGCAGAGATTCGGGGGTGCTGTCAGGGGGTGGGGTGCCTGGACACCCCACGGAGATGAGGACGCCTCGGTGATGCCAGCGGGGGGGGCAGGCACACCTAGGTCCACATGAGATCAGACGTCAGGATGAAACATGGACACAGACTCCCCTTGTCCATGCCTGCAGGGGCTAACAGTCAGCCACCTGTTGGTCTGGCGAAGCCACGAGAAAATCACCATGGGGAAAGAATAAAAGCAAAATAGAGCAATACAGCATAACCGCAGTCAAAGTACATCAGGCTGATCAGTGGGGGTTGTCATGCCACTAAGCTAAGTAAAAGCACAGTGTGGACCTTGGACACTGGGTCAGTGCGAGTTCAGAATGCTGATGTGCACACACTGAGATGTCTTCCCAAGGCACGTGCGTGTCTATGGCCTCAGGCTAGTGAGAGCCCTTGTACCAAAAAATAACGAAGAGTGTTTAAAGTAATCGATGAAATGGGAGACGTGACCAGGGACACAGCAGGCTGACGTCATCTTAGCACAGCAGATACTTCCTGCTTGCCCAGACACTAACAGTGATGCGGGTCCAGGGAACAGGGCTCGACCCAAGAGGGCTTGGGTCCCCAGTCCCGTCTTTCAAACTTTCATTCCGTCTCTAGTTTCTTTTCCCTAAACTGTGCGTTGACCACTTTCGATCCCTGCCTGCTGTGCTGGCCGCAGCACGTGCCCATTTCTGAAACCAACAGACTGCTCTGGGGTAAAATCGGGAGTTCTAGGTGCCTGAGTTTTCACTTGAAAGTGACGGAGAAAGTCCAGGTATTCATTTTCCTTCATCAGGTGAGATGGTTGCTTGAGGGAGAGACTGAGTTGTAGAAGATGCTCTTTCTGCACGTGAGGATTTTGTGGTGTTAAGATATCATCCTCACTATCGTTCAGTTGCTCAGTTGTGTCTGACTCTTTGCAACCCCATGGACTGCAGCATGCCAGGCTTCCCTGTCCCTCACCATCTCCCAGAGTGTGTTCAAATTCATGTCCATTGAATCCATGATGCCATACAACCATCTCATCGTCTGTCACCCCCCTACTCCTCCTGCCCTCAGTCTTTCCCAGCATCAGTGTCTTTTTCAAGGAGCCAGCTCTTTGCATCAGGTGGCATAGTATTGGAGTAGTCCCCCTATAATGGCATAAAGTTGCTCACTGCCCTTGTATTAGCTTTCTGCAGCTGGCGACAAATGACCGCAGGGTGGCAGCTTTAACAACACGTGTTTATCACCCTGTGGTTTCCATGGACAGGAGTCTAAGGTGGCTTAGCTGGTCCTCTGTTCAGGATCTCAGAAGCTGTGGTTGGTGAGCTGGCAGGGCTGCAGCCTTGTCTGAGGCTGAGCCCCTCTTCCAAGCTCATTGGTGGGTGACAGAATCATTCCCTTGCCACTGTGGCATTCCTGGATGTTTGAGTCTTCAAGTCCACCGGAACGGGGAGTCCAGCTGTTCAGTCTCTGACTCCAAGGCCACCCAAGATGATCTCTGTTGCCATCTGACTACAGACCTTAATTATGCCTGCCAAGTTCCTTTACCTTCGGCACACAGCATAATCCCAGGAGTTACCTCTGTGTACTGAACTCTGTGATTAGAGGACAGCGGCAAGTCCTGCCCGCAATCAGAGGGAGGAAATTCCAGAGGCGGGTGCTTATCGGGGCAGGGTCAGAGCTCTGGCCACTGCACCTTCTTATGTCAGGGTTTCTGTATCACCTGCAGCTTATCTTAGTCAGTGGGTGAAGTTCAGGCTTCAAGTTCACAGTCTTTACTACCTGTGTTTCTATAGCTGTAGTTACCAAAAGAGCTGTGTTAGCACAAAATAGAAATGAATCTTGCAAAGGTGGCCACACGCCCAGAGGCTGCTTGTTGGGATGGGGTGACAGTGGGAATCGTATGGCCCTTTGAACCATAATTTATACTGAACATTAGTCCTTGAAGCTTTGAGGAATCTTTGACTCCTTGATAAGAAAGATATAGGAAAGCAAACTGCAACTTCAGAGTTTTATGTAGTTCTTCATGTGAAAAGTGATATTCCCAATTCATTCCTTTTGCAAATTACCATATTCATTCATGGATTCATTCATTCATTCCATAATGTTTGTTGAACAATTTCTATATGCATGGAACTATTTTATGCTTGGGCTTCCCTGGTGGTTCAGTGGTAAGGAATCTGCTTGCCAATGCAGGAGACATGAGTTCGATCCCTGGGTTGGGAAGATACCCTGAAAAAAGAAAATAGCAACCCACTCCAGTATCCTTGCCTGGGAAATCCCATGGACAGAGGAGCCTGGTGGGCTACAGTCCATGGGGTCGCAAAGAGTCAGACATGACATAATAATTAAACAACAATATTTTATGCTCGGGGACCCAAGATAGCTGAGATGGCTTGTCTCATGGAACTCGTAGAGGGGAGAATAAAACTTAGCAGGTGAGTCAGCAAAGAAAACTGTAACCGCTGCTAGGTGCTCAGAGGAAACCAGACAAGAGCTGCTATAGAATGTGCCTGCGGGCGTCTGCTAATTTAGTCTGAGATCAAAGTGTGAACTCGAATGGTGAGAAGGCCGGAGGAGAGGGGAACTGGTTGCGTTTGCTGCTGTGGAAGTCCATGTCCAAATGGGAGGTAGCTGGCGCTTTTGGGTCAGGAAAAGGGTCAGCTGGCTGGTGCTTAGTGAGTGAGGGTAGGGAGGTGAAAGATGCATTCAGGGATCTCAGAGCTTGGGTGGTGCCAGCCTTAGACAACAGGTAAGGTGCTCAGATCAAATCCAAACTCCCAGAAACAATAAGCACAATCCCAGGTATACTAGGAAGGCTTGGCTGGTTTGAATCAAGGGAGTTATGGGGTGAGGTGACTCTGGGATTGCAGGGGATCAGACCGTGCTGCAGATTAAAAACAGGCCTGTTAATTAGGCAAATGAACAAAGTGAAATAGGTAATATAGGTGAACAGTACAAAATAAGGACTTGGGGAAATTTGATCCCTCTAAGGAGTGGGGGTGAGGAAACGGGGTCCTTATGCTGGTATAATGTGGGGTCAGATTAGACCGAGAGAGAGGGGCGATGCAGCTGTGTGGTCCTTTGTGGTAACTCAGATGTCCTTCAGGCAGTGTGTTACATGGAGGTGTGCTTTTGTTTAATTGCTTATGTTTTGGTTGCTGCTCCTGCTGCTAATTCGTCAGCTGGAGTTCAGGAAGGCTGCCCTACCTCTGAAAGAGTGGCTACACCGTCCAGAAGGAGAAACCAGGACTTTGAATACAGATGCACTGGCAATGGGAAAGGGGATGATGGCATCGATGCCTTCATTTGTCACCTTGCATCACCAAAGACAACCAGAGATGTTCACACACACACACACACACACACTCATACTCATACTGACACATAGCTGGCTCCAAAAACAAAGCCCTGATTGTCCTTCCTTAGGAAGTCTTATGTGAGAAGGAACTTGGCATTAGAATCAAGCCTCATATGCCCCTGTGCCTTCCGAGTTAGAATGAACACGGGGCCCGTCCACGGCAGCAGAAGAGGACATGGGGAGTGAGCAGGAAGGGCTGGTGACTTTGGCACACACAGTGGGGTTGAAGGAGGGGCTGTGGCTGCAGCTGGAACAAGAGCACAGGGGTAGGAGTGCTACATGGGCTGGAAGACAGGACCCCAGAGGGAGGAGGTCTAGAGGTCAGGAGATGAGGGTACCAGAAGAGCATCTTTTGGACATCGGAATCACCAAAGATCCTTTCAGAAGGAGGATCAGTGGACCGGCAACCCCATCTTCCAGGAATGGTGACGGGCATCCTGGGGGCAGTATGATGACCACCTCATGCAGAAATGCTTTGACCATAAGACTCTAAACTGGGGATGTGGCCTCTGGGAGGATGGGGAGGCTTGTCGCTGTGCTGTGGGAGCAGGCGGGTAGGAAATTTGTTTTTTTTTTTCCTTATACTCACTTGTCTCTTTTGAACCTTGTGGCATACATCTGTATTTCCCATCCAAAGAATACTAGACAAGCCATGAAAGTCATGGATAAGTCATTAAGGAATGGAACTGACATTGTAGTGTGTGTGGTCTTGAGTTACAGAGAAAAACACAAAATACAATTTCATTTTGTCTTTAATTCCTGCCTTCTTGGAATATACTTTTCCTCACATATCTTTCAGTTGTTTTCTGTCCCTATGGAGACTCCAACACTCTTTCTTTAGCTCTTTAAGTATGTTACCTTTGGTAACATGCACACAGTGTAGAATGTACTGTGCATGCTGCTTCATTCGCTGTGTCCACTTGCTCTTTGACTACAGGGTGGAGGATGGTTTGGAGGTGTCAGCAGTGGGTGAGAAGGCCGGTCAGATGGCTGAGTGGTGGCATGGGAGTGGGATGCATGGACTTGGTTTCTGATTAGAGACAGTCTTGAGGGTGAAGAGAGCTCCACCCTGGGTCCCTGCCATAGGTCCCTCTGATCTGGATCTCTGCTGCCCCAGTTCCTGACCATTAAGTGGTAAAGGATGCTCTGAGCCAGGAAAGGCTGCCTGTTTGGAATTCAAATCCCTTTCTAGGCCACATTCTAGGTGTTTAGGACCCAGTATTTCTCCTCCCAAACAGCCCTGGGTCCATTTCCAAGGCTGCAGAAGACTTTGCTCTGATGTCCTCCTGAGGGTGGAGCCCATGGGGCTTCAGATATCCAAAAAAAGTCAGTTTCAGAAACTGTGGACAGAGCTTGGACTTCTACTCAGTGATGTCCACACAAGGCCCCTCCCAGTGGGGGATCCCCCAGAGGTGGGGTCTGCGGGGGGATGGTCCAGCCCAGGGCTTCATCAGGCCTGGGAGCCGGCCCTCCCACTGACTCTCATGTTCCAACCCAGAGTGACAGAATCTCTGACAAGCCCCAGTGTCTTCCAGGTCTCTCCCAAGGCAAATCTCTAAAAGTAAGAGGATAGAAAGTGCATTTTATTTGACAATTATGTAACCTAATGTTTAAGTGTTGGCATTTTAGACAAACAGTGCATGGGCCTCTGTTTGTGCACTTGTTTAGGTCGTGCAACTGTTAGGTTTTCCAGATCAGAAAGCGAAATGGGGACAAAAATTAGGTTGGGGTTCCCTATGAAGATAAAAGAGAGGAAGAGAAGCTTGGTTCCAAGTGTTGCCCACTGTTGTTTAGACACCATTGGAGGCATCACAGTGTCGTAAGACTGATGTGGGCTGGGGTTTTGAGGGCTGAGACACATTGAGGAATCATCTGGAGGGTCCCAGGCTAGGAGAATTTTCTTCCATCTGAAATGTCCCAGCTTATCTTCAGGCAGGCTCCTACTCATTCTCCAGAACCCAGCTTGCTTCATGTTCTCTTCTTTCTCCAATTATTTAGGCAGAGTTAATTACTTAGGTGGAACATTAATTTTTTCAAGCTGTAACATAGATTTCTTGATCCACCTGGGTTGACATGTCTATATTTATCTTGGGATCTTTTTAAAGTCAAGCACAGTGTTCTTGAAAATCTTGGATCTGCAACATCCTGGTATATAATAAGATTCAGTAAATATTTTCTCATAGAATACTGAAATCATTTTGTCAGTATTTGAACACGATAATGTAGACATAAGGGCCAGTCCCTAGAATATCACAAACTACCAAAGCTGACACAAGAAGAAAGAGAAAATCTGAATGCTAAGTCGCTTCAGTCGTGTCCAACTCTGTGCGACCCCATAGATGGCAGCCCACCAGGCTCCCCCGTCCCTGGGATTCTCCAGGCAAGAACACTGGAGTGGGTTGCCATTTCCTTCTCCAATGCATTAAAGTGAAAAGTGAAAGTGAAGTCGCTCAGTCGTGTCCGACTCTTAGCGACCCCATGGATTGCAGCCTAACAGGCTCCTCCATCCATGGGATTTTCCAAGCAAGAGTACTGGAGTGGGTGCCATTGCCTTCTCCGGAAAATCTGAATACACGGATAACAAATAAATAGATTGACTTAGTAATTTAAAAGCTTTTCACAATGAAAAGCACAGACACAGATAATATCACTGGTGAATTCTATTACACATTTAAAGAATAATTAATAGCAATTCTTCTAAAACTCTTTCAAAATACAGAAGAGGAGGGAACAATTTTGAGCTCATTATATGGGACAATGTTACCCTGAGGTCCAAACAAGAAAAATATTTCACTGGAAAAGTACAAATCAATATCCTTTATGAAAGTATGTGCAAAACCCCCCTGGGGAAATCCCCTGGAGAAGGAAATGGCAACCCACTCCAGTATTCTTTCCTGGAAAACTCCATGGACAGAGGAGCCTGGCAGGGGGTCACAAAAGAGTCAGAGATGACTGAGAGCTCATACACAAATCTAGTATAAAAAGAAGATACACCATGACCAAATGGCATTTATCCCACAATGCAATGGGAATTTAGCATGGAACTTTTAATCAATGTTCTGTACCGTACTAACAGAATACAGGACAAGAAACCCACAAGATCACCTCAACAGATGAAGAAAAGGCATCTGACAAAATCTATCAGCTTTCCATGAAAAAACATTCAATAAACTAGAAAGAGAAAGGAATTTCTTTAACTCAGTGAAAGGCGCCTATGAACATTCTGCAGCTAACATTATATTTAATGGTGAAAGACTACAGGCTTTTCATCTGAGATCATGAACAAGACAAGAATGCCCACTCTCACTACTTCTATAAAACCTCATACTGGAGGTTCCAGACCAGCCAATCAGGCAGGAAAAAGAAATCTGATATTTTCACGTATCAGATGTCATGATGGTGTATACAGAAAATCCTAGGGAATCCAATGCAAAACAATTAGAACTAATAAAAAAGGTTAGCATGATAGCAGGATACAAGATCAATATAAAAATCTGTTATATTCTCACTTACTAGCAATGAACAATCTGAAAATGAAATTAAGAAAACAATTCCATTTACAATTGCCTCTGAGAGTCTAGAAATAACCCAGTTACAATACAATATGGTCAATTGAATTCTAGCAGGATGATGAGAAATTCATGGGAGAAAGACCAATTGTTTCAGAATATGTTGTTGAGAAAACCGGGTATCTGTATGCAAAAGAATGAATTTCAACTCTTTTCCTACACCATACACAAAAATTAACTCTAGGTGATTTGTGGAGCAAAATGTTAAGAACTTTTGTCTTGCATTGAAAGCCCCACAGCATCAAAAATACTTATATATAAATCTAGTAAAACAAATGTAAAATGTGTACATCAAAACCTTTAATACAGAACATGAATCAGAAGACATCATATTTTTAAGATGGCAATGGTCCTTAAACTGATACATAGATTCAAAGTGATTGGTATCAAAATTCCAGCTGATTTTTCTGCAGAAAGCAACAGCCTGATTCTAAAAATCATATGAAAATGTAAGGGACCCATAGCACTCAAAACAATCGTAAAAGGAATAATAATGTTAGAGGACTTGTACTTGTCAATTTTAAAAGTTACTACCAAACTATAGTAATCCATACTGTGTAGTTCTGGCACAGAATAGAACTGAGAGTCTAGAAATAACCCGTTTACAGCCATTATGGTCAATTAAATTCTAGCAGGATGCCCGAGAAATTCATGGGAGAAAGAACAATTGTTTCAAAAATGATGTTGCGACAACTGGGTATCCATATGCAAAAGAATTAATTTCAACTCTTTCCCTATGCCATTCACAAAAATGGACTGTTGGTGTTTTGTGGAGCAAAATATAAGAACGCATGTCTTACACAGAAAGCCCCTTGAAGTATAAAACTTCTAAAAGAAACGGAGCAAATCCTCATGACTTTGGGTTAGATAATGTTTTCTTAGATACAACATGAAAAACACAAGCAAGGAAAGAAAATACAGACAAGTTACACTTTAACAAAATTAAAAACTTTGGTGCTTCAGAAAACACTATCAAGAAAGTGAAAAAACAACAAAGACTAGGAGAAAATATTTGAAAAACATGTATGATAAAGTATCTGTATCCAGAAACAACCCTTACAATCACCCAGATTAAAACCGGGAGAATATGAACAGAATTTTTTTCAAAGAAGATAGACATTCAGGTTGCCAATAAGCACATGAAAAGATGAACATTAGTCATTTGGAAAATGCAAATCAAAAGTAAAAGACAGATAATAATGAGTACTGACGAGGATGTGAAAAAATCAGAAACCTTGTTGGGCATTGCTTTTGTGAAGGAAAAATGGTGCAGCTGCTTTGGGAAGTAGTTAGGTAGATCCTCAAAATATTCGTAACATTAGCATACAACCCAGAAATTCTACTCTTAGATATATACTCGAGAAAAATGAAAACACAGGTCTACACACACACACAAAACTTGTACATGAATGGTATAGCAGTTTTATTCATAATAGTAGAAATGTGAAGACAACTTAAATGCCTGTCAACTGATAAGTAGATAAAAAAATTGGTTGTATCTGCACAATGGAATATAATTTGGCAATAAAAAATGCAGAACTGCTACAGCATTCGTGATGATTGAAAACAATACACTAAATAATATAAAACTTAAAACTAAAGAGGCCAGTCCCAAACGACACCCCTGTGTGGTTCCGTTTATACAAAATGTCCAGAACAGGAAAATCTACAGAAGGAAGTAGATAAGGGGTTGCTGTGGGGTTGGAGTACAGGCAGAATGCATGTGCACTCGGTCGTGTCCGACTCTTAGTGACCCCATGGACTGTAGCCCACCAGGTTCCTTTGTCCAAGGGGTTCTCCAGACAAGAATACTGGAGTGGGTTGCCGTTTCCTTCTGCAGGGGATGTTCCAGACCCAGGGATGGGACCCATGTCTCTTGCATTGGCAAGTGGATTCTTTACCACCAAACCATCTGAGAAGCCCGTACAGGCAGAATAAGGACTGTATTGGTTTGTTAGGGCTGCTACAACACAGTACCAGAAACTGAGCAGCTTAAAAAACAGAAACTTATTGTCTTACAGTTCTGGAGGCTAATGTCTAAGTCCCGGTTTTTGGCAGAATCGCCTCCTTCTGGGTGCTGTGAGGGAGACCCTGTTTCATCCCCTTGACCCGGGTGCTGGCGCCTTGCTGGCGATCTTTGGTGTTCCTTGCCTCGTGAGCTGTCACCTCCATCCCTGCCTTCATCTTCACGTGGTTCTGCGTGTGCTCATGTGTCCAATTTCCCCTTGTGTAAGAACACCGGTCAGGGCTCAGATATACAACATTATCTTTAATTAATCACAGCCACAAACACCTATTTCCAATAAGGTCACATTCTGAAGTTCTGGGAATTAGGGATTCCATGTATGATCCTGGGGGGAACACAATTTGCCCTGCAACAGGGAGTGAATACTAATGGCTCTCATTTTGGGGTGAATGAAACGTTCTAAAATCGGACTGTGGGGTGGTTGCACAACTCTGTGGGTATACGAAGGATCATTGAACTACACACTTTAAATGAGCAAGTTTATGAGACGTGGATTATACATCAATAAAACTGTTAACAATTATTTTTATTAGTGCCCCAGGGTGCTTTTACTTATGTTGTGTAATAAAACTCAGAAAGGATTTTAAAGATGGCCAAGTTCTTCTTCAATGGAGAGTACGGATGTTTACTGGAAACGAACACAGCTTTTCTTGTATTAAAAGTGCTACTGAGCAAGTCTTGATCTTTGATAAACATGAAGATGAATCTTGGAATGAGTCACTTCTTCCTCCAGAATTAGCTTTTAAGAATAATCTTGTGCTTCCAATTTCTAAGAACTGGAAATGCTGTCTTAATTCTAAGAATGTACTACAAGCAAGAACATGATACCAAGGCAATTCAGTAGTTTAAACACCAGGGTGTAAACTATGTGTTGAAGGAAAACAACTTAGAAATTCTAAATATGATAACATTGTCAACTTTATACCTTTTATACAAAAATAAAGTGTTCATTAAAAATGTGTTGTGTTTTTTTTTTTTTAACATTGCTTACTTTTTGCAAGCAAGACCAACAAATATTTCCTCTTTAGCCCTGGCATGAACATCTGAGCTGTCTTCTATTTCTAAAAAGCTTGTTTAACTTCCCATGCTTATGGATTCCATTGCCTTCCAGCACATGGGATTGCAGACTGTCTGGGGGTGTGGTGGGGTGATGCAAAGGAAGAAGGGTTAGAGATGAGAAATCTGAAAGGAATTTGCTGGTGAGAAACTTGTTCCCCCAGTTCCTCAGTTCCCTCCACTCTCTTCTCTTCACTTTAGGCCAACTTACTCTTTCTTCTCTTCATTTTAGGCCAACCTGCTCATCAGCCAGAAGCTGGTCATTGTGCTTCTTGCAGATTCTATATGGAGTCATACACACACACACACACACACACACACACTTGTGTGTGTATACTAAGTGTCTCCATCCCAGGATTTCTTCAGGATACAGAGGTCAAGGTAGAATGGATGGGCAAGGAATTAACTTCTTATGACATATTTTGCCTGTTTTCTCATTGAAGACTTTATGCTTGTTCCCTTATCTTCCCCAATTTTGGGGTGAAGAAATAGAGAATTTAAGTAACTTGTGAAGGTCAAACAATTGAAGGATCTAGGACTTGAATCTTACCTGTCTGAATTCAAAATTTTGATTTTGGGGGGAAGGAGGAAAAAATGAGATAGGCTGTCTCACCAGATGCAAAGGGGGAGACAAATGTAGTCTAGCTGAAGGCCCAGGAGGAGGAAGCAGGTTTGCAGGGCCAGCCTGCTGAGGCAGTGATGGGCAGAGGCTGGGGCCGGGTGGGCGGGCCAAAGGGCAGGGAGACGGTGGACTGTCCGTAGTGGTGCGGGGAGCTGAGGTGAGCCTGGCGGGAAGGTGTGGTGCAGCGGGCTTGTGGCAGGGCTGAAGGGCCCAGGCTCACAGGAGCTCCTTCTAGGGCTGAAGAAAGCAGAGAGTAAATAGAATCATCAAGAAATTTTAAGGGAGAAAGAAGGGAGTTTGGACATTTATAGCAAATGGCTCTAGAACAAAGGAGGTTATTTTATTATAAAAGTTGCAAAATAATTTACCCACGAGACATATGACATACAAAGGAGGAAGTGGAGCAAGGTTTGTGTAAGGCACTGATATCTAGTGGGAAAATACCAGACAAGGTTGGGAGCTGAAGTAAAAAAGTGCCCGGGGCCATCCATGTCTCTACAAATGACTCCATTTCATTCTTCTTTATGGCTGAGTAATATTCCTTTGTGTATATGTACATCTTCTTTATCACTGTGCACGAAATAGACAATTAAGGAGAACATACTGCGTAGCACGGGGAACCCTATTTAATACCTGTGGATGGCCTGGATGGGAAGGAAGTCCAAAAGCAAGGGGGTGTACATGTATGGCTTCCCTGGTGGCTCAGATAGGAAACAATCTGACTGCAAAGCAGGAGATTCAGGTTCAGTTCCTGAGTTGAGATCCCCTGAAGAAGGGAATGGCCACCCATTCCAATATTCTTGCCTGGAGAATCCCCATGGACAGAGGATCCTGGTGGGTGACAGTCCACGGGGTCACAAAGAGTCAGACATGACTGAGTGACTAATACTTTCATATATATATATATATATATGACTGATTTAGTCTGCTGTACGGCAGAAACTAACACCACATTGTAAAGCAATGATACTCCAATGAAAGTTAAATTAAAAAATCCACTTCAACAGTAATAAACAAGAAGTGTCCAGGGCTCCATCCGCGGCCTGTGTGGTTTAGAGACCTGTTCCTGCTCAGCCTGGCCTTATCTGTGAGAGAGGAGGGGAGTCTGGAGATGTGGCCTCAGCCACAGGAGGTCTCAAGACACCTGGCTGGAGGGATGTTCTGTGTGTGGGGGGTGATCACCAACCTCCGGCCTCTGGAGCTCTGTTTCCTCTTCTGTGAGGAGGGCGCTGAGCTCAGATCTTTCCCCATCACTTGTCTGTCACACAGATTCTCCTCCTTAACACCCTCCTGAGTGTGGGTTACTCTGCCATGAACACCTCAGGAAACAGGATGCAACAGATCAAAGGGAAAAAGAAGCGCCTCACAGCGTCACTTGTCTCTAAGCATTGTCAGGTCTTACACCCTTGGCCACTCTGTAGACTCTCTTTGCTCTAGTTCTTCTAGTTCTTCCCTCTGTGGTCATGCAGTTGGCTATTGCCATGACCTTTCCTTGATTTTCAAAACACTGAAAACTTTATTAAAAAATTAATGAGTATTGCATTGGTGCCTAGGACTTCCCTGCTCTCAATTATTCTTCAGTAATTTTTGGAGGTGCGTCCTGCCATTTGAAATGGCAACCCACTCCATATTCTTGCCTGGAGAATCCCAGGAATGGGAGCCTGGTGGGCTGCCGTCTATGGAGTTGCACAGAGTTGGACATGACTGACGTGACTTAGCAGCAGCAGCCTGCCATTCCTGACTCTCCCATCCAGAAGCAGCTTTGTCAGCCCTTCACAACCCTTTGTGACTTCAAATTAGAATTCGGGATCCTGGAGGAACGCATATTTTGCAGGCCAGCTCTTGTCCCAAGGCTAGCAGTTAGTTTTGAACCTTCAGTGAAGATCTTTTCTTTCATCTCAGTTATGTATCACCAGCTTTTGGGAACTGATTCTGTTAAGTGGAGATGGATAATCAGTGCTTGGATGTGTGTCCTGGGCAACTTTGTTCAGCACATCTACATCCCACGTGCAGCTGACCAAGGAGATTCTAAGGGTAACCAGAGACCTGGCCTCAGCAGCATCTCATGTGTTAATCAGCCTCTTTGTGGATATCTTGGTTCCACTTAATTTGTTGCTGTGGTTGTTTAGTTGCTAAGTGATGTCCAACCCTTTGCGACCCTATGGACTGTAGTCCGCCAGGCTCCTCTGTCCCTGGGATTTCCCAGGCAAGAACACTGGAGTGGGTTGCCATTTCCTTCTCCAGGGGATCTTCCAGACCCAGGAATCAAACCTGCATCTCCTGCACGGGGAGGCAAATTCCTTACCATTGGACCACCAAGGAAGCCTTCCACTTAATTTGCCCATTTAGAAACGCCATCCCCCAATATAGCTTCCAGTCATCATTGTTGGCCTCCTGTTCCTAACACAAATATGCTTTGTATGATAATCCTAAAGCTGGAGGATCACAGCCAAGGGCGAAAAGCAACACCACGGGCCGCTGCTGCTATCTGATGGTTGGGATGCTCACTGCCGGTGCAAAATGATTCTTGGGCGGATGGTTCCAAATGTTTGTCATTTTATCGATGCAATGCTTCTTAGAAATCAAGAGGCAAGCAGTAATGACGAATGCACAGACTAGGGGATAGAACTGTTGGTTAGAATATGAACATCACCTGGAAATGAGATCTCTGGTCGTGTGACACAGCTTCTGGGTCCCTTTGGGTCAGTTTTGAATGGGAGTAGGACCAAGAAAATGAGAATAGCAGTTGCATCTTGGAGATGGGTTCAGGATTTATTGCATCATGAGGGAATCTTCTAGGGTGATGGTAACATTTTATATCATGACTGGGGCTTGGGCCATGGGGTGAGCATTTCCTAGAAGCCATTGAATGACATACTTAGGGTTTGTGTACTTCACTGCGTGTGAACTTTTCTTCCAAAAAATAAAATAGGACCACAGATGAATATTGCACTTTCATTAATGTCAAATTATTGACATTTTGAAAGGAACTGAAGTCTGTCTTTTAAATGCATCAAAAATAATCAGTATGATGGATTGAAGGCTTCCTGGTAGCTCAGACAGTAAAGAATCTGCCTGCAATGCAGGAGACCTGGGTTAGATTCTTGGGTTGGAAAGGTCCCCTGGAAAAGGAAATGGCTATCCACTCCAGTATTCTTGCCTGGAGAACTCCATGGACAGAGGATCCTGGCAGCTACAGTCCATGGGGTCGCAAAGAGTCAAACATGACTGAGAAACTAACTTTCTTTCAGGGGAGTGATCGATGGAGAGGGAAGTAATGAAGCAAACAGTGAAATGTTAATTGTAGAATCTAGATGGTGGGACATCCCTGGTGGTCCAGTGGTTAAGAATCTGCCTGGCAATGCAGGGGACGTGGGTTTCATCCCTGGTTTGGGAAGATTTCACAGGCAGGGGGACAACAAGGCCCATGTGCCATAACTACTGAGCCCACAAGCCTAGAGCCCAGGCTCTGCAGCAAGAGAAGCCACCATGATGCCAAGCCTTCACACCGATACTAGAGACTGCCCCTGCTCACCGCAACTAGACAAAGTCCTCAGCAGCAACGAAGACCCAGCAACAGCCAAAAATAAATACATAAATAAAAATTAAAAAAAGAACTAGATGGTGATCTATGGGGTCTTCACTGGGAAATGCTTTCAACTTTTTTGTATGTTTGAAAAGTTTTGTAATAAAACATCAGAATAAAAATAATTCTGTATCAAGTTCTGGACATTTTAAATGTTCTTGCAGTTGTGGAATCACCCTATTACTATTATTTAAAATAGTGAGTTGGCCAAACATTTCCTTCAGTTTTTAAATAAAAATGAGACACAGTTTTCATTTTCACGAAGCACTTATTGAACAACGAGTTCACCATTTTGTTCCACTACCTTCTGTCACCTTTTAGGCAACTTCATAATTCCCTCTTCCCAAAACTTTTTATCATTTTGAGCAAAGAACTGTTTCAGGTGCCTTTTACAGTCTTCCAGGGAACCAAAAGATTTTCCATTAACGGAATTTTGCAAAGACTGTAATAAATGGAAATCCAAAGATGCAATGTCTGGTGAATGTGGTGGATGAATCAGAACTTCCCAGCCAAACTGTAGCAGTTTTTCCTGGTCATCAAAGTAACCTGTGGCCTTGCGTTGTCCTGAGGAAAGATTATGCGTTTCCTGCTAATTCCAGACGCTTTTCAAGGAGTGATCCTTTCAGTTGGTCTAATTGGGAGCAATGCTTGTTGGAATTCATTGTTTGGTTTTTCAGAAGGTGCTCATAACAGAGGACTCCCTCCCAATTCCACCATATACACAACATCACCTTCTTTGGATGAAGACTGGGCTTTGGTGTGGTTGGTGATGGTTCATTTCACTTTCCTGTGACCTCTTGTGTTCCACATTATTGTACAGTATCCACTTTTTATTGCCTGTCACAATTTGTTTTAAAAATGGAACATTTAATCAGAAATGACAGTCGGAAACAGGCACAGGAGTGTTTCTCCCATTTGACGAATGTGGAAACTAAACATCAAACGTCAAAGTAATGAACATAACCAAGCTTTGCAAATGACTTTCAGCATTTGATCTGGATATTCTGAGTGTGTTGGCTATCTCCCATGTGGTACAATGTTGATTGGTCTCAATTGTTGTCTTGATTTGATCTTTATCAACTTCAACTGATCTACCCCACCATGGAGTATCGTCCAGTGAGAAATCTCCAGTGGTTTTTTGCAAACCATTTTTGACATGTTTGATCAGTCAGAGCACCTTCTCCATACACAAAGCTTTTTTCTTTTGTGTTTCAGTTGCATTTTTACCTTTCTTGAAATAATAAAGCATAATATGCCAAAAATGTTTCGTTTATGTTCCATCATCACAAAAATTCACCAATTTTGATAATTATTTTAAAAAAATAAATTCTGAGGGACTTCCCTGGTTGTCCAATGGATAAGACTTCACCTTCCAAGGCAGAGGGTGTCGGTCCCATCCCTGGTTGGAAAGCAAAGACCCCTCCCTTATGTTGGCCCAAAAGCCAAAACATAAAGAAGCAGCAATATTGTAACAAATTCAGCAAAGACTTTAAAAGATGGTATACATTCAAAAAGACCCCTCAAAAAATAAATAAATGCATGCTGATAGGACAGCTGTCACAGTACAATCTAATAGCATTATTTTCAAAAGAAATCAAAGACAACTGAGAGTTACTGAAGCCATCTTACAGAAAAAAGCAAATGAACTCTTTGGCCAACCCAATATATATTAGGAAACTGGATTTCAGGTTTGACTAAACTCACACAATTAATAGGACTTCCCAGGTGGTGCTGGTGGTAAAAAAAACAAGCCTGCCAACGCAGGAGACAAGAGACGCAGGTTCAGTTTCTGGGTTGAGGAGATCCCCTGGAGAAGGGCATGTGAACTACATCAGTACTCTTGCCTGGAGAATCCCATGGACAGAGGAGCCTGGCTGGCTACAGTCCATGGGGTCACAAAGAGTTGGACACGACTGAAGTGACTTGACATGCATGCATACATAATTAATAGGCATCACATTGTCCTCATGTTATGAAGCTCTCATGGTTTTCCATTTCAATGCCTTGCCTTTTACGATTAAAAATCAGGCCATCTTTTGGGAGTTATGAGTGGGGAGTTGGAGGGGAAAACACGTCCGGGGTTAGAACAGAGACTCAACCCTCCTGACTCTGAGTCAGGGCTCCATCTTTCTGAGGAAGCTGCTTATTCTCAAACAGCTGCAGATGTTTGGAATTTCCGGAGCACCCCTAGAGTTTGCCCAAAGTGCCTCCACCCTCACTTCAACTGTAGGAACAAACCATTCTGGGCACTTGATTTTATCTCCAAGCTTTTTGTATTTACAAGCAGGACAGTGCTAAGTGTTAAGTATTTCAATATTAGTTTAAAATCCTATAAAGATCAAGATATGCTCTTCTTTCCCAATCCTTCATCTTCCTCCAAATTTATTGCTATGTGTTTGATGTTACAGAGGAAAAAGATTGGCCCAGGAGCCCTGCATTTCTCTGCCAGCTCCGGGGTCACTGACTGATACAGTGTGTGTGTCACATGACTGCTTTGTTTCAGTGACTGCTGAGGCTTGGTCCAGCACGGGCAATCTGCTATGGTCCCATCCACACCAAGTTTACAAGCATCATCGCCAGGGCCTGCATCCTCTGGACCTTGCTGGGGAAGTTGGCAGAGGGATGGACTGAGCCTAGCTGGTGTCCTCAGGCCAGAGTGTCCCTATGCCCCTCCCAACTGCTGCCCACCTGCATTTGCCACCTTTTCTCCTGTGGAGTCTTAGGTTCTCATCCTGGGTAATTAGAGATTGCTGCAGCCTGCAAGTGCTTCTGGGGGCTTCCCTCATAACTCAGTTGCTTCTTGCCACTGGGTGTCACTGCTGGACCACAGAAATCCAGGAAAGGCATCCGCAAACCTGGACACAGCAAAGTTAGGTTTTCAAGAAGTGTTTCATTTGAAAATACTTAATTGCTTGTTCAATAAAAGTATATTTTCCTAAACCACACGGATTGAGAGTCTGATTGCAGGAAGGATGCTGGCACAACTTGTATGCATCCCTGGCTGAGGCTCCACGGGGCTGGATCTTCACACAGAGGCCGTTACTTGGACATGACCTTAAAAAGGATTAGTATTTTCCTTTCTTTCCTTCTCTGGAGTGGGTAAACACATTGAGAATTAAAATGATTTCTGCTTTATTTTCTCAGACTTATTCTCTTAATGGACACCCTGATGGACCTACTTAACTCTGGGGGTGAAAATAGTTAATGTACATAAGAAGCAAAAAATAAAAAAAAAATGATTCTAAGTGATACCTACTAATGTTTAATTCATTAATTCCTTCAATTATCTATTATCTGGTTTCTGGAAACCTGCCGTAGGCTTTGTAGCCCATTCCAGGTATGGTTTGTGCATATGTATTGCAAAGCTGGGGTTGAATTACCCAAAGAAAGCATGGGGGAATTAGAGAGAAGCAAATAACATGGCAGCTTTGGAGATGCAAAGTCCAGAAAGAACCCACTTAAATAAAGACCCAAATGTACACAAATCCACATTTAATAAGCAGGTTCATAGAGGGCATGTTTTATTTTTTGGGTTCCATTATTTCCCTTTTTTCCAGTGTATTTTACTGAAATAGTATATGAGAAAAATGCCCACATGTATTAAAAAGAAGAGAGCATCTTACCTCCAAAACCCTGAAACATCCTGAAAACCTTCTCATCAAAAACCCAATGCATTTGGTGTTAAAACTGAACACAGGCGCAACCTGAAAGGATCTGGCCCGGGAAGCACGCTGTGAGAAGCCTATTTTCAGGTTCAAACTTGGAATTTTCTAAACAGAGGTATAGGGAATTACACAGGGACCAGAGAAAAGAAAGCCCACTTGCTTTAATCTTTTCAGGTAAGAAAGGGAAAGAGCCTGAGTGGTTACACAGGAAGGGCAGGAGGCATGGCTGTTTTGCACGGTGGTCTCTCATGGGCCCCCACAGAGGAGAGGCCCTCCTGGGTCTGAGGTCCTCATTAGCCATCTTCCATCTGATAGACCCTGGGGCCCTGTCATTGTTTCCTGGCTCACGCCAGGCATTTGTGGGAATATAAGGACCAGGCCGTTCACAGCCACAGATGCTGCTGGGCATTAAACTGCTTAAACTCTAGGCCACGGTCTTATTCTTCCTTTCACCCTATCTTTGCCCCTCATTTCTATCATCTACTTTTATATTCATTAAGGAAGCCATTGTAAGCCATGTCAAGTCCTTTCTGAACCACAGTGAGTCACAGAAATGAAATGTGATCCTTGAGAATGAAGGGCACGTGTAGTGTGTGGTCATTGATATAGGCAGTTCAAAAGTGCTGACCACTTCTCAGCCTTGGGTCTCAGAGTCTGGTGGCAGCTTTGGGGAGGGGGTGGTTTCTCTGACTGTGGAGAGGACTGGGGAGGTCCCAGAGGCCTCAAACAAGGTGGTACTCGCTGAACTGAATCCCAAGGGCAGACTAGAAGGTGCAGGGTGAAGAGAGGAGATTGATCAGAACTACGGCTTGAGCCTCAAATGTCGGCATTGTGGAGAGAACTTGCTCAAATCAAGACTTCTGGGCCCATTCCCCAGGCTTCTGATTCCATCAGCTGGGGCTGGGGCCCTGGGATTGGAGTTTCTGATGAGCCTCTAGGTGATGCTGATGCTGGGGGCCTGGGGGGCACAGGGAAACCCAGGGGTTTTGACTGAGGGGGCGGGCTGTGCCTGGTTCTGGGGGAGCAGCCCTGCTGATAAGTCAGCTAAACTGGTTGAAATGCGGCTGGTCTGGCTGGGGGATCCCATCCCTCAGTGCTTTCCTAGGACAGTCGCCACTAACGCAGCTGGGAATTGCAGGACTCAGATCACAGGATGAGCTAGGGTTGCTCACCAGGAGCAGGGCACAGGGGCTATGATACATGTTCACACCCCATTTAACTGACAGGAAATAACCCGAGAGAAGTTATCTAACTTTCCCAGAACCACTTCCCAGAACCCAGACCAGTAAGTTTTCTGGAAGAATCCTGAGCAGTCAGGGTCTTCCCAAAGAGCCCTGGGCTCTGTCCCCAGCTTTCTCTATCTGGGTCAGCAGGTGTTTATTAAGGCTCATGATTACCTTTTATTTTCTGCAGTAATATCAGAAATATCAATAACATCAGGTTCTGGAAAACTGTGTATGTCCATATATACACACACACACACAAGATGTTGTACACGTATTCAGGGTCTTACGCTCCTGGAGGCTCTTTGGTGGAGCACCTCCCGGGCCCACCAACTATGGGGTCAGTACTCCCTATGGAAATTACTGGACCTGTGGTGACAGGGGTCACTTCAGGATTTTTTCCTTTATTTCTTCTTCTCCCATTTAATTTTATCTATCTATCTATCATGTTTATCATCTATCTACCTTCTATTTATTGTCTATCTCCTTACTGACTGATGCGCAGCAATTGAATTGGGCTTTTCACTGAAGATGTGCCTGTATCCGCCATGGATGGAGAGAGCGCCGACGGCCAGAGAGGGCCACGCTGAAGGCTGTCCGTGTGTGTCGGGTTCCTGAACAGGGCTCCCGTGAGATGCGGAGGAAACAGAAACAGCGCAGGCTGCTCTGGGGACCGGGGAGGAGACACCGGTGCCTCTGTGACAGCTGCAGAACCACAGGGAGGTGTCCCCACGGTTCCCGGAGAAGCCCGTGGAGTGAAGCTTTGCTGTGACTCCTCTGAAAGGTGTCCCGAGTCAGCCGCCTCGGAAACCGGGCTCTGAAAGAGAAGGACCTTCAGGTAAGGCTGAATCCTGCCCAGTGGCCAAGCCCCTTCCTGCGCACATGGCTCTCCCTGTGCGTCCACCGCCTATTTCAGTCCTTCTGCATCTTGCTGATCAGGGCAGGGACAGGAAGAGGACAAGGTTCTGGAAGAGGAGGAGGCCCACTGCCCACCGATTTTCTGAGCTGAGTGGAGCAAAGCCATAAGGAAGCTTGGGTTTAAAAGGCTTTAAAATGAAAGATGCATACTTTCATGGAGGAGGACATAAATTTACAACTGACGGTGGGCACTGCAGAGGCTCTGTGTGTTTCAGGCAGTTTCTGCAGGAAGGACCTGGTCCTTAATTTTCAAGTCTGTGCAGAACTTAAATGTGAGTCCTGCTCAAAAGGAAGGGCAAGTGAAGTGAGAAGAGTGCACCTAGAAGCCCTTTCCTTTCTCATGTCTCTCTGCTCACGAGGTGATTCCATTCCCCCAGCGAATTTCACCTACGAAAAACAAGTTCAAAGGTAAACTTATGAAACTTCAAGATGGTGTCAGCAGAGCACTAAACGGAGTATGAGGCATTTCTGAGAACTGGCAGTGGGGCTGGCCTGGGCCCATGAGTGACTGAAGGAGGGAATTAATGATTCTCAGATGTGGGTGGACCAGGCCCAGGGGGCGACTGGCAAAACCGAACACAATGCCCTCCTACATTGTTGGTGGGAATGTAAACTGGTGCAGCAACTAAGGAGAAGAGTAAGGAGGTTCCTTAAAAAAGGAAAATCAGAACTTGCATGGGCACTGCTGGGCATGCACCCAGAGAAAGACGTGGTCTGAAAGCACATGTGCACGTGTGCACTGCAGCCGTATTCACAATCGCCAAGGCGCGGCAGCACCTACAGGCCCGTCAGCACAGACGGGTAAAGAAGAGGTGGCACATGTGCACAACGGAACACTACTCAGCCGTAAAAAGGAATGAAATAATGCCATTTGCAGCAAAATGGATGGACCTAGAAACTGTCATCGGAGAAGGCGATGGCACCCCACTCCAGTACTCTTGCCTGGAAAATCCCATGGATGGAGGCGCCTGGGAGGCTGCAGTCCATGGGGTCACGAAGAGTCGGACATGAACGACTTCACTTTCACTTTTCACTTTCATGCACTGGAGAAGGAAATGGCAGCCCACTCCGGTGTTCTTGCCTGGAGAATCCCAGGGATGGGGAGCCTGGTGGGCTGCTGTCTATGGGGTCGCACAGAGTCGGACACGACTGAAGCGACTTAGCAGCAGCAGCAGCAGAAATTGTCATGCTGAGTTCAGACTGTCTGTAAGTCAGACAGAGAAGGAGAAATATCTATGACGGCCCTTATAAAAGAATCTGAGAAGACGTGATACAAATGAGCTTATTTATAAAACAGAAACAGACTCACAGACTTAGAGAATGAACTTACGGTTGCCTGGGGGGAAAGAGTGGGGAACAGATAGAGAATTTTGGGTGGATGTGTACACACTGCTATATTTAAAATGGATAACCAACAAGTTCCTACCATATAGCACAGGGAACTCTGGTCAGTGGTATGTGGCAGCCTGGATGGGAGGTGAGTTTGGGGGGAGAATGGATACAGGTATATGTATGGCTGAGTCCCTTTGCTGTCTGCCTGAAACTATCACAACAGTGTTAATTGGATATACAAAATACAATCAAAATAAAAACAATACAAAATAGAAAAGTTTTAGAAAACCGAACCTGAGAGAGTGGGTCTGCTCTGAGTCTGCACTGAAACGCGAGTCTCATGGCTCCTGTCATCCACTTGGCAACATGAGGCGGACTGTTCTTGTCGGCTGGGGCTGCAGGCGTCCTATCTGTCTTTGGGCACCTTTGCCTCTCGGGTGTCCTGTGCCCTTTCCATTTCTATAGTGCAGTCGACGTGATCAGAAGCTTGTGATCAATCACTAAGCTGGACCAGCATGGCACGAGCCATGGGGCTAAAGTCAAGCAGGAAAAGGAAGCGTATTCATCTGAACCATCAAGGCTCATTGACGGTGTGGTTCTCTTACCCAACACTCAGAGCAGAGCCCCCCTAAAAAGGCGATGCTGAGTGAAATCCAGGTGACATGTGGCAGGTGACATGGCTTTGCTGGGGAGCCACTTGTCTGGTCCCAACTCACACTACATGAGGGGCCCATAACCGCCTTCACCAGCATCTGATTCTGTTAATGGAATGAAACCACTCCCTCGACAAGTGTCAGTATTTAAGCTAGACTCATCTAGCACGGAGCCTGCAAGCTGGATGCCCCGCGAGACCCCGCCAGCAGACGGGTCCCATTCGGCTGGAACTGAACCTTTAGTGAGCTGGAAAGCAATTGAAATAGTTGGTAGTACTTAAAATTTAGAGATGTCATGTAGCAATCCTAAATTCCTCTCTCTCAGTTCTGACCGCACTGGTTCTGAAGGTGCAGGTCCATTCCACAGTGAGGCGCCAGGGGCTGGTGAGCCACGGCCAGTCTGAGTCTTGCCAGTGGTCTTGGCCAGACCAGAGCTCAGGCTGCTGCCGCCTCAGGCGGGGACCGTCCTCTCCCCCTCAGCCCTGTCATTACCAGGGACTCTAAAAGCAGCCAGGAGCCTGTCTCCCGGCCTCCTGCCAGATAAGCTGTCAATAAGAATAATTGCTTTTTAAATTGGGGATCTAGTTCTTTCCAGCATCTCACAATCGCTGTTTCTCTACGGTGTTGGTTCGTCACTTCAAGGAAGTTCTAGAAGGTGGCTGACAACTGTGATTGGTAAGGAAGTAAAACAATCTGATAAATACAAATATGAACACTGCACCTAGATAGGAAGAAAACAGAAGTATGTGTTTTAAGGGACAAGTGAAAGATTGGTTTTCAGCTAAAGATTGTTTCACTTTATTTGTTTTTGTTTCAAAATCCTGCTTTCGCAGATGTTTCTGCCCCTTGTTGCAGAGTTACAGGCTGTTGAATCATCCCAGCCCTGTTGTGTTATGCATTTTCCGTCTGCAGAAAGGCTGTGAAACTTCCCCTCTGCTTTTTTCACCGATAAATTAGACCATGTGGCCAAGCTCTCCAAGCTCCCAGCTCCGGGAAGAAAGGCAGGTACAGGCTGGAAGATCTGAGGTTATTGTTTCCTTGTTGATTGAATGACTCTTCCAAGCAGGAGCCTCTTTTCTTGCAAGGCTGGGAAAGAATGAAATGACTCCCTTTCACCTGATACAGATGCGTATGTTTAAATATTTGTAATGCCAGGCTATGTCGCTGATCACCTTGAATACCTGTTGTCATAAGGTAACAGAATGCCCGAGCAGGGTCTTCTATGGCAAAGCCTTTGGAAAAGCAAAAGGAACACAGAAGGCATGGTGGCTATTAACACAGAAAGAGGTCTAGGTTCTCTTTCGATTTGTCAAACATTTGCTGTTCTTGTTTCCTTTCTATTTGCTCTGCTGGCATCTATTAGAAATGGACCTTGAGATAATTTACTTTCACTGTCACAGATTCAAATGCTTTGGCCTTAAGATCTTTCCTTGCTGCTTTTGTGTATTTTCTTGCATTTAGGGTAAAGATGCTTGTGAGATCACAGAGAAACCCATGCCTTGTTCTGTCTCTTCCAAACGGGTTCACCTGCTTCGTCTCCCTGGGCAGGTTACCCATGCCACAAGCAGCCCTGAGGGGAGGGCTTCAGGCTTTTCTGTATCACACCTCCAGGCCACCCTCCCTGTCCTCACTCAACGAGAAAATAAAATCAGCTGGAAGATGGCTTTTCACCTACAGACCAAGGAGTCTGTCCCTCTGCCTCTGGCCCCTTCCTCCCGGTCACAGTGATGCTGATCAGGGGTCTAGGCCTCCTTAACCAATAGAAATAATTCAAGCAAGGCTTTATCTGGGCTCCTGCTGCAGCAGGGGGAGCAAGCACAAACAGGCTCTCTTGCTTGTTTAACTCACTGAGGGACGGGGCGGGGAATGAGCTGGTTCCTGAGACAGGATAAGGGTTGGGAGGTGTGCAGAGTTCAGGCTGGCGGGGTGGCTTAGGTGGTCTGCCCACCCCCTTGATGATGTTGAATGCAGAGGGCAGGCACAGTACCCAGCTTTTGCTCCTGGCTCTTCAGAAGTGGCACTTGGGTTTCTGGTCTCCGTATATCTTGTCCATAATTTGCCCCAACTACGCATGCACACATTTATTTTCAGTCCCTTACAGTTTCTTTGTATTTTGTCACCCGAGGAGACATCTGTCCATGTGCAAGCACAGCAACAAACAGTCTCAGGTCTCAAGCCCCCGCTTATCTTAACAGTGACCACATGGGTCCCCCTTGCGTGGGATGCCCACGACTACCCTGGTGCTCTGGGTACCAAATTCCTGGCCTAAGAGAGCATCTGAGTCTGCTAACAACCCCACTCTGGCCCCTGCAGCAACACACACCCCTCTTTCACAAAGGCAGTCAGTCAGTTAAGTCAGTCGCTCAGTTGTGTCTGACTCTTTGCGACCCCATGGACTGCAGCACGCCGGGCTTCCCTGTCCCTCACCATGCAGAGGGCCGTGAATTCGCTTCTGCCTCCCTGCAGCTTCTGCAGTTCCCGGGTCTTTCAGTGTTGTGGTCCTGGAGGCCACTTCCTCTTGAAGCTACTTCTCCCCTGTCACTGTCCTCAGAACCTGATAATCTTGCTCACTGTCATTCATTTCCCTCCTGTGGAGGCTGCTGAGCCGTCTCCTGCATCTCTGCCGCTCTGACTCAGACTCTTGGATTGGCTCCTTACATAGCGATCGCCCTTCAATTGCTGAGAAACTCACACATCGCCTGTCAGCTCTTCTTTACCCCCAGGCTCTCCCGGCGTTGCTGCAGCCAGTCTCCAGGATTCCTTCTCCATGAACCTCCAGTCTGTCTCTAGCCTTGACTTCATTCGTGAACTGGGAAGGCCAAAAACGAGACAATGGGCCCCCAGTGGAGTCTCTTGTGCTAAACCCTGAGTCACTAATCTGAGACTTACTTGCAGCTTGGCTTTCCCAAAGCCTTAAACCAGCCAATCAGGAATCACCCCCTCAGCACAGGTGAGGTCACCAGCTTCACAGGTGGCCTTGCCATAACCAAACCACTTTTTTTTGCCAAGTATACGTCCTTGTTCCTGCTGCCCTCTGCCTGTAATATATCAATAGCAACTGAGATCTCCCTCCTATCTGCTAGATTGAATGGTGCTGAATTTGAATCAATTTTTGCTCAAGTAAACTATGAAAATTTTGAATCTGCTTCAGGTCATCTTTTAACGGTTTGCGTGCACCCTGCACCTTCCCCTGGATGTCTGGTGGTCCCTTGCCCTTAGCAGGTCCTCTCTGAACCCTGGACCCCCACCCCTCCTGGCTGCACTCTCCTGGGTCCAGACAGGAAACATCACCTGCCGATTCATCCTTCCTATAGGGAGTCCTGACGCTAGGACCTGTGTGGTTCTTGGATCTGATGACCTCTCTGCCTGCCTGCCTTCCTCTAAACCCCGTCCTCCTGCCTCCTTTCCTCACTCAGCCCTTCAGTCCTCATGAGACAAAGTGATCTTTCAAAAACATCACATCAGATTCGTCTTTTCACGACTCAAGACACTGGCTCCCTAAAACAGTCCATCTATCCTGTCCACTGTCTCCGCCCTTGCTCTGGGTGGCTTTCCTTTCCAGCTTGTGTCGTATTAATTCACAAGAGCGGGCACTCATCCTGTCTGCCCACCCCACTGCCCAGTGCTGAGACAGAGGAGGCACTCAGCACTTGTTTAACAAAAGACTGGTTCTGGGTGCCTTGTTCACTGAACAGATGAGCAGATTTTTTGTTGGCAGGCACTGGGTTTGTTTTTGCAGGTGAAACAACAGTTTTTGTTTGTGCAGGAAATTGGAAAACAACTTATCCCAGAAAAAGTGGAAAGAATCTTCAGTTGGACAGGAGACCACAGTAACTGGAGGGTGTAGCAGTGAGCTGCATAGACAAGTGTTGGTCTTTGACGTCCTTGGGCCAGTGATGCTGGTCCAGGTGACCGGAGAGCAGGGCTGAAGGAATCTATGGTGAACGACTGCAGGCTGCTGACTGGTGAGAAGTCCTTGGGCTGGGTTTCAGCTCTGATGTGTCAGTAGGATTCCTAGAAAGGGCGAGACAGCACCTTCTGCATAAGCACTTGGGGTTCTGGACCAGCCGTCAGCACAGGGTCCACTCCAGGCCCCGAGGCTAGAGCCTGTCTCTGAGACCTGAGCACAGGAGCTCAGTTGTCACAACCGGGGAAGCAAGTCCAAGTCCAGGCCAACAGCACCGGTTTGGTGACGAGTCTGGGCGTGACACTAGTGTTTCCTGGCTCTCCCGTGTGTCTTAGGAGGGCTCCAAGAGAATGAGCCAGACTTGAGCCTGTTATTTCTGGGGTGGCCAAAAGGCAACCCAGGGACCCCAGTTTTGTGAGTAGAAGTGTTGAGGGCCCAGGAACCAGGCATGATGTGGTACTCTGTGGTTCGGTGGGAAATCCTCGCATATGAAAAATTATCAAAAGTCAGTCATGGACCATGACAGTACTGTGGTAGAGAAAAGGGAGAATTTGGATGCAGAAATCTTGGGTTCAAGCAGCATTTCTTAGGTAATATTGAGTTGGTCGATGCAGAAATCTTGGGTTCAAGCAGCATTTCTTAGGTAATATTGAGTTGGTCAAGTGGCTTCTCTGAGCCTTAATTTTCTCTTCTGTACAGTGGACATAAGGATGCCTTAATCATCTCCATCTGAATAGCACTTTTGCTATTCCATGCAAAAAGGACTGCTGGTTGCTAATACAAGATTTTGGAATCAAAGGAACCTCAAAGGTCTGTGTCAAAGTTCAAAAGGCTACATACATCCTTTTCTACTTTGGCTTCTCAGAGACTGTCATTGGCTAACATGCTTTTTGAATTTTCATCATGGGAGTTTCATGTCTGGCATTTCTCAAACTTTTTGACTGAAAAATCTCTTTTTCCTGCCATACTTACTAATCTTTCCAAGAAAAGCATTTTCCCAGAAAGGACAGTTTGGGAAATGCTGATACAGAGGAGCAAACCTGTCACTAATCATGTGTGTGCCTCTGCTTCCTTCTTTATGATATTAACTTTGAAAAGGTATGCTGGATTCTAAAGAACATTGGGGGCAAAGTGGTAGGGGATGCTTAGGTAAAATAAGAAGATAAATTCATCATAGAAAGATGTTTGCAGAAAAGTGTACCATCTTGGCTTGGAGACCTAGAGCATCACATCGAGAGCTGACAGCTGAAGCATTTTACTCCTCACTGAGCCGCTGAGCAATGCGGACAGGCCAGGGAGGAGGGGGGCCTCATGGCTGCCTGAGCTCAGGTTTCCTGGGAGACACTAGATGTTGGATACGAAGGTGTTTTTCCACTTCGAAAAGCTGGGGGAAAGAACTTAAAACCCAAACTAAATAGCTATGTGACCCAGATAACCATGATGCTGTTGTCTCTCACTCAGAGCCAGACGTTCTGGAGTGTGAAGTCAAGTGGGCCTTAGGAAGTACTGCCGCCAATAAAGCTAGTGCAGGTGTTGGAATTCCAGCAGAGCTATTTAAAATCCTGAAAGATTATGCTATCAAAGTGCCGCACTCATTATGTCAGCAAATTTGGAAAACCCAGCAGTGGCCACAGGACTGGAAAAGGTCAGTCCTCATTCCATTCCCAACAAGGGCAGTGCTAAAAAACGTGCTGGCCATTGGACAACTGCACTCTTCTCACATGCTAGTAAAGTTGTGCTCAAAATCCTCCAAGTGAGGCCTTAGCATTATGTGAACTGAGAACTTTCAGATGTTCAAGCTGGGTTTAGAAAAGGCAGAGGAAGCATAGATCAAATTGCCAACATTGGCTGGATCATAGAGAAAGAAAGGGAATTCCAGAAAGACATCTATCTCTGTTCCATTGACTATGTTAAAGCTTTTGACTGTGGGGATCATAACGAACTGTGGAAAACTCCTTAAGTGATGGGGATACCAGAGCATCTTACCTGTCTTCTGAGAAACCTATATGCAGGTCAAGAAGCAACAGTTAGAATCCTGTATGGAACAACTGACTGATTTAAGATTGAGAAAGGAGTACAACAAGGCTGTTTATTGTCATCTTGTTTATTTAATTTATACACAGAGCACATCATGTGAAATGCTGGGTTGGATGATTTAAAAGCTAGAATCAAGACTGCTGGGAGAAATATCAGCAACCTCAGATACCTCAGATATGTGGGTCAGTCAGTTCAGTTGCTCAGTCATGTATGACTCTTTGCAACCCCATGGACTGCAGCACTCCAGGCTTCCCAGTCTGTCACCAATTCCCGGAGCTTGTTCAACTCAAACCCATCAAGTCGGTGATGCCATCGGACCATTTCATCCTCTGTCATCCCCTTTTCCTCCTGCCTCCAATCTTTCCCAGCATCAGGGTCTTTTCTAACGAGTCAGTTCTTTGCATCAGGTGGCCAAAGATTTGGAATTTCAGCTTCAGCCTCAGTCCTTCCACTGAATATTCAGGACTAATTTCCTTTAGGATTGACTGATTTGATCTCCTTGCATTCCAAGGGACTCTCAAGAGTCTTCTCCAACACCACATTTCAAAAGCATCAATTCTTCAGTGCTCAGCTTTCTTTATAACCAAACTCTCACATCCATACATGACTAATGGAAAAACCATAGCTTTCCATAGATGGATCTTTGTCGACAAAGTAATGTCTCTGCTTTTTAATATGATGTCTAGGTTGGTCATAGCTTTTCTTCCAAGGAAAAAGCATCTTTTAATTTCATGTCTGCAGTTACCATCTGCAGTGATTTTGGAGTCCCTGCAAAATAAACCCTGCCACTGTTTCCACTGTTTCCCCATCTATTTGCCATGAAGTGATGGGACCAGATGCCATGATCTTCATTTTCTGAATGTTGAGTTTTAAGCCAACTTTTTTACTCTCTTCTTTCACTTTCATCAAGAGGCTCTTTAGTTCTTCTTTGATTTATGCCATAAGGGTGGTGTCATCTGCCTATCTGAGGTTATTGATATTTCTCCCGGCAATCTTAATTCCAGCTTGTGCTTCATCCAGCTCAGAATTTCTCATGATGTACTCTGCATATAAGTTAAATAAGCAGGGTGACAATATACAGCCTTGATGCACTTCTTTCCTGATCTGGAACCAGTCTGTTGTTCCATGTCTGGTTCTACGTGTTGCTTCTTGACCTGCATATAGATTTCTCAGGAGGCAGGTAAGGTGGTCTAGTATTCCCATCTCTTGAAGAATTTTCCAGTTTGTTGTGATCTACACAGTCAAAGGCTTTGGCATAGTCAATAAAGCAGAAACAAATGTTTTTCTGGTATTCTCTTGCTTTTTCAATGATCCAGAAGATGTTGGCAATTTGATCCCTGGTTCCTCTGCCTTTTCTAAATCCAGCTTGAACATCTGGAAGTTCACAGTTCACCTACTGTTGAAGCCTGGCTTGGAGAATTTTGAGCATTACTTTACTAGCATGTTAGATGAGTGTAATTTTGCAGTAGTTTGAGCATGCTTTGGCATTGCCTTTCTCTGGGACTGGAATGAAAACTGACCTTTTCCAGTCCTGTGGCCACTGCTGAGTTTTCCAAATTTGCTGGCATATTGAGTGCAGCACTTTTTCAGCATCATCTTTTAGGATTTGAAATAGCTCGACTGGAATTCCATCACCTCCACTAGCTTTGTTGTAGTGATGCTTCCTAATGCCCACTTGACTTTGCATTCCAGGATGTCTGGCTCTACGTAAGTGATCATATCATTGAGGTTATCTGGGTTGTGAAGATCTTTTTTTGTTTACTTCTTCTATGTAGTCTTGCCACTTCTTCTTAATATCTTCTGCTTCTGTTAGGTCCAGACCATTTCTGTCCTTTATTGTGCCCATCTTTGCATGAAATGTTCCCTTGGTATCTCTAATTTTCTTGAAGAGATCTCTAGTCTTTCCTATTCTATTGTTTTCCTTTATTTCTTTGCATTGATCACTGAGGAAGGCTTTCTTATCTCTCCTTGCTATTCTTTGGAACTCTGCATCCAAATGGGCATATCTTTCCTTTTCTCCTTTGCCTTTAGCTTCTCTTTTCTCAGATATTCATAAGGCCTCCTCAGAGGCCTTTTCCTTTTTGCATTTCTTTTTCTTGGGGATGGTCTTGATCACTGCTTACTATACAATGTCACAAACCTCCATCCACAGTTCTTCAGGCACTCTGTCGATCAGATCTAATCCCTTCAATCTATTTGTCACTTCCACTGTATAATCGTAAGGGACTTGATTGAGGTCATACCTGAATGGTTTAGTGGTTTCCCCTACTTTCTTCAATTTATGACTGAATTTTGCAATAAGGAGACATGCAGATAATACCACTCTAATGGACTTTCCTGGTGGCTTAGATGGTAAAGAATCCACCTACAATGCAGGAGACCTGGGTTTGATACCTGGATTGGGAAGAACCCCTGAAGGAGGGCATGGAAACCAACTTCAGTTTTCTTGCTTGGATAATCCCCATGAGCAAAGGAGTCTGGCAAACTACAGTCAACGGGGTTGCAAAGAGTCAAATGTGACTGAGTGACTAAGCACACACAACACTCTAATGGCAGAAATCCAATAAGAACTAAAGAGCCTCTTGATGTGGGTAATGGAGGAGAATGAAAAAACTGGCATAAAGCTCAATATTAAAAAAACTAAGATCATGGGATTCAGTCACATCACTTCATGGTAAATAGAAGGGGAAAGGGCAGAATCAGTGACAAATTTCCTCTTCTTGGGTTCTAAAATCACTGTGGATCATGACTACAGCCATGAAATTAGAAGACAGTTGCTTCGTGGCAGGAAAGCTATGACAAATCTAGACAGTGTGTTAAAAAACTAAGATATCACTTTGCCGACAAAGGTCCATATAGTCAAGGGTATGGTCTTTCCAGTAGTCATGTACAGATGAGTGAGCTGGACAATAAAGAAGACAGAGCACCAAAGAATTGAAGCTTTTGAACTGTGGTGTTGGAGAAGACTCTTGAGAGTCCCTTGGACTGCAAGGAGATGCAACCAGTCAATCCTAAAGGAAATCAACCCTGAATACTCTTTAGAAGGACTGATGATGAAGCTGAAACTCCAATACTTTGGCCACCTGATGCAAAGAACCAACTCACTGGAAGAGACCATGATGCTGGGAAAGATTGAAGGTGGGAGGAGAAGGGGATGACAGAGGATGAGATGGTTGGTTAGATGGCATTACCTGCTCTATGGACTTGAACTTGGGCTAACTCCAGGAGAGGATGAGGGACAAGGAAGCCTGGTGTGCTTCAGTTCATGGGGTCAGAAAGAGTCAGACACGACAAGGTGACTGAACAAAAACAACAAGTATGAAAAAAATAATAGTTGTATTAAGGTATTTTGTTATAGGTGATGTGATTGAGGGGCAGTAGTAGAGCTTCCTCCCATTTGGAGGACCTTGGGAGGCTGCATGGGGTGGAATTGGTCATTTCTTGAAAAATGGAAGTGTTAGTTGCTCAGTCCTGTCCAACTCTTTGGGATCCCATGGACTGTGGCCTGCCAGGATCCTCTGTCCATGGGATTCTTCAGGCAAGAATACTGGCGTGGGTAGCCATTTCCTCCTCCAGGGGACATTCCTGACTCAGGGATTGAAACTGGGTCTCCTGTATTGCAGGCAGAAAACTGACTTCAACACCAGAACTCACCAGCAATGAAGCCCTGGGTGAAAGAAACAGTTTCTTTGAGTCTTGGTTCCTTTATGTGTGATATGGGGATGGTGCATTCAGGCAGACCTGTCATTGCCTCAGTTTACACAAGTCTGAAGCTCTGAAGGGGTCCACAGCAGTTTCTTGACCTCAGCATCACAGACACCATGGGTTGACCTAGTCTGTATTGTGCAGGACAATGTGTACATTGTAGGATGTTTAGCATTATCCCTGGTTCCTAGGCTCCAGGGGAACCTGCTCCCCAGTTGTGACAACTCGATCTGTCTCTAAACGTTGTCAGCTGGCCCCTGGGGAAGCAAATTAGCCCTTGATTGAGAACCACTGCTCTAGGTAAAGATCGAGACTGTGGCATTTATCAGAACTCTTATTTTAAAAACAACCGATTTGATGGGAAAAGATGATTCGGGGCTGGAGCTTTGAAGAATGCAACGTCAAAATTCCTCCTGGAGAGATTTCTTTAATAAGGATACTTATCAATGTGAAATGAAATGTCCTTGAATAAACAGCCTTTACTTGCATCTATTGATAGTTTTGAGCAAGATGACCGCTTCTGTTTTCCTGATACCACCAGTATCATCGTAAGCATAGGCTCACGCTCATCAGGGTGAAGGAAGACCAAGGCCACTCAGAGAAAGCAGTGTGGGGCTGGTGCAGAGGTTTTTCTTAGAGGGGCACCTTTTGTTTCTTATGAAATTGCCTCCTCTTATTTGTTGACGCTGTAAGCAGCAGCTACTCACCCAACGTTCATCCTCCTCTTTAATCCTTCCATCATCTTAGAGCTGATTCAAGGGAGGGACGCCGAGAGCTCTCCCACATTCATGTGCCCGCTTAGCTTCATCTTCCTCCTGTGACCCGGCCACCATCACTGCCACCTAGGTCCCGGCTTGGCCTCCGCGGTCTCCCGTGTCCTCAGCCGTCACCCCAGGCTGCCAGTCGCCCACACGTCAGCCAGAATGATCTTTCTTAGGCGCAATTCTTTGCTCTTCCCCTGCTGACAAACCTTCTACACCTGTGCACTGTCTTTGTAAAATTCACATTTTGGGGGAATGACATGGAAAATCTTCTTTAGTTTATATGCAACCGTGACTTTTATTACTTCCTGCCTCAAAAGAGATGAGCCAGGCACCCTGAGTTGCTGTCTATGGGGAACAGCTCTCAGATCCTCCCCCCTCACTCCTGTCGTAATGAGTTCTTGTTCACCCGTCAGACACTAGATGCCGCATCACCCCTTCAGAAACCTTCCTCCCATCTTCCAGAGACATAGACAGGCTCTAGGCCACAGCACGGTGGTCCCCACGATTTCTGTGCCCTCACACACACCTCTGCCATCTGCCAAGGGCTTTTTACTGCCCAAGTTTTCTGTGGTCTCCTCTGGCACATTTTAGGATATCCTTCTATCCAGCCTACTGCTGAGGACGTTATTTTTATTCAGTGTCCTAAGAGAAAGTGAAAGTGAATTTGCTCAGTGTTGTCTGACTCTTTGGGACCCCATGGACTGTAGCCTACCAGGATCCTCAGTCCATAGGATTTTCCAGGATACTCCAGTATTCTTACTGGAGTGGGTTGCCATTTCCTTCTCCAGGGGATCTTCCCAACCCAGGGATCGAACCCTGGTCTCCCTCATTGTAGGCAGACACTTTACCACATGAGCTACCAGGAAAATCCTAAGAGAAGGAAGGTCCAATTGTCAGAGTGACCTGCCCCCTCTTACTAGCATGGGCACCTCCCAGGGTTTGAGTAAGAAAAGTGCCCTTGTGTGATTTTGCCCTTTATCTTAAGCCTCTGCCCCGAAGGCCTTGGCCAGGAGTCCAGGCTCTCAGCTAGAAGGCGATGTTAGTGAGAGAAATATTCCCCTCTGAAGTTGTCCTTTCTTTTGGCGGGCACATGCTAATCATACCCAGCATCAACACTTATCATTTCTGTTTCAGATACCCTCATTCTTTTTTCTATAAATTTTTAAAATTTTATTTTTTAATTGAAGGATAATTGCCTTACAGAATTTTGTTGTTTTCTGCCAGACCTTAACATGAATCAGCCATAGGTATACATGTATGCTCTCCCTCTTGAACCTCCCTCCCATCTTCCTCCCCATCACACCCCTCTCGGTTGAAAATCCCAGACATATCATCTCATCAGCTTCCCCAGTCAATATCTTACTAGGAAACTGTAGAAAACAGAAACTTCCTTTCAGTGTAGTCTCAATACCTCCTAAAATTCTTCTCGGCAATTTCTTAATGTCATTTTATATTCACAACATATTCACTTTACTCTTGTTGTCTCACAACAGTCTCTGCACATCTGGTTTGCTTGGGTCAGGATCTGACCAGGTTGCCCCATCTCAGGTGATATGTCCCTTGGATCCTTGTTTCCTGTGAAGGCCCAGAGTTATAGCTGTGTAGATGCTGACTCTGGTGGGGGGGTGTCCTCATCCCACTGGAGGTGCAGGCTCTGATGTTGGGAAGGTCAGTGGGTTCACGGTCATCACTCTGACTGGCAGCAGAAGGGTCCCACCATCCTCTTCAGCAGAGTTGAGCAGTCCTGGATGACTCTGGTCCAGGTCCTTAGGTCACTAAAGGGCTTCACAAGGGTGATTTTTCAAACTCTAAATTTCATCCTGGATGATCATGTACCATCCTTCTGTACAGAATGACTTTTCCTCCACAATTATCTGGTTCCCCTGAAATACAGTTTGTCTGGGATAGAGATGATACTTACTTGACTCTCTTTACTAGTTTTTAAATAATGAATTGGTGTCCTGCGGGTCAGAAACAAGCATGGTGTGTGCATGTGTGCATGTGTGTGTGTGTTTTGAGTATAAAATTACCTAACTGATTGTTCTAATTCATTGCAGTTATTATCCCCTTTGGCAGCTCCCTGGTGGCTTAAATGGTAACGAGTCCGCCTGCAATGCGGGAAACCCGAGTTCGATTCCTGGGTTGGAAAGATCCCCTGGAGAAGGAAATGGCAACCCACCCCAGTATTCTTGCTTGGAGAATTCCATGGACAGAGGAGCCTGGCAGGCTATAGTCCATGGGGTCACATAGATTGGGACACGACTGAATGACTAACATACATACACACACACACACACACACACACACATTTTGATAGTTTGATAGTTCCAATTGCCTTTTTCAAAATTATTATTATTTTTTTTACTTAGGCTATAGTTGCTTTACAAAGAGCTATAAGTTTCTGCTGCACAGCAAAGTGGCTCAGCTATATGTATACACATAGCCCCTCCTTCCTGAACCTCCCTCCCATCCCTCTAGGTCACCACAGAGCACCAAGTTGAGCTCCCTGTGCTATACAGCAGCTTCCTGCTGTTTATTTTAATTCTATTTTAGTGGAGCCTCTCCAGGCCACATTCTTTGATAAGAATTAGACGTATCTGATGACATCTTTGTTTCCTGGTACAATGAGATCCCTCAGGCTTTTTTCATACACTTCCTGCACTGCCCACTTCTCTCTCAGGCTTGTGGGTTTCCTGTGGGTGGGAAATGTATTTCTAGATGACCATCTGGACATCTGGGGTGCTCATGGGTGCTGGGTTACCATTGCTTCCAGGTTTTTCATAGACAGAGCCAGCAAATATGCAAAGAAGGAAAAAAATAACTCAAGAATTCTTCCTGATATTTCCATTTCAAACCCAGCATCACAAGGATTTTGTTTGACTTCTTTGATTTTATACATGAATCTGTTTCAATTGAATGTCAGTTTTTAATGATATTGATATAATTTCTCAATTGTTTTCTCTTAATAAATAATTATGAGTATAACATATAAAATACCAACATTCTTACTAACACTAGAACTGGTGAATGTAGTTTAAGGTGATTTTTGTAGTTTTTTTATCCCAGGCTCTAACCTAAGGCTGCAAAAATAATGTGTTTTCTAGTCATTTGAAATAATTCTTTTCAATATAGTTATGCCACCAATCAGAGTTACAGTTAGGGTCCATTGGTTTGGGTTTGTTTTCCAATTTTCAGAGATCGCTTCCTTTATATTTAGTTTTGTTTCTCAGGTTTGTAAAATATTGCATGATTCCAAAGTCAAAACTGAGAGGAGCCTCACTCAGAATTTGCCTGTGTGTTCCCTCTCCTTAAGGATGCTCTGCACGGGACCTGGGCTCTCTTCTGTTGCCTTTGTGTAGATGCAGTGTGTACCTGGGTGCTTCTCTGGTGGCTCAGATGGTAAAGAATCTGCCTGCTGTGCAGGAGACCTGGGTTCAATCCCTGGGTTGGGAAGATCCCCTGGAGGAGGGATGACAACCCACTCCAGTATTTTTGCCTGGAGAATCCCCATAGGCAGAGGAGCCTGGCAGGCTATAGTCCATGGGGTTGCAAAGATTTGGACACAGCTGAGCGACTAACACAGATACACACAGAGTGCCCATGATTGTTTCTCTGTAACAGATAGAGCCTAGTGTGTGCACACCTGTGTGTATGGGTGTTCATGGCCCTCTTTCACACAGCAGGGTGTTGTGTGCACATTGACACATGACCTATTGACTTGGCCATCCTGGGCAGACACTCTGTGCATCCAGAAAGCCTCTTCCTTTGGGGCGTGCTCCACACTCACGGGCTGGATCCAGGCTGTGCTCCCAGGCCTCCCTCCAGGCCTCACTGCTGGGCTCAGGGCGCAGCTCCCTCTGTGGCTGCGGCCATCCAAGCTGTGTGCACCCACCCATCACCCTCTGCTTGAAAGTGTCTGGGGCACCTCCCAGCAGAGGGCGATTGGTTCCATGGTGGACGGATGCCTATGGAGGTGTACAGCTTGGGGCCTGTCGCCTCTGAGTTCAGCCCTGAGTTCTCCTTCCTTCTGTTGTAGAGGCTCTTCCCAGGAGGCTTCTTAGACTGTGAGTTTCTCTTTCCATTGTTTTTAAGCAAGCGTATATTCCATTTTTATGTATGTGTGTATACACACAGTATATGTAACATGTAAGTTATCTATGCGTCTATATGTAAGTATAGACTTCCCTGGTGGCTCAGAGGGTAAAGCGTCTGCCTACAATGAGGGAGACCCGGGTTCAATCCCTGGGTTGGGAAGATCTCTTGGAGAAGGAAATGGCGACTCACTCCAGTATTCTTGCCTGGAAAATCCCATGAACGGACGAGCCTGGTAGGCTACAGTCCATGGGGTCGCAAAGAGTCAAACACGACTAAGCGACTTCACTTCACTTCACTTCACTTCATATTTAAGTATACACACACGTATACCTATATATCTCCCTATCATATGTGCTTGTTTGTGTATATAAATATGTGTGTATATATATATATATATATATATATATATATAATCTCCCTGTAAATGGCCTGCTGATTGTGCTGTAATTAGACATTTGCTTGGGCTCAGTTTGAACACTAGTGATGCTTGTTTTCTTAATGAGAAAGCTCAAGAACATGACAATCAAATCTTTTTTTTAAATGGAAATTAAAGTAATGCTCAAAATTCTCCAAGCCAGGCTTCAGCAATACGTGAACCATGAACTTCCAGATGTTCAAGCTGGTTTTAGAAAAGGTAGAGGAACCAGAGATCAAATTGCCAACATCCACTGGATCATGGAAAAAGCAAGAGAGTTCCAGAAAAACATCTATTTCTGCTTTATTGACTATGCCAAAGCCTTTGACTGTGTGGATCACAATAAACTGTGGAAAATTCTTCAAGAGATGGGAATACCAGACCACTTGACCTGCCTCTTGAGAAATTTGTATGCAGGTCAGGAAGCAACAGTTAGAACTGGACATGGAACAACAGACTGGTTCCAAATAGGAAAAGGAGTACATCAAGGCTGTATACTGTCACGCTGCTTATTTAACTTATATGCAGAGTAAATCATGAGAAACGCTGGGCTGGAAGAAGCACAAGCTGGAATCAAGATTGCTGGGAGAAATATCAATAACCTCAGATATGCAGATGACACCACCCTTATGGCAGAAAGTGAAGAGGAACTAAAAAGCCTCTTGATGAAAGTGAAAGAGGAGAGTGAAAAAGTTGGCTTAAAGCTCAGCATTCAGAAATGGCATTCATGGAATCTGGTCCCATCACTTCATGGCAAATAGATGGGGAGACAGTGGAAACAGTGTCAGATTTTATTTTTTTGGGCTTCCAAATCACTGCAGATGGTGACTACAGCCATGAAATTAAAAGACGCTTACTCCTTGGAAGGAAAGTTATGACCAACCTAGATAGCATATTGAAAAGCAGAGACATTACTTTGCCAACAAAGGTCCGTGTAGTCAAGGCTATGGTTTTTCTGGGGGTCATGTATGGATGTGAGAGCTGGACTGTGAAGAAAGCTGAGTGCCAAAGAATTGATGCTTTTGAACTGTGGAGTTGGAGAAGACTCTTGAGAGTCCCTTGGACTGCAAGGAGATCCAACCAGTCCATTCTAAAGGAGATCAGTCCTGGGTGTTGTTTGGAAGGAATGATGCTAAAGCTGAAACTCCAGTACTTTGGCCACCTCATGTGAAGAGTTGACTCATTGGAAAAGACTCTGATGCTGCGAGGTATTGGGGTCAGGAGGAAAAGGGGACGACAGAAGATGAGATGGCTGGATGGCATCACCGACTCGATGGACGTGAGTTTGAGTGAACTCCAGGAGTTGGTAATGGACAGGGAGGCCTGGTGTGCAGCAATTCACGGTGTCACAAAGAGTTGGGCATGACTGAGTGTCTGAACTGAACTGAACTGAACTGAATAGCTCTTTTAGGACTTCCCTTGTGACTTGGCTGGTAAAGAATCTGCCTGCAACGTGGGTGACCTGGGTTCGATCCTTTGGTTGGGAAGATCATTTAGAATGTTGTGCTTTTTTTCAGGTGTACAGCAAAGTTTTATATATATTCTTTTTCATATTCTTTACTAGTATAGGTTATTACAAGATACTGAATAGCTTCCTGTGCTGCACAATGGGACCTAGTTGCTTGTCCACTCTGAACACAGTCGTTTGCATCTGCTAATGCCTAGAGCCACTCCATCCCTCCCCAACAACCCCTCCGCCTTGGCCACCACAGGTCTGTTCACTATGTCTGTAAGTCTGTTTCTATTTCATATATAAGTTCATTTGTGTCATACTTTAAATCCACATATAAGTAATATCATATGTTACTTGTCTTTCTCTGTCTGAATTACTTCACTAGGTATGACCATCTCTAGGTCCCTCTGTGTAGGTTCTAATGGCATTGTTTTGCTCTTTTTAATGGGGAATAATATTCCACTGTATGTAAGTACCTTATCTTTATCCATTTCTCTATCAATGGAAATTTAGGTTGTTTCCATGTACTGTCTATTGTAAATAGCAGTGAACATTGGAGTGACTTTGTAAAAATACCCCTTCTCTGGTGCATGGAGAGTGGCTGAGGGTCCCCCTGATGACACGGGGCCAGGCCTGGAGCTGAGGCTGGTGAAGGGTGCCCCGTCCCCCCAGCTCCCCGAGGCTCTCCCGTCCAGGCACGCGGGAGGTCAGAGCTGCCAGGATGGCCCTCGGGCCCTGAAGTAGGGAGGACGCCTGGGACTGGGGCCTCTCTGTGCAGCCTTCAGTCGCTGCCTTAGATGCCCCTCCTGCCCAGAATGGGCTCTCCTGGGCACCAAGGAGAGCCCACCATGGTGCCTTTCTCAGGGGCAGCATGACAGTCACCTTGCTGTGCCTTGGCTTCAGCCTGCCCTGGGCAGTAGGTCTGTCCCTCCGGCACAGCCTCTGGCCAGAGAACTACTATTCACAACCAAAGATGGTACACTGAGGAGTTTCTATCTCTACCTCCCCAGACTTGGAGCTCTTCAAAACTGTTCTTTTATTCCAGCTAGAGACGAATGCCTGTGGATTCCACAGGACAGGGTGATAAAGACCTGCTTTGAGCAGTTTAGGCCACTCGTCTTGTCCAGAACACCAGTAGCCCTGTGTCCACCCGGAGTGATCTCAGCGTCACCGAGAGCCTGCTGAGAAGGGCACATTGTCTCCTGAGCAGGGAGGGGGAGGTGGTCCCTTAACCAGGGCATCAGGGCCGATTCATCAGACAGGGCATAAACCAGGGACTGCAAGCATTGAGGCGCAGCAAGAAGGATGTGCCAGATGTGCCTAAATCCTGGTGAGGCTGATGGAGGCTCAGTCTAAGGCTGGGTGACACTTGTCAAGGATGGACACAGGAACGTGGGGGACAGGTCTGACATGAAAACAGTCCTTAGTCTAGAAAGGGCAGCCACTGCACTGGAGACGACCACAGGCCTTGCTGGGTAGTGACCTTTGTAAGACCAGGGACAAGAAAGTGGACCAGGAGCCTGGAGATGGCATGTAGTCTTGCTTGGAAATTTCTTCCCTTTCTGAAAACAGAAATACTATGGATTAAGATATTGCTAAGGTCGAGGCAGTCTTTGATCTGAGATAAGACCTCATTGTTCCTTTCAGCCTTTTATAAGCTTCCCTCCTTTAGGGTAGCCAGAGTGACCATGCTGGGTCTCACTGGTGGGATTATTGAAGATTTTGTTTTCTCCCTTTAGCATTGGTTTGATGTATTTCCCCATCCACAGTCCAAGTAAGTCTATCATCAATCTGCAGAAAAATGTACACACTCTTAAAGGCATGTAGTGGGGGTTCTCAGTTGGCACTCAGCACTTTTCATCCCCCACTTCAGGTGGGTCAAGATTGGTCCAAAAGCAGGCGATGAGGGTGGCTGCCAAGAGGGAATGAAGATCCTCCCTGATCAGAGCTTGAGGGTCACAGGGTGGAGACTTTGATTTGAGAACCAAGGGACTGGGGATGCTGAGCATAGACCATCCTCCTCTCCAGGGCCAGTGCACAGAGCTGAACCCAGACCAGGCTGATGAAGATGCTGGAAGCCCTGAAAGGGGTGGGTAGTAAACCTTTAGGAGAGGACAGGCAGGGGTGAGAAGTGTGTTTGTCATCTCTGGCTTCGAGGGCAACCCCAAAGATGGGGGCTTAAACACCAGACACTCCTCATGGTTCTGGGGCTGGATGTCCAAGACGGAAGGTCTGGTCGGGTGAGGCCCTGACTTCCTGCTTCTCTGTGTCCACATGGGGCCATGAGAAAGAGCTCTGGTCTCTCTGTCTCCGTTTAAGGGCTCAGATCCCATTATGGCCCTGCCTCATGATCTTGGCCTTGTCTGAACCTTATCACCTCCCAAAGGCCTCCCCTGCACATGTCATCCAGTTGGGGTTAGGGCTTCACCATAAGCATTTGTGGGGACATAAACGTGCAGCTCAACACAGGTGAGTGTGGGCTGAGTGGGCTCTATTGGAAGGTAAACCAGGGAACGGTGGGTTGCTGCAGGTTGCCCATAGGCAGCCAGGTTGCAGCTGGGCTCAGCACATGGGGAGCATGGCCTGGGACCCCCAGAGTGAGCCGGGGGAGGCTGAGAGGATGGGGTTTCTCATGGAGCTAGGGAAAGCAAACTTTTTGCCCCTAGAATAAAGGAATGTGAAGTTTGGATAAAAGCCTTGCTGTCACACCTGGTCTCTCCTGGGCCCCCAGCAGCACTTGGGGCACGACTTGGTGTTGGGAGTCTGTGGGGCTTCTGTTGAAGATGCATGCACATCTGGAGATGGGGTGGGCGGTGGAACCAGAGGACAAATGGCCCCACGAGCAGAACAGTTGGGAAGCCAGATAGGGGCAATGGGGAGCAGCCTCCAGAGCCATCTCTTGCTGCAACTCCTCTGTGGTTCCAGCGGTGTCCCCCTGGCGGCCCCTCCTGAAGGTGTCTTTTCCCTGAGCTTCCTCCCTTCTATCAGACTGGGAGGACCCACCTTTCCCAGCCACCCTCCCTCCTGGGAGACTTGGGCCTGTCTTGTGGTCTCTGGGTCCTGCTGTGTGTGGTCAATGTCACTGGGCCCCTGGAGAGGGCTGCGTTGGTGTCCTGGGCCTGCCATCACAAAATACTGCAGGGTGGGTGGCTTGAACAGCAGAGGCCTGTTCCTCCAAGTCCTGAGGCTGGAAGTCTGAGATCAAGGTGTCAGCAGGGCTGGTTCCCGCTGAGGACTCTCTCTTGGGCTTGTAGACAGCCATCTTCTTCCGGTGTCCTCATGTGGTCCTCCCTCCATATGTGTCTGTGTCCTCAGCTCCTCTTTTTATGGAATCACCAGTCAGATTGGACTAGGACCCACTGTACAGAGCTCAGTCTAACTTAACATAGTCACCTCTTCAAAGGCTCTGAATCCACAGCTGTGTTTTGAAATCCTGGTGGTAGGACTTTAACCTATGTTTTGGGAACACGTCAGACCCATAGCAGTGCTGTGTACTCAGTTGAGTGATTCATGCTTCCAGACAGAACAGGGGCTGCATAGTTCTTTTAGGTGCAAGGAAATAATGGCCATTTATTGAGCCTCTGCTGTGTTCAGTGAGCTTTGCATACACAGTAAGTCCACTGCACACGGACTTTCAAGGTGTGAACTTTCAGAGACGCAAACATGCGTCCTCGTGCCCAGTCGCGTAAGTTAGCGCGTGTGTCTGGCGTACATTGTCGTGTGCGTGCCTCCTCCACAAGTGGTTGTGCGTCTGTGCGCTTCACTGTACACTACTGGATAGAGTGCAGTGATTCAGTATCTTCATTCCAAGCACAGAACCTGTGCCATCAAAGTCAGGACTGAGCGAAACGGCACCTTGCCCTCCATCTCCTATCGCTGACAATCCTTCACCTCTACTGTCTCTCACCTGCTTCCCCTCCCCCAGTCAGTGATTCTCCTTGCCTTTTCACTCGATGTATATGCCGGTTGTTGTACTATCCTACTGTACTTTTCAAGGTACTATATTGTAAGATGAAAAATGTTTTCATTTTTTGCTTGTTTTTTATGTATTATTTGTGTGAAAGGTATTATAAACCTATTACAGTGCAGTGGGCTTCCCTGGTGACTCAGTTGGTAAAGAATCCACCTGCAATGTGGGATACCTGGGTTTGACCCAAGGGTTGGGAAGATTTCTTGGAGAAGGGAATGGCTACCAACTTCAGTATTCTGGCCTGGAGAATCTCATGGGCTGTATAGTCCATGGGATCCAAAGAGTCAGACATGACTGAGCGACCTTCACTTTCATAGTACAGAACTATATAACCATCTGTGTTAGTTGGGTACCTAGGCTAACTTTGTTGGACTTATGAATAAATGAGACTTTTGAACATGCTTTTAGAACAGAATTGGTTCATATGCCAGGGACTTACTTTATTAATTTGATGACTCTCCATTCAACCCCACTGTGGGAGCCCTAATTTCACCACCATGCAGCAGAGGACCTGGCCATCAGAGAGGGGAGACACTCACCCCAAAGTACCTGAGCTGGAAGAGGGGGAGCTGCCATGTGGGGGAAGTCTCAGAGGTTGTCTTCATGGTGAACTGCCCCTTTGGGGAGCAGCCAAACTCTGGAGTGGGAGCATTCTTGGATGGAGGGGTGAGAGCAGGTTTACCTGGAGCAGGACTTCCAGGGGGAGATGCTCTGAGCCTCCTGGAGGACAGCTACAACTCTGATCTCATGTCAGCCCCTGGGTTCCTGGTTCAGTGGGGTTTGGGAGTGGGCCAGAGAATTTGCTTTTCTAGCAGGCTGTGGTCTGGGGGCTGCCCTTCTAGAACCATCCCATCAGAGGAGAAAAATATTTGAAGACAGAATGTCTCAACACCCAGAACGGTGAAGCAAGAATAACATTTCTGCTCAAGAGGACAAAAAGTTAGATAGATGATGTTTTAACTTTGTGATTCATTAAAACCCAGGGAAGTATTGGTTTTGCCATATATCAACATGAATCCAATACAATATGGTAAAGTTAAAAAATAAAATACAATATTAAAAAAAAATTCAGGGATGTGCCTGTAAAGGTGACTGTAACTGTGTGCGTTTTGACTTTTTTCCTCCTTTGTTATACTTTAAAACTCCGAAGACAGTGTGTCTCCTGGCCAAGCCAGAGGCCGTGTCTAGGGTAGAGTCCTGACTCGAGGTTGGGTAAGGAGGCTAGTGGCAGGCAGCGGTGGCAGCCAGTGGACGCGTGTCTGCTGGCTCCTCAGGGGCTGGAGCCAGACTGATATCCCCATAGGTGCCTAGAATCTGCCTGTGTCCTTCTGGAGCCCCGAGAAGAATGGGGCTCCTCTGACTCTCCCTGTGCTTATTTTAAGCCCTGATTCATGAAGGGGCCCTTCCTAAAGTGCTTTCCCGGGAATTAGAATTGACATTCACACTGCTGTCTGTGTCCATTAGCACTCAGGCTCCAGCGTGCCTGCTGAGGAGCGCATCAGATCATGGAATTCAGTAGTGCCAGCGCCGGGGCTTTTAGTAAAAAGTGTTCTTAGGGAACTGGTTCTTCTTTAAAGGTCAGTTAATAAAACTTTTCTGCTTAGTCCTTCTACAAAGTTTTCCCTCCTGTCTGTATATTCTCATCTGTGGCCCAGCCTCAACTAGACTCACTCTAATTTCTGGGATGAGACCTTCACCTTCTGATGGTTCCTACAAGCAGAGAAAACTCTCTGTTTATGTCTCCAGAATCACCACTGGTTTATTTAAGTATCTTCTTGAAGAACTCTTCTTATCCAGAGGATATTTTAAAATGAGAACTTGCTTTTTCAAAGATGATGGCTATTTATATCAGACCTATTTGCACAAAAGACTTGAGGCAAATTATAAGAAATAAATCATTACTATGGGGGGAAAAGAAGTGAGTGCATTTGAAAGAAGAGTCTGGGAGAGAGGCCTCTGCCTGAAATCTAAGCCAAGAGAGAGCTACTTGATGCAACGGCTCTAACTCTGCATTTTCTGCAGTTTATGTAAAGATGGAGACAGAAAAGATGAGGCAGTGCTCATGTTTTATTAAACGAAGCTATAAAGGATGTTGAAATAGTCAGTTTTCCCTGCTCAAGCACAGAGCAATTTTTCTCTCTTAAAGACTTTAGATAGGCCACACTGAGTCACAGAGTAATCAATATTTTAAGAGAATTTTTTTTAATATGAGGTGTTTTTCACATAGTCTTTAACCTTAAAAAGAATTGAGGAGAGGACTTCTGCTTTGTGGTCTGGCATGTAAGGAGCTTAAACAACACCCCTCCATTTCAATCACAAATAGAAAGCTGAGCAAATTAAAAAAAAGCTAGCAACTCTTCTTAGATCTGTTGGAGAAGTGAAATTGCAGGGAAAACCTCTGCCCCCAAAACTGGAGGAACTGATAGGCAGGTGACACCGCAGAACGCATTTCAGGACTCCGTAGAGCTTGGGATCTTCCTCTCAGTGCAGAAAGAATTCAGCGAGAGGCATAGTGACAGGTAAGGAAGTTGTTTAGCATAGGATGCTTGTGAGAGATTCAAGTGGGTAGGCAAGGTCGTGCTGCCCCAAGGACTCGGGAGGCTATGTTTTCATAAGTAAAGGAAAGTGGGGAGGGGGACAAGACCACCTTCTTCCTCATTCTTCAAGTCTTCCAGCATTCACTCCTACTGTTGGGCAGGAGAGTTTCTGCCCTTACATGGCCCGACCAGGACTGTTACGGCACTGTAGAAGCTAAAGGCAGAAACATATACAGAATATGGCCAACCACCTCAGGTTTCAGTATAATATCACCTTTCCCCTATATGTTTGTTTTTGGTGTGTGCAGAGGAGCATGTCAGAGGACTAATTAACTTACTGAGCTCGCCAGGCAGGATGCGGGTCTCATTCCTTCGTGGTCTTATTGTTTGGGGGCATGTTGCATGCTTCTGTTGCTTGGTTTTGTTGCCAGGCAAACCTGCTTTCTTAAGTGACCATTAACTTACAGGGTCTCGCATACTTTACTTTCTACATACAACCCTTCAGTGATTATTTAATTACCCACTTTGTTCTTGAATTCCATCCTATTGCGGGGACAAAGGATCACAACTTATCAAAGCTAAACGTCTCTGCAGACACCAGGAGCGGGACAGGAGCACCTGAGCTGTAAGTGATAAATTGCTGGAGGACCAGTGGAGGTGACCCAAGGGTTCACAACTCCAGGGGCGAGGCCAGTCATGTGCTCCCACAACCGTATGGCTGTTTCTGCCAGGACTCTACCACATCCTCATAGTAAATTATCAGAGAAAAGGTCTCTTGTATAGTTCCCAACTCTATGCTGTCTATAAGAAATCGAATATATTACTAAGATATATATAGTTTGAAAGTAAATGTATGCAGAAAGATATACCACGTTAGCACTCCTATGGAGAAGGCAATGGCACCCCACTCCAGTACTCTTGCCTGGAAAATCCCATGGATGGAGGAGCCTGGTGGGCTGCAGTCCATGGGGTCGCTAAGAGTCGGACACGACTGAGTGACTTCACTTTCACTTTTTCACTTTCATGCATTGGAGAAGGAAATGGTAACCCACTCCAGTGTTCTTGCCTGGAGAATCCCAGGGACGGGGAAGCCTGGTGGGCTGATGTCTATGGGGTCACACAGAGCCAGACACGACTGAAGTGACTTAGCAGCAGCAGCAGCAGCACTCCTAACCAAAAGAAAGTGAGTGCAGCAATATTAATATCAGAGCAGATTTCAGAGCAAGGAAAATTGTCAGGGATAAAGAGGGACATTACATAATAATAAAGAGATCATTACTCCAGGAAGACATAATAATCCTTAATGTGTGTGCATTTAATAGCAGTGTCAAAACATATGAGGCAAAAACTAATAGAATTGCAAGGAGAAAGAGATGACTGCACTATTATAGTTGGAATGTCTCACACTTTTTCGTAAGAAAAGGACAGATCTAGCGACAGAAAATCAGTAAAGGCATAATTGATCTCAACAGCACCATCAATCAACTGGTTGTAATTTACGCCTATTGACTACTTCAACCAACAAAAGAAGATTACACATTTTTGTCAAGCTTACATGGAACAATCACCAAGATAGATTGTCCTCTGGGCCAAAAATATACCTTAACGAATTAGCAAGATAGAAATCATACAATGTCTGTGCTCAGACCACAGTGGAATTAAGCTAGAAAATCAATAACGGAAAAATCCCTGAAAAATCCCCAAATGCTTAGAGATTAAACAGCATATTTCTAAATGTGTCAAAAAAGAAATCTCAAGGGAAATTTTAAAATGTTTGGAACAAAATGAAAATAGAGCATATCATTTGTGGGATGCAGTGAAAACACTGCTTAGAAGAAAATTTACAGCTTTGGCTGCGTATATTAGAAGGAAAGAATAGTCTAAAATCAATAATCTAGGCTTGCACCATAAGAAACTAGTAAAAGAAGAGAAAATTAAGCAAAAATAAGGAGAACAAAAGAAATAATAAAAATCAGAACAGAAAACAATGAATTTGAAAGTACGAGCATGTAGAGAAAATCAACGAAACCACAAGCGGATTCTTTGAAAAAGTCAATGAAATAAATAACTCTCTAGCCATACTAAAAATTAAAATTAAAAGAGAGATGATACAAATTACTAATATCAAAAATTAAAAAGGGAAATAAATTAGATCATGAGATTATAATAAAATTATAGTAAACAATAGTATACTCACAAATTTGATAGCCTACATGAAATGAACCAATTCCTTGAAAGACACAAGCTACCAAAAGTCACACAAGAAGAAAGCAAACTTGAATGGACATTGCAGCAAGGCGGAGTAATAACCTTCCAAACAGAAAGCACCAGACAGATGAGCTAACAAGTGAATTCTACCAAAGACATAAGGGGAAAATAATATCAATTTTATATGATATCTTCCAGAAAACAGAAACAGAAAGACTACTTCTAACACATTCTGATGCTAGTATTACCGTAGTACTAAAATCAGACAGAAGACATTATAAGATAATTGCTGCTGCTGCTGCTGCTAAGTCGCTTCAGTCGTGTCCGACTCTGTGCGACCCCTGAGACAGCAGCCCACCAGGCTCCCCCGTCCCTGGGATTCTCCAGGCAAGAACACTGGAGTGGGTTGCCATTTCCTTCTCCAATGCATGAAAGTGAAAAGTGAAAGTGAAGTTGCTCAGTCGTGTCTGACTCTTTGCGACCCTGTGGATTGCAGCCTACCAGGCTTCCCTGTCTTTCACTATCTCCTGGAGTTTGTTCAGACTCATGTCCAGAGTCAGTGATGTCATCCAACCATCTCATCCTCTGTCCCCCAGTTCTTCTCCTGCTCTCAGTTATTTCCAGCATCAGGGTCTTTTCCAACGAGTTGGCTCTTCATATCAGGTAGCCAAAGTTTTGGAGCTGCAACTTTAGCATCAGTCTTTCCAATGAATATTCAGGATTGATTTTCTTTAGGATTGGCTGATTTGATCTCCTTGCTGTCCGAGGGCCTCTCAAGAGTCTTCCCCAATACCACAGTTCAAAAGCATCAATTCTTCGGTGCTCAGCTTTCTTTTTAGTCCAACTCTCACATACATACATGACCACTGGAAAAACCGTAGCTTTGACCAGACAGACCTTTGTCGGCTAAGAAATGTCTCTGCTTTCTAATATGCTGTCGAGGTTGGTCATATATTTTTCTTGGTCATATATTTTTCTCACATCCATACATGAGTACTGGAAAAACCATGTCTTTGACTGTCTGGACCTTTGATGGCAAAGTGATGTCTCTGCTTTTTTAAAAAAATTAATTTATTTTTTATCAAACAGTAATAGCTTTACAGAATTTTGCTGTTTTCTGTCAAGCCTCATCATGAATCAATCATCAGTTCAGTTCAGTTCAGTTGCTCAGTCATGTCCGACTCTTTGTGACACCATGAACCACAGCATGCCAGGCCTCCCTGTTCATCACCAACTCCTGGAGCTTACCCAAACCCATGTCCATCGAGTTCACTGATGCCATCCAACCATCTCATCCTCCATCGTCCCCTTCTCCTCCTGCCCTCAATCTTTCCCAGTATCAGGGTCTTTTCAAATGAGTCAGCTCTTTGCATCAGGTGGCCAAAGTATTGGAGTTTCAGCTTCAACATCAGTCCTTCCAATGAACACCCAGGACTGATCTCCTTTAGGATGGACTGGTTGGATGTCCTTGCAGTCCAAGGGACTCTCAAGAGTCTTCTCCAACACCACAGTTCAAAAGCATCAATTCTTCGGCACTCAGCTTTCTTTATAGTCCAACTCTCACATCCATCCATGACCACTGGAAAAACCATAGCCTTGACTAGACAGACCTTAGTTGGCAAAGTAATGTCTCTGCTTTTTAGTATTCTGTCTAGGTTGGTCATAACTTTCCTTCCAAGGAGCAAGCATCTTTTAATTTCATGGCTGTAGTCACCATCTGCAGTGATTTTGGAGCCCAGAAAAATAAAGTCAGCCACTGTTTCCACTGTTTCCCCATCTATTTGCCATGAGGTGATGGGACCAGATGCCATGATCTTTGTTTTCTGCATGTTGAGCTTTAAGCCAACTTTTTCACTCTCCTCTTTCACTTTCATCAAGAGGCTCTTTAGTTCCTCTTCACTTTCTGCCATAAGGGTGGTGTCATCTGCATATCTCAGGTTATTGATATTTCTCCCGGCAATCTTGATTCCAGCTTGTGCTTCTTCCAGTGTACTCGGCATATAAGTTAAATAAGCAGGGTGACAATACACGGCCTTGACGCACTCCTTTTCCCTGTGGTGTGATGGTGCACGAGCGGCAGCTACAGCGGCGGAGATTAGCTACCCTGCACCAGAGGTCAGAGGTGGCAGCCGCGCGTTCTGGAGCAGCCCTGAAGAGAGACCCCGCATCCAAGGTAAGTGAAACCCAAGTAAGATGGTAGGCACTGAGAGAGGTGATCACAAGGCAGACAGACTGAATCAGCCATACGTATACATATACCCCCTCCCTTTTGAAACTCTCTCTCGGATTCATTTTGATATTTGGCAAATCTAATACAGTTATGTAAAGTTTAAAAATAAAATAAAATTTAAAAAAAAAAAAAAAAAAAAAAAAAGAAACTCTCTCTCATTTCCCTCCCCATCACTTCCCTCTAGAGCCCCTGTTTGAGTTTCCTGAGCCATACAGCAAATTCCTGTTGGCTATCTATTTTACATATGGTAATGTACTCTGCTTTTTAATAGCTCTCTAGATTTGTCATAGCTTTTCTTCCAAGGGACAAATGTCTTTTAATTTTACAGCTGCATTCACCATCTGCAGTGATTTTGGAGTCCAAGAAAATAATCTGTCACTATTTCTGTTTTCCCCATCTATTTGCCATGAAGTGACAGGACGAGTAGCCATGATCTTAGTTTTTTGAATGTTGAGCTTTAAGCCATCTTTTTAACTCTCCACTTTCACTTTCACCAAGAGTTTTTTAGATCCTCTTCCCTTTCTGCCATCAGGCTGGTATCATCTGCATATCTGAGGTTATATTGATATTTCTCTTGGCAATCTTGATTCCAGCTTGTGCTTCATCCAGCCCAGCATTTTGCATGAGGTACTCTGAATATAAGTTAAATAAGCAGGGTGACTATATACAGCCTGTTGTACTCCTTTCCCACTTTGGAACCAGTCTGTTGTTTCATGTTCAGTTCTAACTGTTGCTTCTTGACCTGCATGTGGTAGTTCTATTTTTAGTTCTTTAAGAAACCACATGGTTCTTTAAGTTTTATTTTTAGTTCCTTAAGAAACAAAATGGGTCATGTGGTAGTTCTATTTTTAGTTCTTTAAGAAACCTCCATATTGATTTGCATAGTGGCTGCATTAACTTACATTCCTATCAACACTGCACAAATGTTGCCTTACTCCAACATGTATTATCTGCATTATTTTAGATGGCAACCAGTCTGACAAATGTGAGGTGGTCTCATTTTGGGTTTGATTTGCGTTTCCCTGATGATTAGTGATGCTGGTTATCTTTTCATGTGTCTCTTGGCCAGCTGCATCTCCTCTTTGAAAAAATGTCCATTCAGTTCTTCTGCCCATTTTTAAACCCAGTCATTTGTTTTTTTGATGTTGAGTTGTAAATCTGTTGCATTTCTATACACTAATAACAAACTAGCAAAAGGAGAAATTAAGGGAATAATCTCATTTGCCATCATATCAAAAAGAATAAAATAACTAGGAATAAACCTACCTAAGGAGGTAAATGACTTGTACTCAGTAAACTATGATACCGATGAAATAAATTGAAGAAAACACAAACAGATGGAAAGATATACAGTGTTCTTGGACTGGATTGTAAAACTCAATATTGTTTAAATGACCATTCCATCCAAGACAATCCACAGATTCAATGCAATCCCTATCAAAATACCAAGAGCGTTTTTCACAGAATTAGAACAAATAATTGTAAAATTTGTGTGGAAACATAAAAGACCATGAATTGCAAAATAGCCTTGAGAAAGAACAAAGCTGGAGGCATCATGCTACCTGACTTCAAACTGTACTACAAAGCTACAGTAATCAAAACAATATGATAATGGCAGAAAAATAGAAATGTAGATTGATGAAACAGAGCAGACAGCTCAGAAATAAACCTACACACTTATAGTCAATTACTGTATGGCAAAGGGAGCAAGAATATATAGTCTCTTCTATAAGAATATAAGTCTCTTCTATAAACTGGACCGCTACATGGAAGAGAATGAAATTAGGACATTCTCTAATACCACACACAAAAATAAGCTCACAATGGATTTAAGATCTAAATGTAAGATCAGATACTATAAGTCTTGGAAAAAACAGAGGCAGGACACTCTTTGACATAAATCGCAGCAATATTTTTCTGGATCCGTCTCCTAAAGGAAAGAATAGCAAAAGTAAGCAAATGGGACCAAATTAAACTTTAAAACCTTGCACAGCAAAGGAAACCATCAGCAAAACAAAAAGCAACCTACTGAGGGGGAGAAAACATCTGCAACTCATATGACTGTTAAGGGATTAGTATGCAATGTATATAAATAGCTTATTTTAAAATTTACTTGCAATTTGCTATTGACATCTGATGTTGCCCATTTTTTTCATGTGCTCAATTGCCATCCCTATATATTCTTTGATGAGCTTCCTTCTGCCCATTTTAAAACAGAGTTCTTCATTTTCTTATTGTTGAATTTTAAAGTGAAAGTGAAAGACGCTCAGTAGTGTCTGACTCTTTGCAACCCCATGGACTGTATAGTCCCTGGAATTCTCCAGGCCAGAATACCGGAGTGGGTAGCCTTTCTCTTCTCCAGGGAATCTTCCCAACCCAGGGATTGAAGCCAGATCTCCCACAGTGCAGGTGGATTCTTTACCAACTGAGCCACCAGTAAATCCCTGAATTTTAAAGTTCTTTATATATCTTAGATAACAGTCCTTTATCAGATTTGACTTTTGGAAATGTTTTCTCTCAGTTTGTGACTTGTATTTTCGTTATCTTCACATCATCTTTCACAGGGCAGAAGTTTTTAACTGCAATTAAGTCCAGCTTACCAAAATTTCCTTTCATTAATGACTTCAGTGTTGTATCTGAAAAGTCATTGCCATATATAACCAAGTTCATCTAGGCTTTCTCCTGTGCTAGCTTCTAGGAGTTGCACCTTTTTTAGTTACACATTTAGGTCTTTAAATCATTTTTAGTTAATTTTTGTGATGAGCATAAGTTCTGTGTCTAGATTCATTCTTTTGTGTGTGCATGTCCAGTTGTTCCAGCACCATTTGCTGAAGAGATTATTCTTGTTCCTTTGCCAAAGATCAGTTGACTGTATCTATGGGCTCTATGACTGAGGTCTCTCTTCTGTTCTGTTGATCTGGTTGGCTCTGCTTTCCCCAACACCACATTATCTTAATTACTGTAACTTTATGGTAAATCTTAAAGTCAGGTACTGTCAGTTCTCTAATTTTGTTCTTTTCCTTCAATATTGAGTTCACTTTTGGGTCTTTTGCCTCTCCCTGTAAATGTTAGAGTCAGTCTGTTAATATCAACAAAATAATTTTCTGGGATTTTAATAAGGATCATGTGGAATCTATAGATCAAGTTGGGAAAACTGACATCTTAAAATATCTAGTCTTCCTATCAATGAACATGGGATAACTTTCTATTGATTTTGTTCTCGTTTATATCTTTACTCAGAGTTTTATAATTTTTATTTTATAGAGTTTGTACATATTTCACTAAGCTTATACAGAGATATTTCCCTTTTTTATTACTAATGTAAATGGTAATTTTTTTTTTCAATTACAAATCCCATGTGTTCATGGCTGGAATGTAAAAATGGCAGTTGAGTTTTGTATATTGACCTTGTATCCTGCAAGCTTGTATAATCACTATTTCCAAGAGTTCTGTCCATTTTTTTAGATTTTATACTGTGAACAAAGACAGTTTCATTTCTTCCTCCCAATATATAGATAGTAAGTTCTCTAATACAAACCTTCAAACTGCAAACGTTCAAAGATGCAAATGTGCATCTGGTTCCAGTAAGGAACCAGAACCTGCGCCATTAACATCAGGCATGAGCGACATTGCAGCTTGCCCTCCATCCCCTATTTCTGATGATCCTTCAGCTCTACCATCTTCCACCTCCTCTCCCTCCTCCAGTCAGTAACTCTCCTCCCCTGTTCACTCAATGCCAGCCCCTGTATGCCAGCTGCTGTACTGTATTACTGAACTTTTCAAGGTACTGTAAGATTTAAACATTTTAATTTTTGTGTTTGTTTTTTACATATTATTTGTGTGAAAATTGTTATAAATCTATTGCAGTACAGTACTATATAGCTGATTATGTTAGTTGGGTACCTAGTAGGCTTTGTAAGATTTACAAACAAATTAGACTTACAAATGTGGTTTTGAAATGGAATTCATTTGCATATAGGGGACATACTGTACCCTTTATTTACTTTTCTTGTCTTAGTGCCTGAATTAGGACTTTTAGTATTTTGTACAAAAGCAGTGGCAAGAGGACTCATTCTTGACTTGTTCCTAATCTTTGCAGGAAAGCTTTGAGTTTATCACCATTTGGTATGATGCTAGATGCATATTTTTTGTGGACATTTTTTAGCAAGTTGAGGAAGTTCCTCAAGTTTCTGGTTTACTGAGAATTTTTATCATGAATAGGTGTTGAATGGCAGAGAGCAAAAAGGAATATAAAAAAATACAACAAACTAGTGAATATAACAAAAAAAGAAGCAAACACAGATATATAGAACAAATTCGTGGTTACCAGTGGGGAGAGGGAAGGGGGTGAGGGGCAATGTAAGGTAGCGGAGTAAGAGGTACAAGCTATTAGGCATAACAAAAGCTACAAGGGTATATTATATGACACAAGGAAAAAAGCCATCATTTTATAATAATTGTGAGTTGAGTACAACTTTTAAAAATTTTGAATCACCATATTGTATACTTGTATACATATATATGGTACAGCAACTATACTTTGGCAAAAGATGAAATATCACTGAGAATTAGAATGGCCCAAATCTAAAACACTGACAACACCAAATACTGGCAAGAATACAGGGGAGCAGGAACCCTCCTTCACTGCTGATAGGAATTCCAAATAGCACAGCCACCTTGCAAGAAAATTTGACAGATTCTTACAAAACTAAATACATTCTTACTATACAATCTAGCAATCATACACCTTTATATTTGCCCAAATGAATTGAAAACTATCTCCACCCAAGAGCCTGCATGTTGATTTTTATAATAGTTTTTATTCATAGTTGCCAAAACTTGGAAGCCACCAAGATGCCCTTTAGTAAGTGAATGGATAAATAAACAGTAGTACATCCAGGCAATATTATTGAGCATCCAAGAGAAACAAGCTGTCAAGTCATGAAGCAGAAGAAGCCAATGTGAAAAGGCACAGACTCTCTATTTCCAACTATATGACATGCTGAAAAAGGAAATAAAAAGATCAGTGATTGCCAGGAGTTAGAGGTGAAGGGATGGGGCAGACCATACACTCTGGGTGACAAAGACTTATCAATGCAGGCTTGGAATGGAGCAGGGTCCTACAGTCCCGCCTCTCTATGCCCTCAACCTGCCTTTTGTGTGTGGAAAAACTAGCTAAAGAATAAATTTAATCACAGAAGTGAGAAAATGCAGAAACAAAGGAAGACAGTCCAACAAGGTTAAATAATAATAGTTTAGTCGTTAAGGGACCTTTAGTTCTTCCTCAAGGGCTATAGATAAAATTTGGGGCCATTTGCTGTGAGCTGCCTTATAGATACTAAAACTCCCACCACGTGGAGAAGTTAACTACATGATGACCAAACTGTAGCCCTAACATAAGCTGCCACAACTCCAAGAACTGGTCTTCAGGAAATGGGAGCAGACTGATCCTCGAATTGAAGGTTAACTATTTGAAACATTCAAGATGATGCTGCTCAGACCACCAATTTCAAGATGACTGTCAGAGCTGACTGTGCTATTTCTGCAGGTACTCCCCTCCCTCTGTCTACAAGAGCCCTTGCTCCCTGATGGTCAGTGGGGAGGCAGTTGGCATTTGAGCAGGAATCTGCCTCCCCGCCACCTTGCCGGTTGCTGGCACCTAGGATAAAGCAAGCTTTCCTTTCCACCAACCTGGCCTCTTTATTGGCTTTTGAGCAGCGAGCTGGGACCCCACCACTTTTGGTTACAGGCTCACCCATTGTAACAAATGTACCATTATTTTAGTGAGGAATGTTGGTTGTGTGGGAGGCTGAGCAGAGACTGGGCCAATATAAGAACTTTCTGCACTTTATGTATAATTTTGCTGTGAACCTGAAACTCTTCTAAAAAAATAAAGTTTATTAATTAAAAAAAAAAATGGAGTTGAAGACCGAATGCTGCTACGTTGTGGTACTACCAGGATAATACTGTGTGTGTGTGTATGTGTGTATTTTCACTTGAGAAGGAGCCCATTCACACAGAATTTTCAACTTTCTGTCGCCCTCAGTGGTTCAAGCACAAACCATAGAGGATTTTCAGGCTGCAGTGATTGGTTAGCCTATCCTCTCTCTCTTAGAATCTGTTCTCTCTGCTAGGCTTTCTTCTTTTCTTGAAGAGAGAATTTAAGATTTGATGTTTGAAATGGAGTTCCTTGGCTTGCATTTGAAGGGGACAAAAGATAGATAGGTGTGTGCTTGTGATTTGCAAGTTCTGCAAGCTTCATCCCAGTGCACCAGGCCGCTGGGGCTGGCAGCCATCAATGTGAAAGTTTGGGGCCCTCCAATTGGGTATCAAATTTGAAAAGGTTGGTGGAGGTCACATCTGAAGATGCATCACCATGACTGCTATCTAGGGCCAGCTTGTGTTTGCAGATACACTGGTGTAGCTGCTGACAGACAGATGGCAGAGCTGCCATGGCCAGGTTAGTGCCAAGGGAGCCAGGTCTGGGGGAGAGGGGTGTGCATATTCTTCATGTCCAAACTCATCACCAGGAAATAGGTTTCTAATATGAAGTGCAGTGTGTAATAATGCTGCCCATTAATGTATTTATACTAAGAGCCATGAATATTTAGTATAGACTTATGCTGGTAAATTATTTGTGTGGGGGTTTTCCAGTAGTCATGTATGAATATGAGAGTTGGACCATAAAGAAGGCTGAGCACTGAAAAATGGATACTTTTGAACGGTGGTGTTGGAGAAGACTCTTGAGAGTCCCTTGGACTGCAAGGAGATCAAACCAGTCAATCCTAAAGGAAATGAGTCCTGAATATTCATTGGAAGGACTATGTTGAAGCTGAAACTCCAATACTTTGGCCACCTGAAGCGAAGAGCCAACTCATTAGAAAAGACCCTGATGCTGGGAAAGATTGAAGGCAAGAGGAGAAGGGGATGACAGAGGATGAGATGGTTGGATGGCATCACTGACTCAGTGGACATGAGTTTGAGCAAATTCAGGGAGATAGTGAAGGACAGGGAAACCTGGCGTGCTGCAGTCCATGGGGTCACAAAGAGTGACTGAACAACAACAACTAAAATTAAAAATTTATCAGGAAAATAGTATGGAGACTCCTCAACTACTGAAAATAGATTCAGCAAGCCCACTCCTGGGCATGTATCTAAAAAAGATGAAAACATTAAAAAAGATGCATGCATCCTGATGTTCACAGTGGCACTAGTCACAACAGCCAAGACATGGAAGTAAACTTCAAGTCCATCGACAGATGAATGGGTAACGATGCAGTGTGTATATACAGCAGAACATTATTGATCCATAAAAACATAAAATAATGCCATTTGCAGTAACATGGATGAGCCTACAGATTACTGTATTAAGTGAAGTCAATAGAAAATGACAAATATTCTATAATGTTACTTATTTGTGGGAGGGCTCCCTGGGTAGTTCAGCTGGCAAAGAATCTGCCTGCGATGCAGGAGACCCGGGTGGATTCCTGAGTCAGGAAGTTCCCCTGGAGAGGGGATAGGCTACCCACTTCAGTATTCTTGGGCTTCCCTGGTGGCTCAGATGGTAAAGAATCCGCCTGAAATGCAGGAGACCTGGTTTTGATCCCTGGGTTAGGAAGATTCCCTGGAGTGGGTCTTGACAAGCCAATCCAGTATTCTTGCCTAGAGAACTCCATGGACAGAGGAACCTGGCGGGCTACAGTCCATGGGTTGCAAGGAGTCTGACAAGACTGAGTGACTAAGCACAGCACAGCACATATGTGGAATCTAAAAAGTAGTACAAAAATAAACTTATTTACAAAACAGAAACAGATATACAGACATAGAAACAAACTTATGATTACCAGAGTGGGGGCTGGGGAAGGATAAGTCGGGAATATGGGATTAACAGATGCACACTACCATATATGGAATAGATAAGGGTTTACTGTATAGCACAGGGAATTATATTTAATAGCTTATAATTGTCTATAATGGAAAAGAATAGAAAAAAGAATATAGATATATACATGTATATGTATAGCTGAATCACTTTGCTGTATACCTGAAACTAACACAATATTGTAAATCAGCAATACTTCAATAAAAAAGTATTGGTGATAAAGTAAGAGTTTATTTGTGGACTAAAAAACATTTTATCTGGCCATCTTTTGTTTTTACTTGCTAAGTCTGCCTTCAGTTCAGTTCAGTTCAGTTCAGTTGCTCAGACGTGTCCGACTCTTTGCCAACCCCATGAATCACAGCACGCCAGGCCTCCCTGTCCATCACCAACTCCCGGAGTTAACACAGACTCACGTCCATTGAGTCGGTGATGCCATCCAGCCATCTCATCCTCTGTCTTCCCCTTCTCCTCCTGCCCCCAATCCCTCTCAGCATCAGGGTCTTTTCCAATGAGTCAACTCTTCACATGAGGTGGCCAAAGTACTGGAGTTTCAGCTTCAGCATCATTTCTTCCAAAGAAATCCCAGGGCTGATCTCCTTCAGAATGGACTGGTTGGATCTCCTTGCAGTCCAAGGGACTCTCAAGAGTCTTCTACAACACCACAGTTCAAAAGCATCAATTCTTTGGCACTCAGCCTTCTTCACAGTCCAACTCTCACATCCATACATGACCATTGGAAAAACCATAGCCTTGACTAGACGGACCTTTGTTGGCAAAGTGATGTCTCTGCTTTTCAATATGCTATCTAGGTTGGTCATAACTCTTCTTCCAAGGAGCAAGTGTCTTTTAATTTCATGGCTGCAGTCACCATCTGCAGTGATTTTGGAGCCCCCCCCAAAAATAAAGTCTGTCACTGTTTCAACTGTTTCCCTATCTATTTTCCATGAAGTGATGGGATCAGATTCCATGAATGCCATTTCTGAATGCTGAGCTTTAAGCCAACTTTTTCACTCTCTACTTTCACCTTCATCAAGAGGCTTTTTAGTTCCTCTTCACTTTCTGCCATAAGGGTGGTGTCATCTGCATATCTGAAGTTATTGATATTTCTCCCAGCAATCTTGATTCCAGCTTGTGCTTCTTCCAGCCCAGCGTTTCTCATGATGTACTCTGCATAGAAGTTAAATAAGCAGGGTGACAATATACAGCCTTGATGTACTCCTTTTCCTATTTGGAACCAGTCTGTTATTCCATATCCAGTTCTAACTGTTGCCTCCTGACCTGCATACTGGTTTCTCAAGAGACAGGTCAGGTGGTCTGGTATTCCCATCTCTTTCAGAATTTTCCACAGTTTATTGTGATCCACACAGTCAAAGGCTTTGGCATAGTCAATAAAGCAGAAATAGATGTTTTTCTGGAACTCTCTTGCTTTTTCCATGATCCAGCAGATGTTGGCAATTTGATCTCTGGTTCTTCTACCTTTTCTAAAACCAGGTTGAACATAAGGAAGTTCGCACTTCATGTATTGCTGAAGCCTGGCTTGGAGAATTTTGAGCATTACTTTACTAGCGTGTGAGATGAGTGCAACTGTGAGGTAGTTTGAGCATTCTTTGACATTGCCTTTCTTTGGGATTGGAATGAAAACTGACCTTTTCCAGTCCTGTGGCCACTGCTGAGTTTTCCAAATTTGCTGGCATATTGAGTGCAGCACTTTCACAGCATCATCTTTCAGAATTTGAAATAGCTCAACTGGAATTCCATCACCTCCACTAGCTTTGTTCATAGTGATGCTTTCTAAGGCCCACTTGACTTCACATTCCAGGATGTCTGGCTCTCGGTTAGTGATCACACCATCGTGATTATCTGGGTCATGAAGATCTTTTTTGTACCGTTCCTCTGTGTATTCTTGCCACCTCTTCTTAATATCTTCTGCATCCTAAATATGATTCTTTGGGAACCCTTCAGGCTGTTTTCATGATTCTAAAAGTTTAGATTTTTAGGAACAGTGGATCTTGTGAATTCTCTCTGAAATTACATTTGGGTTCTGCCCTATTCGAGGCAACTAAGTAAAGTCTGTCTTCTGCAGCAGCCAGGCAGTGGCCCAAGTGAACTGATTTTCCACGAGGTGGGAGCACACTTTTCTATGAATGAATCTGCATTATAAGTGTATTTCCTTATACAGTGGGGTCAAGTATACACAGTGATCATCATAGCCTTTCAGACACCTGTACAAGAGAAAGATTTCAGGTAAACAATGGCATGATTCTTAGTTCTTCACTGGGCAGGTGCCCAGGACCAGGAGGTATGACTGCGTGGAAGAAGGTGGGTTTCATCCTGAGGGTGGCAGTGTTCGGTGGAGGGGGTGATCCTGTTCCATCACTTTGTGTCCACAATGAACATACATTCACCTCTGATCTCCCTTGAATTTCAAACCCTCAGTTTCTTTCAGCTCCATTTCCCTGCTCTGCCCTCACTTGCACCCTCTCCTGAGACTTGTGTGACAGAGGCTTCACATCAGCATGCTTGATTCTCATCTTTCTGGTGGGATGTTTACAACTGCAATCCTGTTGCTCTGCCTCCCCTATTCTGAGCCTGTGCTACTTCACCTGTGATGCTGGCAGAGTTTCTAGTCTATTTCTTAATATTTTCTATGGTGTTGCGAACAAACCTTTTGACTATAATAGAGATGTCTGTCCAGAGACCATTTTAAAATCCCCACCTGACTATTGTAGGGCACCAGAGCGAAGGTCTCTGTTCAACAGACTTTCTTTCTCACTTCTTGTCTATGTTGCATCCCTCTCTTGCCTTCATGAAGGTATGAGGAATATCCCAGAGCCTCAGAAGTGGCAAGATCTAGGATTTTCATAATACCTCTTGACTCAAGATTTTCAAATCACCCTGATCTAAAGAAATTGAGAAAAATTATCAACTGTCTTCTCACAATTGCAGAAGTGGTTATTGTCTTATAGAAAGTCTTCAAATGACTTTTCTGTTTTACTGGTTAAAAGTTGTGAAAATTTCCAGCTGTAAAATACACAAAATGGCAAAGAAAGGCTGTGGCCCATACGTAGCAGATAATCTATTATTTCTATTATTTGGTCCAACTGTGAGTTAATGCAGGCAAGAATAGGCAATTCAGGGATCCTGGCTCACATTGATTTTATGTGATGATGTGATATTGTCTTCTGAACAGATGACCAGCTGTTTCAGATTATTCTGTGAATTACAGTAATTTTGGTAATTAGGGGAAAATATTCTAGTTTTTCTTTTTTTTTTTCCCTTGGCAAAACCTCTAAATGCCTGACTCTCTGTGACCCCAGAGAAAAGCGCTTTACTCCCATCTGCAGAGAACTCAGAGAGGAATGAATTAAGCCCAATTAATACAGTCATTTCTAAAATGGCTACTGCACAGCTCAGTATGGGTATTGTTAAGAGGAGGGCACTATTTTCCACACTGTTTCTCCACTGAAATGAGAGAGTGTGGGGGAGGATGTGGTCTCCTGGGGGCTCAGGACGTGGAAAGGCTGGGTTTGCCTTGGGATCTGCCTTCAGTCTTAGACTTGACATCCATCTGGGCAGTTTCCTTCAAGCAGCCAACCCCATGTGTGGGGCCAGGATGCTGACTTCAGCTGCAGGTGCCAAGGGCTCTCTCACTGTCTTGGCTCTTTTATTCTCATCTCATCATTAAGTTGAACTCAAGCTCTCTTCTTTCAAACAGCAGTACTCATCATGCTCCAGGTGTTGTTCCTTGGTTCACTGCTTCTAGAGGCTTTGGATGAGCCATTTAAAGTCCTAGAGACACAGCATGCTCATCTGGGTAATGGGGGCAAAGGTTCCATGAGCTTCACACACTGAGACATGCGCATGCCTGGTGGAGTTTAAAACCTCTGCTCCATGGTACCCTGGGGAGGTCTAACCTCCCATACGGTGCTAGCGTTAGAAGCAATTGCCCTTACATCACAGCTCAGCCTTCTCCTTGATGATACAAAGACAATATGTACAGGTCTAGTGGTGAGAAAAAGATGGAAATTGGAATGCTTTGTATGACAGAGGAAGCTGCAGCTATGAGTTTCTAAACCAGTTTCTTAAGATGGATTGAAGGAAATGGATGTGAATCTTACAGCTATATCTCAGCTTAAATTCAGCCATCAAGAGCCTGATTTCTAAAAGCTTATTTGCACTTTTCCAATAGAATACTGCTTGCAAAGGCAGAGGGGTGGAGCGAATCTGTTTCCTATGAGGTGAAACCTATTCGGAGTTTTAAGTGGGCTCATGTATTATCCCAATGGCTGACCATTCTCCTGGAGCTGAGGGCACAGTAAGTCCAATAAAATCACCCCAGCAGTTTGATATATCATTTCATCCATTTCTGACTTGGAGAAGTCATAAACTCATGTATTCAGAGGGACCTGTGATAACAATTCTAGCTCCGTCATTCAGAGTATTTACGGCATCTTACATCGTGGCACCCGCACTGGCCACCCCATTGCCAGACATATTTATCCATCTGACTTTGTTTTGGACCACGCACTTGCCAAAAAAAATATGAGTCATCTTGGTGGGGTGATGACCACAATGTAGTCTGCAAAGAGACCTTTTACATATATTGAAATTAATTGCCTTGTTTTGGAGTGCTTGATTGAGAGTTATAAAGAAATTTAAAAAAATCGTTTTGTAAAACAGAAACTGTCTCAGTTTCAATGAATTGGTTTCTCCAGGTCATTCAGCTAAGTTCTCTGGCTCAGAATTTAGAGTAAATAATCATTCTTATTATTTTCAAGGTACTTGACATGTATTGCAAGTAACAATAATAAGATTATATATAAGATTATAATAATAAGACTTCAGAAGATAAAATCATTATCATTTTATAGGGGAGGAAGCTGAGACTGGCATGCATTAAATCAAATACTGGAGTTAGCGTTAGTTAATCTTTCAAGAGGAGTTCAAACTCTTTAAAGGCCTGTCCAACTCAAAGTTGTATGCCAGCCCCAGAACCACACAGCAGCTCTGCTTAGTAGCCTGCTCTGTCCCAGGTCTCAGGCAATGTGCTGAAGACAGCCAGCCAGACAACTCTTGACCTTGTAATGCCCAGAAGTAGTGGAGTGCAGCAATGAACATCTCAAGGCCCGTCCAGAAAAGCTAAAATTGCAAACAGTTTATAGAGCTGAACTCCCCACCCCATTATTTTAATTCTAGTTCCAGTTCAGCATGTCCCTGTTACTCTGATAGCACTCAGCCCATCGTGGGTGGCCAGTCACCTTTATAAGAAGTGGAAATTCTGCAACTAAAATGTGAGCCTCCTTTCTCTGGGAAATAGTCTCAGGAATCCTAGTGGGTTATGTTGTGGGTCCTTGACATAATATGTAGCAGCTGCCCATCAGCACTGGGAATATCTAGTGTGTCTGGGTTTCCTGTAATATTTCCTGTGAACACTATTGATTAGACAAGATTTTTAATCAGTAGCTCAGATGGTAAAGAATTCGCCTGCAATGCAGGAGACCTGGGTTCAATCCCCACGTCAGGAAGATCCCCTGTAGAAGGGAATACAACCCACTCCAGTATTCTTGCCTGGAGAGTTCCATGGACAGACCATGGGTCGCAAAGTGTTGGACACGACTGAGCAACTATCACTTTTCTAATCAGCAGTATATGTTAAACTCACTCGAGGAGATCTCTGAAAAGACACATACACAAACGTGTCTTTGTGAATATCCAGCATATTTTCAAGATAACATCAATCTTAAGCATGCTTTGAGGACTCATTAAACTCCAATCACAAGTAAAATATGGGAAGAGCATGCAGCATATTGAGAAGGAAAATTACAAGAGCCAGGAGACTCATAAGCAAGAGTGTAGGTCAACAAGGGATGATCCTTTAAGTCAGCGGCCCAGATCAGCTTCTCTTAATTGCTTTTGAGTCTCTCATTTCAAAATTTTCCAGTGTTTCCCAGTACCCTGCACTCTACTGGCAGGAGTCTGCATAGATCCCAGGCTTATTGGAAGATGCCGGTCTTAAATCTGGGGTTCAGAAGAGCCTAACCCATTTCCAGATCTAAACCTCGGTGATTGCTAATGGTGACTTGCTCTGAATAAAAAGGCTATTGCTTATTGTCAAGCTGAGAATCGACTCTTGAAACACTGTTATCCAAGGTTAGGTTGACCTAAACAGTGATGTAGTGAGTGATTCTGTAAGGAATGACAAACAATTCATTAGGTCACCGAGGACCAAAGCAAGTTGCATAAGAAAAATTTGTTTTGATTCTTAATTTTTTCACTTACCATGCTGAAGGGCATTTTTTAAAGGCCAGAGTTCCCCCAACTTCTGAGTCAGAAACTGGCGTTTTCACATACTTTTCATGTGGTGCCAGCAAAATGCAGCCCGATGACAGAGGCTTGGGGGATGAAGCTGTCCCCTTCGTTCCTTTTATTCATCATAGGTCCTCTTCAGTCCATTCCTTCATCTGTTAAATGTCTGGGTTCCCTGGCCAATGGCAAATTTTCTGTCCCTGCTTTAATCAATCTTCCATTAAGGTGCCAGATACAACAAAATAAAACCCAGATCAATTGTTGATGGAAAAACCTGCACTACCTCACATCTACTTAAGAAGTAAATTCCTTAGGAGGGCATAGAAGTCCCTTAAAGACACAGCCCCTGCTTACCTTTCCCACTGCATCTTGCTCTGATCCTCGTCACATTTTATGTTTCCTGGTGTTCTAAGAATTCATCATTTCTGGAGATCACTTACATATGCTTTTTGTGAAATGACCTTCCCTTCCATCTTCACTGGGCAAAATCCATCATCCTTTATGACCCAGTTTAAATGTCATTTTAGTCAGCTTGCACTCTGTAACAGAGCACCATAGCCTGGGTGACTTAAATGAAGAAATTCCTTTTTCACAGGTCTGAAGGCTGCCAAGTCCAGATCCTGTGCCAGTAGAATCAGAGGCTGGTGAGGGACTGCTTCCTGGCTTGTAGATAACAGCCTTCTTGCTGTGTACTCACATTGCCTTTCCTTACTGTGTGCTCATGGGGGGAAAGAGAGAAAGAGAGGGGAAGACTAATGACAAAGGGGAGGGAGAGGAGGGTGAGGGGGACAGAAGGGAGAAGGGGAGCGGAGGGAGAGAGACCTTCCTCTTCTTCTAAGGGCACCGATCCTATTACAAGGGTCTGACCTTCACGACCTCCTCTCACCCTAATCTCTTCCTAAAGGCCCCACGTTCAGATCCCATCGCGGTGAGGGTTAAGGCTTCACACATGGACTTTGAGAGGACACAAACATGCAGCCCATAGCAACGTCAACTTCTTTGTGAGGTCTTTTCTAAAGACTTCTCTCCTTACAATGGAGTGATTTACAGATCATTCTGTCTCCTGTACTACATCACAGCATCTAAGGCATATCCTAATGCTTAGTCCATGGACAGAGGAGCCTGGTGGGCTACAGTCCATGTGGTCACAGAGTCAGACATGACTTAAGCGACTGTGTGTGCATGCACACAATGCTTAGCTAAGTGTTTGGAATTCAGTGTACTCTTAAACTTTTTTTTTTTTCTATCAATGAGGATTGAAAGAAAGGGGTTAGATGAACATGACTGACTGTGTCTGATCTTAACCAGCTCAATCCTGACCTCAGATTGGAACAATCCCTGAAGGGCAGCTTGTCTCCAGGCAAGGACCTTCTCATGCTTTGTATTCTTCTAAGTCTTGGATTCAGGAGGACTTGTTGGGCTGGAAGAAACTGTACAAGTTTCTTCTGACACTTGCATCTTTGTCTATTGCATGTCTGTCTAGGACATACTCCTCCGTCGGAGGTAACTCCTTTCCTTAAGATGGCCAAATAACCAGACACCAGTCTGGGTCTCTACTACAGGCTCCTTCACCAAGTGCTAAGAATTGGAAGCACAGTTATGTGCATTCACATAATTTAACTCTCAGGATTGAGCACCAAGACCACCATGTGTGACCACAGGACTTAACTATTTGTACCATGACATTATTGGAAATTCTGGAAAGATCAGGCTGTAAGCCAGTCAATAATTCAATGATCGCTTTGAGAATTTCTGATAAACCAATTCTTATGGGACAAGAACGTGCTTATCTGGGCAAAAAGGTCTTCTCTCAGGACTATTCAACAGTTTATGTACTGTATAATAGTTTACTTATCAAGGTGGGATGAAGATGTTCCCTCACCAAGTTCACCAATCTTAGCATATAATGATCAGTGTATTCTCACATAAAGGGTGTGTAGGCATTAACTGAACTGTTATTTCAACTTGTATATTTGTCTGAAAATGTTAAAAATAACAGTTTGGAAAAAAGTGAAAAACATGCTAAAGAATGAAGCATGTCCATTTCCTATTAGTTGCTCCCTTTGACTCATCTTAGCCATTTGAGACCAATCCCCAAACCCTATAAGAATCCTCTCAGATCACTTCCTTCCTTTAAGACTCTGGCAAGGTGTATCCTCCGTCACCTTAATGGAGCTAATAAACTTGTCTGTGCTTGGTAAATGAATACTAATTCGGGTGGACTTTTTAGGGACTCAGCAGTGCACATGGCTTTGACAAAGCCAGTATTATAGGGGATGATCGTGTTCAGGAGGATGAAATCTGAACTCCAATCTTACTATCCTTTTGCCTATGACCTTGGGCAAATCATTTGCTCTTTTAACCTCAATTTCAACATATGAATAATGAATAATGCGAGAGTTTGGAAAAAACTACTTTTGCCTCCAATTGTCCATATGTATTCACTTTGACCTTCTCTTGTTTCCATTTTTTTTTTCTGGAGAGTAAAAGTAATAACCAATACAGAAGGGAAAAAAACTTATTTGTTAGCTGTTCCTACTAACAATTTTATCTATATTGGAAAACTGCAGTAAAATATTCCTAATATTCGTTGACATTTTTGATGAATGAAGCAGTTCACTTAAGTGACATTTCCAAGTAAATGAGTACAGCTTATCCTCCTTCAAACACCTTTAAAAGCATTAACCATTTGAAATAATAATGATTCTAAATTATTTTATTAACTCCTCTCAAATTCCATGCCACCTGCTGTGGAGCAGGTTGACTGTGTTTTGGTGTTCTGTGATGTAAAATGTCGGGTAATTCTAGGAGATCTTGCTTCCATGAAAGGGATGTTGAAATATTTCAATATTATTTGTATGTTGAAATATCTGAAACATACTAACTTTCCATGCAGAGGGGTCTGTTAAATACATTTTGGCATTTACAGAAGATGGGATCCATATAGTCCATAAAATCTGCATGGTAGAAGGAGAAGAAACACAGCAAGCACACACAGAATTACTATTTTTTATTAAAAAAAATAGGTAATAATTATTGGAAAGTTAAATAATATTAACTGTAGCTATCCCTGGAGGGCATTGAAAATCTTCTTTGTGTTTCTCTATACTTGGCATATTTTAAAAATTACAGTGTGTTACTTTTATAATAAATAAGCAAAAATGTTAAAATGAAAAGCACTAGCTTGAAATGTGGCCAATCAGGTGAAAGATAATTCAGCAAGGCAGAGTGTCCGACCCAGGCTCAATGAGAGTGGAGACGGGCTGCAAGGACAGTCTGGTGACTGGCGGCAGGAGGAAGCTGCGCCTTGAACCAGGGATACTTCCTGACTACGCCAGGTGCTCGGAGGCATTTTGCCTTAATTTTAGCTCTGGAGATACGTCCATGAGGGCAGGATTCCAGAAGCGGGAACAGCCACAGAAAGTTTTAGTATACTAGTGGAAGAAAACTTAAGGACAATTTCGACAACTGGGTGATGGCCCTCATTCTTGGACTGCAAGGAGATCCAAGCAGTCCATCCTAAAGGAGATCAGTCCTGGGTGTTCACTGGAAGGACTTATATTGAAGCTGAAACTCCAATACTTTGGCCACCTGATGCGAAGAGCTGACTCATTTGAAAAGACCCTGATGCTGGGAAAGATTGAGGGCAGGAGGAGAAGGGGATGACGGAGGATGAGATAGTTGGATGGCATCACTGACTCAATGGACATGGGTTTGGGTAAGCTCCAGGAGTTGGTGATGGACAGGGAGGCCTGTCGTGCTGTGGTTCATGGGGTTGCAAAGAGTCAGACATGACTGAGCGACTGAACTGACAAGAATGTTGCTACTGCCTTTGGGGACAGGATGCTTCCGAGCAGCTCATAGAGCCCATGCCCCTGGGTGTGGAGCTTGACAGCTGCTTTTGTAATTGGTTGGTTTTTGAACAATTAAGATATTGTGCCATGTGTCTTCCATCTATTGTCCCTAAATCTCTGTCTCATTTTTCACAATTAGAATCACGGACTCTTCTTGTCAGGCAATTGTGTACCTGCTTGTCTGTGTACTTAGCTTCCCTGGTGGCTCAGACAATAAAGCATCTGCCTGCAGTGTGGGAGACCCAGCTTTGATTCCTGGGTTGGGAAGATCCCCTGGAGAAGGAAATGGCAACCCACCCCAGTACTCTTGCCTGGAAAATCCCATGAACAGAGGAGCCTGGTGGGCCACAGTCCATGGGGTGAGTCCACTGAGTGACTGAGTGACTGAGTCCACTACTTAAGTAAGTTATCTAACTTGTTAAACTTAGTCTTATGACAAAGAGAAACTTAGAACTGATTCCTAAGCCCCAGTCCTACTGAAATCTACCTCAGCCAGGTGTGTGCCATGGGACAATTCACCCACATTTATCACATTTACCCATTTCTCCGTCATCACCTTGACCGCTGCTGGCCACATCTGGGGAAGAAGAGAACATGAGTCTATCCTGTGAAAATGCCACATTTCGTTCCAAGCCATCTAAATTGTCCTGACCTGTACTCGTGACACACTGTGAACTTTCCAGAACAGATAAATGTAAGAAAATCAAGGTTTCGAGTGAAGATTATACGTGCTTTTAGAATTCTAGTTCTGGTCATTAAAATGAAATGGTCCTGCAGCTTGATGGTTACTGACAGCTTCCTCCATGCTCAGTTCTGACATCATTGTGGGCTGTCTCACGTAACACACGAGGACCCTGAGGTGCTGGCTGCAGAGCTCTCTGTTTTATGTGTGGTGACGTGAGGCACAGAGAGGGAAGTCATTTACCAGAACTCACAAAGCTACTAAATGGCTGACCGGATTTGAACCTGGGTTGTGAGCCTTGCTCTGGAATTTTATGTTATGCTCTTCCCAATGAAGAGACCAGTGGTGACATGAAATGTGTGCTCAGTTAGAAGTCTAGGGTGTGACACTTAATTTTTGCTTGCTAACCCTTGGTTATCAGAAACATGAGGACTGCTATTGATATTTAAAGTAAAATAAAATCTTTGTACACGTCTTTAGGTTGTTGGGCTTCCCCGGTGGCTCAGATGGTAAAGAATCTGCCTGCAATGTGGGAGACCTGGGTTCAATCCCTGGGCCAGGAATATCCCCTAGAGAAGGGAATGGCTACCTACTCCAGTATTTTTGTGTGGAGAATTTCATGGGCAGAGGAACCTGGTGGACTACAGTCCATGGTGTTGCAGAGTTGGACATGGGTGACTTTTTTTTTTAGATTGTAGTTAATGACTTTTTTTTTTAGATTGTAGATAATGTGCATATTAAGCAAGATATTTTTCTGTATTTATTCCTCTATTTACATGCACATACCTTTGAACCTCCATAAATAAAAAATCTTGGAAACTTCCTCCTCTTTTATATTGTAAGGAAAATGCCTTGAACAGTCTTCTTTTAACTACCTGGATTGGCTCAGAATGTTTGACACACATTTCTGCCTTAGTGACTGGTATTATGTAATTTCCTTTTTAAGCACTTTATAGATATTGTCTACCTAATCCTTAAAATCACTGTATAAAATTGGTTACCATTGCTATCTCTATTTTAAAAATAAGAAAACTGAGTCACAGAGAAATTCAGTAACTTCACTAAGAACACAGATCAAGTAAGTACTTCCTGAACAGTGAATGAAATTATGGCTTTACCAGTTTCCTCCTAAAATTACACCACTGTTATGGTAAATTGATTTGTAAAAAGCATATGCCCACAAGGTCAAAGAGAATGGATAAGGTGATAACAGAAATAACCGGTTAAAGCATTTATGTAAAGAAAAAGGGAAACTAGCTTAGCAAGACTACAGACTCTGGACTCTGACTTAGGCAGTTGGGGGAGCCCAGCAGAGTGAATTCATTTTTACAATTCTAGGAGTTGAGACTTGGAGGAAAAACAGAGCCCTGCAGATGGGAGGATAAAATGACAATTTTTAGTGCTGTATAAATGGCCCTTACACCCCCAGAACCCTTCTGCCGCCTCAAGGATCCTGACAAATACTTTTTTATGTTCTGAAGAGCATAAATCAGAAGGATTCTGGACAGGATCCCAAAGCTCCACTGAAGGCAGAGGGATTGCTCTGGAAACCGAGGGAAAAGGAGACAAGTGAAAATCTGTGGGGAACAAAGTGACATTCTGTGATTGTGAAAACCATCAAAGCCTTGGGTTACAAGGAGCCAGCTCATGACCACTCCCATCTCTCTGTAGAAGATTCAAGAATTCCTCTTCCGAAAAACTGATCAACCAGTGAGAAAATCCTGCAGATACTGACACAGGGACGTCGCTGCCAAATGGTCAAGTCAGGTCTTCTTTGGAGAACTCGAGAGATCTCCACACAGACAGTGCTTTGGATGAGATTTTTGCTCTTGCTAATAAGGCAGTCAAGATGTACGTATTTGCATAAAACCTCTAACTTGAAAGACATTAAAAAAAAAGACAAATAGGAAACAAAAGACAAACATATGAACATGTTTGGAGTAAACATAAGATATGTATGACACTGAAACTTGAAAAAATCTACAAAATACTCAGAGTTAGGAGAAAATATGACATTTCTGACTCAGAGATAGGAAGTTACTAGAAATTCAGAAAGCAACAACAACAACAAATCTCCAGGAAATAAAAAAGTGTATGAGCAATGAAAACAAATAGAAGAACTGAAAGATATAGTTGAAGATAGATTTTCATTTTGCAAAATAGAATGAAAACCAAAAAAGGTAATGTCAATTGGAGGGTAAGTCCTGGAACTCCAATATCCAAATGAGAACTCCAATACTCCAAAGAGAAAGCACAGAGAAAATGGAAAGACGTCATTTTTAAGAAGTAATTCAATGTACTTCCCAAACTGAAAGACACAGGTCTTCGGGTTGAACACCCAGCAAAATGGGTGAAGACAGACCTGCACCGAGTCATAGGGTGATAACAGTTCAGAGCACTGGAGACAAGCGACTGTGGCAAGTCCCAGTCACACACATTCCCGTGCCCTTACTAATCCACCCACAGGTCACCTTCAGAGATCTTTACAGACGTGGAACCAGACTTTCCAGCAATGCTTGAAAGCTAGCTGACATGTGCAGTGTAAACACTGAGGAATAACATAGGAAGTCTAAGGGAAATGCCTTGCAAATTAGAAATTTCAGTTCTAGGTGTTCAACCAGCCATAGTAGATTAAATATACATCTAGGCACATACAGCTCAAAATGTTACTTTTCATGTCTTCTCAGGAAGCTGGCAGAGATGTGTCTCACCACATTATTCAGGGCATAAGCAGGAATGCTAATGTTGAAGCTCCAATACTTTGGCCATCTGACATGAAGAGCTGGCTCATTGGAAAAGACCCTGATGCTGGGAAAGATTGAAGGCAGGAGGAGAAGGGGGCAACAGAGGATGAGACATTTGGATGGCATCACTGACTCAGTGAACTTGAGTTTGAGCAAACTCCGGGAGACAGTGAAGGACAGGGAATCTGGCACGCTGCAGTCCATGGGGTCGCAGAGTCGGAAGTGACTGAGTGACTGAACAACAACAACAAAGCAGGAATGAGGGAGGCTAGTCTCCAAGAAACAGATGGCTACCAAAGGGGAGTTCAGTTCAGTTCAGTTCAATTGCTCAGTCATGTCCGACTCTTTGTGAACCCATGGACTGCAGCACACCAGGCCTCCCTGTTCATCACCAACTCCCAGAGTTCACTCAGACTCATGTCCATTGAGTCGGTGATGGCATCCAACCATCTCATCCTCCCATCCCCTTCTCCTCCTGCCCTCAATCTTTCCCAGCATCAGGGCCTTTTCAAATGAGTCGGCTCTTCGCATCAGATGGCCAAAATATTGGTTTCAGCTTCCTTTAGAATGGACTGGTTGGATCTCCCTGAAGCCCAAGGGACTCTCAAGAGTCTTCTCCAACACCACAATTCAAAAGCATCAATTCTTTGGTGCTCAGCTTTCTTTATAGTCCAGCTCTCACATTCATACTTGACTACTGGAAAAACCATAGCCTTGACTAGATGGACTTTTGTTGGCAAAGTAATGTCCTTGCTTTTTAATATGCTGTCTAGGTTGGTCATAACTTTCCTTCCAAGGAGTATGTGTCTTTTAATTTCATGGCTGCAGTCACCATCTGCAGTGATTTTGGAGCTGCCACTGTTTCCCCATCTATTTCTCATGAAGTGATGGGACTAGATGCCATGATCTTAGTTTTCTGCATGTTGAGCTTTAAGCCAACTTTCTCACTCTCCTCTTTCACTTTCATCAAGAGGCTCTTTAGTTCTTCTTCATTTTCTGCCATAAGGGTGGTGTCATCTGCATATCTGAGGTTATTGATATTTCTCCAGGCAATCTTGATTCCAGCTTGTGCTTCATCCATCCCAGTGTTTCTTATGATGTACTCTGCATATAGGTTAAATAAGCAGGGTGATAATATACAGCCTTGATGTACTCCTTTTCCTATTTGGAACCAGTCTGTTGTTACATGTCCATTTCTCAAGAGGCAGGTCAGGTGGTCTATATCCCCATCTCTTTCAGAATTTTCCACAGTTTGTTGTGATCCACACAGTCAAAGCCTTTGGCATAGTCAATAAAGCAGAAATAGATGTTTTCTGGAACTCTCTTGCTTTTTCGATGATCCAGTGGATGTTGGCAATTTGATCTCTGGCTCCTCTACCTTTTCTAAAACCAGCTTGAACATCTGGAAGTCCACGGTTCACGTATCCCAAAGGGGAGGGGATGGATACATTAGGAGTTTGGGATTAACAGATACAACTTCTATTTATAAAACAGATGAACAAAAATTAACTAGTGCATTGCACAGGAAACTCTACTCAGTGTCTTGTATAATAATAACCTATTGTGTGCATGCCTGCTAAGTTGCTTCAGTCATGCCAGACTCTTTGTGACACTATGGACTATAACCAGTCAGGTGCCTCTGTCCCTGGGATGGTCCAGGCAAGAATACTGGAGTGGGTTGTCATGCTCTCTCCTCCAGGGGATCTTCCCAACCCAGGAATCGAAACTGCTTGTCTTACGTCTCCTGCACTGGCAGGCGGGTTCTGTACCATTAGTGTCACCTGGGAAGCGAAATAACCTATTAATGTATGGGAAAAAATCTGAAAAAAATAGATGTGATATATATGTGTAACTGAATCACTTTGCTGTATACCTGAAAAATCAACTATAATTCAATTTTTAAAAGATGTGAAAAAAAAACAGGAAAAAAAAAGGAAATGAATGAACAAACATGAAAAGAGTGGCCCTGTCTCTCCCTAGCACTTTGCCTCTGCCTCACTGTCCTTGTCCTCGACACTTCCCAGAGTGCCCTCCATGTTAACCCTCTTCCGTTTGATAATTGAGGAAGGGAAGTAGTAACAAACTCATTCACCCTTTAATTTATATCCTTATACTCTCCAAATAGTGACTGTTCGTTCACATGTACTGGAACAGGAATCCTTGCAGATGACAGACGTGTACCTGGAATCATAGTGTTTGCATTAGGGAAGCCTGTGGCCGAGGCTTGTAGTGAGTCTTCTTCTCTGGATCCCCACATACAGCATAAAACATACCCAGTGGATGTCACAATGTCCATCAGGCTCAGAGCTGCCTTCAGGAGTGGGGTGTGACTGTTTATTTGGGGTCCCAGGGCAGCCAGCTTCTGATGGCTATGATGCCACCAGCCCCGACCCCTTTTTCTGATAGGAAACTAGGATTCTTATGGGACTGTGCTTTACGTCCCATGATTATGATCATGATCATTTAATTCCTTTGGCTCAGGATGTGTCATCTTGGAAGAGGAGTTGATAAAGTTCCTCTAATTAAAAATTACCTTCCAGGCTCCTTCCCTGCCCTGGGGTTTGGTTAGTAGGATCTTTCTATCAAGCTAACATTCAAGGTCTTGCCATTCGTACTTCAGACCTGCGGGTGTATTTGTGTTCTTGGTGAATTATGAAGACTTGAGAGACCTTCTCTCTTCTCAGTTTGTCATCCTCATTATTATTTTATGAACTAGATGAAAAGAGGATGCTGTGTAGCAGAGCAGATTAAGAGGCAGACTGTGAGGGGTGAGGAAGAGGGAGATAGTGATGAGATGATGCTCAAGGGCAATGAGGGAGCAGAGGGCGAAGAGACAAGGTGAAGCAGGAGGGAAACTGAAAAACAAACAAACAAACAAGAAGAGAAATGATTGCTGCCTGGAGAGATGGGTCTAAGCAAGGTGCTGGTAGCGTTCATGTCCTTGACACCCCCCTCCTCATTAGAGACTCTGTCATGTCTGACATGTGTCGCTAGTGGAAGCTGCTAGTTTCATGTCGAGCTATATGACTTGAATATTTTGCTTAGCTCTATGCTAAGATCCACTCCGTGGCTCCTGGCTGCTGGGGTAGACAGTAAAGTCAGGCATCATCTGTTGCACTGATTTATCTCCTACATTCATTCCTGGTGCCTTCCAGGGACAGAACATTTTGGGCTCCAGTTGGTGCCCTCTGACTTGCCTAAAGTATAAAAAGGTGAGTGACATAAAGAGGTAATCATTTCAGTTCATTGCAGTTGCTCAGTTGTGTCCAACTCCTTGCGACCCCATGGACTGCAGCATGCCAGGCTTCCCTGTCCATCATCAAATCCCAGGACTTGCTCAGACTCATGTCCATTGAGTCAGTGATGCCATCCAACCATCTCATCCTCTGTCGTCCCCTTCTCCTCCTGCCTTCAGTCTTTCCCAGTAACAGGGTCTTTTCCAATAAGTCAATTCTTCGCATCAGGTGGCCAAAGTATTGGTGCTTCAGCTTCAACATCAGTCCTTCCAATGAGTATTCAGGACTGATTTCCTTTAGGATGGACTGGTTGGATCTCCTTGCAGTCCAAGGGACTCTCAAGAGTCTTCTCCAACACCACAGTTCAAAAGCATCAATTCTTTGGCGCTCACATTTCTTTATAGTCCAACTCTCACATCCATACATGACCACTGGAAAAATCAAGAGGTAATAGTCACAGCAAAACGGTCTCTGCTCTGGTATGAGTCACAGGTAAACATCATGGTCTGGGTGCTGTAATGAAACTGTGTAGATCACTTCTCTCCAGGGAAGAACCAAGCTACTGTGGCAGGGGAGACCCAGGAAGTTCTCTGACCACCTCAACATCATTGTAAAAGCATTTTTGTTCTTGCTGCCCTCATTTTTGTTGCCAGGAAAGTAGAGATATTCTACAAGTTCTTATTTTTCTTCTTTTTTATTTTCAAAATTTTATTATAAATAAGTTCACACATATGCAAAAGATCAAATAATTGTACAGCACATTCACATATCTGGTACCTGTTTCCCTCAGTTAGCATTTTACCCCACTGGCTTTATCATAGTCCAGCTCCTTATTCATCCACCAATCACCTTGTTTGCTTTTCTTCCACTTGCTGTACACAGGTCTGGCTGATATGTATATTTTCCCTACTTAATCTACTAATAACTCATTTTGCTTCCATGAATATTAATCACAGTGTATTTCACACACCCCTCTTAAACTGGAGATTCTCCCCCTTGATCATTGTTGCCTCCTTACACTTGTCTTTCTTGAGAAAGAGAGCAGAGCTAGAAGTATCAAGCTCCCTGACTTCAGACTACCCCATAAAGCTACAGTAATCAAAACAGCATGGTGCTGGCCCCAAAACAGACATAGACCAATAGAAAAGAATAGAGGGCCCAGAAATAAACACATGTACCTATGGTCAATTAGGCTATGACAAAGGTGGCAAGAATGAACAATGGGGAAAACACAGTATCTTCAATAAGTGGTGCTGGGAAAACTGGATAGCTCCATGTAAAACAGTGAGATTGGAATGTTTCCTCATACCATATACAAAAATGAACTCAAAGCAGATTTAAAGTACCTAAATGTAAGACCTGAAAACATAAAGCTTCTAAGAGAGAACATAGGCAGAAACACTCTTTGACATGGACTGTGGAAATATATTTTCTTTGACGTGTCTTCTCCAGTAAAAGAAATGAAAGCAAAAATAAACAAATGGGGCTGAATTAAACTTCAAAGCTTTTGCACAGCAAAGGAAACCATTGGCAAAATGAAAAGACAATCAACTGAATGGGAGAAAATATTTTCAAGTGATATGAACAATAAGAGATTAATATCCAAAATATATGAAGAACTCATACAATTAAATATCAAAGAAAAACTCATTTAAAAAATGGGCAGATATGAATAGACATTTCTCCAAAGAAGGCAAACAAATGGCCAATGGGCACATGAAAAAATGTTTAACATCAAACCCTCGAGTGGGATATCACCTTATGCCTGTCAAGATGGCTATCATCAAAATATCTACAAATAGTAAATGTAGGTGAGGATGTGGAGAAAAGGGAACCCTTGTGCACTGTTGGTGATGGGAATGTAAATTGGTACAGCCACTGTGGAAAATAATATGGAGCTTTCTCAAAAAATCAAAAATATGATCCAGAGATTCTACTTATAGATATATATCTGAAGAAAATAAAAATGCTAATTTGAAAAGGTATATGCACTCCAATGTTCATAGTAGCATTATTTACAATACTCAAGATAACAAGGCAACCTAAGTGTCCATCCACAGATGAGTGTATAAAGATACTGTGGTGTATATATACAATGAAAATTACTCAGCCATAAAAAGATGAAGTCTTGCCATTTGCAATAATCATGGATGGATTTGGAGGGTATCATGCTAAGTGAAGTAAGTCAAACAGAGAAAGACAAACACTCTATGTTATTGCTAGTATGTGAAATCTAGAAAATAAATGAATAAAACAAGTCAGAATCAGACTTACAGATATAGTTCAGTTCAGTTGCTCATTCGTGTATGACTTTTTGCGACCCAATGGACTTCAGCACACCAGGCCTCCCTGTCCCTCACCAGCTCACGGAGTTTACTCAAACTCATGCCCATTGAGTCGGTGATTCCATCTAACCATCTCATCCTCTGTCATCCCATTCTCCTCCCACCTTCAATCTTTCCCAGCATCAAGGTTTTTTCAAATGAGTCAGTCCTTTGCAACAGGTGGCCAAAATATTGGAGCTTCAGCTTCAGCATCAGTCTTTCCAAAGAGTATTCAGGACTGATTTCCTTTAGGATGGACTGGTTGGATCTCCTTGCAGTCCAAGGGACTCTCAAGAGTCTTCTCCAACACCACAACTCAAAAGCATCAATTCTTTGGTGCTCAGCTTTCTTTATAGTTCAACTCTCACATCCATACATGACTACTGGAGAAAACATAGTTTGACTAGATGGACCTTTGCTGTCAAAGTAATGTCTCTGCTTTTTCATATGCTGTCTAGGTTAGTCATAGCTTTTCTTCCAAGGAACAAGTATCTTTTAATATCATGGCTGCAGTCACCATCTGCAGTGATTTTGGAGCCCCCCAAAATAAAGTTTGTCACTGTTTCCATTCCCCATCTATTTGCCATGAAGTGATGGGACCAGATGCCATGATCTTAGTTTTCCGAATGTTGAGTTTTAAGCCAACTTTTTCACTCTAGTCTTTCACTTTCATCAAGAGGCTCTTTTGACGTTCTTTGTTTTCTGCCATAAGTGTGGTGTCATCTGTAAAAAGGCCTCCTCAGACAACCATTTTGCATTTCTGAATTTCTTTTTCTTGGGGATAGTCTTGATCACTGCCTCTTGTACAATATCACAAACCTCCATACGTAGTTCTTCAGGCACTCTTTCTATCAGATCTAATCCCTTGAATCTATTTGTCACTTCCACTGTATAATCGTAAGCAATTGGATTTAGGTCATACCTGAATGGTCTAGTGATTTCCCCTACTTTCTTCAATTTAAGTCTGAATTTGGCAATAAGGAGTTCATGATCTGAGCCACAGTCGGCTCTCAGTCTTGTTTTTGCTGACTATATAGAGCTTCTCCATCTTTGGCTACAAAGAATATAATCAATCTGATTTCGGTATTGACCATTTGGTGATGTCCATGTGTAGAATCTTCTCTTGTGTTGTTGGAAGAGGGTGTTTGCTATGACCAGTGCATTCTCTTGGCAAAACTCTATTAGCCTTTGCCCTGCTTTGTTCTGTATTCCAGGCCAAATTTGTCTGTTACTCCAGGTATCTCTTGACTTCCTAATTTTGTATTCCAGTCCCCTATAATGAAAAGGACATCTTTTTTTGGTGTTACTTCTAGAAGGTCTTGTAGGTTTTCATAGAACTGTTCAGCTTCTTCAGCATTACTGGTCGGGGCATAGACTTGGATTACTGTGCTATTGAATGGTTTGCCTTGGAAACAAACAGAGATCATTCTGTCGTTTTTGAGGCTGCATCCAAGTACTGCATGCAGTCAGACTCTTTTGTTGACTATGATGGCTACTCCATTTCTTCTAAGGGATTATTGCCCACATTAGTAGATATAAAGGTCATCTGAGTTAAATTCACCCATTCCAGTCCATTTTAGTTTGCTGATTCCTAAAATGTCAATGTTCACTCTTGCCATCTCCTGTTTGACCATTTCCAATCTGCCTTGATCATGGCCCTAACATTCCAGATTTCTATGCAATGTTGCTCTTTCCAGCATCGGACTTCACTTATATCACCAGTCACATCCACAACTGGGTGTTGTTTTGCTTTGGCTCCATCCCTTCATTCTTTCTGGAGTTATTTCTCCACTGATCTCCAGTAGGATTAGACTTGGATTACTGTGATACTGAATTGGACACCTACCGACCTGGGGAGTTCCTCTTTCAGTGTCCTGTGTTTTTGCCTTTTCATACTGTTCATGGGGTTCTCAAGGCAAGAATACTGCAGTGGTTTGCCATTCCCTTCTCCAGTCACAGATACAGAAAGAAACTAAATCTAGTGTTTACTAGTGGCGAAGGGGAGGAGGGAAGGCGCAAGAGAGGAGTAGGGGAGCAAGAGGTACAAACTAATACATGTAAAATAATTAAACAATAAAGATATATTGTAATACAGAGAAATGTAGCTGTTATTTTGCAATAATTTTAAATGGAGAATACTGTATAAAAAATAATGCATAGTACATTGTATACCTGAAACTAATATGACATTAGAAATTAACTATACTTCAATTAAAAAATAGTATTCTTCAAATTGCTTTGAGCATACAGGTAAAGTTATTTTGGAATGAATTCTGGAATTGGATTTATAAAGTGACAGTCATATGTATATTCAGCCTTGTTGCTTCACTCCCAGTTGGTTCTAGATGATTTTACTGATTTACTTTCCCACCAGCATCCTTTCTTCACACTATCAGGCTTTTGAATTTTTGCCAGATTCATAGATATAAAATGATATGTCATTATGTTATTAATTATTTGCATTACCCGCATCTTTTCATGTTTATTGGCTCTTTAGACTTCTTTTGTTGTTTAACTGCTAATACCATTTGTTTAATTTTTCACTGAATTGTTTGTCTTTTTTAACATAAATTTATTTATTTTAATTGGAGGTTAATTACTTTACAATATTGTATTGGTTTTGCCATACATCAACATGAATTCGCCACAGGTATACATGTGTTCCCCATCCTGAACCCCCCTCCCTCCTCCCTCCCTGTATAGTGACATATACTTTTTATTTACACATTTTCACAGTGGTTCTTATACATATATGTTTTTTATACTGTTTTAACTTGCTTGAGACATTTTAAAAACTGTTCATTCTGTCTTTTGCTGAACAGAAGTTTTACAATTTATTACAATTATATTTACCAATCTTTTTTTCTGTGATCTGTACTTTTTGCATCTTTAATAAGAAATTGCTGTTTTCTTGAAGTCACGGTGGCATTTTTTTTCTCTTGACCCTTAGGTTTTGCTGTCATGTGTAGGACTTTATGGATTTTTTTTTCTGTATGTTGTGAGTCACTGTATATATTTCCTACTTGAATAATCAGTTTCCCAGGATAATTTCTTAAATTATCCTTATCCTATCTACTTATAATGTCACCTTTACCCTGAGTTATAGCTATGGTACTTCTGGTAGTGGTGGTGTTTTTATATTGATTTATACCACGCTTTTTTACTTTGATAAATAATGATGTTTTATAAGGAAAGCCCTAATTACTTAATGCTTTTTCTTTAAATCATTATAGCTCTTGTGTCCCTTTACTTACTATAAATTAATTTTAGCTAGTCAAATTTTATAAATTACCATGCTGAATTTTGGCCACTATCATACTTAATTTATAGATAAATTGGGGAAGAATTGATGTCTTCTATTTTTGGTGCTTCCCTTAGTTATATCTATCTAGATCTGCAGGTACATCTGTAGCTACATCTGCACCTATATCCACATCTACATCTGTACCTGTCTTTCTGCACATCTGTACTGCCTCTATTCTGTGTCTGCTCTGCATCTGTATCTATGTTTGTGTCTGTGGCTACTGGGAATGAAATTGTATTTTAGAATCTTATTGTGTTTAAATTTTTGATGTACTGGGCTACCACTAATGCTCATATGTCAGTCTTACTTAAATTATCCTTATCCTATCTACTTATAATGTCACCTTTACCCTGAGTTATATCTATGGTACTTCTGGTAGTGGTGGTGTTTTTATATTGATTTATACCACAATTTTATATTTATACCTCTGTTAGAGGACTGGGACTTTGATGACATGAAGGATGATCAAATATGGAGGATGAGGGGTCCTGGTTAAATGGACTTATCAGGACTCTTGCTAAAACTGGACAATAAGGAGAGGAAAATGAAAATAGACCTAGACGAGAAAGTTCTACAACCCTGTGAAGAGTTTGATTAAGGAGAGAATCTCCATCATATCCAGGTATTTTGCTATTTTATTTTTCAGTTCAGTTCAGTTCAGTTGCTCAGTCATGTCTGACTTTTATTTTTATCTATTTATTTAATTAATTAATTATATTTATTTTATCTTTTATTTATTTTTATTTTATTTAATCTCTTATTTTTATTTTATTTTTAAGCAGTTTTTATACATTCTTTGTTGAGTGTTTGGAGATGCCATATTATTTACAAATAAAGGTATATTGTTTGCAAATAAAGACAAGATTTATTCATCTCTAATTCTTACTCCTCTTAAAAAAAGAAATGTCATTGCATTGGCTAGGATCTCCATTACAGTGTTGAGTAGACGTGGTGAGAATCTGCATGTTTTTCTGTTTAGTCTCTAAACAGAACACATCTAATATTTTCCCATTAGAACTTGCTCTGGATTTCTGTTAGCTATCATTTAAGGGCTTCCCTTGTGGCTCAGCTGGTAAAAAATCCGCCTGCAATACGGGAGACCTGGGTTTGCTCCCTGGATTGGGAAGATCCCCTGGAGAAGGGAAAGGCTATCCGCTCCAGTATTCTGGCCTGGAGAATTCCATGGACTGTATAGTCCATGGGGTCACAAAGAGTCAGACATGACTGAATGACTTTCACACTCACCAAACTAAGGAAATCTTTTTTATTTCCAGCTAGCTTGCTAAATGCATTTTAAATTAAATAAATATTAAACTTCACCAGTTTTTGCATCATTTGAAATAACCATAGATTTTTCTTCTCTGATCTGAAAATAGGGAGTATTATTAAAATTGATTTTGGATGTTGAAGCATCTTTGTGGTTTTGAGAAAGACCCTACTTGGTCATCATGGTTTTTAAATAGAATTAATTGTATTGTGGAAACTAATTTGTGAATATTATTTTATGGTTTTCGCCTATTTGCTCTTAATGAGATTGACCTCTAATTATGTTCTCTTGCACTATCTTTTTTAATTCTTGTATTAAGCTCATAATAGCTAAATAATGAATTGGGTGTTTTTCAGCCTTTTAAAATTCTCATTTCAATTTGTGTAAGAACCGAATCAACTCTTTGCTGATCCTTGTATGTGTTTGTTGAGTATGTATATAGGCTGTTGAATATCGTCTCAATTTCTTTAACAATTAACTTATTTTGTCTGTTTACTTTTTCTTGGGTCAGTTGTATTAATTTATATTATTACAAAAATTGTCCATTATACTTAAGTTTCTAAATTTATTAGCAGAAGATTTTATCATATATTCTCACAGAAACTATTTTTAAATTTTATTTTATATTAGAGTATAGTTGATTAATAATATTGAGCTTGTTTCATACATAAATGTATCTATTTCTTCAAATTCTTTTCCCATTTAGGTTGTTATATAATATTGAGCAGAGTTTTCTCTATGCTATACAGTAGGTGCCCATTGGCTTTCAATTTTAAAGATAGCAGTGTGTGCATGTCAGTCCCAAACTCCCAATCTACCCCTCCCGCAACTTTTCCCCTGGTAACCATAAATTCATTCTCTAAGTCTGTTGAGTCTGTTTCTGTTCTGTAAATAAGTTCATTTATATCATATTTTTAGATTCCAAAAAAAGTGATATCATATGCTATTTGTCTTTTTCTGACTTACTTCACATAGTATGATTGTCTCTGATCAGTGATCAGTGAAAGTGGCTCAGTCGTGTCCAATTCTTTGTGATCCAATGGACTATACAGTCCATGGAATTCTCCAGGCCAGAACATTGGAGTGGGTAGCCTTTCCCTTCTCCAGGGGATCTTCCCAACCCAGGGATCGAACTCAGGTCTCCCGCATTGCAGGCAGATTCTTTACCAGCTGAGCCACAAGGGAAACTGGAGTGGGTAGCCTATCCCTTCTCCAGTGGATCTTCCTGACCCAGGAATTGAACGGGGTCTCCTGCTTTGCAGGCAGATTCTTTACCAACTGAGCTATGAGGGAAGCCCGTGATTGTCTCTAGGTCCATCCATGTTGCTGCAAATGGTGTTATAGAAATGTAATCCTTGTGGTATCTCTGGTTCTTTGCATAATATTTTATCCATTCTCCACTTCTGTGCAAAACATTCATCTGCTCTGCCATCACTCAGTTCTCCTGCATCTGAGATCAGGAGTCTTATCTCTTTTTCTCAGATGGAGAACAGAGGCAAAGAGATGCTTACTGACCCCATCAATGTCTCCGGGCTGCTGGTAAAAGCTGAGACAAGGATTCACACCCACATTTGCTCTCACTAATCTGGACTTCTCCAGCCCCTTTATGGAGTAGTGGTGGTTTCTTGTGCATCCCATGTTTTTGACAGTGATCTCTCACTCCTTTTAAATTTTTTTCTCTTTCGTAGATCTTCATTTTGACTTGAGTATCAGTTACATTTGAAAGTTAGAAATTCTGTGCAGGCTGCTACCTATGCCTCCCTCATCTCATCATAAACATCACATCAGGTGGGCCTGAAGTTGAATTAAGGGAGCTGGGCTCTTCAGGCACTTGGAGAATCGGAAAGGGATTCACTCATTCTGCACAAACTGATGATCTCACGTCTGACCGAAGGAAACATTGTAAACAAAGGAAATATCCAAGGGGATGCTGCCTTCTGTATTCAGAGAAAGACATCCCATCTCAGCTCTCCTAGGAATCTTTAGACTTTGATGAGATTCTATTTGCATTAATGGAAGCAATGAAATTCAAATGTTTAGGCCAGTACCGGGGGTGTTGGAAGCATAACGAGTTGGATTAAGGAAAGAGACATTTAGTCTGATGAGGAAAATCTCTTAATGAGCTCTCCTAGACAGTGAAATTAGGAGAGAAAAACTAGTCTGGGCCGGATGAAGAGGAGTCCACAGAGATGGGAATGAAGGGTCTGGTACTTAACTCAAGGCGACGTGATCCATCATGTCTTCCCAAGTTAACCTGCTTTGCTCCTGAAATTGTTACAGCTTCCTGTTGTTTATAACTTCCCTCCTCACACAGGGGAATCTGTTTAGTTTGTTAAAAATAACAAGCAACATTTGAGTGCTTCCTCTGTGCTAGGTGATTTGTCTTGGCATTTAAGTATCATGATTTCTGACACTGAAATTAAGTTGAGTTGTAACTCATACTTGCTTTTGTTTGGTTAATCATCTGGCTTCTCCACAAGGGTCTAAGGCCCCTGAGGCAGAAGCCGGGCTTTTCCTCCGGTCTCCGTCTTTGTGCCTGGTGCTGAACTGAGTCGGCCTGGGGACATTCTCAGGCTCCGTGTGAAGCTGTTGAGTTAATGAAGGACCTGGCTCTCTAACACCCAGAGAATGTTAGAGAGCGAGCATGGGGCCCACGCCTGTAAAAACATTGCCTCAGTATTCCACGGCGTATAACAATACTGCCTCAGTGATGTTGATTACATGTCTGAATGAATGCTGTTTCCCTCACTGATCTCTGATTTCCTTGAGTGTAGTTTTCGATCCTGGCACTTGCCTGTCATATAAGTGCCATGTATGTGCAATGGGGGAGGGCATCAGGGTCCAGGGATGCTGGCTGAGACTGGTTCCCACTTAGATTAGGTACCAGGCCTAGGACTAATGGTCCTCACTTCCCCCAGGTTTCAGTCCAGTTTTAAGAAATGTAGTATAAGTTACATTTCCAAAATGTCACTTTCCTTATGGGTTGTTGTTGTTATTGCTCAGTCATGTCCAACATGACCCCATGGATTGCAGCGTGTCAGGCTTCCCTGTCCATCACCATCTCCTGGAGCTTGTTCAAACTTATGTCCATCGAGTCGGTGATGCCATCTCAACCATCTCATCCTCTGTCGTCCCCTTCTCCTGCCTTCTCCTTTATGGGTACCTGTTTGCTGATTTGGACTAAAGTTTGTCTACAATTTTATTCAAATCCTGTGCTATTTCAAGGATCTGTAGTACTTTCTCTGACTTGATGTGAATGACCATTCACTTATAAAGAAACAGTTCTTATACTGCTTGAATGCGCTTGAACCCACTTCTCTGTCCTCCATGTCCAGTGCCATTAAGAGGAAGGCTGCAGAGGGGCCAGGAGGAGTCACCCTCCTAATGCCGTCTCCAGCTCTGCATCTTAAATTTCAGTTGCTGGTGAATATGGTCCCTGGCCACAGGCAGTAAACCACACACTCCCAGGTTTGCTGGTGACCTGTAGGGCAATGTAATCACACTGGATGTTGGGGAAAGACTGGAATCCTTGCAGGCATTCAAAGGCAACTTGTGAACACAAAAAAAGAAAAAAGCTCTCTCCAAGTTAGATCTTTCAGCAGAGCACCTATTTTATTTTTATCGGTTGAACAGTTGGTGTAGTCGCAGAAACACATCTGTTCTCCACTCTGCAGGTGGCCGTTGCAGCACAGCCTCTAGGTGGACATTAAGAAGGGCTGTGCTGACAGAAGAAAGAGTGGTGCAGATTATCGTCCAGCCCACCAGGAAAGGGCTTCGTTCACATCTGGGTCCCCCGCTCCAGCTCCAGCTATGAATGTCTCTGAGTGTGGCAGCACTGGTTTTAAATCCAGGGTGGAGGGACAGGGATGGGGGGCCTGTGGCTGCTTCCTGGGCTTCCCCCTCATTGGGCCTTCTGGGGTCTCCCTGGCACTGGGCAAAGGGCGGACAGCAGCCCTTTCCCCGAGGGGATTTGCAGCTGGACTCCTCTCCTGAAAAGTGTGCCCCTCACTGGACACCCATGCCTCACCAGCGAGGCAGATGCATCAGGGGTACAGGATAAGGGGTGGGTTGTGTCCCCCAAACTCCTGGATCCAAGCCCCCCTGCCCGGGGCCTCAGGATGTGCCTGACGTACTTGACACTTGTAACTCAAGTTACCGAGGTCACTGATGGGGCGCTTCATCTAAGGTGACTCCTAGGAAGGGGAAGGAGAAGGCAATGGCACCCCACTCCAGTACTCTTGCCTGGAAAATCCCATGGATGGAGGAGCCTGGTGGGCTGCAGTCCATGGGGTCACTAAGAGTCGGACACGACTGAAGCGACTTAGCAGCAGCAGCAGGAAGGGGAAACCTGGCCGTAGGCGGCACAGAGGGAAGGCGGCCTGAGGACGGGGGATGGGAGAGAGTCCACACGCCAAGGAGAAGGGCCGGAGCAGATCTCTCCTTCAGCTGCAGAGGGACTAACCCTGCCGCGCCTCCATCTTGAGCTTCTAGCCTCCAGATCAGGAGGCAACGCGTCTGTGGTCTGAGCTGCTCACTGTGCAGCTTTGTTCCTGCAGCCCCACGGAGCTGACCCAGGAGGCCTCATGCCCAAGCGTGGACCCCGAGCTCCACAGGAATGTCTCTGACATGCATTCAGGATTCTTCTCCACACGCCTGACCCCCGCCATCCTTGGGGGGACGTTTCCATGGACAGAGCCATCAGCAACTTGTCCCCAGGGCTGATTGTCCATTGCTCTGCAACGCCTCTAGCAGACCTTGGAAACTGTCTCATTTACTATTGGATCTGGAATTTAGCAGGTGTGTTTGGGAACCAGGTCACCTAACTGCTTCAGAAATCATTTTGCTTGTCTTCAGAAGACTGCAGGAACATTTAGAAACAGACTCTAAGTGGCTCCAGCAGGTGGACTGTTGATTCTTGGTTTTTAGAGAACATCCATGGAGCCCATCTTTGTCTGTAACTGCCTGGTTCTGCCTCCATGTAATGAAGCATCCCTGTGTCATGATTACCATTGTGACAACAAGATGGATGTTTCAAAGACGCACTTCTGTGCTCAGTCAAATTTGAAGAAACACATTACAGTCTGTCTTTTGCGTGGGGCTGTTTACTCCCGCTTGTGGCTAATTAGTCAAGATGAATGGACAAATGGGAACTGCCGTCCTCCCAGCCCATCAACTGGCTGCTGCTTTGTTCTGAAAAGGGCAATTATTGTCAGTTTAAAAATATTTGATGCCACAGAGGATTCAAATTAAGAGAGAGAGAGGAGTGATGAGGTTTCTACATGAGGCGGTCATGAGAGGGAGGTAAGACAAGGTTCCTCACACAGAGGTGGCCAACCTCTTCCCAAAGAGACAAACCGGGGGTGCCACAGGGCACAGCATCCTGCCCTGAGTGTGGAAAAAGCAAACAGGATATGGTTGGTCTAACCTAAAAGCAACAACGGGGGCAGAATATCTTGGAACAAGGCTGCAGTTTTACTTGATCAAAGCTCCTTTTGGAGAACCAAACTGTATGGAGGAGCAGAGAAAGAAATGGATACAGAAAACTGGCTTCCACCGGCCAGCTGACCACCTTTGAGCCTCATCTTCTAACCCAAGTTTTCTCATAAAAGGTAATCATTTCTACCTATGGGAGTAACACGTGAGCTGATGCTTAATCAAACTCATGGAAGCCTGCAAAACCCATTCAAATTAATCCTTTCCAGAAGACATCTGTGCATGTTCTTTGCCTTCCTGTTTTGGAAGATTTTTTTGTGACTCTGAAAATGAATTGACATTGTGCTTATAAAAAGTGAAAATATTCAAAGCCACATTTCTGGTGGATAACTTCCTGTTCTATGTCTGTTTTACCCACCAGCCCTCACTGTCCACTATTGAGAAATGTGGAGTCTCTTATTGTCATTCTGGTTACTGGGAAAACTGCAGTGACTCAGTGTTGGGTCTAGAATTCTGGTCTGTCCTATGGTTGTATGGCCCAGAACCATCCTCTTTTTGCTTTTTGTCAGCTCTCAGTTGGTTTCTCAGGGCCAGGTATTTGGAGGGCCTTGGGGTGATGTCATCCCTTAGTAGTTCTGGGTTGGAAGAGTTAAATGACTACATGGCGAAGTTCTTCCATGTTATAGGGTAACAAAATCAGCAATGGTGCATGAATTGGGGCCAATAACACAAATCTCCCAGGTCCATTGGAGTTTTATTCTCTCTGTATTGGGTCCTTGCCTCCAGGAAAACTTAGGGACACATGCTTAGTCACTCAGTCATGTCCGAGTCTTGGTGACCCTATGGACTATAGCCCACCAGGCAGGGATTTCCTAGGCAAGAATACAGGAGCAGGTTGCCATTTTCTTCTCTAGGGGATCTTCCTTACCCAGGAATCTGGGTCTCTTGGTAACACTGCTGGAGGCAAATGAAGCAACCCAGAGGAGATGGTCCATAATTTTTCCTAAGCACTGCCTTTTCCTTGGGAGCAAAATCAGACCAGTAATCCAGTATTAAGGAGACTAAGGGGTGCAGAGGGAAAAGAAGGGCCTGTGTGGGCTCAGAGGGCAAACTCGACAGCATGTGAATTTCAGTGTCCTTACCTGGATGTCAGAAAGAGAAAATGGCCCTGTGAGTTAGGAGACCTCTGCTTACGGGTATAGTGTGACTTAGCAAAGATGTGATGCTGAACAAAGACATGTTCCTCACCTAGAAGATGAGGAAGTGGCATCACCTGGTGGGTGTGCCACCTGCTTTCCAGGTATCAGGCTCAGAAATAATCCTTTCTCTCCAAGCACTGGACCTGGAAATCTCTGTGTAATTTTCACTTCCACTTATTCTTTCTACCCATATTGGCTCAGGGTAATGCTGGTTCTTGCTGCACTCTATCGTCTTCACACTTCAGAAATGTATTTTGTTCTCTGTTTAATTGTCTAAAACCTCCCAGACAGAATGTCTTCTCCAAACATTGGTACTGTTCTCGGCGAGGACATCGGTGTCTGGATCACTGCTGGGTCTTCTACGCAGCTGTGGTTTAACGTCAAGCTCAGCACATCTGTGTTTTGTGTTATTTTAATTTAGAGGCTGCTCACACATTGAACACTTTTTGAAGTCAGCATTGGTCATGAACACGTATTTATACCTAGAATAAAACTGAGCCAAGATAGGAAACATCTTTGCCAAGGGAAAGCAAATAACACCTCTCTCACCTGGACTAGTAAATGTCTGGGTACACAGCACTCTTTTGTTAGTAACAAAGGTTGAGCTGCAGGTAATCCTCCGGTTTCCCTTTATCTACACTGTGGGGATAAGTACTCAACATTTTGCAGTCAACTTGCATCCTCTGAATGCACGTTATTACATGTGAAACCCTGTAATTGGTGTTTTCACGTTGTTGCTAAAGCTCCTTACCAGCCCAGGTGAGGTGTGTTGTTATTTTCCCTTTGTACTCATAGAGAAACTGAGACTCAGAGAGAGAAAAAAATATTCCGTTTCATGAGAACCAACTCTGTGATGTTTGATGTGTAATCTGTCATTCCTTCCCTTGTAAACGTTGGAATAATTTCACTTCTAGATGAGTGACAGTAGCAAAATAATGGAGACCTCTGTGCCTTTTATACAGATTCATCATTGTATTTCACATGGTCTATCATCTGTTATCTGTGTATCTAAGTGTCTATTATATATCTATTTATCATCTACATATCTATTATCTATGTATCTATTATTTACCTACTTATCTATTATCTACCTATTATTTAGCTATCTAGTAGCTATCTTCTATCTATTATCTATCTATGTATCTATTATCTGTCATCTATGTATTATCTATGTATCTCTTGTCTATGTTTCTATTTATCTATCTAATTTTAACTATTTTATCTATTTTAACTAGTATTTAATCTATCTAATTTTCTCAAGCCATTTGAGTGTAAGTTGCATGCATCATATCGTTTATCCTTTAATACTTCAGAGTGTTTCTCAAGATCAAGGACACTTTCTAACATGACCACAATACAGTTATTAAATTCAGGGATTTTTAACATTGACACAATATTATTTATCAAAACTGTAGCCCATATTCCAGCTTTGCAGTTGTTCCAAAATGTGTTTTACAGAAATTTAGCCTCTGGCCCCGTATGCACGGTGAGTTGCCATGTCTCTTTAGACTCCTATCACCTGGGAGGGACCCTCAGCCTTTGTCTTTTATGCCATTTTTGGATACAGGCTAGTTATTTCTAGGATATCCTCTCAGTGTGTTTACTTGGTGTTTAGATAGTGCATGCTTGAGTGGTATTATTTTGTAAGTGACGTTGTGTCCTCAGGGGATCATATCACAGGGTTCATAAAGTTGGTTTGTCCCAGTATTGGTGATACTAATTTTGATTCCATTTCTCCTCTCAAAAGTACTATTTATTATTTAAATAACTTGTTAAAATATTTTGAGGCCAAGTAAATACCCCATTTCTCACTGAACTCGCACCCGCTAATTTTATTTTAATTTTCATTCATGGCATTTGCCCAAGGGCTTCACAGGTTGTGTACTGGTAAAGAACCTGTCTGCCAATGCAGGAGACACAGGAGACATGGGTTCAATCCCTGGGTCGGGAAGATGCCCTGTAGGAGGGCACGGCAACCCACTCCAGTATTCTTGCGTGAAAAATTCCGTGGACAGAGAAGCCTGGCTGTCTACAGTGCATGGGGTTGTAAAGAGTTGGACACAACTGAGTGACTAAGCACACACATCCCATCACGTATGCCTAAATCAATTACTACCACAACAAGTAAAATATGGTGATTTGTTTTCTTTTACATAACTTGAGGATCTGTTGTCAGGGCTGACTGTTTATGGAAGCTTTGAGAATTAGTGGTTATTAATGTCCATTCTGGGACACAAGTTGATAGTCATAGCTATTAGTGGAGAAGTTAGCTTTTGAACTTAGGACTTTTAACCAAGATGAGATATACATTTTACTCTTTAGAGGTTATTTGTAATTAATTATAACAGGGACACTTTATTTTATCTTTGGCTCTAGACTTCTTTGTGCAATAATTTGTCACCAGATGGACCACCACAGAGTTTAGTTTTGGTGGTCTTAAGGTGTGAACCCATTTCACGTTCTTACTGCTTGCCTATAAGGTGGGTCCAAGTGTTTTCCACTGCTGGGCACCTAGAGTCTACAGCCAGTAGGCATGGAATATGCATTCACTGCAAAATTAACGGCTGGGTCAACACTGCTTTGAAGTTGACCTCTGAGTGCAGCCCAGTGGAAAGCTTCTTAAAAGCTAAAAGCAAAGGAAATGCGTAACATTAAATTCCAACTTGTGGGAAAGTCCTCCTCCCTAACCAGGCTAGGGTTTGGTCTAATTCCACTCGACATGGGTTTCCTACCACTGCTGTATTCTGAGGGGACTTTGACAGGTGCTTGTGGGGTCAGTTAATGGGGAAACTGTGTTCCACTTATTGAGGGATGAAGTGAGTTTTTTTTTGTTGTTGGTTTGTGTATTTGTTCTTATATGATAGAGCCATCTAGGAGTGGAGATGACATGTCTTTGTTGTTGAAAGGCGAGTCAAATGTTGAGATCCAGGGGCAAGAGACGTCAGAGTGGAAGGAGAGACTAGGACGCGAGAAGTTCTAAAGCAAGGACTATTCATCAAAGACAGAAAGCACCAGAACTGAGGCCACAGGCGGCGTGCTGGTCTCAGGATTCTGCAGGGTGGGCAGGGAGGGCCCGGGGGAGCCCCAGCCCTAGGTTCAGGCCGGAAGCCTGTGTGGGGCCACATGATGTCAGCAGCGCCGGGCTTTCCGTGGAGACGTGTCGTTCCCGGACCTGGCAGTGCCATTGGCTTCGGAATTGGCAGCGGTGAGCTAATCTTGTCCCTCTTCTGCCAGTGAGGAGAAGTCAGGGGAATAAATGAGAGTGTGAGAAGGGGAAGGGAGTACTGTGAAACCCTTTGTGTCCTTGTGATGACCTTGAATTTCTAAGACTGAGTAGAGGAAAATGATTTTTATATGCTCGCCCAATTCCCTAAGGACCCTGGTGCTAATTCTAAGTGTGCAATGTGCGAGTCTCTGAGGTGCTTATACAAAAGAGTTTGCTGAACCCCAGTTGATGATAATATACTACATGGCTGTTGGTACTTCAAGGTAGCCATTTTTGAGGTTTCATTGTATCATTCATTTTCCTAGCTGCTGCTGCTAAGTTGCTTCAGTTGTGTCCGACTCTGTGCGACCCCATAGACAGCAGCCCACCAGGCTCCCCCATCCCTGGGATTCTCCAGGCAAGAACACCGGAGTGGGTTGCCATTTCCTTCTCCAATTCATGAAAGTGAAAAGTGAAAGTGAAGTCACTCAGTCATGTCCAACTCTTCGAGACCCCATGGACTGCAGCCCACCAGGCTCCTCTGTCCATGGGATTTTCCAGGCAAGAGTCCTGGAGTGGGGTACTGTTGCCTTCTCCATTTTCTAGCTGCAACACTCACAAAACAGATGACCACTTACAATTATCTGCTTTCCAGAGGTGTCCTGGGTATAGCACTACAGAAGCATGGACTCATTAGAGAACCTCCTTGGTACCCACATAGAGCAATAAAGACCTAGCAGAGATTTTGCTCTTTTTTTTAATGTAATATTTTCAGCTCAGTTTTCGCAAAATTCTGATGGTGCTCTCCTCTGTGTAAGGATGAGTGCATATTACCCTCACATGCCAGTGACCTCTTGGTTTTAGTTGGTCTGTGATTGTTCCTCCATTTGTAAGTGTTATGCAAATGGAAAGGGGCATTTTGAGATGTAAACTGTTAACAGATTTATTCAGCACAGGAGTTTCAGTGCCTTTACTTGCCTACCTGCAAGTGCAGATCTCTAGTCTCTAAGAGACTGGGAATTGTTAACAACAAGATCTCTTCCTCTACTGCTCTCTTTCTCTGTCTCCTGTTTCCTCCCTCCCTGTCTTTCTCTTAAAGCATCTATTGACTCTAGTGTTTCCAGCAACACAAACTTGGAATATCCGATGTAGACGCTGAAGGTAAAATTACTTAAAAGCTGGGAAGTGATGTCCAATTCATCCAGCACATGTGGACATCCCAACACTGTTCCGCCTGATTAAAAATGTCTAGAGAACATGAGATTTGCCAAACAAATGCCCCCAAACATGGAAGTGGATGACTGGAGGTGGAGGTGAGGGATGGGGCAGCTGGCGGCTGGGGAGGCAGGACTGGTCTGCGTCCATGTCTGACTGAGGCTGGGCATCCTGCATCGAGAGAGGCTGAAGTCTGTGCTGCCTCATCTCTCTCCTGATGGACTGTCTCCATGGAAACCTCCATGAGGTCAGCGCACTTGGGAGACTTGATATGGAACTAATGTTGTGATGCAAAGGGAAGGAATTAAATACTGAAATTTGAGCCCAAATTCTTTCTTATGCTATTTCTTTGTGCCAGAGCTTAGAGGAGCCGTGGGTATTGGTGCGTCCCTGGACCTGGCCTGCCCTTCCCTCCTCCCACTTGCTTCCCTCTTTGACTCATGAGATAGTCTTTTTCTGGAAATGGAGACCTAGTATAGGAATGAGAACAGCTTCTCTTTACCTTTGACTCCACTTCTAAAACAGGTAAGCTTGATTTGATCATGCTTGATTGCAGGCAGGTATATTTTTCCCTCTCAGGTGTTGTATCTGTAAATGTCTTCTCATCAGGGGCTGGCACGTGACTTTCCTTTGAAATCAGGCTTTCATGACAAAGTGAAACTTTTGCAAAAAGGAAATGTCTTTGTAGAGGGCTTGGCTACTTCTGCTGAAATGACAGAGAGTGAGAGAGTGCTCAGGTGAATGCCCGCTGGAATGGCAGGGGTGCCAGAGATGGCCACAGAGGTGCCACATGGTTCTGGGTTTCCTGATGCCAAGCAAACCTAGACAGCTTCGGTGAGCGTCACAGTGTCCAGGAGGAAGGCTGAAGCCAGCCACTGGCACCCCGAGGGTCTGCTGTATTTGTCTTGACATTTTGCTGCAGTCTCTGAAGTCCCTGTGACTGCATGTTGCTTTCCTAATAAAATAAAAGTTATTGTGAAGCAGCAACAGCAACCATAAATCACAAATCGAGGAGCACTGCTGTGCACTCAGTCCACCAGGCAGACAGCAATCTAAGGGGCCTCTCATATCCAGTCCCATCTTTGGGCAGGCTCCGAGGATTGAGAGCCGCCAGGGCTGGAGAATTGGCAGGATACAGCTTTCACCTAGGGCTTCCCAGGTGGCACTAGCGGTAAAGAACCTGCCCGCCAATGCAGGAGCCCTAAGAGACAAGGGTTCCATCCCTGGGTTGGGAAGATCCCCTGGAGGAGGAAATGACAACCCATTCCAGCATTCTTGCCTGGAAAATCCCATGGCAGAGGAGACTCATGGGCTATAGTCCATAGGGTCGCAAAAAGTCAGACATGACTGAAGCAGCTTAGCACACACCTATGCCCAGCTTTCAAAGTGCCTGGTGAGGAAGGAGGGAGCACAAGGCTGAAGGAACAGAGAATTGGTCAGGGAGTGCCCCAGAATCTCTGGTGGCCACGGAGCCCAGGGGAGACTCAGAGGACGGGTGGGTGACCCTGGCATGTGATGGGTACTCTTGGGTGGAGCAGTAGCCATGCCTTGGGTTTAGTCTGGATAGCCTTGAAAACTGAACCCAGACATATTCAGGAGATTAGTAACCTATGACAAAGTGTTGCTGAGTTCACAGAACATGACTAATAGAAATGACATATGAAGATGAATCTTCTTAACAGCTCCAAGAATTAAAAACATTACACCAAGAGTAAAAAAAAAAACAAAAAACTTCAGCAAAACCAATGAACGACCTTGCGGGGAAACACCATGTGTATTAAATTTGGATTCTGGAGTGTCACATATGCTCCATGGCCACAGGCCCAGCTCCTTGCTAAGCACGCTGTGGTTGACCAGGCAGGGGTCTTCTGTCCATCCTTGATATAGAACACTTTGGAGATGGAAGCCAGAGGCTGGGCTTCCCAAGTTTCTTCTTGTAAAACAGGCAATTGGGCATACAGCCAAGTCCAGCGACAGGGGTGCAGTGCTGCTGAAGGGTGACCAGGCCTGAAGGAGGTCCAGAGGTCCTGAAGACAGGTGTCATTTGTCACCTGCATGGGTGCAGGAGTTACACAGGGTCGGGGGCAGTGAAGGCCGGGGCCAAGCCCTGGGGCAGTTGAGAGCAATCCCACAGGAAGGATGTGCAGGGCCTGAGAGGAGAGGGGTTTGGAAGCAAGGTGGTGTCCTGGGCATGTTCTGTTTTGTTCTGTTTTTTACTTTCCTTTGCCAAATTCCTTGTGCCTGGTAGGGCTGTGAGCCTTAGCAACAACTCCCTTTATTCTTACACCTCAAGGATGGCATAAGACCCGGGCCTGGCCAGTCCCAGCATCCTGGTCCAGCGGGCAGGGAGCACATGAAACAGTCTTCAGAATCCCAGTCTAACGCACAGCGTGTTTGGCCTCAAGGTCCTTCATTGGCTTTGCTTTAAGTTTCTTCTATATCCTTCTTGGGGTAATATTTTTAATTCTTGGAACTGTTAAGAGGATTCATTAAAGCTAAGGATATAAAAATTAAAAATAAAACAAGCAAGGCCAATGTGTTTCAGCCCCTGAAATTTGGTCTTATTTCTTGTCTTTGTTTTTTTTTTTTTTTTTAACTGACCCATTGTCCAAGCACCTGGGACAGAGGTTATACGTTATCAGTGACTCTTTGTTAAATAAAAGGATACTGATATTGAATAATGATGAGATGGGGTGGCTAATCTGGAATAAGATGATGCAGAAGCTTCTAGGGACTATTTGACTACCATGTAGAAAAAGCTTTTTTTTTAAGTAGAATGGCGCTGCAGAGAAAATCAGAGAGAGGTGGGGAGGGAATAAGAGGGAGGGAAAGGGAGGGGAAGACAGACCTGGCATCCGTGAATCCCATTTCCAGCTGTAAGTCCTTCAAAGATCCTATCAACTCTGCCTCAGCATCCTTTCTGAGTGGGCAAGCAGAAAGTCCCTATTGGCTGTTCTAGTTCACTTTCTACTTTTTATTTAAAAGAGATGAGACAATGTTCCCAGGGGTCTCCTGGCCATATTGAGGAGGAAGTGATTCATACAGGGAAAGTGCCACCTCCACCCGTGGCTCAGATGTGACTGTCCGCAGCCCATGAGACAGCCACAGCCGGACCTGCAGCTTCCTAACCCCTGGGACCTTACAGTGTACTATTTTAAACACAAGTTCTCAGAAGTATTGGGGAAAGGCTTTCCATTTTATCAGGATTAGTTTATTGAAGGGCCAGAGATGAAGCAGGAGGGAAAGGGGCAGGGCATGACCTTGAGAAGAATGACACAGCCCAACGACATCAACTCGCTGTCCAATCACTCAGTCGTGTCTGACTCTTTGTGACCGCGTGAACCGCAGCACGCCAGGCTTCCTTATCCTTCACCATGTCCTGGAATTTGCTCAAACTCATGTCCATTGAGTCGGTGATGCCATCCAACCATCTCATCCTCTGTCGTCCCCTTCTCCTCCTGCCCTCATCTTTCCCATCATCAGGGTCTTTTCCAATGAGTCAGCTCTTCACACCAGGTGGTGAAAGCCTTGGAGCTTCAGCTTCGGTGCTTCCGGTTAGAACCACATTGGTCCAAGATGGTGGACAAGCTGACATTCACTAGATGTTAAGCCTCTTCATTGTAACACGTCAGCAAGCTAAATGACACACCTATGGGTGCCATGACAGTTCTGAGGTCAACCATCAAAGGCTAAAAAGTGAGTGGTAGCCCCATTCCTGGAAATCTCGGCCCCTTCCCAAAATAGTTGGAACACCCCTCCTGCTAATTAGCCTATGAGGTTACCTGCCCCTATAAAACTGACAGCTCCACACCCTGGTGCTGCTCTCTCCTTCTGAGGAGCCCACACTCTGTCTGTGGAGTATGTGTCTCTCTAAATAAATTCTTGCATATTGCTTTGTTTCTCATTGAATTCTTTATGTGATGAGGCATCAAGAACCCAAGTTTCATTAAGTCCTGAGGCCAGGTGTAATCTCAGTAATCTCAGGAAGACCATGGATTTTGGCCAGGTTCAAGTCCTGGCACATGGATTCAAGTCCCAATATAAGTTACATGGTTTAAGAGGGACCACCAGGATTTAGTCTAAAGATCTTGCTATGCCTCAAGAAACAAAACAAAACAAAAAAAAAATGGCCTTGAGAGGTGAATGTTCAGTTCAATCCCCAGATCAGCCCACAGTCTGGTGAAGGTGGCTATGACCAACGCGTTTACTGAGGAAGGCATGCGTTCTCCTGAAATGAAGAGCAATGGCCGAAAGACAGGGACGGGATGTTCACCAGCAACTGGCTAGACCTGATGACCGCTTGGTGGGTGGGACTGAGCCCTGCAGAGCAGAACAGGCAGGGCAGCGCAGCAAGGGACAGAGGCAAAGGACAGTCCTCCTTCTGGGCTGTTCCTTGCCACACAAGGTTGCAGTAGAGGCAAAAATTTCTCCGTTTGATGTTTTGTTTGTTTGTTCATTGTCCATCCTTAATTCATAATTAATAAAAGCCAAACGTGTGGGTGCACATAGGAGCTCCACCATGTGCTATGGAGATGGAGCCCCAGATGAAACCATTCAGGGCAGAAACAGGAGGCTGAATAGATGGTCTCAGAGTAACAACCCCCCACCCCAAGCTTCCCTGCTGGCTCTTTTTGCTCCCCTCTCTGTGCAGGCATGTCTCTGAGGGTCTGCATCTCTGTCCCTGAGGGATTTCTGCTCAGGTAACACTGACTGACATACTGAGTGAATTTATCTGGCCAGCACGCTTATAAACAATTATAAAATTGGACAATTAGGGTGGAATCTTGGAAAAATCAGAATGAAGGAGGGAGAAATGGGCTTTTCAAATTTCACAGCTGGAGCCAGGCCCTGATCTTGGTCATCCAGCCAGACGAATAGAGAAGAAAATCAAGAGGGTTTCCTTTAGCATTTATTCTGCTCCAGTGATTCCCATGCCACATCAACCCAGAAGGGTAATAAACACAACCTTATTCTAGAAAGGGGCCTCTTGCATGATGGCTAACTGAATGTCTTTGATTTTCTTTTAAATGCTTTCCCATATATGTCATCTGGCTTTATTGCTTGGCTTTGAAAGAAATGATGATATTTCTATCTGCAATGGTTTGAAAAGACATTGTTTGCAAGTAAGCAGATTGGCAGAGAGTGTTATCGCTTCCTGGTGAATGTGAAAGTCTTCTGGTGGGAGGTGAGGAGAATGACTCCTGTTCTCTGCAAGCATAATTGTGTGCTCACACTTGGCATGAAGGCAGGGGAGGCAAGGTGCACTCAGCCTTCAGACAGACAGTGATTCAATGGATGGAAATATCAATTTTTTTCCCCCTAGGGTTAATGTCTTTCATAACACATTCAGGGGCTTAGACTATATTTCAAATGAAAGACTTTTTTCTTCTTATTTCCAATTACATTTGGAAGAATTCCTTTGGCAATGCATTTTAGAAATATAGAGGAAAAATAACACAGGGATAATAGAGTTTCGAGTCAGGAGACACTCATCAGCTATATGATTGTGGATAATAGGATAGCATTTTGGGGACTTCCCTGGTGGTCTAGTGGTTAGGGCTCCAAGCTTCCGCTGCAGAGGGCACAGATGTGCCATGTGGTACAGTCAAACTAAGATTTAAAAATAGACAGAATTTTTACCTGTGAGATGGGCAGATTCAGACCTACCTCATGGGGCCTTTGTAGGGTTATCTGAAGAATGAAGCATTGGGACATAATTGTGAGGTCCAGTTAATGGGCTGGCTGTCAGTATTGATACAAAGGTACTGCCATTTTTAGCCATTCTGAAAGGCTGATTGTCTTGTGAAAAACGTGTAAACGTATTTGGATTCATATGTTGTGTATAAGGAGAAGGCAATGGCACCCCACTCCAGTACTCTTGCCTGGAAAATCCCATGGATGGAGGAGCCTGGTGGGCTGCAGTCCATGGGGTCGCTAAGAGTCGGACATGACTGAGCGACTTCACTTTCACTTTTCACTTTCATGCATTGGAGAAGGAAATGGCAACCCGCTCCAGTGTTCTTACCTGGAGAATCCCAGGGATGGTGGAGCCTGATGGGCTGCCGTCTGTGGGGTCACATGGAGTCGGACACGACTGAAGTGACTTAGCAGCAGCAGCAGCAGCTGTGTATAAGGTGGTTGTATAAGGCAGGGAAAAGTTGTGATTGTTATGATTTCCATCAAAGTAAGTTTGAGCTCCTTCCTAACATGAATCTTCACTTGTCAACTGTTCCACTGTGCCATAAGATGTGACTCTGGTTTCCCTGTAGAGGGAGAGGCTCTGGGAGAAAGGAGTTGTCAGTCTGAGAAGTAACATGTCATGACTACCAGCCAAAAGGATCTCCATCATTGAAACTTTGAGTGAACTTAAAGTAGACACTGAGCCCTTCCTCCCACACTGGTGGACAGGGCACCATGTTTACGAGTCCCTGTGTTGGGTCCTCCATGTCTGCAGTGGAGCTCAGAACCTGAGGATAATACAGAAGCCCTGCAGTCCTAGATCTGTGGAGGATTCCACACCTGCAATTGCCTTTACTCTTCAATCCTCTTTGCTCCTTTCTTTACAGACATTTACAGACTTCTCACATGTGACTCACACCATCACAGCTAACCTTTCCACTGTGCATGACAACCACATTTTTCTCTCTTCATCTTGGTTCCCGTACTCCTGAACCAAACTTAGATCCACTCACCTGCATACAGTAAAGCCAATCTACTGGCACTGGGTCGTGGTTAAGGAAAGTGCAGTGTTCATTGCAGGTACCAAGCAAGGAGTCTCCTTGATAGCTTTCAGGGAAAGGTTTTTTAAGACAGGATGAGTGGGGGGTTGCAGCGCATAATCAGCTCATGGACATTCTTCCGACTGGTTGGTGGTTAAGGTCAGGCTCATTAACCTTCCGGTTTCAATCTCTTTGAGGTCTATGTGCTTGTGGGCAGCATACAGTTAACTTCTCCCACCTGGTGGGAGTTTCAGTATCTGCAAAAGCTCAAAGGACATGGTTCATTATATTATCTATAGTCCTTGAGACAGAACTAATAGTCCTTGAATTTGTTTAATGACTAAATTATTATTATTATCTTGGTTAACTGTTCCCCTTGGCTTCTACATTTTCTCACTTCTCTGACCAAATTTATTCTTTGGATTTGGAGACCGTCTGGGAGGCTAAAGTTTTGCTAGAAACAGAGGCAGGCAGAGGACGACGGTGGGGTGGGGGTGGGGCCATCTGTCCCTGGAAGGGCCCTGCAGGGTTCTCCCTGCTGCTTTTATATGCTTCTCCCAGCTGCGTGTCTTAGTGGAAACTGGATTGCTTTTGAGAGCACCACTTCCCTAGGGGTCCTTTGGAGATGCCTGACCATGTGTCTCTACCCCATCTACACACAGCCTGGTGGGAAATGTGTTGTCCTCCTAGCGCCCCCCTTACAAACTCCAGGGGTTCTTCCCGCCTCTGCAAAGACCCCTTTTTCCCATTTCAGAGTGTCTTGCTGTTCACACTGTTTTCTGAACCCAGGGTAGGCGAGGCACAAGTAGGGAAGCTAGAAGAAAACTGCAAAAGTCTTAGGAACTGCAGACATGTTTATTTTCTGCAGGCTGGAGCAGCAGCAAAAGGGGTTTCTCAGGTGGGGCTTATACAGGTTTATAGAACAAAAGTGGTCCATGGCCAAATAAGTACATCATGACACGCATGCACAGTGGTATAAGTGATCTCAGCTGTTACATAACCATGCAAAGTCATTGTTTATAGGATGTGGGGCAAGGGCCCAAGGGCAAGAGGGCGTGCAGTGAGAGAGCATGACTGACGCCATCTTGGCTATGTGCTAATTTCCCACGCAGAGAGTCTGATATCCCTTCCTCCTCCCTGCCACCAAACACCCTAAAGTCATTTGCCTACATTTATTAAGGAGTCTGCAAAGGACCCCAGGCTTCTCACCCTGCACCATTAATGTCTACGGGAACTCATGTTCTTTACCTACTTAAATTCAGTAATTTTCATCTCTATTTTACTTCTGCCTCTCAGGACCATGGTTATCTTTGACCAAGTCATGGTCCAGAATTGCTCTCAGTGAACAAATCTCAAGGAGCCCTCTTAAACAGGCCTGCTCTCCAGCTAGAACCTGGCCAGGTCATGAATGATCTTCCAAGCTCCCTCCAGCAAACCGGTCCTCTCCACTCCTATCCAGGTTGATCTTGGTCTCCACGCCGATTGATGTTAGTAAAAATTCCCTCAGAGCTCAAAGCACTACTTTTCGTCCTCCCTGAGGTACAGTACTGTTCCAAACTTCTGGCACTTTCCTAATGTGTTGTCAGCCTCTTTTCATTCTGCATTCAATCAAAGACATTCTGAGAAAAGTGGTGAGGACACGTCAGAGTTCCCGTTTCAGAGTCACCTGTGTACTTAATGAGCAGAGCCTGCGGGGCTGACATAGGAAAACCATCTGTCTTTGCAGCCAGTCCGAATTGTCACCACCTGCACCACACACCCCACGCTCACCCAGGCAGATCCTCTGCTTTCTGGGCACCTCAGTCTAATCTTACCCACATAAAGACTCGAATTTCAGATTCAACATAATCTTGATTTCCTTCCTTTCCTTCCAGTACTGGGCGAGTTCTAGGGGGCTCAGTGTGGGGAGTGGACATAGCCTAGATGAGGTCATATCACCTGACGGCCGTGTCTCCTCCAGGATATCCTGTCTCCACACCTGCTTCCGGTCTGGTGACCGCCGAGCTTCCGGGCCCCTCTATGGAGGGCAGTCCTTTTCTGTTATGAATGAAAACTGTCACACGAGCCAAACCACTGGCTGGGTCACCTTCTCTCTCTCCTGCTCATTTGTATGTCAGTTCCATCCTTTCTGCAGGATTTCCAAAGCAGGTTTCCTTCCTTAAACTCTCCTTTGGCTTTTGGGGCTAAATGCTTGTTTTCTTTCTAGATTTTACATCATGGATACCCCAAAATGAAAAATATGAAGTTATTAATTTCTGGGCCTACCAAAACCATTCACCATCCAAATCCATCCAGTCCTCTCTGCTCTGACTTTTCCTGAGACAGAAACGCCCACTGGGACTCACCCCGTCGCTTAGGGTCCCATAGTGGGGTTAATTCGAGGTCACTTTGGGACCTGATCCTTCTTCTGTGCTGAATTCCTGTGGGTGGCCCCCAAACAGCCACATCCTGTCCTTCTCTGGTCCTTAGCATGGCTGTTGGGTTTGAGGGGTCTTGCCTCCTCTTTCCTCGGGGGCCTGGAGCCTGCCCTGAATTCACAGCCCTTCTCCTGAGTGGCCCTTCTTTTTTTTTTTCTACCATTTAATTAGAGCTTTCCTTTTCATCCAAGGCTGCTTCTTTCCTGACAACCAATGACAAAATCAAATTTCAGCCCAGTCTAGCCTCTCATGCTTTCCCAGGGAAGCAGGATTCCTGGAAATGTGTAAATTACACTCCCTTTCCAGAGCTTCTCTAGCTTTTGGTAATTATTTAATCTTATTAAAAAAGATCACACTTCTGTATAATCTGGTCTTTGTGTCATTATCTGCCCCTTTACAACGATTATCACTCCTTGATGACTGAGTCCTTAAAACCAAAAGACTGGCCTGTGGCATATTATTAATATGTATTTGTTTGCTTGTTTAACCACATCCTGCTGAGCCCTTGTGGATCAGCATGTCTGTGGACAAACCCAAAGATGGGGGTGGGTAGGCATGCTGCGTTCTCTGTAGACCTGATGAAAGCATCTGGGGCTCACCTGCGGAATTGGCATCTGGGCTGTGGTGGTTTGTAAGCCAGAGCTCAGTCTCTGCAGACCTCTGACAATGAACCAACATAGCTATTTAAAGTCTAAGCCTGCAGCCCTGACTGAAAAACACATTCAAGAGAATGAAAATAGTTCCCACACCAATGGCTCAAAAGCCCATTGTCTTTTTGAATCAAGCTTTAATCTAATTTTTCTCTTACTTCATAGGCTCAGGCTTGATAGAAATTGCTTGTCTGCAGTTTTAAAAGTTTGCACCTTTCAAAAATAGCCAGGGACCTCCTACAGCAACACGGATGGATCTAGAGACTGTCATACTGAGTGAAGTAAGTCAGAGAAGCTGAAATATCATATGACATCCTGATAAGTGGAATCTAAAAAGAAATGATACAAACGAATTTACTTACAAAACAGAGACAGACTCACAAACTTGGAAAATGAACTTATGACTGCTGGACAAACTGCTATATTTAAAATGGGCATACTGTACAGCCCTGGGGGCTCTGGTCTGTGTTATATGACAGCCTGGATGGGAGGGAGTTTGGGGGAGGATGAATGCATGAACGTACTTGCCATTGCAGGAGACAGAAGAGATGCGGGTTTGATCCCGGGTAAAGAATATCCCCTGGAGGAGGGCCTGGCAGCCCACTGCAGTGTTCTTGACTGGAGAATCCCATGGACAGAGGAACCTGGTGGGCTACAGTCCATGGGGTTGCAAAAGTCTGACACAACTGAAGGAACGTAGCATGCACGCATGACTGAGTCCCTTTGCTGTTCATCTGAAACTATCATAATACTGTTAATTGGCTATACCCCAATATGAAATAAAAAGTAAAAAAAAAAAAAAAAAAATAGCCAGAGATCTTTTACAGACACAACCAGGGACCTGGACACCTGGCCAAACCAGCTGCTGCAGCTTCTGCAGGAGGGCTACGCTCCTGGAGCTCCATGGGACATTGTTCTTCCAGGCCCGGCAGAGGCAGGCCAGCACCTCCTTATCTGCACCCTCGCGCAGCTCTGTGTAAGGAAAGGCTACTCTTCACTTTACAGTCCATGATCCCTGGGTTGAAGCCTACAGGGACACCTGAGCTGTACCCTGTTCCTGTCTGAGTTCAGAAACTCTCTGGAAGTCTGCTGACATTGGGAGAGGTGAGTTGGGGGCTCATGGTGGGAGTCCTGGGCTGACAGAAGCCGAGTTGGGCTCTGGGTCAGGTGGGCTTCCTCCTCCTCCTGCCCAGTTTGGCAGAACTGGAGGGGCATGTGCCCTCAGGACAGGTGATGCCTGCAGAGTGTCCATCACCTCCATGTTGTCCAGAGGGCTTTCATTGCCTCAAAGCCCTGGGACAGATGGAGGCCAGACCCAGAGGCCGTCATATTTTAACCCTCTATCCCCACATGGCAGAGGAAAGTGGACACTTGTTTGCTGCTCTTCTCCACAGGGCAGGTTCACCCTCATGTCTTCGGGGAGGGTGAGTAGGGAATGGGAGAAAGACCAGAGAGTTACCCTATGGGGTGAATTCTTCCCACTCATCAGTGTGAGCCAAGAGCATCTGCGTCCCTTGGGAGCTGCAAGCCTCATGTCCCACCCAGACATGTGGAACCAGAAATTCTGGGGTGCGGTCTGGCAGCCTTGCTTAACAGTCCTGCCAGACGAGGTCAGTGCACAGTCTAGGGGAGAGAGTGCGAACGGCCTTGGCACCGTTGACGTTTGGCCCAAATAAACCCTTGGTCTGTATATGTGTGTGTCTGTGCTCATGTGTGAGTGTGCACATGTGTACGTGTGTGTGTGTGTTCTGTGGGATGTTTAGCTGCAGCATCCCTGACATCCCCAAACATCTCCAGCCATGCCAAGTGTACCCAGGGCAGGGAAAATTGCCACCAGAGATTTCCTGGCTGAAACAGTGGTCCAGCAGAGAAGATGGAGAGGGAGGAACAGGAGGAGGGGGAGGAGAAGGGGAAGGAGGAGAAGAAATGTACTGGGAAGAAGCACAGAATTTAACAGTGGTTATTTCCAGTGGTGGGTCTTAGATGGTCTTTGCATAAAGAAACTTTTCTGTCTTCTCCAAATGTAAAAGTTGTATATTATTGGAGTGGGTTGTCATACCCTCCTCCAGGAGATCGTCCCAAGGCAGGGAACGAACCTGAGTCTTTTATGTCTCCTGCATTGGCAGGCAGGTTCTTCATCACTAGTGCCACTTGGGAAGTCCATTATTTTTACACTCCAAGAAATGCACATTTGAAAGGGTATTTGGATAACCTCCAGAAACGCCCAGACTCCTCTTGGTGGGCGTGCTGCTTTGAACCCTGAGCCCAGGTTTCTGCCCCGCCCTGTGACCCTGCAGCCTGTCAGGCAGTGCCCACCCAGGTTCTGAGATCCAACAGGATGCTGCGCTGTTCAACCAAGCACTGCCCTCCCCGCAAATGCTCCTGGGGCTGAATCATTCTCCAGCCTACAGCTCAGCAAGGACAGATGTGAGCTTCAGGATGGCCACTGCCCAGTGTCCCCCTGGAGGAGACACCATAAATGGCCTAAGATCCTAACGACAAGGCTGCATCTGTTCAGAACACATACAAGATGAATGTAGGACTCAAATTGCAAGTGTGAATGATCCTTCTAACCATCCTCATGGAGATGCTTAGCTCTCACCTCTGGCTCCACCAGCCTGGCCTGGATTTCCACCAGTTCCTTGGAACCTACTGGGGAGACTGTTGGAGATGTGAGCTCCCAGGTGTGTCCTTAGGATTTTCTGTATCTAAAAAACAGGAAGTTTTCATCTTTTAATTCTTTTAAGAATTTAAAAACTTAAATCATCTTGAGAGAATCCTGAGTATTAAACTGATATCATGACAGGAGTGACTGTCAATTTCTGTTTTGAAATAGGAACCAAGAAATATTGTTTCCAGCCAAGGTGTAGGGGTCTATGTGTGCCAGACTGAGCAATGTAACATCAATGTACAGGGATCCTGAAAAGCAGGTATCATAATGTCCATTTTACAGATGAGAACCATCTAGGTCAGAGACTTCAAGACATTCTCTCAGGGTCACACAGATAATCACGGAGAAGCTGGCCTGTCTGAGAAAAGTGTCTGTGATGTACACTTGGCAGATGGAGGAAAACAGAAGAATGTGTAAAAAGCTAGGGTTTGGGGTTCTTGTTAAGGAACCCCAAAGTGCTGCACCCTGTGTGAGCTCCTCAGAGAGAGACAAGGAGAATGGAGCTCCTTGTGAGAAAATGGTAGGGAAAGATCACAGGACTTCCTCAAGGTCTCCTGTCTGTGTCTCAGTCACCTCCGGCTGCTGTAACAATGTACCACGGCTGGCAGCTTAAACAGGAAACATTTATTTCTCACAGTTTTAGAGGCCAGAAACCCCCGGGCAATTCACTGGCAGATCCCATGTCTGGTGATAGGTTCATGTGTGTCATAGTTTAGATTCCACCTGTCAGGGGTACCACGGGATTCCTAGGTGGCACAATGGTAAAGAATCTGCCTGCCAGTGCAGGAGATGCAAGAGATGAAAGTTGGATCCCTGGGTCAAGCATACTCCCTGGAGTAGGAAATGGCAACCCACTCCAGCATTCTTAGCTGGAAAATTACATGGACAGAGAAGCCTGGATGCAGAGAGTCAGACACGACTGAGTGGCTGAGCACATAAGTAGAGAGAGCACGTAAGTTGACTGAGCGCGTAAGTAGTACCATATGGCATTTGTCTTTCTCTTTCTGACTTACTTCACTTAGTCCGATAATCCCCAGTTGCATCCATGTTGCTTCAAATGACATTAGTTTGTTCTCTGTATTTAGATACCATTTCTTCTCTAACCATTCCTCTGTCTGTGGACACTTAATGTGTTACCTATTGTGAATAGTGCTGCTTATGAACATGTTTTGGGATTAGAGTTTTGTCTCGATGTATGTCCAGGAGTGGGATTCCTGGATCATGTGGCAGTCCTATTTTAGCTTCCTGAGGAACTTCCATACTGTCCTCCACAATGGCTGCACCAACTTACGTTTCCACCCACAGTGCAGGGGGGGCTCCCTTTTTCCTTTGCCATACCCTCCCCAGCATTTGTTTTTTTTTAGACTTTGATGATGGTCATTCTTACAGGTGTGAGGTGGTACCTCACTGTGGTTTTGATTTGCATGTCTCTGATAATTAGTGCTATTGAGCATATGCCTCTGTTTTTTCTGTGCTAGTATAAAGAAACTTTTAAGACCTGTGACCTGACCATAGTGCTTTTAGAACCCTGGGAGGAAAATAAGAGGCTGCACACATTCTAGGAGACTCCAGCTTGCTTTTTTCTGGTGAGAAATACATCTCTAATCTTTAAATGCAGGGCATTTTATTAGAGACAGCACTCAAAACCTCTCTCCATGAGCCGTCCTGTCCAGGAACACTGGAGCAGGCTCTGCTTCTCCTGGGGAAGCCTGTGGTTTGAGGGATGGTCATCTGGGCTGCTTGGCCTGGAGGTGCCATCCTAAATTAGCCAGATCCTGGGGGTAGCATTGATTCCTGCAGGTAAAATGTAGTGGGAACTCAGCCCACGTCAATTATGTGACATATCTCCATTCAGAATGAGGCACATTACCCTCCCAGCTCTGGCCCCACTGAAAACTTAACCAACAGAGCCAGCTCCCCAGTATTGGCGTTTTTGCCACTAGAGGATAATTTGATAAACAAGACTCATGGTAATGGCTTTCCTGGAGGCTCAGCAGGTAAAGAATCTGCCTGCAACATAGCAGTGGGGAGAGACACAGTTTTGATCCCTGATTGGGATGATCCTCTGTAGAAAGAAATGGCAACTCCCTCCAGTATTCTTGCCTGGAGAATCCCATGGACAGAGGGGCCTGGTGGGCTACAGTCCATGGAGGGTCACAAAGAGTCGGACATGACTGAAGTGACTGAGAATGCACACACACACCAATGGTAAGTGTTCTTGTCTGTTCAGGCTGTGTAATTAGATACCGTAATCTGGGTGCCTTAAGAAACATTTCTCACACCTCTGGAAGCTGGAAGTCCAAGGTCAAGGTGCAGGTCAGTTCAGTTCCTGGTGGCTTGCAGACTACAGCCTTCTGGCTGTGTCTTCATATGGCTGAGTGAGAGAGAGCTCCAGTCTGTGTCTCATCTCCCAGGGGCACTAACCCCATTGTGGCTGCCCTCCTCATGACCTCATCTAAACCTAATCACCTCCCAAGAGCCCCTCCTCCTACTATCATCACACTGGGGGTTGGAGCTTTAATGTATGGATTTGGGGGGACACAGACATGAAGTCCATAAAGTAAGAATTGAAGAGGAAGTGGTTTCCAGCTCAATATAAGAATTCATTTTCAAAAGGTGATTTTACCTAGTCATTCATTTCATACACGATATTAAGTGAATGCAGAATGCAAAGCATTGGGCTCAGACCTGGGAACACAGTGGTGGTGAAGATCGCCTGGACCTGCTTAAAGTCTAAGTGAGATAGAAACCCCAACCAAGTTCAGAAGTCTTGTTTGTTTGCTGCTGTGATGAATCTGTGCAGCGGCAGCGCAGAGAGCTCTGAGAGTTTGTGATGGGGGCTCCTGACCTGCTGATAAGTTCAGGAAATGCTTCCCAGAACAAGTCGTCTTTGAGAAGAATCTTGGGGAGAAGGATGTCTCAGGCGACGAGGTCTCCCTGCCGAGTAGGAAGGGGCACAGGGCATTCTAAGAACTGAAAAAAGCCAGTTACTTTAAAAAACAAAAAAGGAACGAATCCCCTGTGGGGTGAAGAATAGCCCATCCTTGGAAATTCTCAAACAGACTGGGTGAGAGGTTTATAAAGAAATTTACACATGGCTTGTACAGTATATTCCAATTTTAAGACCCATGAATTCCTTGATCTGAATAAGTCATACTCCAAATTATAAATTTCAAGGTAATGCTACAGTTCCAGGAAAATCTTATCAGTGATAAATAGTTGGAATGATCTCTTCATTCATTTCCTCCAAAAATATTACTCTATTTCCACTATACCTCATACTTCGATGGAAAGGAAATGGCCTAGGCCCAGAGTTTCTGAGCCCACATAACTCAGGATGACTGTGGTGGTCCTGATTGTGGGGGACCCAGGTCGAAGAAGGAGGGAGGCCAGCCACAGCCTCAGAGGGGCTAGTGAGGAGTCAGAGGAGAGCTCAAGCTTGACCTGGGCCTTGAAAGGAGCTTCTCAGGTAGAGAAGGAGCACGGAGGGCGTGCAAGTCCCCGAGAGCACAGGAGATGCTGCGGGGGCTGCCAGTGCCCAGGTGCGGCTGCGCACCGCGGGGCGGGACAGGCCACTCCTTGTACCTGCCTGAACCCGACTGTGTATTCATCGTCCCTGCCTGTCAAGCGGACAGCTTGTCTGGGAAGATGAGAGGCCTTTCTTGCGGTGCCTAGTGGTGGTCCGTGAATGAACGGCCCGGTGCAGAGCTGTAAGAAACAGCATCTAGAGTGGGCTCAACAGGGATGCTAAGAACAAGGGCTTTGCCTATGGTGTGTGCATAATACTGTGGATTACGACATTGTTCCTTTTGGCAGATGTGTCTAGAGATTGTGAGAAGACTAGTGTCAGGGTTTCAGATGCAGGTGGGGGAACAATTAGATTTCCACAGTCTGGGTGAGGACAGACACAGGGCCAGGCTGAGGCAACAAGTGGCCCAGGGAAGCAAAGTGGGATGCAGAGATGCTTCTGAGTTAGGATCTCGGGCATTTGTGCCACGTACTATATTTCTATTTTTAGATCCTGGCACGATACTGGCTTCTTTGCAAAAAGGACTGTGTTGTTTACTAATTGTCAGCTTCAGGTACATTCTGCATCATCTGCATTGCTGAGTAAACACATGTCCTTTCAGACAATATAATGGTCTCATTGTCAGGCCAGAAAGACCTGCCAAGTCTAATCTGACACAACGTAATAGGCTTGGCCTTCCTGTTTCTCTCCTCCACACATGCCCATGTCACTTAAGCAGCTGTGTGTTACACCTACTGGCATTCCTACACATGAAAGACAGAGCTGCTCATTGTTGCAAAGATTAAAACCTCAGTAACAGTGATGTGGCTTCGCTTAAAACTTTAAATCAAAGCCTTCATGTAATGAGATGGCCAAGGCCAAGGCTCTGACCCATGTTCAAACCCTAGTTTTGATGTGCAGGTATAACCTGAGTGTGCTGGGATGGTCCTGCAGAGAGACGGTGGCTGGCTGATCACAGACATGAGCTCCAAAGTAACCGGGATACAGTGAGATTTAACTGGAAGTAGAAGAGGTAGAGAGAGCTGTAGTCTGGGGAAATGAATAATAACAAAACATGGCATGTGGTAGATTACTGAAATGAGCCTGAAATCGTAAACAATGTGTCTCCTGAGAGGCGATACACTCTGCCTCCCGGGTTCACGTGGCCGTGTGGTAACGTTCTTTTTATTCTACTGCCAATTTCTATTTTTTTTTTGTAACAGTTTTATTGAGATAAATTTACCTGCCCCCCACCCCCCCAGTTCTTTTAAAGTGCAAAGATTAGTGGTTTGGGGCATATCCACAGGACTGTGAAACCATCATTACTATCTAACTTAAAAAAAATTGTTGTTTGTTGATTAGTTGCTAAGTCGTGTCTGACTTTTGTGACTCCATGGACTATAACCCACCAGGCTCCTCTGTCCATGGGATTTCCCAGGCAAGCATACCGGAGCAAGTTCCCCGTTTTCCAGGGATTCTTCCCTACTGAGGGATCAAACTTGCTTCTCTTTCATTGGCAGGCAGATTCTTTACCACTGAGCCACCAGGGAAGCCTCTCAAAAGAAACACAGCACCCATTTGTTCTTTCAGCTCTGCAACCACTACTTTACTTATGTCTCTGGAAAGTTTACCTATTCTGGACATTTCATATGTTGGAATCATACAGTGTGTAAACTTTTACATCTAGTCTAAGTCAAAGATTTTAGATTTATCCATGTTGTAGCATGAATTATTCCATTCTTCTTTATGGCTGAATAATATTCCACTGTAGAGACATAACATGTGTTTACCCATTCCTAAGTTGAAAGACATTTGTATGGTTTATACTTTTTGATGAATAATGCTGCTGCTGCTGCTGCTGCTAAGTCGCTTCAGTTGTGTCTGACTCTGTGCGACCCCATAGACGGCAGCCCACCAGGCTCCCCCGTCCCTGGGATTCTCCAGGCAAGAACACTGGAGTGGGTTGCCATTTCCTTCTCCAATGCATGAAAGTGAAAAGTGAAAGTGAAGTTGCTCAGTCGTGTCCGACTCTTTATGACCCCATGGACTGCAGCCTACCAGGCTACTCCGTCCATGGGATTTTCCAGGCAAGAGTACTGGAGTGGGGTGCCATTGCCTTCTAATGCTACTTTAAATATTTGTGTACAAATATTTGTGTGGATACATGGAGAAGGGGACAACAGAGGATGAGATGGCTGGATGGCATCACCGACTCGATGGACGTGAGTTTGAGTGAACTCCGGGAGTTGGTGATGGACAGGGAGGCCTGGCGTGCTGCAATTCATGGGGTCACAAAGAGTCTCTTGCCTGGAGAATCCCAGGGATGGCAGAGCCTGGTGGGCTGCCATCTATGGGGTCACACAGAGTCAGACATGACTGAAGTGACCTAGCAGCAGCAGCAGCAGCAGCAGCAGCAGAGCAACTGAACTGAACTGACATGCTTATTTCAGGCATATACCAAGGAATGGAATTTCTGGGTCATATGGAAGCTCTATGTTTTACATCTTCAGGAACTGCCAAACTGTTCCCCAATGTGGTGCATCATATTACAACACCATCAGCAATGTATAATGATTTCACTTTCTCTGTATCCTCACTAACAATTGTTATTATCTATCTTTTTTATTTTAGCCATTCTAGTGGATGTGAAGTGGTATGTCATTGTGATTTGCACTTCCTTAATCACTAATGACTTTGAACTTTTCTACTTACATCTTCATACACACATACAAACACACACATACATATATATCTTCTTTAGAGATATATGTACTCAAAAATTGAAACATTTAAAATTAGGTCATTTGTATTTTTGTTCTTGAGTTATAACTTTCTATAATATTCTGTAAAGAGGATGCTATCAAATATATGATTTTCAAATATTGAGTTTGTCAAAAAGTTCCTTCGAGTTTTTTCATAACATCTTACAAAAATCCAAACAAACTTTTTGACCAACACAATGCTTTCTTCCATTCTATGTGTTTCACTTTCTCCATAGTGTCCTTTGAAGCACAAACATTGTAAATTTTGAAGAGGTCCAATGTATCTTTAAAAGAAGATTGCTCATGCTTTTAAAGTCATATCCACAAAAGAAATTTTCTAACCCAAGCTTATAAAGATTTACTTCTTTGTTTTCTTCTAGACTTTTTGTAGTTTTAATTTTTATAGTTAGGTCTTTGATCCATTTGAATTACTTTTGTGTACAGTGTGAGATCAGGGTCTAGCTTCATTGTTTTCGCTTGTGTAATCCAGCTTTCACATCATTTGTTGAAAGGATCATTCTTTCCTCATCGATTTGTATTCACATCTTGTTGAAAAAAATCAATAGACTGTAAATATAGGGCTTGCTTTGAATTTAGTTTTTTTTTCAGTTTTATTAAGAGGGGTAGTTAGATTATTAATTTGAGATCTTTCTTCTTTTTTGAATTATGTTTACAGTCAAAAATTTCCCTTTAAGCACATCTTTAGTTGATCTCCATAAATTTTAGCATTTTTTTCACTTACCTCTAAGTATTTTCTTTTTCTTGTGACTTCTTTGGGCCACTGATTTTCACATATTTTAAAGATTTCCACATTTTTAATTATTGATTTCTAATATAATTCCACTGTCATCAGAGAACACACATTTTAGGTTTTCCATCATTTTATATTTACTGAAGCTTGTTTTATGTCCTAGCATATGGTCTAGCCAGGAGAATGATGTACATTTGAGAGGAACATGTATTCTGCTGCGGTTCTATCTGCTGGGCTAGTTGGTGTTGTTCAAACCTATTATTTCCTTGTTGATCTTCTATCTAGTTGTTGTGTATATTTGAAAGCAGAGTATTGGAGCCTCCAGTTACTGTTGAACTGTTTATTTTTCCCTTCTTTTCTATCAGTTTTGTTTCATGTATTTTAAAGCTAAGTAAGGATATATTTCATGTATTTTAAGGATATGTTTAAAATGACCATATCTGATGAATTGACTGCTACCCTCTGCAGCCCTTGTCGGGCAGTCAGAGGCAAGCATAATTTAGGTTCAAGAATACATGTTTCCTATCCTTCTCTGCTGAGTGGAGCTCACCAATTGCTTTTAATTGTTCATCAGTAGATATAGCCCCACTTGTTAGCGGAAAAGCCAGTGCAGATGCTGGGAAAAAGGAACTGAGTCTTGAAGATGAAAAGAGTGTAACAGGAGGAGGGTTACAATGATGGCAAGGCTACAGAGACTCTCAGGACAAGATCTTGGAGGTGCTAAGATGTTCGATACAGGATGTCAGGTTTTATTCTGAAACCTTGGGGGCTCCAGAGGAGGATTTTACATAGACATGTAATAACATGTCTGCAAGACACTAAATTCATTCTTCTGCCAATTTGGAGAGATCCAGGCTGTAAAAGACCAGGAAAGTTAAAAGTCTGTTGGAATAAACAAAGGAGAAATGATGAAAGGTTGAGTTATGGTGGTTCAAGTAAAACAAAACAGTACAGAGCTCTGAGAGACCTGCAGTTTACAAGATCTTGGTAATTGTATGAGATAGCGAAAAGGAGGAAAGAAAAATAAATCCAGATTTACACCCTTAGTAAAGTGGGTTCAATTCAATAAGGTAGACCCCATAAAAACAAGGTCATAGCTTTTCAAGGGAAATTGATGAGATTGAAGAGCCTCTGCAGCATCCAAAGAGAGATGTCCACTAAACTGTTGCATGTTAAAGTTGGGAGCTCAAGAGATAAATCTGGAGTGGGTGCATTTATTTAGGATGTATTTTCATATAAAGTATGAAGCCAAGGTACAAGAAATTAGATAGGGGACCATCTATGCGGAGATGAAAGAGTGTCTGAGAGATGGCTTTGGTGGAAAATCAGTGTTAGAGACAGGAAAGAGAAAAGAAACCCAAGGAAGATCCTGAAAAATCACAATCAGTAGAAGTCTCTCTGCCTTCCCCTCTGGCTCTACAGCACAGGACACACACAATCAGTGTTGTGCTGGTCACCATTGTCCAGCCAGCACCCCCAGGAGCTCATTAAATCCCAGGAAAGCTGCTACAGTGTTTGGAATCGAATTCTTGCTTTTCACAGATGCTGAGTTAAATGGCTTACAAGCCTATGGAATATGCATCATGGGTGCTAATTAAACACATATTCAGTAAGATAACATTGTTTTGACATTGATACAACATCCCTTAGTCCTCCTGAATTTGGGACCATTGACCATACTAGCCTAGGCCTGGAATCAGTATCTTTTCCTTCTTTAAGAATCCTCCTTAGGGCCCTTTAAGATTATTGCTCCCAGGAATATAGTTTAGTGATTTTATGTTTAGGTAATCTTCATCATATTCCTACTGTGTTTTTAATGGAATAATAAATATTCAAGATATAAATGAACATATGAAAAATATTAAGAAGAGTAACTATATCAAAGCCAACAGTTAACAAACAGTCGCTATTTTATCATCTTATCTGAGGCTCACCAAGCCTTGAGAAGCAGAGAGACTGGGTGGAATGGTGTTATGGGGTTACTACCCATGCCACTTCTACTAACATGTCCATGACAAACGTTTCTCTGTAAAGCACTCAGTGGACCAACAGACCCAACTGAGGGGCCAGTGCAGGGCCCGAGGAGCCATGGGGTGAGGGACATGTTGCGGAGTTGCAGGGCTCAGCTCTCCCAGGAAATCCCAAGCATAGTGATGTGCAGTCCTTCTGAAGGAGGCCTGTTTAGGGGGAGCAGACACTGGGTGTTCTCTTACCCAGAATCAGCCCTGCCTCTCAAAGTGGGTGCTGGCTCCCAGACTACAGCATTGCGTCCTGATGAGCGGGCACCCTGCCCTCAGCCATTCCTCTCTTCTGGAACTTTTTGGTCTCGTGTCAAGATCACTTGCAATGTCTCCAACACCTTCAGATGAAGTGTCCTGGTTGATGGGTGTGGTTAGATACACACAGTAAACATAGCCTGGTTGGATGTCAACCCTGTGTTTTAGCAGAGGATTCAGCAGTTATGGGTAGGGGGCTATGTTTCTAAATTTTACCCATCCTCCTCCTCCCTCCAAGCAATGTGAAAAAGGGAAAGAAAGTTCATATTGGGTTGGCAGATTTAAAACACACAACGAGTGCTTATTTGGGCAGAAGAACAACTATGTGAATGGGTTTGGTACCGAATGGAATTGAAACTGCCTCTTGGATTTGATCCAGTTGGAGACACTGCTCTGTTTTTCTGTCCTGCAGCCCTCAGGGATCTTCTGTTTACCCACAGACTCAGCATTTCCCATTTGACTGCTCTCTGGGGTTCAGGATGGTTGGTGGGGATTCCTCATCTCACCGAGGCTACAACACAAGCATTTGCCAGCAGGGCCAGGACTCCCTGTGACCTCAGCCTTGGGGGGCTGGGGGTGCTCAGGACCCAGCCTCACTCTGGCCACCAGCCCACACGTGACAGCCAACCAATTGGTGAAAGTGCTGAAGCAGATTTGCAGCCGACTCTGCCCTGTGCTCATTAAGTGAGAGATAGAACTTAATGAGAGTGGAAAGATGGTTAGCAGGCAGAGTGAGGAAATTCCCAGGAAATAAATGGCTCTTAATGGAAACAGGAGCCTGGTGGGCTACAGTCCATGGGGTTGCAAAGACTCAGACACGACTGAGTGACTGAGCATGCACACACAATATAAACCGATTTACAGAGAAAGCGGGAAGACAATCCAAGTGTTGATGTGTTCATAAACTTGGGGATTTCTGAAAGTCTTGGGACCTAGCCTTTGTGGATGTCAAAAAATTATCTTAGGGAGAAGTTAATGTACCCTGAACTGTCTGGTTTTCTTATCCAATCTTGTAAGTATAGAAATTCTCAACAAATTCTCCTCCATTGTAGTAAATCCTGAGTTGAAGAGCTCCCCAGGGCTGCCTTTCGTGCTGTGGGGTGGGCTGGTCGTGCTTACGTCGCTGTGCAGCGCATGCTGCAGGGTGGGCACACGGCCGCCTCTCCTGACACGGACGGTCTGCACACGGATCTGTGTCTGGTGTGCAGCCTGCCACCCAGGGTGCAAAGGAAGATGCGGTGCTGCTGGAGCCTGGAAGGGCAGGAGGACTGGTGCAGCCTAGGTGCCCACTGTCCTGACCACCAGTTTTCAGAGGCATCCAACCAGGTTGCCCACCTGACTGTCTCAGGGACCTGCCCTAACTTTCCAAAACCAGTTCCTGACACCTTCCCACACACATGCTTTTCTCTGATAACGCCCCAGGACCTGGTCACATTTGAATGCAGCCTCTTGTCATAGAGCCTCAGCCTGACCCTTGTTCCCTCCAGTTTAGTGTTCTTACACCGGCTTCTCAGCTCTCTGCTGGTTTTGTGCTCAGGACCAACAAAATCCTCCAGTGAGAGCAATTTATCCTCTGTCACTGCATTTCTCAGCTTAGCAAAACTCCATTTTGAAAATAGTATAAATATTAAGTAACCTGGGTTTACATAAGTAAATTATAGCATACTATATAGTCATTAAAACTCTAATAACTGGGTCAGAATCTGAAAAAGGGTAAAGTAAAACAAAAGGGATTGCATATGCATTTTGGAAAGACTATATGTACCTGTGGATACACTTACAAAGGCAAGTAAAAGTCATTTCTTGGCTAGAGTGGTGAAGTTACAGGAGAACATCTAAATTTTCTTTTTTAATATTCTGATTAGCAAACATGTGAGAAAGACAATTATTGCAGGCCATGGAGTTCTTGTTTAGTGTCACTGGCCCAGTGTTGTGAACTAGACTGTGTGTGACGATGTGATAAGTCCATGCTGCTCCTTTCCGACTGGCTGGCTCCTTCTGTCCACTCTCATATTCAGTTAAACCAGAGAGTAGGAGCTGTTAGTATATAGAAATGCAACAGATTTCTGTGTATTAATTTTGTATCCTTCAAAGTTACTGAATTCATTTTGATGAGCTCCAGTAGCTTTCTGGCGGCATCTTTAGGATTTTCTATATATAGTATCATGGCATCTTCAAACAGTGAGAATTTTACTTCTTTTCCAATTTGGATTCCTCTTACCTCCTTTTCTTCTCTGATTGCCATGCTTAGGACTTCTAAAACTACGTGGAATAAAAAGTGGTGGAGTGGACATCCTTGCCTTGCTCCTGATCATAGAGGAAATATTTTTAGCTTTCCACCATTGAAAATTATGTTTGCCATGCGTTTGTCATATATGGTCTTTATTACTTTGAGATAGGTTCCCTCTAGGCCCACTTTCTGGGGAGTTTTTACAATAAATGGATGCTGAATTTTATCAAAAGCTTTGTCTTCATCTATTGAGATGATGGAAACAGAGGGTAGAAGGTCATGCTGCATTTTGGGGAGGTGTTGAGTCTCTGAAAGAGTCAGTATCAAACTCCTAAAGAGACAGGACCTCTCACTTTCTGGGCCCGATCATGAACTTCCCTCTCTGAGTAGCCACACTGCTTCTTTCTCCCCATGGTGCTGATTAAAATCCTGTTGTTTATATGTGGAATCTAAAATAATAGTGCAATTGAACTTACTTATAAAACAGAAATAGAGTCACAGATGTAGAAAACAAACTTAGAGTTACCAGGGGGAAAAGTAGGCAAAGGGATAAATTGGGAGATTGGGATTGACATATACACACTAGTGAAAGTGAAGTCGCTCAGTTGTGTCTGACTCTTTGTGACCCCGTGGACTGTAGCCCACCAGGCTCCTCCATCCATGGAATTCTTCAGGCAATACTGGAGTGGGTTGCCATTTCCTTCCCCACATATACACACTACTATATATAAAATAGATAACTAACAAGGACCTACTGTATAGCAGAGGGAACGCTACTCAATACTCTATAATGACTTGTATCGGAAAAGAATCTAAAAAAGAGTGGGTATATGTATCAGTCAGTCAGTTCAGTCACTCAGTTGTGTCCAACTCCTTATGACCCCATGAATCGCAGCACGCCAAGCCTCCCTGTCCATCACCAACTCCCAGAGTCCACTCAAACTCATGTCCATTGAGTCAGTGATGCCATCAACCATCTCATCCTCTGTCATCCCCTTCTCCTCCTGCCTTCTATCTTTCCCAGCATCAGGGTCTTTTCAAATGAGTCAGCTCTTCACATCAGGTGGCCAAAGTATTGGAGTTTCAGCTTCAACATTAGTCCTTCCAATGAACACCCAGGACTGATCTCCTTTAGGATGGACTGGTTGGATCTCCTTGCAGTCCAACGGACTCTCAAGAGTCTTCTCCAACACCACAGTTCAAAAGCATCAATTCTTCAGTGCTCAGCTTTCTTTACAGTCCAACTCTCACATCCAAACATGACCACTGGAAAAACCATAGCCTTGACTAGACGGACCTTTGTTGGCAAAGTAATGTCTCTGCTTTTGAATATGCTGTCTTGCTTGGTCATAACTTTCCTTTCAAAGAGTAAGAATCTTTTAATTTCATGGCTGCAGTCACCATCTGCAGTGATTTTTGAGCCCCCCAAAATAAAGGCTGCCACTATTTCCACTGTTTCTCCATCTATTTGCCGTGAAGTGGTGGGATTGGGTGCCATGATCTTAGTTTTCTGAATGTTGAGCTTTAAGCCAACTTTTTCACTCTCTTTCACTTTCATCAAGAGGCTCTTTAGTTCCTCTTCACTTTCTACCATAAGGGTGGTGTCATCTGCATATCTGAGGTTCTTGATATTTCTCCCAGCAATCTTGATTCCAGCTTGTGCTTTATCCAGCCCGTGCTTCATCCAGCTCAGCGTTTCTCATGATGTACTCTGCATAGAAGTTAAATGAGCAGGGTGACAATATACAGCCTTGACATACTGCTTTCCTGATTTGGAACCAGTCTGTTGTTCCATGTCCAGTTCTAACTGTTGCTTCCTGACCTGCATACAGATTTCTCAAGAGGCAGGTCTGGTGGTCTGGTATTCCCATCTCTTTCAGAATTTTCCACAGTTTATAGTGAAAATAAACTGTGTATATGTAGATATATAACTAAATCACTTTGCTGTTTAGCAGAAACTAACAGACTATTGCAAATCAATTATATAAACTAAGAATAAAATGAAATTAAATAAAAACCTGATTCCCCTTCCCATCTTCACTCACCCCCTCATTTTACCTTCTTCCTGAAACATGGAGCACATTTTTCTTCTTTTAACCAGTGCTTATTGATTGTAATGTTAAACCAGGCCATTATGACTTTCTGTTCAAAACATTATCTTTTAAAACTCGCTGCCCTTTCTGGTTTCTTTTGCTTTGAGAGCATTGTTTTAATAGAGTATTATTCCCTGGATGGGTACTTCAATTGGAAATTTCTTCAGAAAAAGAGCAGCCCCCTTCTTCCTGAGTCCGTGCTAGGCTGCAGCATCTGTCAAAGGATCTCAGTTCCACTGATGCGATCCACTGACCCTGTGAACACATGTCCAGCGCTGGCGGCTTGTCAGCATTCATGTTGGGCCCTTGCCCTTTACCTTGTAAGCCCTTAGGTCACTCTGGGCCCTGGTGGGGACTTCTCATGGTTGCCAAGTGTCTTACTTTCCTCAATCCCCGTATTAATTGAAAATAAATCTTTTCAATTAAAAATTCATGCATTTTTCAGCTCAGGGACATTTTTTTCTATTGTTATTTCTTTACTTTTCCTTGTTACTCTTCTGTTCTCTTTTCTGAAGCCCTGTTATTATTTACAAATTATGTCTCTCCTTGCTGCCACTGAATTATCACCAGGAAGCTTGGGGGAAATGCAGAATCCCAGGCCCCAGCCCTGACCTCCTGCTTCAGAATCTGCTTCATCCCAAGACTCTGGGGCTCTGTGTCCACATTAAAATTAGGTTGAAAAGAATCAGCTTTGCCCTCACATTGCTTGGATGTTTGAATCAGGTTGAACTGTTTAGATGTTTGCCCAATACCAAGTGGAGTTCACTAGTCTTTCAAAGGCAAATAATAAAAGGACCGACCTCACAGGCTCGTTTCAAGAGTAATCAAGTGAATGTGTGTAAAGTGCTCATAACAGTGCCTTATGTGTGAGTGCTAGATAAGCATTTACTAAAGAAGTGAAAACGATTGTGCTTCTCAGTATGCTTAGCTCTGTTGTGAAGGAGTATCCCCTTTGGCCCTCCTGATTACAAATTCTTGATTCACCACTGTTGATTCTGTTTTCCAGTTCCTTTATTACATTTAAGGAATCAGAAATAATGTTTTGCAATATCTTCTTATAGATGGGCTTCTCAACTTGGCTTAAACATTAGACTCTGAGGGGAGCCTTTAAAACTTCTGACACTCACACTGCATTCCACACCAACAGAGTCAGAACACCTGAGGAAGCGACCTGGAATTTTTTTAGGATGCCTCTTGGGGGCAGGGGAGTGGGTAGTGGGACTCCTGCTGCAGGGCTCTCCTTTTGTCCTGCTCTGATCTCTTGGGTGTCTGGCTCCCTGCAGTTTAATGAGCCCAGTAGGACTTGGGCTTTCTCTTCCCCTCTGCATCTTTGCTCAGGCTACTGCGGTCTTTGGGGTAGGGGTGAGTTCAAGGGGAAACTAAGCTAATTTTTCATGTTTTCTTCCTAGCTGAAGGGGCAAAAAACAGGTTCTTATGAGCTCATAGACTGAATTTTATATATATATATATAATTTATGTATTTATTTTATTTTTTGGATGCACTTGGTCTTCACTGCTGTGTGCGGGCTTTCTCTTGTTCTGGTGAGTTGGGGCTACTCTTCATTGCTATGCATGGACTTCTCATTGCAGTGACTTCTCTTGTTCTGGGGCACAGGCTCTAGGCACAGGGCCTTCACTAGTTGCAAATAGGCTACTTTTTTTTTTTTATTCATTTTTGCTTTCTGATTCAGAGGCATGAGTGTGACTCACGTGATTCCAAGTGTGACTGACAGCAGGGGAGAGTCCTTTCCCAGGGGCAGGAACAGAGGTGGGATCGGTTTCGGAAATACTCTGCAGAGCTCCCATGACAGAGCTGTTGCTGGGTTAAGTTTCTCCCGGGTCAGCAGGGTAAGAGAGAGTGGTTCCTATGATGCTCAGGAAGCCTGGGGCTGGGGCTACACCTGCTCTCCTGCACGGCTTTCTCTTGGGTGCTGAGTCCTTGGTCTTCCTGTGACAGTGAGGCAAGAAGCCTCCTTCCCTGCCCTGCAAATCTTCATAAACCCTTTTGAAGCTTCAAAAGGTCTGGAGACTCTTGCAGGGAAGGGCTTTAGCCATCTCTACAGTTTAGGACACTGTGAGGGTCCTCTTGGGAGGGCTTTGGCAGAGAGTGAGGGACTGTGCCTGGGTGCACCTTCAGAATCCACACAGCATGAATGTTTTTAAAGAGAACACCCTTGGTGCATTACAGGTGTCTAGAACAGGACACGTGATGGCCATGAGGAGCAAAGGTTCTTCACAGGGCACCTTAGATAAGCAAGCTGGCCCTGATCTTGGCAGAGTTTGGTCGCTGGCCTCAGTGCCGGCCCTCCTTCCTTCCCTGGTAGCAGGGCCTCTGGTGACATAGCCAGTCACCCTATGGTGGGCCAGCAACCCTGTAAGTATTAACTGCATCGTTTTTTTCCTGTATTGTGTTGCTTTGACCTCTGGGGCTTTGCCTACCCTGAAGGGACTGGATCAACCACTCCAGAGCACAACCTCCAGCACCTGCTTCTGGGGCTCTCACACTCTGGGTCACCACCCCCATCACCTGGGGAATAGGTGCCAGACAAGGAAGGACAGTGTCTATGGCTTAGAACCTACTTAAATGATCTGAATTAGACAGTCTTACACCAGCTCACCCTGCCACGCCTCATTCTTTTCTGGAGAAATCATAGTTGTCCCCAGGGTCCTCACTCCCTCGGTGTTCTGACTGACCCTCTTGCTTCCCCAGGCCCCCTCCCCCACTCTTTGTGGCGTGGCATGCCCCTTCCTCTTGGGGACTGTGAGTAACAGACTAAGTTTCCAATAGATATCATTTCATGATTTTCTGGCTTCACCCATTCTAAATCATTACAAAACCCATATTAAGACAATGAGTGTGCCCAGCAGTGTATCAGCAGGAGGCTGGACTCAGGCATCTCAGATTTATAGATGTTCAAGGATGCCTTTTTCTATCAACTCTCACCCGGTAGAACCAGGTATGCGGCTTCCTTGTCCTGATTACTTTCCACTTGACAATGATGTACAATCTCTGTGCTAGGCCCTTAGTACAATCCTTAAATCTATATTTCTTACTGAGCCAGATTATTTGTCTTTCTGACAATATTAGACCCTGAAAATGTAATTTTTTAAATTAAAGAACTTTATAACGTGCTTCCTCAGAAGAGCTCCATCCAGTCCAGATGAGGACATTTATCTCTAGTTCTGTCCCCTTGGTGATATTTTAATACTGCATAATTCACTTAACAATGTGCCTATTAATTATAGCAAATTCTTACAATCATTTGCTTGTGCTGCTAAAAATTGGATAGTTTGAGAAAAGTTTTCCTCTGTTAAAATCCTTGCCAGATTTCAGAAATAATATGCTTGGCATTATTACCAAATTAAGTTATTTTTCAAAAGATTTTCACAATTGAACTACACTCTATGAAGAAATGTATAATCCATAGGAAGAAAGCACCACTAAAATTGTATACATATTTTAGGTCTCAGGACTGGAAAGGACACTGGACTAAAGAGACCAGTTGCTAGGCTGGCTGAATTCAGGTCTCAGAAGATGTCACCAGCCTGCACTTTCTCAGTTTCTATAGCCTGTCTTTTTTTCTCCAATATGCCTGTTCTCCATAAGGCTTTATTTACCCTTGTGGACACAGCATGAACTAGGTCTGAGTCTCCCCCAGGTCAAGTTGAAGGATTAGACTGAAGTTGTTGGTGTCCTGAATGGGTTTTGATCATCAGGGGGGCCATCTTTGAATGCACCACTTTGCCAGATGAATGGGATGTTCTGCTTGGCCTCCCAGAGGAGAGGAGGCATGGATCCCCAGAGAAAACCAGGGAGTTGCTACTGAAAGAAGGGACTAGAAGCTGATGACAACAACCACATATACCCAATATTTATTCTGAGTAGGACGATAACCATTCAGAGAATTGAAATAATTTCTGATATAAAACAGTATTTTTCATTCCCTATTTTGGAAAAGAAAGTCTAGAAATTTTAAAGAATTTCTACATGTAATCTAGGTTACAAAGATGTACTATATTATATTCCAATAAGAAACCTCAACTAAAACACCTAGGAATAAACCTACCTAAGGAGGCAAGTGAAAGTGAAAGTGATAGAGGAGAGTGAAAAAGTTGGCTTAAAGCTCAACAATCAGAAAACTAAGATCATGGCATCTGGTTCCATCACTTCATGGGAAATAGATGGGAAAACAGTGTCAGACTTTATTTTTGGGGGCTCCAAAATCACTGCAGATGGTGACTGCAGCCATGAAATTAAAAGACCCTTACTCCTTGGAAGGAAAGTTATGACCAACCTAGATAGCATATTCAAAAGCAGAGATATTACTTTGCCAATAAAGGTCCGTCTAGTCAAGGCTATGGTTTTCCAGTAGTCATGTATGGATGTGAGAGTTTGACTGTGAAGAAAGCTGAGTGCCGAAGAATTGATGCTTTTAAACTGTGGTGTTGGAGAAGACTCTTGAGAGTTGCTTGGACTGCAAGAAGATCCAACAAGTCCATTCTAAAGGAGATCAGCCCTGGGTATTCTTTGGAAGGAATGATGCTAAAGCTGAAACGCAAGTACTTTGGCCACCTCATGTGAAGAGTTGATTCATTGGAAAAGACTGATGCTGGGAGGGATTGGGGGCAGGAGGAGGAGGGGACGACAGAGGATGAGATGGCTGGATGGCATCACCGACTTGATGGACATGAGTTTGAGTGAAGTCTGGGATTTGGTGATGGACAGGGAGGCGTGGCATGCTGCAGTTCATGGGGTTGCAGAGAGTCGGACATGACTGAGCGACTGAACTGAACTGAAGGAGGCAAAAGATCTGTATTTGGAAAACTATAAGATATTGATGAAAGAAACTAAAGACAACACAAACAGATGGAAAGATGTACCATGTTTTTGGATTGGAATAATTGATATTGTTCAAATAATCATACTACCCAAGGCAATCTGCAAATTCAGTGGAATCCCTATCAAATTACCAACAGCATTTTTTCACAGAACTAGGAAAAACACCTTAAAGTTTGTATGGAGACACAAAAGACACTGAATAGTCAAAATGCTCTTGAGAAAGAGCATTGGAGTAATCATGCTCCCTCATTTCAGACTATACTACAAAGCCACAGCCTTCAAATCAGTATGGTACTGGCACAAAAACAGAAATAAAGCTCAGTGGAACAGGACAGAAAGCCTATGGTCACCTAATCTATGACAAAGGAGGCAAGAATGTACAATGGAGAAAAGATAGTCTCTTCAATAAGTGGTGCTGGGAAAGTTGGACAGTTACATGCAAAATAATGAAATTACATTTTTTAAAGCTGTATATAAAAATAAACTTAAGATAACTAAAGGCCTAAATGTAAGACTGGATGCTATAAAACTCCAGAGGAAAATGTAGACAGAATATTCTTTTACATACATTGTATCACTATTTTTTGGATCTATCTCTTAAAGCAAAGGAAATAAAAGCATGAATAAATAAATGGGACCTAATTAAACTTAAAAGCTTTTGCACAGCAAAGGAAATTACCAGCCAAATGATGAGACGTCTACTGGATGAGGAAAATATCTGTAAGTGATATGACTGATAAGGGTGTTCTATCCAACATACATAAACACCTCAACAACTCAACATAAGAAAAACACAATTAAAAATGGGTAGAAAATGTGAATAGACAGTTTTCTAAAGACATACAGATGGCCAACAGGCAAATGAAAAGATATGCAACATTGTTGATCACTAAAAAAATGCTAATTTAAAATACTCTCATGGCTGTTAGAATGGCCATCATAAAACACACAGGTTTCTCTATATGACCCTGCAATTCCACCACGAGTATATATCTGAAGAAAACCCAAAACACTAACTCCAAACAATGCATGCACCCCAATGTTCATAGCAGCATCATTTACATTTGCCAAGGTATGGAAGTACCCTAAGTGTCCATCAGTAGATGAATGGCTAAAGAAGATGTGGTAATATGCACAATGGAATACTATTCAGCTATAAAAAAGAATGAACCATTGCCATTTGCAACAGCCTGGATGGACTTGGAGGCTATTATTCTAAATGAAATAAGTCAGATAGAGAAAGACAAATACTATATAATATCACTTACATGTGGAGTTAAAAAAATAAAACAAACTACTGAATATAAAAAAGAAGCAGACTCACAAATGTATAGAGACCAAACTAGTGGTTACCAGTGGGGAGAAGGAAGGGGAGGGGGCAGTATAACGGTAGGGGATTAAGAGGGACAAACCATTATACATAAAATAAGGTGTAAAGATTGCACAACATGGGGAATCCAGCCAATATTTTCTAACTATAAATAGAGTATAGCCTTTAAAATTGTGAATCACTCTATTATACACCTGCAACATATAATATTTACAAAAACTATACTTCAAATATGGAGAAGGAAACACACTCCAATATTCTTGCCTGGAGAATCCCATGGACAGAAGAGCCTGGCAGGCTACAGTCCATGGGGTTGCAAGAGTTGGACATGACGTAGTGACTAAACCACCATCACATACTTCAAATAAAAAATAAAAAGAATATCAACTAACGAAGCAGGAAGGGAATCTTTCAAAGGAAGAAAATCAAGCAGAAAAAGTATTGGTGGTCATGGAGATATAAACATCAGCTCATGCTTTTTCTTTGTAAATTAACCTTTTCTAGAAAGGGTGGTCAAAAGGAAAAAAAAGAAAATTTCTGTAATGAGAAAACTGAAAAAATTCAGCAAAGACCAACTTTTTCAATTAAATCATGAAAAAAAAAGGGACTTTGAGAGACTAAAATAAGACATAAAAGTGAATTGCAGGAAAATAGAGAATTCATTGTGAGGAGGGTTCTTGCTCCACAGTTTACAAACCAGCTTTAATAAACTTGATGCTTCAAGTGAGGAAAAAATTTTAAGGGTACAATTTGTTCACTGTATATTTTTCTTTACCAAGTCTAACTCTGACCTATGCTTCTTCAATTTTAGTTGATATTAGAGCTTTACTTGGTGAGAATACTTGGTGTTCCTCCAAAGACAATAAGAAATTGCTAAACTAGGCCTGAGTTTTGCCCCATCTTCCCACCCCCTGATGACATACGATAGAATTCTGACAGTGTTGGTAACCCACAAAGAATGTCTCAATGTTGGTTTTGTTCTCTAGACTGAAACTGAAAAGTAATTTCATGGTATCAGGAATGGTCGACCTGCACCAGTTTGGTCCAATAAAACTTTTTTATGATGATGGAGATGGTCTAGACCTGCACTGTTTTTTATGGTACCCACTGATCACATGTGACTATTGGATACTTGAAATGTGGTTGGTGCAACTGAGGAAGTGAATTTTAAATTCCAACTAATATTAATCAATTCACATTTAAGTGGTGCATGTGATTAGAGGCTACCAATCAGGGTGCTGCAGACTGTATGAATGGTGAGACATTTGCCATTTGGATTAATTAATGACATTTGCCATTAATAGCTTCTGTGTTATATCAGAAAAGAACTGACTCCAGCAGGGGAAAATTCAATGTCTCAGTGCATTTTAAACACTGCAACATGTCTCTTTGCAACAATTATCCAGCAGCAGGAGGGAGTCAGACAGTGAAGGTAGAAGACTCAGCACCTGTCCTTGGTTCTCTCATTCTCAGCAAGCGTGCCCCGCGCCCTGGGAATCCCAGGCACGGGTAGTTCTCTTTAATGTGGTTTCCAGCAAAGGAGTTTAAGCTTGGCTACTATGTAACCCCCACTTCCCCCAGCACCCAGCCTTCTATCAGGCAGACTCGGGGGTTGCCAGCTCTCCCAGTGCATTTGGGCACACACATGGGCTTCCCAGGTGGCACTGCTGGTGAAGAGCCCATCTGCTGATTCAGGAGACAGAGCAGACACAGGTTCAGTCTCTGGCTCAGGAAGATCCCCTGGAGGAGGCACGGCAACCCACTCCAGTATTTTTGCCTAGAGAATGTCATGGACAGAGGAGCCTGGTGGGCTATAGTCCATAGGGGTTGCACAGAATCAGACACGACTGCAGCACCTTAGCATGCAAGCACGCTCATGGTATGTTAGCTGCTGTTGTTGGAGACAGGTGGAGCTGCCAAAGCAATGATGCTCTAAGAAATAAAAAAAAAAGCTTCTTAATGTGTAGTGATTTTAAAAATTATTTTATCCAAAAACTTACATCTCATAAATGTGCCTTAGAAGGCTGCAGAGCTGACTTTAAGTAACTGTTTGTAAAACAGAACAATTTTAGGGCTGGAAGGGACTACAGAGTTCATCTACCTCCCGGAAAGATTTCACTTGGTCAAGGAGAGACTGGAGCTCAGAAACATTGACTTGCCTGTAGCCACTCTGTTAATTAGCAGCAGAGATTAAACCGGAATTTAGGTCTTCTGGTTCCTAGTTTCTTTTCACTACAAAATGTAACTTATCTGTATTTTGTCTGGAATGCACATCACACTTCTGACAACATTTCAATGTTAGAGACAGGCTACTTTATGAATATTTTTCCCCTCAATAGTCATTCTCTTCAAATGTCTCCTGCACAGATAAAGCCCTTTTCTGAGGAAAGAATTTAACTTAAAGAAGGTACTTTACTGCATTCAAATAAGCCCCTTAAACATTCTGCACTTCAAGCTTTTATTCTAGATTCCATTGTGAGGTGATAATGAGGTGCTGAAAACTAATTAGCTCATCAGACAGAACTGTCTGGTCTGCCATCTGCTGAGTCTGGAGAGTGATAGTCCCTGGTCGAACTGAGAAATGGGACTAAAAATATCACACTCTCCTGTTCCTCGCCCTGTTCTTGCCTTGGTGCCTGAGGCAGAGGCCATTACGTGAGATTTCGGGCTGCTCGCCTGGCCAGCCAGGCTCAGGGTCACACACTGATCGTCCACGCCCACGTGGATTTTCAACCAAATGGTGTCCTTGAGGGTCTCTCGACTTGGGTCCTCCTCCAATACACACCCTGTTACACTGTATACTTGAGGGGAGTGAAGGGTTTGAGACTGCAAGAATGTTATTCTCATTAACCAAATTGCCAGGACCCCAAAGTATCCGTCAGCAGAGTGTTCCCCACATAGATTTTGCAAGGAATTCTTGGACCTTTTCTGTAGGCAACTTCTATTATCATGGTTTCAGATAGCTTGTGACTCTGGAACAAGGCAATTTTTCTTTGTTCTTTTGTTACTTAGAGCTTCCCTGGGGGGCACTAGTGGTAAAGAACTTGCCTGCCAATGCAGGAGACACAGGTTCGATCTCTGGGTCAGGAAGATCACTTGGGGTAGGAAAAGGCAACCTACTCCAGTATTCTTGCCTGGAAAATCCCATGGACAGAGGAGACTTGTGGGCTACAGTCCATGGGTCCCCAAAGAATCAGTCAAAGCTGAACACACACAGAGTGAAGGACTAGACGTGATAAGCAATTTTGCTTCCCCAGAATTACTAATGTGTTGGTAGCTGCTTGCTTTCACAAACCCAGTACTCACCCAGTAGGCACTGCTGGTCTGGGGCAGCTGGGGTTTCTCTTTTCTGATCTAAGTGCCTTTGGCTTCTCCTATTAGAGCTCCTGGAGGAAAACTTTTGAACATCTACTTGGGAAGACAGTGTGTGAAGCGTAGGCAAGTGTCTATTTTGTCAAATTATCCAAGATGCCATTTTTCCTATTATGATTCAAAACTGAAAAGTCAGATTCCTTTAGAAAATTAGCCAATCTACATGCTCACATACAACCAAACAGTAAGAGAAAAAATTCCAAATTGGAATTCAAAATCCCAAATCATCAATAGAAAGAACACCAGAAATCAGTCATATTTGCACTAATGCTAAATAAATAATGGCACTTGTGTGCTGGCGGAAGGTTGATTTTTCTCTTCCATGTGAGTTACTGTGTAATGCTCTATATTCTGAAAACTCCAAATGACTTGTGTTTACATATGCTTTTGTATTGACTCTTTCACTTGAGACAGATTTCTATTAGCCATTATATAACATCAACCTCAGTGCAGTGACGCGTCCAAAGACCCTTGTGGAGGACCATGAACAAACCTGCACGGCGACAGCCATGGAGACAGATGACCGACAGGCTGCAGGGCAGACAGAGTGACAGGTAGAACCACAAGCGTGTTCACGTGCTCCTGCTCGTTTAGGTTTCCTGATGAAGCCTGAATCGTTGTCTTTCCAGGACTGGCTCCCTCTCCAGTTTTCGTTGGTTGATTGTTTTAACTGAGAGCATTGAGTGACTGTCCACTCCATCCTTACAATGCTTTAAGCTGACTGACTCGCCCACTTCTCAGCCTGCAGAGAGGAATGGCAGTGAATCTGTGGCATGACTGTTCACTCGCCATGAACAGGGCACCCTCCTGCCCTCCCTGCTTCACCCTTGTCTTGGTTCGTTTGCTTGTCCTTCTCCCTGACCTTTAGACTTTCCTCCTGTTCTAGGCACCCCATGCCACTGTGCACTTTACACGTTGTTCCTCACTGGACCCTTGCTGCTTAAAATGTAGTGGAGGCTCACCTCTGTGCTTGTGAGAATGCAGGCCCCCGGGCCCATAGCCAGTCTTTAAGGAGATCCCCAGGGAGTCTGTGCACCTCACAGTTCTGTCTGTCTGTCTGGGCCCCTGCTCTCTTCCTCTCTCCTTGGCTCCAGATCCTGGTTATCTTCCCTCCACCCTTCACTGTCGTTGGTGGACAGAGAACATCTCAGCTTCTCCTCGTCTTGGATAGGGATGCACTGATGTATTTATTTTAATTATGATGTGTTTTACTCCCTCTAATAGTTTATAAATTCCCTTAAGTGCAGAGTGCATTTCTGATTCATCTCTTTCTGATTCATCCTCCTGGACGGTCCTTGGCAAATAGATTTGATTTATTGAATTAACAAGAGCAGGTACGTGATGCGGAAATGCCGAGACTTGGGATTTGCATTTGAAAAGTCTCTGGAGTGGGGACCTGAGTTCTGTGACAATCAAACAGTAAAGTTTGGAAGAGGAAGAGGAACGGATTAAAATATAATGAACCTGACACTAAGAGAATCTTTCAAGTCCTTAAAGGGTTGCTTATCAGTCCTCTGACCCCACCCACACTGAATCCCATTTCCCCTGCATTTGTAAAATGGTGGTTAGTGCCAAAGTTGCAAAATTACTGTGAGACATGGTTTAGATAAGGTTGGAAAAGCATGTAACAAATTTGACACATGCCATGTGCTGAGTAAATATGCTTCCCCACCCCGATTCTAATGCAGCTGAACTGAGGATTGCAAATCATAGACACTTTGTTCTGCAAGGAATATAGACCGATGACATTTACATTTAATAATTCGTCTACATCTTTTCTAAAATGAGAATTTGAAGTAATTTAAAATATAAGAGTCTTGGTACAAAAGAGAAAAGAGTAGTTCAGCTATAAGTGTAGACACAAAACTCACCGATGCACAGGAGCCTGTCTGTAAAACTTCTGGAGTTCAAACCAAGTAGGGAAGTGCCTAAGAAATGTCTTAAGAAGTCACCTTTAGAAGAAGGAGAAAAATATGACTTTTGTTCTGCCGAGCAAAGATGACACTCTGAAAGAAGTTTCCTAAGAGACTCTTTTAGCAGGGTCATTGAGTCATACAGAGGAAGATGTTTATTTCATACACAGAATCCTGTCTCATAGGGAGGGTTCTGAGTAAACACTGAAGGCAAGCAATGTAAATCAGTTCATTGAAGGTCATTCTCCCTAATTCCCTCCCTCATTTAAAAACATCTCCTCCTCTAAATGAACTTCCTATCTCCTTTCGCATGAGTGGGCACCTGATTTATTAATGATTTACTTATGCATCATTCTCTGTAGCTGGTGAGGCGAGACTCCCCTTGCCAATACCTGTGTCATTGTGGTTCACAGGGGAGCCTGGCACATAGTAGGTAACTGTGAAGGAGAGAACAGAGCTTCTCTGCTCTGGCAGCACTCCAGACTTCTCTGGGAGCTAGCATACAGACGCCTGCAAGCTTCCCCTAGAGGTTCTGGTTTATTTGGCTTGGGGAGAAGAGCTGTCAGAGGAACTTATATAAGCTACTCAAGAGATTCAGCTGTACAGTTGGAGTTGAAGACAGACAGGGCAGATTATATAAATATACTATTCAATTTAATTGTATGATTGCATCGTTTTCACCAATTACTACATTAAACTAGGTAGGATGTTAGATAACAAAATGAGGAACACACACAGTCCTTGTCCTTGGAAAACGGTGCGTTTGCAAGAGATAGCAGAGCTATTCAATGACCACACTGCACCACGATGATGACAGAACCACGTTCCATCAAACGTGGGCTGTGCACCAGCCACCAAGCCCTGACACGCCTGCCTCACCTGATCTCTGCGACCATCCCTGAGCAAGGCATGATGATGACTGTCCCATTACAACGTGAGGGAGTTGAGGATGAGTCAGTGGACTTGAAAAGTCTTTGTAACATCTGTCCTTTTAATTCTGGGTGGGAGAAGCTTCTGAATTTCCTTCTTTAAAATTTTTTAATTAAAAATATTTTATTGAAGTACAGTTTATTTACATTGTTTCATTAATTTCTGCTGTACAGTGAAGTGACTCATTATATGTATATATATATATATATATATATAAATTCTTTACCATATTGTTTTCCATTATGCTTTATCACAGGATATTAAATGCAGTTCCCTATGCTATACAGTGGGACCTTGTATATCCATCCTATATATAATAGTTTGCATCTGCTGAACCCAGACTGCTAATCTGTCCCTCCCACCTCTCTCCTTCCCCTTGGCAGCCACAAGTCTGTTCTCTGTGTCGGTAAGACTGCTTCTGCTTTGTAGATAAATTCATTTGCATTATTTTAGATTCCACATGTAAGCAATATGATATGATATTTGTCTTTCTCTTTCTGACTTATGTCACTTAGTATGGTAGATCTCTGGGCCCACCCATGTTACTGCAAATGGCATGATTTCATTCCTTTTTATGGCTGAGTAATATTCCATTGTACCTGTGAACAACACCTTCTTTCTCCATTCCTCTGTTGATGGACGTTTAGGTTGTTTCCATGTTCTGGCTATTGTAAATAGTGCTGCTGTGAACACTGGAGTTCATGCATCTATTTGAATTATGTTTTTTTTTAATGAATATATGCCCAGGGGCAGGATTGCTGGATCATATGGCAACTCTACTGAAATATCAATAACCCCAGATATGCAGATGACACCACCCTTATAGCAGAAAGTGAAGAATAAAAGGGTTGCTTGTTAAAAGTGAAAGAGGAGAGTGAAAAAGTTGACTTAAAGCTCAACATTCAGAAAACTAAGATCATGACATCCAGTCACATCACTTCATGGCAAATAGATGGGGAAACAATGGAAACAGTGAGAGACTTTATTTTTCTGGGCTCCAAAATCACTGCAGATGGTGACTGCAGCCATGAAATTAAAAGATGCTTGCTCCTTGGAAGAAAAGTTATGATCAACCTAGACAGCATATTAAAAAGCAGAGACATTACTTTGCCAACAAAGGTCTGTCTAGTCAAAGTTTTTCCAGTAGTCATGGATGGATGTGAGAGTTGGACTATAAAGAAAGTTGAGTGCCGAATAATTGATGCTTTTGAACTATGGTGTTGGAGGAGATTCTTGAGAGTCCCTTGGACTGCAAGGAGATCCAACCAGTCAATCCTAAAGGAAATGAGTCCTGAATATTCATTGGAAGGACTATGTTGAAGCTGAAACTCCAATACTTTGGCCACCTGATGTGAAGAGCTGACTCATTTGAAAAGACCCTGATGTTGGGAAAGATTGAGGGCAGGAAGAGAAGGGGACGACAGAGGATGAGATGGTTGGATGGTATCACTGACTTGATGGACATGAGTTTGACTAAATTCTGGGAGTTGGTGATGGACAGGGAGGCCTGGCGTGCTGCAGTCCATGGGGTCACAAAGAGTCGGACACAGCTGAGCAACTGAACTGAACTGAACTGATGGCAACTCTGCTTGTAGTGTTTAAAGGAACCTTCATACTGTTCTCCAGAGCGGCTGAACTGATTTACATTCCCATTAACAGTGCAGGAGGGCTCCCTTTTCTCCACACCCTCTCTAGCATTTGTTATTTGTAGACATTTTAATAATGGCCATTCTGGCTTGTGTGTGAGAGGTGGTACTTTATTGTGTTGTGATTTGCATTTCTGAATTTCCTTTTCAGATTCCACAGAAATGGAAAGGAAATAAGCTAAGGTAGCTTTGGAGCTGTCGATGTGGGGACTGCTGCCTGTGTGGGTGTGTTTGGCTTGGATGAGGGAGCAGTTGTGTCTGGCTGGCTGTGGGGTGGATGGAGGTGTGTGGGCCTGGAAGGCGGGAATGGACTGTGGACAGGACCCTGAGCTGGAAACTGACCTCATTTTACAACATGGGACTTTGGGATCAGAGTTTGAGGACTTTAGTCTAAGATCTCCTGGAGAAGGAAATGGCAACCCACTCCAGTATTCTTGCCTGGAAAATCTTTCCAAGAACAGAGGGGCCTTGTGGGCTACAGTCCCTGAGGTTGCAAAGAGTTGGATGCGACTGAGAAACCAGGTGCAGAGAGTGGCTGGCAAAGGACTAACTCTGCTGCACACGTTTTGGGTGGTATGCCCCACTTTAAGCATTTTGTGAGTATTGACTCATGCCTTGTAAAACCCTGTGAAGAATGAACCATTATCTCCATCTCACTGTTGACAAAACTCAAGCAACACAGTCAGGCAACTCACCCGAGTCATAGATCAGTGGGCAGCCAGGTGTGCACCCAGCCGGCTCTCTGTGCCCATCTGGTCGGATGCCAGCAGCAGGCTCCAGGCAGGAGCCCTCGCAGGCTGGTTATCCTGAACGTAACCGGTGCCATATTTGATACTTGGTGAATCTTATTTGATATTTGGTGATATTTACAATCAAGATTTCTCCTTTTAGGTTTGAGATTAACCTATACACGCTTCTGTGTGTAAAATAGATAACCAACAGGGCTTACTGTAAAGCACAGGGAACTCTACTCAATACACTGTAATGACCTATAAGGGAAAAGAATCTGAAAAATAATACATAATACACTGCTGCTCCTGCTAAGTCGCTTCTGTGTCTGACTCTGTGCGACCCCATAGACGGCAGCCCACCAGGCTCCCCCACCCCTGGGATTCTCCAGGCAAGAACACTGGAGTGGGTTGCCATTTCCTTCTCCAAGGCATGAAAGTGAAAAGTGACTCTTCACGACTCCATGGACTGTAGCCCACCAGGCTCCTCCGCCCATGGGATTTTCCAGGCAAGAGTACTGGAGTGGGGTGCCATTGCCTTCTCCGAATACATAATATAGATACATGTATAATAATACATACATACATATTATACATAAAAATATATAATATATATGTATAAGTGAATCACTTGGCTGTACAGCTGAAACTAACAGAATGCTTGCAAATCAATTATATAGTCCAATTTAAAACAATTGCTCCTTTTAATCCAGGCTGTCCTCAGAACCTTGGAGGCCCAACTGTAGGGGTGGGGAGCAAGGTCTTCCAGCCCTCAGCTCACTAGACGCCTCCGTACCTTCTGCAGCCTCATTCCTCAGAAGTTGGTTTCAGGATTTAAAGACAGACCTTCCATAAGCTGCCAAACTAGCAGAGTTCCCTGTTTCACTTTGCTTTCCTCCTACTCAGAACTCCCACTGCTCCACTCCTTACTTGACCCCACCTCCATGTATGCTGACTTGAAAGGATTGCAGCTTCAAGCATGAGTTCCAGCCCCTTCCATCTGGGCAGGCTTTTCTCTTGCACACCAGACACACATGCACACAATGTTTTCTGCTTCTTTAAACACACGGAGGCGTGAACCACTGTCCTCTTCAAGTAGTCACTGGCGGTTGTTGAAAAGTGGATCTGGAAAACATTTGATCTCAAGCTCCAGCACAGAGGGACCTGGGGTAGTGGGTTGATTCGTACCACCAGGAGGGTGGCTGCAGGGGGCGTGCCTTGTGTGGCCACGGCTGCAGCACTTGGGCCCATGCTTGTTATACTGAGTTTTCACTTTCCTCTCAGGTTCAAAGCATTTGTTAACAAAATAAGCCACCCGTTCTATGCAAATAAATAATACCAATATTTATGAGAGAATTATCTAGCTTAATTTCAATATACTAACATTAAAAGAAAGATAAATAGAAAGAGCAGAGGATACATCACCAAACTGGGCTTTGACCAACATCCAGACTCAATCAGTGCTGGGAAGTCCTGTGTCACAACACATCTGGAGTCACAGTTGGGAAAGGGTCCCAGGCAGCGTGTCCCCTCCATGGGTGAGACTTCAAAGACTGCAGTTTGGGGTTCTTGCAAATAATGGGGTTCCTTATAATCCCAGGATGCAAACTGATATGGTTATCAGTCTGTGAGCGAATTGCAGCTCTGGTTTCATGTTAATACTGTTTGTTCTGTTGTGTAAAACTTGGAATGCTGCTAAGCCTGAGGCTTGGTTGGCCAGACCGCCTCCATGCTCTCAACAATCTCAAGATTGCTCCCCCATCTTACCTGTGGTGCTACAAGTCTCACACGCACAGCAGGCCGTCACTCCCAGTCACTTCCAGTCAGTGCAGTATCCAGGCAGGTTAGACACAAGGTCTGAGGCCTGCTCTGCTTTGCCTCTGAAGCCTAAGCAAGACTATTCATTTAATTTCCCTAACAGTGCTCTAGTCCACCCTCTGTCTCCCCTGTGCATCTTTGTTAGGGACTGCCATGTCCCAGGACTGGTCTAGAGGTTTGGGGGTAAAAAGAAATGCAACTCTCTAAGGGTTCCTAGCCTAGCAAATGGGAGTTTTTAAGAGGCAGAGTTCTGCATGTACGATTTCCTGACAATTTTCTACTTGTGGAGAACCAGCCTCCTGGAAGATCATGGAGAGAATTCTCAAATGAATCAAGTGGAAGGTGAATGTTCCTGGACAACTGAGAGGGGGAAGGTGTAAAGGGGATGCCAGGGAGTCCTTCCCCATTCCGTGTGGCCCACCCAGCGGGTGTAGGGTGCCCGCACCAGCACTCTGCCACGAGACTTCGCCACGTGCGAATTTCAGGGGTCTAAGTTCAAACTGAGACCAACCTTGAAATTGAAGGTGATGAGTTCTTAGTTACTAATGGGACTAGGAAGGTTGGCAGTGGATTTAGGAGTCCAGTTCTGATGGGGTGCATGGGCTGGGTCTCGCCTCTATGTTTTGTGGGCAGTGGCCTGAGGGGCTGGGTTCTGCTGCTGCCTTCAGGACCCCCCAGGGCAGCCCATCACAGAAAGCCTATGGCTGTCCCGCCATCGCCTGGAGTGCCCCCACCCGCCCTCCCCCCGCCACTACAGTGGGCTCTTCTCCTTGGACCCCTCATGAGAGCTACCTGCTCAGTGATTCACTTTCTCTGACCCATCCTTCCTGAACCTTTCAAGGTACAGCAGCTGACTTAGCTAATGATAAGTAGAGTAGCCTGCAAGGTTCCAGTCTCTCTCTTTCTGGGGGACCTCATGACTTCCATATGGTCAACTGTCTATTTGTGCTTCCTCCCCACTTTGTTCCAGGATGGACTTAAGACAGTTTTCACAAGGAAGAGGAATTAAAAAATGAGATTAGGAAATGGCACGGTGAAGACCAAGTGCAAAATGCAGTGGGAGACATAAGACACTGGGCTGGAGATGGAGGCATATGACCATGCTGGTCTGCTAGAAGGAGCCCCAGAGCGAGTGCTGAGCCTGCCGGAGCCAGGCCTGCACGGCTGTGTCTGTTTACTGAGCCCTTCTAACTGCAACGGCCGCTCTGGGGCTGCAGTGCAGATGCCCTGGCCTACCCTTCTGCATTACAGCAGCCTTCTCCTTGTTGGAGGGGATCACCATCCTAATGTCCATGTACATCTGTTCCTGACTTTACTTACTGCTCATCACCTACCCGTGCAGACTCCCAACCATGCCCTGTTCTCCCTGACTTTGCACTGCAGAAGTGGAATCCTCCTAAAGATTCTTTTCTTCTTGATATCACTTCTACTAGATTAATACATGGAATTTTGTGTTGTTTATTTACTTTTATTGTTCTGCGTTATTTCATTGTAGGGTTATAACAATTTATATATCTGTTTTAGGGAAGATAAATCTATGGGCTGCTTCCCATTTTGGGTACTTTGCATATTATCTCATGTACGTGTGTCCCTAACTCTCAGGGGTGCTCTGGCCCCCTCACCACCTTGTGTTAGGGTCTGTGAGGTTGTGGGACAGGGATGAAACTCTTATTTGTCTTTGAATTCCAGCATGTATCTCAGAGTTTGGCACAGAGTAGGCACTCAATAATCTTTTGCTGAAATATCAATGTTGAGGAGACAATATGATCCAGGGTGGAATAACATTAAACTTGGAGGCAGGAGCTGTGAGTTGAAGCCCAGGCTCTGGCATTTTGTAGCCATGTAGCCTTTGACATGTTGTATCTAAGAGGAAATCAATTTTTTTCTTCAGAATTTTAACAATGCTTCTTTCTGCTGAGGACTGCATTAACTAGATCTTGGAAGAATTTCCTAGGAGGCTTATAGAACCTCAACTGCAAAACCTAACAAAGAGAAAAAGAGAAGGGGAAAATCTGTGACCATGGGGAGATGCCGTCTCATCTAAGTACAATACAGAAATGCTTCCTTCTTTGGTTTCAGAGTTACTAAATATTGCTTCTCTAAATAAGATAAAAGAAACAAATCAATAAGAAACGGGAGCCTGATTCTACTGAGTCAGTGCTTGGTGAGAAAAAATCCACCAGGAGGAAGCTTCAGCTTTGAATACGCAGATGGACTCCGAGAGCAGGTTGGGGTCAAGGGTAGAGGGATGGACAGGGTGTGGTTTTATCAGTGAATGTGGGAGTGAGCATGTGAGACGACACTGTTAAAGAAAACATGATTTTTTTTTCCTTTTTTTTTAAACGTCTCTCACGGATTTGCTTTCCTATTATTTCTTCCTAAGGCTTTTTGAGGTGTCATGACAACATTGGACATGCAGCTATCTTGCTTTGATTCTTGGATAACTTTCCTGACTTTTCACCTTGCAAAGTAGCCCATCTTGGTGGCCTGGCCTCAGTTATCATCACTCCAGGGGAATCCTAATCAGAATAGCCACCAAGACCCCTGAGGAGGGCAGGCAACTGGAGCCTGGCAAGTACTGTATTTGTGCTATGGTATAAGTCTGTCCACTTCACCACCAAGCATGTCTGCTCTAAGAGCTCGATGCTGTGCATGTTAAATTTTATTGGCTATTATTGTGAGTGAAATAGGAAGAATTAAGATGAGTTCTTCCCTGTAGTTCGCATTCTTCTGACTAGCCTAGTGGCCATCTGTAGTGGGGAGCTGGGCGAGGCTCTCTGTGGGTTTTTACGAGCACCATCATTCCGGCAGCTTAAGTCTACTTCGGTCACAGTGAGTTTTGAGTATTGGAGTAAACCTTTGCTGGTGCTGGTGAGACGAGCAGCACATGACCACGGGTCAGAGCCTGGCGTAGCGCCTGGCGTTTTGATCCCAGGGGACCACCTGCAGAGCAGCGCTGAAGCCCAGGAAGCTTGCCTGTCTCAGTTTGTATATACACTTCCAGCAGAGAGGAACCAGTCTCACCAGCTCATTATCTTTGGGTCAACTGAAGGGAAACCAGGGATTGTCCACTTATCTCCACAATTAAGGCCCGGAGATGCATGTAGCTTGTCTACGTTGGCTCGAAATCTGAATCATGATCATCTGAACCAGTGAGCTTGGGCTGGGTTTTTGGTTCTTCATGGGTTGTCCGGTCATTTCTGTGTCATTGTTGGACAGCAGAAAAGAAGGACTGAAGCACGGATCAGGAACTTTTCATGCACTGAGCAGCATTATAGCTTGTGTTTTGCTTCGTTTTTATTTCTAAAGCCTGATTTCAGTGGTGACGGTCATGCTAGTGGATTAAGATACAAGGCTAGGTGGCTCTAGAAAGTTAAGGTGAGGAAATGCGGAAATAACGATTTTACTTTTTCTCCAAAATTTTCAGGAAGCTTCTTTCTGGTGTGTCTCTGGGGATTTTCCCTGAATGCAGTGCCACTTGGTCCTTCATAGATGTGGCTCAGAGGTTATGACCCTGCATCTGATGTTCCTGATGCGCTGCATGTGTTCCTGGATATGATGGAGGCAAGCCCGATGGTGATATTCCTTCTATAGAAAAACTGAGCTCTCCTTTTCCTGCCAAAAATCTAGGGTTCATAAATAAAAAACAGAGAGCATCCATTATCCTTGGTGTATTATTCATGACACCAGAAAAGAACCTCAGCAATCACGAACTGTTTCAGTTGGAAAAAACAAAAAAGAAAGTCACAGGTGGGTAGACTTTTCCAAAAAGTTTCTGACCTTGTTTAATAGCTACAGAAATTGACCATAAATGCCAGGCTTGGAAAGGCTTGCTTCTTGTCAAAAGCTTTCATTTACCCAAACATATAAACAGCAGAGAAATGATTCATTTACTGTGCTCAGCACTCTGCAAAGCTTTTAAAAGGCACCTTGTAAGGTGCATGGAAAACTTGGGGGAGAATGCCAAATGGCTTCACATGAGCCTTGAATTAAACACCAGTAATAAAGAAAAAAGAAGAGGCAGGTGCCCATCTATTTAATACTGGGGGGGTCTGTAACCAGAGGGGAAAAGTTGTGCTTTATACAAAAAGCAGAGCAAAGAGAAATGTATAAATAAAGAGAGAGGGAAGCCAAGGCCAAATGCTGGGAAGGGTGCCTGGTGAGCCATGCCCCCCGCCCCCCAACAAAAGGCTGAGGTGTTATGCGTGTGGAGAAGGTTGGCTTTCTTTAGAGCTAATGGGCTCCTGACAGGCAGATCTGTGAATAGACTGGGGCCTCATGCAGCACAGGGCAGTGTTTAAGCCTCCTCGGTGAGGCCACTCATTTATAGCTTATTTTCTGGGGCTCTAAGATGCCTGCTGGTGTGAAGGGGGCCTCTGTGGCCCTGGGGATGGCAGAAGTCCCCAAACATGGAAATATGTCTCTTCTACCCTCTGCATCTCTTACAGTGCATCCGCGATCCAGTGGGCACAGCCAAGATCCTGTAGCAATATGGGGGTGGGGTGGGGTGGGGGGTCAGAGGCGACTGGCTTCTTATTCATGCTTTAATTTAAAGAAAATACCTAACACCATACCCTTGGAATGGTTTGTCACAGTGTGACTTTGGGTCACCAGTTACCTGCTTATAGTGTGTGCTGTAGATAGACGCTGATTTCAGGTATCTGTAGATAATCGCTATGTCAGGTTTGCACATTTTTTGTCCAAAAAAAAAAAAAAAAATTGTGGAAGAGAGGCACCCGGAGCTTGACTTGAATTCCTGGGGTCCTTCCTCTCAGGAGAAGTGGAGAACAGTGAGAATGTTCCATGATGAAAGCAATTGGGTATTTCGGCTTCCCTGGGGTCTCAGATGGTAAAGAATGTGCCTGCAATGCAGGAGACCTGGGTTTGATTTCTGGATTGGGAAGATCCCCTGGAGAAGGGAGTGGCTATCCCACTCCAGAATTCTTGCCTGGAGAATCCCATGGACAGAGGAGCCTGGTGCTACTGTCCGTGGGGTCACACAGAGTCAGACACGACTGAGAGACTAACACTTTCACTTTTTACTAGCAGCAGGAAAGTGGGAAGGGATGACGCAAAGTAGGATTGGGGATCATAACGCAGGGCAGCAAGGCCACCAGCATTGTCGGAAGACACTGTTAAAAAAATAGCTAATTAACAATGATGTGCTAATTTCCACTGTACAGCAAAGTGAATGTGTTACACACTCATATATATATATATATATATATTCATTTTCATATTCTTTTCCATTATGGCTTATCCCAGGAGATTGGATATAGTTTTCTGTGCTGTACAGTAGGAACTTGCTCTTTATCCATCCTGTCTATAATTGTTTGCATCTACCAACCCCAAACTCCCAGTCCATTTCCTCCCCAACCCCCTCCTTCTTGGCAGCCACAAGTCTGTTTTCTGTCTGTGAGTCTGTTTTTTGTGGATAGAGACATTTGTGTCATAATTTACATCTCACATATGAGTGATATAACATGGTATTTGTCTTCCTCTTTCTGAGTTACTTCACTTAGTGTAATCATCTCTAGGTCCATCCGTGTCGCTGTAACTGGCTTTATTTTGTTCCTCTTCATGGGTGGCTAGTATTCCATTGCATTTATGTAGCACATCATCTTTATCCATTCCTCTGTTGTTGGTTGTTTCTGTGGCTTGATTTTTGTGAATTGTGCTTCTGTGATCATTGGGGTGCATGTGTCTTTTCAAATTACAGTTTAGGAAGACCCTTTTAAAAAAAGTTCATAGAACCGAAGGCCAGACTCTAAGGGGACACTGGACATGGGAGAGAAAGATGCTCAGGTGGAAAAGCGGCTCAGATGGAGTTTCTCCTGACAACCTCCATGGAGGACAGAGACCAGCCCTTCCAATCCAGGATCGGCAGAAGGTTACTGGCCCAGACCTGTCGCCTTGTGGGGGCACCCCACACCCCTGCTCTGTAGGAGGGAAGGTCACTGCACCTCTCAGAGCCTCTCTCTTGATTTCTGGGTTCTGATAACTCCTCTCTCCATCTTCCTCCCCTTGCTGGGGGCAGTGGGGGAACTACATCTGCCCTGTAGACCCCTATTTCATATCTACACTCTCACAATTGGTCCTGCCTGAATAAAGAAAGTGAAAGTGAAGTGAAAGTGAAGTCGCTCAGTCATGTCCAACTCTTAGTGACTCCTCGGACTTCAGCCTACCAGGCTCCTCTGTCCATGGGATTTTCCAGGCAAGAGTACTAGAGTGGGGTGCCATTGCCTTCTCCAAGATAAAGAAACCTTCCTCAAATAATCCTATTTCCTGTTGAGACCCAGACTGATACAGAAACTATCTATTAACCTCTGATTTAAAAAGGAAATGAAGAATGAAGATGACAGAGCCAAGAAGTCCTCTGAGAGACTGGAGGGAAGCCACAGTAAAATGTCGAAAGAGGAGTCTTTGAATGGTCTGGCTTAGTGAGTGCTAAACACCTGGGCAAGCTTTTAAAAAACTAATTATAAAAAATTCATGAGGAAAAACAGAAGAGATTCACATCATGATTTCTGAGAGCTTTCTCAGGTCAGTAGGAGGAAGCACATCGTTAGAAAGTGACCGCAGGGGAGGCGATGGAGAGGTGGTGGGACGTGGAGGGTCTGAGCTCGGGAGCTGGAGTGACAGCCCCGAGATAAGGATGAGGTGCTTCCTGGTCCTTCAAATGCTCACAATCTGTGCCGCCACAAGGCTGAGGGCTCTGATTCTTAGAGGGAAGGAAGGCCATCTACCTGCTGTAAACATGTCATAACAATATTACTTGATGCTAGTCCTGAAATCAAATCAGGGCTTTGATTTTTCCCAATGACCCACTTTTGTGAGTCATTTGTGACCCGCTGTGGGTGTGTGCTGGCCTGGCCCAGCTGATGGGGGAGCGGTGGGTGGGTGGCATTCCAGGTGTCAGGGTTGAGGACTGTCACCCATCCTTCCTAGGAAAGGTTGGCCATTTTCAGATCCCTCCACCCACATGGGGGAGGCTGGTGCCTGTTTAGATTGACCTGCTTTGCAGTAATTCCCTTGCTGGCTGCGAGCACCATTCTGTTCGTTGGATTGTTAAATGACCTGTTTAATTTGACTGAGCTGCCTTTGGCTGCCAAACACGCCTCCAGGCAGCAGCTACATTCCACAAGCTGACTGCATCCCAGGTTAGCAAGAACCAGGGGAGCTAGGAGAGCATCTGAAAGGAGAATTGTTTCTTTCCCTGAACAACCCTTAATGGATGCTGTTTTGCTTCAGTATTGGTTTCCCTGGACTAGAAACTCTGCTCCCTCCTGTTTCTCTCCTGGGAACCAAAAACCCTGCTTGGGAAGACAGTCTCCTCTGCCTTGGAGATTTATGTAGAAGGTATTTCTAAAGTTCTTATTATTGTAGAACATGTTGCTTTTGCTTGGGAAAGATAAAACATATTTAACTTGTGTTAGGGGATTTATGGTGTAAGATATCTTGGGCCCTACTCAGCTCCAGGCAGAGAGTAAATGAAAGTGGCTCAGTCATGTCCAACTCTTTGTGACCCCATGGACTGTAGTCCACCAGGTTTCTCTGTCCATGCGGTTCTCCTGGCAAGAATACTGGTGTAGCCATTCACTTCTCCAGGGGATCTTCTCAACTCAGGGATGGAACTCGGGTCTCTGCATTGCAGGTGAATTCTCTGCCATCTGCGCCACCAGCGTAGCCCACTCCAGGTATAGAAGTACGTGGTAAAAGTCCCACAGTCTGACCAGAAAAGGATTTGATTTTTTTTTTAATATAAATTTATTTTATTTATTTTTATTTATTTTTAATTTTATTTTTTAACTTTACAATATTGTATTGGTTTTGCCATATATCAACATGAATCTGCCACAGGTATACATGTGTTCCCCATCCTGAACCCTTCTCCCTCCTCCCTCCCCATACCATCCCTCTGGGTCATCCCAGATGCTGGAGGTTGATTACTTTACAATATTGTATTGGTTTTGCCACACATCAACATGAATCTGCCATGGGTATACATGTGTTCCCCATCCTGAACCCCGCTCCCACCTCCCTCCCCTGATTTTTAAATGGCCAGCCCTAAGTGAGTTAAGACATTAGGACCAAGGACAGATACATACCCTCCCTGAATCATCCCCACTTTTTAAGTAGCCACTTTGGGAGACAGAGGCTGAGGGAGAACCTGCCTCCTGGCTGGGAGGTGGGTGTAGTGCTGCACACCTGACAGGCCATCCAGGTGACAGAAATTTCACTTGTTCAGGTGATACCTTGAGGTTGATAATGACCAGTGGAGCAAAGAACCAACTCAGTCAAAAGGATCAGTATCATAGGATCTCCAGTCAAATTCACTCTTAATAAATAAGAGTAAATTATTTTACCCTTAAAGACTAGGTCGGAGAAGGCAATGGTACCCCACTCCAGTACTCTTGCCTGGAAAATCCGTGGACAGAGGAGCCTGGTAGGCTGCAGTCCATGGGGTTGCTAAGAGTCGGACACGACTGAGCGACTTCACTTTCACTTTTCTCTTTCATGCATTGGAGAAGGAAATGGCAACCCATTCCAGTATTCTTGCCTGGAGAATCCCAGGGACAGTGGAGCCTGGTGGGCTGCCATCTATGGGGTCGCACAGAGTCGGGCACGACTGAAGCGACTTAGCATTAGCAAGGTAGGATTGGGGGAAGATAATTGCGGTGGGAGGGTGGGGAGCTTCTCTGGTAGCTCAGGTGGTAAAGAATTCGCCTGCAATGTAGGAGACCCTGGTTTGATTCCTGGGTTGGGAAGTTCCCCTGGATAAGGGATAGGGTACCCACTCTAATATTCTTGGGCTTCCCTGGTGGCTCAGATGGTAAAGAATCTGTTTGTGATTCAGGAGGCCTGGGTTCGATCCCTGGGCTCAGAAGGTGCCCTGGAGGAGGGCATGGCAACCCATTCCAGTATTCTTGCCTGAAGAATCCCAATAACTGGGGACCCTCCCCATTTCTTCATAGTTTCAGGCATGACACATAATGCATGGAATCAAGCCGGTGGGCTGTGGAGAGATGGAATAGGACGTGAATGTGTTCATCCCCAAAGCCAGCAGTCTATGACAGGCACACCTCTGAAGGCGTGCTCCTCAAAACACACTATTTTCTGAGAAGGAAATATTGCCCTTTGTGGGTCGGTATGATCACTTAGAAATTGTTGTAAAAAATTAAAATGATGATCCTCCATTAATTATTTCAATCAGTAAAGTGCTATTAAATCAAAGCATGAGCATTTTCCCTAATCTGCATCTATCTAGAAAGGCCTAAAAGAAAATATGATAAGAGATTCCAGTTTTCTTCAAGATAGTCCTGAACTTTATACAAATGCTTTAAACTGTAGACCTAAGAATTTGTATAAATTGCAAAATTTTAGAAAAAAATGACAAAAGGAAGTGTTTTTATCATGCTAATGTAAACAAAGCTGCAAGGTGGAAAATTCCAGTTGACTGATCCCATTCTAACTGCCTCGGTGATCGTCCTCTTTTTTTCTTTCCCTCTTTCTGTAAGTGAAGGTGATGAGTGCCTGCACTTCATGGTACTTCATCCTTATGAAATTGTCTCTCTATTTGTATTTTATTTCACTGGATGTATTCATAGTGCTAACAGAATGATGTCAGGAGAGGGCTTATTAAAATCTCTGTGAGGCTGTGGATTGAGCTGAGATCCAGAAGTGTTAAGGAGATTGGCAAGGTGAAATGGGCAATTTGTGGAAAGGTCTGAACCATCACCTGAAGAGAGAGGCCGAGAAGACCCAGGTAACAAGAAGGCAGGTTCTAGAAGGCACAGGGGCAGGTGCTGGCTTTGAGACGGGCTCAAAGTCCTGTAAATGGGCTTGGGTTTTGTTTAAAAAAAAAATCACTGGAAGGATATTGAATATTCCACAAAACTGAGTAAATTGCTTAGTAACTTGACCATAGGAAGGACAAATTCTTGGCAGTCTAAGAAGGCAATCACAAATTGTCTCCAACTACATTCTGCTCTCTCTCCTCTCCTGCCTTCTCCAGGTGGTTCTAGAGTACATTTCTTGTTCCAGGATCCACTGCTGGCGCTCAGGGCCAAAGAACAATAAAATGTCCTCCTTTCAGGGAGGATATGTGTCAGGTGCTGGCAAGGGTTAAGATGGAGAACCATCTCCACTGCAGTCAGAGTGGGGACAGTTATAGGGTGTGGGGAGTCATGAAAGGCTTTCTGATAAGGTTTGAACAGAGACCAGAAAGCAGCCAGGGAGCAGCCATGCGAGGATGTCCTGGGGAGGGATGGCCCGTGTCCAGACCTTCCGGCAAGGTGGATGCTGGTTGGGGTGAACAATTACAAACCAGTGCGGCTGGAACACATGAAGCAAGGGGCTCTCTGGAGACAGAAACGCCCTGTGGGGTCTTGGGAAAGGCAGATTCTATACAATCTCAAAGCCAAGGAAGGGACTTTTTTTTTCTTTAAGTTAGATGGAAAGCCAAAGGGGGATATGACGGATGAGTGACATGATCTGGGCTGTATCTCTAAGGGGTACTCCTGCCTGGGGTATGGATGACTCTCTTGGCACTATTTTAATAGTCTGGGTCAGGGAAAGTGAGCCTCTGGCTGCTTCAGTGTTAGGGATGAAGATGGTGATGAGCACTTGGATTGGGAAGAACACTTTTCGAAGGAAATACAGTTTCTGGAAACCAAAAGATAGAGCTCAATTAGGATTCTCGCTGCTCTGCTCTTCCCTGAAATGATTGTGGCGCACGACGCCTGGTGCCTGGTGCCTCGGGTGGGACGTTTTGGACAATCATGTGTTGTCCTGTTTGTTGACTGAAGGACAACTTTTTATTAATAAAAAATCAACTTTTTATGAATTAAAAAAAATCTCCCAGTCTATAAATATTTTCTACCTATATGCTTTTACAACCTAGTCCAGCATTATGTAAAATCTTAGTGTAATTGAGATAAATTGATTTCGTCTTTCAGGAGAGGGAAGTTGGATTAGTGCTTTGACTAGTTCTCTTTGAGGTCACCTCTGAGAAGAGTCTAGAAAGTAAAGAACAGAGGAAGGAAGTGGTTGGAAATAGACAGCACGGCTCCTCTGATGTATTGTGGCAGCTGTGGGGTGAGGGATGATAATTTGCAGTAAAATTGCCTCAGGGAAGGACGTGGAGGAGATGGGAATCAGCACATGGAGAGGTTTCTGGAAGTGTTGAGAGTAGGGACAGGTGTCAGGGACTGTATTCAGTCCTACGTAGTATAGAAATGTAATGCTTGATGGTGGTTCTCATCCCAGGATACCTGACTTGGTAGACTTGTGGTAAGGCTCCTGCATTTATGTTTTTAACCAGGTATTGGGTCATTGTGGTGTGTTGGTCTCACTTGAGAACATTCTGCTGTATCAATTTCATCATTATATGTTCATTGTGATTCTTGCAATAGGTCTAATGTAAAAGTACTATTTTGCTTGGACATACTACCAGTAGTTCTGGAAGAATTCTGACAACATTCCATGAGACTGTTTACTCAGAAATTTGCTACTAAAATGTACTGGGTATTGTCAGTAAATGGCAACCTTATTATTTTAATCATGATTACTATTTCTGTGTCCTACTGAACTTCAGACCTGAAAGATATACAAGAAAAAGGCACAGCAGTGTCAACTCACAAATGCCAATTCACTTGAACACCTAATAAAAAAGAAATTGGACTTGAGATACAAAAAGAAGACATGCAAGATGATAAAAAGTCACAAAGGTCATAGTTCAAGCCTTCCTGACGTTCCCAGTCTAGTTTGTAGATGAGTCCTGCAACCACAGTGACCTTGCTCCTCTGACCACAGGTCAGGGCAGAGCATGCAGAATGACCCTGGATATTTCAACCCACCCTTTGGAGGCAGTCAGCAGCCCTGGTTAAACCCGATCCCTTCCTGGTGGCTGCAGGGACCTCCCAGCCTATTTCCCTTCCCTTTTCAAGGTCTGGGATCTGTGTCTGAGAGCCCCTCACAGGTCTTCATCTGTCTTCTTTCCCTGTGGACCCAGAAACTCTCAATGGAGGGAAAAGGCCCAGGAAGAGGAGGGGTGTCTGCAGGAAGGAAGTGGAGGGATCATCTCTCAGCTGCCCAAAAGCAGAGGCATGAGGAACACAGATGTCTGGTTCCAGGAAACTTCCCAACCTCACCAGGAGCAGCAATGAAAGCCGAGGACCTGTAAAGGTGCAAGAACCCCTGTGGGCAGTTGGCGGCCCTGGAGCTGAGTCTCCTGCCACTGGTTGGCTTTGGGGTATTCTCAATGCTGGCTGAACATTAGAATATCCTGAGATGCTTTGAGCATACCTGTGAGGGCAATACCTTGCTTTCCAGTGCTACAGACTTGGATTTAGTTTATCTGGGTGGGGGGAACATGGACATTTAATAAAAAAAAAAAAAAAGAAGAAGAAAAGAAAAAATAAATTACTCCGGTGTGCAATGGGAAACTATAGCTGGTCCTAGAAGCCTGGTCCCTGGACCAGCAGCATCAGCGTCACATGAGAAGTTGGTAGAAATGCAATTCTGGTCCTCACACTAGATATGCTGAGCCAAGAACTCTGGGGGCAGCAGCCAGTCAGCTGTGGTTTCAAGCTCCCCAGGTGATCCAGATGGAGAGTGGGCATAGCTGAAGACCATGGTGCTGACGTGGATGATGCAAGGCTTCATGAGGAAGAACATCATGCTGCCCAAGGAGGCACTGGAACAGTAAAAATAGAGCCTTTGAGCAGAAACAATGATACTCTGACACTAACCTTTCCCACTTGCCTCAAATAGTGTCTTTCTGCCAAACCCTTATAGTTAGTAGAGACAAAAGCTCCACGCTTTCAACATGTGAGGTCACATGAGACCTACTGCTGCTGCTAAGTCACTTCAGTCATGTCCGACTCTGTGCGACCCCATAGACGGCAGCCCACCAGGCTCCCCCGTCCCTGGGATTCTCCAGGCAAGAACACTGGAGTGGGTTCCATTTCCTTCTCCAATGCATGAAAGTGAAAAGTGAAAGTGAAGTCACTCGGTCGTGTCGGACTCTTAGCGACCCCATGGACTGCAGCCCACCAGGCTCCTCTATCCATGGGATTTTCCAGGCAAGAGTACTGGAGTGGGGTGCCATTGCCTTCTCCCACGTGAGACCTAGTGGGGTTTAACTGGTCCAAAGTGAGGCAACTGACAAGTCTCGGAGCTGTGATTCAAGTCCAGTCTTGTGTGGTGTGAATTGTGTCCTTAACTTCTGCTGTGTTTCTGCTGTGCACCACCCCAACAAGACTGCAGCTCCTGGGAGAGGGGTCCCTGTCTGCTCCCTGTCGCCCTGGCTTCTAGAACGTCCTTGTCCAGGAGGATAGCCACTGGGTCCTGGGGGGCTCCCAAGCGTTGGGAATGTGACCAGGACAAGTTGAGATGAGTCATAGGGTAAAGTCTGAAGTCTGGATTTAGACTTAACATGAAATAAAGAGCATATGCTGCTGCTGCTGCTAAGTTGCTTTAGTCGTGTCTGACTCTTTGCGACCCCATGGACCGTAGCCCACCAGGCTCCTCTGTCCATGGGATTCTTCAGGCAAGAACACTGGAGTGGGTTGCCATTTTCTCCTCCAGGGGATTTTCTGGACCCATGGATCAAACATGCATCTCTTAAGTCTCCTGCATTTGTAGGGTTACCACTAGTGCCCCCTGGGGACTATCAAAGATCATATATACACACATATGTATGTACATATATGAATATATGAAATGATAACACTTTGGACATGTTTGGCTAAAAATGTTATTAATTTTAAAATAAATAGTTTAAAATAATATTTAATTTTATGGAATATTTTAAAATTAAAATATTTTATGACCTGTTTCTCTTCACATTTTTAATGTGATTCTTGGAATGTTAGACATGTGATTCACTTTCCATTAGGTGGCACTTTTCTAAACAAGACCTGCTCAAAATAGGAAGATTGGATAACTGCTGGAATATGACAGTCCACTTGTACAAGGTGAGTCCTTGAGAGTTCTGAGTTATGAGACTGCAGATGGGTGCAGCTGAGGGGAGCATCAGTCGGGTGAGAGGGAGGAAGAGGAGCGAGGAGACACTGTGAGTGACAGGGGTGTAGGAAGGGAGGTGCAGCTCAGACCCTGATCAGTGACCCTGATCAGTGACCTGGCGAGTCTCAGGGAGCCGGGCAAAGTGGTGGGCAGTGATGGTGCCATGGAGACACTCTGCACATATGCCTCTCATGGAGATGGGTGTGGAGTTCCTGTCAGGTCATGGGCACTCAGGGGCTTGCTTCCAACCCTTCATCTCCCAGCTCACAGCTGTGCAAGTCCCCAAGGCACCATGCTATATAGCTGTGGTTCCAGCTTATCCTGCTGAAAGTGGTGAGGTCCTGATTTAGAAAGCAAGCTCCCTGGCAGTGTGAGAAAATTGGGAACTGCACATGAATCCAACTTAGCCAATTCTCCTGGGATAACAGTCTTGCCCACCCCACAGGCAGCTGTAGTTCTGGGAGGTTGGTGTTAGCTCATGCCCTTATGAGCAAGAGTTTACAGAAACTTTGCAGACAACTCTGAGTTCTCATAAAACCCAAGGAACCTTGAAGCTTTCTATCACATAAATATAAAAAAAAAATATTTCCGCATGGCCAGGTAGCTTAGAAAAATGTTTACCAGCCCTTCAACATGTCATCAGCCCACCCCATGCTTCCCAGTGTCTAAGCAACAATATGTCAGAGCCTTTCTGCCTCGGAGCTGGAGATGGGAAGCACTCTGGGCTGAATTTTTGACTTTTGTGTATTTTGTTACTTCAAACTCATTTTTTTTTTAAATGTTGAGAATACAGGTTTGCATCAAGTTGCCTGACTAACAGTTCTCTTTAGGCAGGGAAGTGTTGGTGGGGTCTGAGCAGAGACCCCAAGATGCAGAAGGTCCAGTTTGAAACATTTGGACAGTTGCTTGGGATGCTGGTGAGGGAAGGGAAAGAGGGTGGTAGACTGTTCGCCATGCCATGGGACCCTTGGGACAGGGCCTTGTATGCTGAGCATCATCGAGAATCTCAGAGATCCGTGGAGGGTGAAGGCTATCAACTCTGTCCTCCAAACAGGAAACCACAGTTCCCATCCTTACGTAACTCTTTGGTGGTGGTTTAGTCACTAACTCATGTCCGACTCTGCGACCCCATGGACAATAGCCCACCAGGCTCCTCTGTCCATGGGATTCTCCAGGCAAGAATACTGGAGTGGGTTGACATGCCCTTCTCCAGACTCTTTAGGGCCACACGTTTGCAGGGAAGTCTGCTGAGCCTGGAGATGAGGTCTTTACAGGATGTGTGCTGGGCCCTGGGAAACAGGAGGAGAAGGTGAGTCCCATCCCAAATGCCAACCCACATGCCCAGCAGGTGGCCCACCTATGGGAGGCACCAGTAACAGATGCTATGGGACTGTAGGACCAACGTGAACCACACAAGGCAGGACAGGGCACAGAGCAAATGCATATTTTAGATCCCCTACTCCACAAACCAACACTCCTGATGCCCAGGATGGCCCTCAGAGCTCCAACTGAGAAGCAGCTGAGAAGTGAGTAACTGCACATTTAACTTGGGATCTAAAAGCATGATCTGTTCTACAAAATGAATTAGAATTCTGCAGGTACTTCCTGTTATTCTGGGCCAGCTGTCAGTGAGGCTGACTAGGATAACATTGACAATGCCTGCTTTAGAAAGATGCCACACTGGGCCATTTCAGGCTGCTTTCCCTGCTCAGTTCTCCCAGCAGTCTTTCAGGGTCAGAGCAGGAAGGCGGGGCGCTCGTATCAGAGGACGACGACCATGCAGTGACTACATTCCCAGGCCTCAGTCCAACACGGCCCTGGTCCTGACCCTCACCCTGACCTGACCCTGAACTGTGTGGTGGAAGTCACTCAATCATGTCCAGCTCTTTGTGACCCCATGGACTGGAGCCCAACAGGCTCCTCTTGTCCATGGGATTCTCTGAGCAAAAATACTGGAGTGGGTAGCCATTCCCTCTTACAGGGGATTTTCCTGATCCAGAGATCGAACCCAGGTCTCCTACATTGCAGGCAGAGTCTTTACCATCTGAGCCACCAGGGGAGCCCCTGAACTGACTCTAACCCTAATCCTAGCCCTGACCCTGACCTGAGCCTCACCCTAATTCTAACGCTGAGCCCTGCTCTGACCCACAGACACGGTGCGGACTCCAGGGCTACAGAAACCCTCACAGGAGGCTGTGATCGTTCGTCCCCCACACAGCCTTCCCAGGAGGAGAAATGGAGACACCGCCTCAGGGAACCTGTGCTTCTGTCTGTGTCCCGACTCTGCACCGCATGAAGGGAAGAGGATATGCAGGGGCCCCCATCAGGCGCTTGTTCACAGGGGTCCCCAGACCCTGCAGAAGCCTTGAGGACAGGCCCCAAGGGGCCAGATGTGGCTGCCCATGCCTGAGCGAGATGCAGAGGTGGACAGAGACATCAGCCTTCGTGTAGACTTGGGAGTGAGTGGCCTTCCCTGGAGCCTGGGGTCTCTGATCATTCTGAGCATCAAAGGGGCCCACCAAACAGTGATGGTCGAGTTTCCCCCAGCCCACCCCTCCTCCGTCCTCTGCTGTAGCTTTAGAGGAAGAACGGGGCCTCCCAGACTCCACTGAGGCAGTCAGGCTGCTCCAGAGGACCCCCCCGGTGGGGGGGCAGGGTAGGCGTTCCAGAGCCATAATGATACCCCAGAACCGCGGTGCCCAAAAAGGAAGAGCAGCCTGTAAAGAATGGAAACAGCGTCCGCAGAGGGACTAGCTGCCTGGTCCTTGTGGCATCCACACCGGGGGCACCAGGCTGCTTTTCAGCGACTAAAACCAAAAGTATCTAAGGAACATTGTCAAGTAATGAACTGAATGTGAGCAGGTAGATGAGTGCAGCCTGTGCTCACTGATGTCAATCACGTAAAAGTGCAAATACATACACACTTCTCCATGGGCTCCTAATGACTCCAGCTGCCCCTGGGGAGGGGCTGGCCATGGGGCTTAGGGCAGGAAGTGAGAGCCACATTTCATTCCACATTTCAGGGCTGCATGTGCACGTAACGCTGATGGAAAGGCTGATCTAACTGCTCTGCCCTCGCTTTCCTCAAGCTTTCTGCCTGAGGATGATGCTTCCTGGGAAAGTTGGGGCTGCAGAAATCGGGTAGGTGTGCATTGCTATTGGGTGCTCAGCACGTAGCTTGCGTTACAAGGAGGAAACACACATCTTTACTCTCCTACCGAACCAAAAGACAGAATTTAGTGTCATAAGAAGCAGACTTGGTTGACCACATTTGAGAACGGTTAAAATGCCACCATTAAAGCAGCAAGCTCTGTATTCCCAAGTTTATAGGATGGCTGATTCTTTATATCATGTGGAAGAGAATTTTCTAGGTCAGTCAGATCATTGGACAGCCCAATGCACTTATTCTCCTAGAGTGCTGGATCATTCTTGGATGGAATTTATTTAAATATGGGCTTATAGAGAAAAGACAGATGGAAATGAGATGCAGAATGAGTTAAGTCTAGTGAGAGCTGATTGTTCAGAGTAAAAGTGACTGAAAATGGAATGGCAGCACTTTTTCCTTTGCTAAATAAAGTTAATAAATAAATTTTTTACTTGCTCTGTGCTTAACAGAGCAAATTACTTTTTCTATAACCTTTGCTCTGACTATTCTAGTATCCACCCACCACTTAAAATTTTTCTTAATGTGTTAACACATTAAAATACATCTCTACCAAACCCAGCAGGCAGACTGCAGCAGAGCTGGTTTCCAGAAGTGGCCATGGCAATATTTCTGGTCCCACGTGCTCTTTTAGAGTCTTCCCCTCCCCCTTGGAGACATCAGGGAAGGCTGTTCTGTTCTTCAGTCAGGTGCCCCCTGCAGGGTCCACACAGGCCTTGCATGCCCCTGCCCTGATCCAGGCCCAGTCATGGAGCAAGCTCAGAAGTGCATGAGTTCCGTCTGGCTGCTGTAACAAAACCACAGGCTGGGCAGCTACAGAGCAGAGAGTCACTGCCTCAGTCCTGGAGGCCAGAAGTCTGAGACCGCGGTGTGGGCAGGCACTGGGGAAGGATCAGCTGCAAGGCACTCTCTTAGCTTCTGACAGTTCCCTGGCTTATGATAGCATCCAACCAGGCTTCACATGGCCATCTCCCTGTGTGTGTGTCTAAACGTCCACTTTTGAATAAGGACACCTGTCCTATTGGATTAGGACCTGCCTGGCTTTGTATGGCTCATCTTTACACCGGCATAGTCCTGTCTCCAAATACAGCCAGGGGGTTAAGGCTCTAATATGTGAATGTGGGCGGACAAAATTCAGCTCCTAACAGGAGTTCCCCCCTTTCCTGTTAGGACCTGTGGCCCCCAGCTCTGGAAACCCATCCCCCATGTGCCCCCCTCCCCACCCACCACTTCTCTGTACAAATGTGGAAGTGCCTAATCCTAGCAGCTTGGCCTGGTGTCTTGGTCTCTACACCCTTGCTCCATCCCCCTTCCCTCTGTATTTTCCAGATTCCCAAAAAGCTGAGTGCACCTGCCTGGGTCTGAAATCTGCTCAAGATTTCTCCTCAACTCTTCCTGCTGTTTTCCCTGCCCATCATGGCCTCTGAGCTGCACCCACTGTTGAGCTCCCCGCTCCCTGATTCTGGACCACTAGTGAAGGCCGAGCACTGCTCTCGGCTGTCTGCACGGGGACCCCAGTCTCAGGCCATCCAGACTGGCAAAGCCAGGACGAATCCTGCCCAGCTCGGTCTGCCCCTGGCTGGGCCTAAAGCAGCCGAAGCTCTGTAGATTCTAGACTGGATGATAGATTTCAGCATCAGAGTTGAAGGAAGCTAGGTGGCTGTGTTCATTTTGTTGCTCTGAAAACTTTTGCATCTGTTTGCGACATAAGCCTCCCCTCATGCATACCCCCCACCCCCCACCCCTCAACTTCAGGCCTTCCAGCCACTTGAAGAGCATGAAGCCATAGGAATTTGGGTTGGAAGACCCCTGGAGGAGGGCATGGCATTGCAACCCACTCCAGTATTCTTGGTTGGAGAATCCCATGGACAGAGTAGCCTGGCGGGCGCAAAGAGTCGGACATGACTAATGCGACTTAGCGCAGCACATTGTTTACCAAGTGCTGGGTGTCCTTCCTGCCTGAACCCAGCCTCCAGGGGGCGCTGCGGTTGTCTGCATTCCCCTCAGTTCAGTTCAGTTCAGTCGTTCAGTCCTGTCTGACTCTTTGTGACCCCATGGACTGCAGCACACCAGGCTTCCCTATCGGTCACCAACTTCTGGAACTTACTCAAACTCATGTCCATCGAGTCGGTGATGCCATCCAAACATCTCATCCTCTGTCGTCCCCTTCTCCTCCTGCCTTCAGTCTTTCCCAGCATCAGGGTCTTTTCCAATAAGTCAGTTCTTCACATCAGGTGGCCAAAGTGTTGGAGCATTCCCCTAGGAGGGAAGTCAGAAGAGAGGATCATGGAGTCAGGCTCAGCTCCGGTGAGCATGGAGGTAGAATTGGCTGGTCCCCGCTCTGGTGCACTTTGGCTCTCCCTCAGCACGAGCATCTCTCTGGGCCTTGCTTCCAGCAAAGAGGCCCAGATGAGACTCTCCAAATGCTTCAGCCCTGCTCCCCTCAAACCTGTTGATAGCACCTCCCCTCGGGTGGCCCTGTTTAGCCTGAGTGGCAGGGGGGTGGTACACCCATGACACTGCTCACCAGGCAGGGGTCTGCTCTGCTCCTGGGTCAGGCTGCCCATCCATGGTGTTGCCACAGTGCCCTGCCTCCCTGCCTGGACCACAGAGCAGAAGCAAATCTCCTTCCCTCACATCCTGGAGGCTTTTCCACTGGCACGGAGACAGGACCAACTCTTGCCAGGGTCCAGCCCCGGCTGATCCAGGGTATTCGAAGCGGGGACGGCGTCGGCGACCTATTTATTTATAAATATTTATCAAAGATTTAAAGAGTAATAGAATGAGGATAGCTCAGTGAGGAAATTCAGTGGAGAAAAGAGGCTGAATAAAATTCCAAAGCAGGGTATAACGTCACCTACGAAGGCCGCAGGCGTCCTCCCGTTCTCCCGAAGGAGAGGAGACACTAAGGCCTCCCCGGTCGGATCTTAGAAGCCCAGGCAAAATTAGTAGGCTTGATGAGCTTCCCTGCCTCAGAGGAAAAATTCAGCCAGAAGGTGAAAGAAAGAACGACATGGGGAGACCAAATTTCAGTGAACAAGGCCCGCACTTTATTTTCCAAAGTAGTTTTTATACCTTAAGTTATGCATAGAGGATAATGGGGGAAGGGGTGGAGTCATGCAAGGACAGCAGTTCCTGGTTCTAATCTAAGCCAGGCTTTCAAACTTATCATATGCAAAAGTTCAGGTGATTGACATCATCTTCTGGCCCGGAGGCCTGTTAACATTTTAAGAAACTTATTTTTCTCTAAAGGTGATTATTCCAAAGTCAGGCACCAGCCTTCCAAAAAGCATTGGACGAAGCTGCATTTTACATTTCTATACACCCATTATATCAATCAATACACTGCCAAGGACACAGTAGGTAAGGAGTATGGAGACTTAGCAGCAAACATTGGCCCAACAAGTGAAAAACCCTTCACCAATACAATTTCTAATCAATCTTTTAACTACTCAAAGGAATCTGTGTTTAGGCAGTTTAGAACATCTCCTGCCTCTCACAGTTGGGAGGCTCTGAACAATCACATGTGGCCGGAAAAACCTATTCAGGCAGGCTAGAGGATTTCCAAAGGAGTTTGTAGGTTAAACACTGTCACACCCAGGAATTATTAACTGGAGCTGTAAGCTAACTCTTTTTTCAGAGAGAGGTAGTGGGAGACAGCCCCCCGTAAAGTCAGAGGTGTAGGTGAAAGCACAAAGCAGAAAGTAGGCAGACTCTGGTTTTGGGGGTAGATGCTCGAGAATTTCCAGGGGGACTCCTGAGGCTCAATCCCGCCTTTGCGTATGCCGAGCCTCCTTCCTCATGACCTTTGTCATGGGCGGAGTGCCTCACGCTGGCTCCCGGCAGTGATAAAATTCCAGTTGAGCTATTACAGATCCTCACTCAATATGCAATATGCCGGCTCCCGGCAAACTCTGAGCTCCCAGGAGCTGATGTCTGTCAGCTTGCAGCAGAAATTCGTCTTCAGGTTGGGCACCGAGCACAGCTTGAAACTCTGCAGTGGGAAGAGGGATCATGAGAACTTGTCTTATCCTGATGTGGAAGAGGCGGATGTCAGGAGGGAAGGGAGAAAGGGGCCCGGTGACGGGCGTCTCCTGCCCAGCCCCGGGGCTGCTATAGGGCCGTGGCTCCTGGCTCGCTTGCTCTTGGGGGCAAGTGGAGGGAACTGTATCAGCCCCACTGGCAGAGCAGGGCCACCGGGGGTCTGCTGGAAAAGGCTGTCTTGGGCTCAGGCATTATCTCATTCCATCCTCATCACGGCTCCATGAAGTAGGCCTGTCACTACTCCAGTCCTAAGGATGAGGATACTGAATCCCAGAGATGTTTGACTGAGAAAACAGGAAGACGGTAAGTACAAAGAGCAACAAACACCATCCTTTGCAAGGCTGTGATGACCAAGCTTGGGTAAAGCCTGAGAGGCTCTGGACCCCTGAGGAACAGCTCTCTGGAGACCCAGACCGCCTGCCCACAGGAGTTTCTTTCTTCCCTGGGATGCCCCCTCCCACCCCACACAGCTTTCAGGGAGTTTGAGAACATGCCCTGCCATCAACTTGCCTTCAGCCACCCTCAATCAGGAAACGATATTCCCATGAGGGGTTTGCAAACCAAACTGTAATCACATTAAATAAGGCAGTGGGGAAGTAGGCTGACCTTGACTTCTATGATGAGGATGGCCTCCTCAGGATTGGGTAGGAGAGGACCAAGGGCTAAGGATAACAGAGAATCCAACGTATCTGAAATTCTGTACAAAGGTAACGATAGGTTTTCCTAGAGAACTCCTGTTTAGGTAGCGTGGGACTGGGGCATCAGGTGACTCCTGTGAACACACAGAACCCTGCTGCTGCCCCAAAGCACAGGCTTGACCGTGTCTGAAATTGCCAGCGATCAATCAGGAAGATGCCCTTTCATTCGACTATTAGGGATGTGAACAGAAACAAAATGCATTCACTCCTTCAAATCACGTAAGGGAAGAGGGAATATTCTGGGAACCCAACCGCCAGTGGGTTTTGCTATGGAGAACCAGGAGTTAGCTTACCAGCTCTGTGCCGCTGAAGGGTCTAGTGGTCAGAGCACAAAAAACAGATGGCTGCCCTGTACACAGTGGGCACAGGGTGGATCCAGTGGGGTGTGTGGGTGGTGGGGCGCATGAGGTTGCAGCCATCAGGTCTGGCTCCAACATCTGAATCACCGCGAGTGTCTGGAGGTGGCCTCCCCAGGTCCCTCTGTCCAGACGTCAGCTCCCACTGTCCTGGTCTGATAAACGCGTCCCGTCACCTCTCTTCCCCTCCCTCCTCCTCCCTCCTCCTCCTCATTCAAGGCTGCTGAGAGCCCAAGTCCTTTTCTTTATGTTTCTGGTTATTTTCCTCAGCATCCTTGATTGCTGGCAGTTTATTTTCCTTTGTGAGAACCTTTTGATTTTTCCGAGCCAAATGCCTGGAGATGCTGTGAGCAGTGTTTGCACTGGAACGGCTCTGCTCTGAGCCCGTTAGCTACAGTTGCTAGGCTGGCTTCTGCTGCCTGTCACACACACACACACACACACACAGAGACCCTGTGAAAGCCTGGGTAAACACTGTTAGTCCTAAATGGACAATGAGTGAAACCAGCCCTAAGCTGCAGGCTAATGGAATGATACACTCATTGTGCTGGATAAGAACAAAGGAAAAACAATGGAGCCTGTGCCATGTTTCATAAGCCAGTGGAGTTATGCAGAAATGACGCAAGGCTCCAAATGGCTTTTTGTTTTTAGAAGCTGTCTGCTTTGGCAGGGAAGGGCTCGGGTGGCGCTGTTGCTCTTCTCAGAGCTGGTACCTGTGGGGTTGTGGGACAACTGGCCTGGGTTCCTCCTTCTGGCAGCTTCCCACACCAGCGTCTGGCATTTGGAGGCTGTCAGAATGCTCGGGGGAAGCTAAGGAAATTCATCTGAAAGTGGGCACACTAGAGCCAGCACCGATGTGTCAGCGATGTCTGAGTTCTTCCGGGGAGGGGGCATTCCAATGAGCATCAGCCAGCTCAAGGACATCACCTGTCCTGCTGCCACTTTCATGGTGTGGGAGGCGTGGGCCAAACTTAGGGTCTGCTGATATTCTGATGCTAAAAAAAAATTAGAGCAGCATTTCAACTGGGCACAAAAGGGAAAACTTGCCTTATCTTTCCTGAATGAGCCTGGAGAGCATTTTAGAAAATGTTGGGGACACAGGCTGAAGGGTTATCCAAATGCATAGCCCCTCCAGGCAGAGAGCAAATCAAGGGAATCCTACCTCGTTCTTTATAGAGAGATCTATCATTGTTCTTTCATGTTTTCCATTGACAACTGAAAACCTGCTCTGTTCAATGGCCTCCATAACCCTTTATTCTGACACCCTGTTGATCCATGCTATCCAGGAGTTGTAAACTGGTGATAAATATGAGAATAACATTGGAAACTGCAATGAATTCTTCTCAGTGGGACACAAATTCTGGAAGGCTGAACTGACACATTTCAATCTCCTTCCAGCCCACATTTCCTAGACCGAGTAATCTGGGGAGTCAGTGTCCTCCTGGCCCAGCACTGATGCCTTTCTGTATGTGGTTCCCAGGGATGCCCACTGTAGGTAAGACTCCACACACACTGTAGCCTGAGGGGTGTGGTGTGGGGAACGTCACTGGATCCGACCCACACAGCTGTCTGCCACAGGACATTCTGAGGTCCTTTTTTGCTACTTGCTTTGAAGTATTCCCCTTTGAGGTCCCTTCCTCAGAATTATGTGAATTCTCAGACTAATAGGCAAAGCTTGTTTGTCCAGCAGGGCCACCTGAGGCCACGCACTGCCCTGGACCAGGTGTCTGCTGCAGGGCTACATTGTTCTGCTTGCCTGCATCCCGTGGTGAGCTTACTTCCTACTCAGATCACTCAGCCTGTGGGTCCTTCTGTGTCTTTGGCTCCTTTTTCACAATAAGCATAACAATGTCTGTGTCTTGTACTCAGGATTCCTAGTTCCAGCCCTTGAGATAATAGAAATCAAACTAAGATTGTTCTTTCTTCTACATAAGAGATTTCCCCCCTCAGTCCTGAGTCATGTGGAGGCAAAAAAAAGTAAGATAGAATTTGAACCATCACTGATCTTTACAGTCAGATAATGGTGTAGCTTTCTTTAAGTCACAGGTTATAATAATGTCAAGTCCATGGATTGCCAGGGAATGGCTGAGGTCAGCTGCCTTCCTTCAGCTCTGGATCTGGTTTTGGGAGCCCCTGGATTTCAACTGTGCTTCTCATGGGCCTGCACCTAAGCCAGTGGTTTCTGAAGCCACCGTGTGAATCAGTGATACACTCTTATAGAACATAGACACCATGTCCTAATGGAACATCTCTGAATATCGAATATTGGAAAATTCATCCCAGGTCATGGTCTTTGAAGGCAATGGTCATCCCTCTTGGCCCCTCAGCACAATCCCTGTAAATCTCTCCCTTGAAGCACACCTTGGATCTTCCTCTTCCTGTTTCTTTCCCCTAAGCTTGGCCTAGCACTTCTAGGTATCTCCAATGTATGGAATTGAACGTGAACAGAATGATAGTCTGCCTGGAGGCTGCTGAGTCTGGAGGTGATGCTCAAGTCTTCTTTCACTGGGATATTGTGGCTAAGAGACATATTAAACTGTGATACTGTCACCTTGCAAGGTCCTGAGCCTCTGAAGCTGAGATATAAAGCTAGAGACTTAACACTGGGGAACTCCATCGTGGGGCATGGTGATTAGGAGACACTCCTGAAAGTGAGCCCAACACAGGGCACCAAGGGAGGGATGGACATCATGTCTGTGAGTCCCCAGACAGGTGCCAGCACGAGGCTGGTGCTTGATGACCCGAGTGGGTTTGTGTCCACAACTGTTGACGTGAGTGCGCATTTATCTCCATTTCACAAAGGAGGAAATGAAGTTCAGAGAGGACATTAACTGTCTCAAAGTCACAGCCCAGATTCAAACCCCACTGAGTGTTGCTCTGAAAGCCTGCATGAACATCTAAGTACTTTGAGTTATTTTTGGTCCCTGGCTCATCATGTTTATAGAATGGGGTGCCATTCTTAACATTGGCCTTCTGGAGATCTCAGATATTCTTAAGTGACTTTGTGCCCCCCAAGTCCTAAACATTTCTGGAGCCATCTTCCTGTGAATATTTTCTAGAATGAGATGTGTCTCTCCTAAAGTAAGGAGCCCAGGCTCTTTCCCCAAATCATTAAGGATCGTTGGGAGGCTCGCATTTTTCCCAGTTTGAGTTTTCTATGGAATTTTCCAAGGAGATCGAACCTGAAATCCTAAAAGAAATAAACCTTGAATATTCATTGGAAGGAATACTTTGGCCACCTGATGGGAACAGTTGACTCATTGAAAAAAACCCTGATGCTGGGAAAGATTGAGGACAGGAGGAGAAGGTGGTGACAGAGGATGAGATGGTTGGATGGCATCACTGACTCAGTGGACGTGCTTGTTCAGTCTGAGCAAACTCTGGGAGATGGTGAAGGACAGGGAAGCCTGGCATGCTGCAGTACATGGAGTCACAAAGAGTCGGATACAACTTAGCGAATGAACAACAATGAAATTTTCCTCCTCCACTCTGCAACTTTGCTTCTGTGAGTATGGAATTCTACCCACTTGAACTCAACTAAAGAGTTGATTACGGTGCCTCTTTCTCTTCCCTTCCAGCAAAATGTGACTAAGAGAAGGCATTGTGTAGAGAGATTTTGCTGAAGTTAGGGTGAAAATGGACCTGGTTTGGGGATGTTGCAACATAAGAGCCAACACCACACAACTTAGCATTGGCTCCATCACTTGTAGAGGTCAGCCAGATATTCCTGTTGCCAAGAACGTCTCCCTTGCTGTATTTCTTCTCGAGCCCAATCACCAGAGATGAAGCCTGTTTTTCCTCATCATTTTTTGAACATATATACACAGACACACACATACAAACACACACATGCACACACTTCAGAAATAAAAAACCATAAGGAAAAAAATAATAAAGTACCACTGTTACCTATCAGAGTAGTACAAATGTGGATTTCTGTCATTCTTTGAGCATCTGTGTGCTTTATAATTCTTCTGTAATGAATATTTATTGCTTTCATTGCATGAAAAAGAGAAAAGGGAAGCATTATTTTTAGTGTAAAAAGAAGTCATGTAAAAGAGTTCTTGTTCCGAGGGACATGAGCCAGGAAGAATCTTTCTTACCTCGCTATTCATCGCTGCCTCTTCTGACCTCAAAGCATTTCGTGTTTCAATCTTCTTTCTTTTAAGGCTTGAGGAGAGTAATCTAGCAGGGGGTCTGATAAAAGAATTTGAAAAACGAGCTTTTCTATGTGAAGCCTTACATCCTCCTAGAATGAATCGTGCTCGTTCGGCTAGTAATTGCTCCAGACTCCAGGAAAGACAAGACTTTCCCGTCCAGGAAGATAAAGGGCTGTGCGACTGTAGAACCCAATTCAATTACCCATTAGTGTTTGTAACTGCTAATTCTTTCCTGCTTCGCTTCAACCCACTCCTGGGAGGATTCGAGTCCCCTGGAAGCATGCTCAGTAGCACACGACTCTGAGGACTCAACAGTTTTTGGTTTTAAGATCTGATGCACAAATCGCACATTTTTGGCCATCCAATGTGGATTCTGAGTGAGGCCAAAAGATTTCCTGGGCTGGGGCCTGAAGTTTAGAATGGCCTGAAGCAGGTAGCACAGGCTCCTTGCAACAGACAGCCCAAGCCTTTCTTAGCTATTTCCTCTGAACATCTATGTCCTGTGAGCACCCTCTGCTTAGTCCTGTCTCTCTTTGCAAACCTGCTCTTTCCCTTCCTGTTTGGAGTTTGTGTTTGGCCTCTTCACCTCTGGATGAGAGAAGTGACATTTGCAAACTAGAAAGATCCCCAGAGTGGCCGAGAGGCTGAGATTGTTCGGCCGTGGCTCAATTATCGTACAACTAGTGGGTTCCAACCACTCAGAGACTCAATGTCCACATATTAAGATAATTTTATGGTTATTATGAAGACAGTACACTGCATGGGTTACACACATGATAAAAAGCAGATGGTACTTATTATCACTCCATCAAGCTTCCCTCAAGGACTTTGATACAAAATTGAACTGCCAGTTGCTCCTACTTTGGACTAACTTTGATATATTGCTCTGCTCTGGGTGTTATTGGAGACACACACTTGCATCCTGCGTTCTGGCTTCTGCCTCCACCAGCCTATGCAGCCTTATAAGGGGGACATGGATAAACAGCTAGTTATTATTCCTCACAAGTGGGATGCTGAGAACATGCAAGGAAATCTCGAAGCATAATGCACTTGGGTCTGGAAATAAAAGGGTTTTTCCTTTTTTCATTTAAAGATTAAATTTAAGAAGAAATGTCATTGATTTTCTTGTGTGGAAGTCAGAAAAATAATTTTAATTATTATAAAATGAAAAATACAACTGCCTACAGCATCCAGCCAGTGAATTATCTCCCCCATGGGTAAAACCCCATGGAAAGTCGTATCCTGGTCAGAAAGTATTATGGTAAGAATGTCATTATTTCTTAATGCATTGGCCTGGGCATTAGTTAATTTTGTCAGAAAATCATTATGAGAAAATATCTTCTTTATGAAATGAGGCTGGATTTTATACAATGTGCTTTCCTGCTTGCTTCTCTTTAATCACAGTAATAAGGTCTTTGAACATTTTCGATATGAGTTGTGATATGTGGATTATATGCAGCATTTATTTTTAATTTTAATACCTTTTCTTTGGTAGCAGCAGCATTTTTAAAGTTTATTCAACCAAAGTGGTTTCAGATCTCTTCTAGGAAAGCATATGCAAAATTGAGTGGAAAAAGAATGAAAAAATTGCCTGCAGTGATCATAGACTGCATGTATTCCCTGAGGAAATCATGTGACAAATACTGGATCAAGGTATCTGTACTTGTTCAACTGGGGAAATTTTTGTAGTGTCCTTAATTATTGTTTCCTTTGCCTCTGGTATTATTTTCTTTTTTTCTGGTGTGCAGGATAAAATCAGGATAAAAGTATATAATATAAATGAAAACCACAAGAAGACTTGTTAGAATGGCCATCAGCAAAAAGACAAGAGATAAGTGTTGGCAATGATGCAGAGAAAAGGGAACTGTCCTGCACGATCAGCGAATGTAAACTGGTGCGGTCGATAAGGAAAACACTATGGTGGTTCCTCAAAAAATTAAAAATAGATGTATCATCAGTTCAGTTCAGTTGCTCAGTCATGTCTGACTTTTTGTGACCCCAAGAACTGCAGCACGCCAGGCTTCCCCATGCATCACTAACTGCCTGAGCGTGCTCAAACTCATGTCCATTGAGTCATTGATGCCATCCAACCATCTTGTCCTCTGTCATCCCCTTCTCCTCCTGCCCTCAATCTTTCCCAGCATCAGGGTCTTTTCAAATGAGTCAGCTGTTCGCATCAGTTGGCCAGAGTATTGGAGCTTCAGCTTCGGCATTAGTCCTTCCAATGAATAGTCACGACTGATTTCCTTTAGGATTGACTGGTTTGATCTCCTTGCAGTTCAAGGGACTCTCAAGAGTCTTCTCCAACACAGTTCAGAAGCATCAATTCTTCGACGCTCAGCTTTCCTTATGGTCCAAGTCTCACATCCATACATGACTACTGGAAAAACCATAGCATTGACTAGACAAAACTTTGTTGGCAAAGTAATGTCTCTGCTTTTTAATAGAAGCACCATAGGATCCAGCAATCCTACTTCTGGATGTTTACCCAAAGAAAATTAAAACGTTAATTTAATAAGATATATATACTCCACTGTTCATTAGCAACAGTATTGACAACAACAAAGATATGGAAACAACCTAAATGCCCTTTAGGAGATGAATGAATAAAAAGGATGACTACTCCTCAGTCATAAAAAAGAATTAAATCATACTATTTGTGATGAAATGAATGGACTTGGAGGTCATTATACCAAGTGAAATATCAGATAGAGGAAAACAAATACTGTATGATTTTGCTTATATGTGAAATGTAAATAAACGAGTGGACAAAACAGAACAGAAACAGAGTCATAAATAGGGAAAACAAATTGATGGTTGCCAGAAGCAGTAGGTAAGGAGTGGGAGTAATGGGTGAATGGGGTCAAAATGCACAAACTTCCAGTTATAAAAGAAATAAATCATAGGGAAGTAATGTACAGCATGGTGACTATAGTTTGTAGCACTACATTGCATATTTAACAATGGTTAAGATGATAGGTCTTAAAAGGACTCATCACAAGAAAAAATTGTTTTCTGATTATGTAAGGTGATAGATATTAAAACGTCACAGAAAGAGTAACAACTTGTTGAATAGAGGACGAGTAAAGACTCTTACGAGCTTCCCCAGTGGCTCAGTGGTAAAGAATTGGCCTGCAATGCAGGAAACATGGGTTCGACCTCTGGGTTAGGAAGATCCCCTGGAGAAGGAAATGGCAACCCGCTCCAGTGCTCTTGTGAGAAGGATCCCATGGGCAGAGAAGCCTGCTGGGCTGCAGCCCATGGGGTCGCAAGGAGTCGGACACGACTGAGTGACTGAGCACAGCACAACCACACAGCATAAAGACTCTTAGATATGGTTTAGAATCATCTCTGCAGTCTTTATCCTAAATAAACACACACACCATATTTACAGATACGGGCCTGAGGGATACAGACACCTTCCAAAGTCATCTAGCCTCAACCTACCCCACTGCTGACCCAGCTGTGTCACTGCTGCTGGGACACGTCTCTAGTGCTCCACCTGACTTGTGAATGGGGGAGTTGTCCCCCATTCATTTCATAGGGTTTTCATTTAAACTTGAGTATACTTTGCTGCTGCTATTTGTAACAGAGGATCAGTGTGAGGGTCACAGGGTTCACAGATAATCTGTTTGTCAAAAAAGTAATTTCCCAGACACGATAGGAAAATAAAAATGGAGGTGTTATGGATGCTTTCTAGGTGCTCAGAGCCACTGATGCCTCTTGGATCCTGTTGCCTCAGAGGCGGTCTCCTGCCACTGATGCTGTTGCGGTCCTATATGGTTCAGGAGATATTTTTCAGAGAGATGAACCTGTTCCAAGCTGCTGTTAGAGCATTGGGGGGGTAGGGGTACCATCTCTGAAGAATGAAGAACTCTGGAGAATGGCAGGAAACAGTGCCATTATTCAAAGTCACAGCCAGAGGTTGTGAAACTTGAATCCTTTGCTTATTTAGCCTCCTTTTCATTCATTAGTGCTTGACTGATTACTAACCACATGTCAGCTACCAACTGGTGGCACTATTGGTAAAGAACCCAGCTGCCAATGCAGGAGATTTGTGAGAGAGATGGGTTTGATCCCTGGGTCAGGAAGATTCCCTGAGGAGGGCATGGCAACCCATTCCAATATTCTTGCTTGGAGAATTTCATGGACAGAGGACCAGGCAGGCTGCAGTCTATAGGGTCACACAGAGTCAGACATGACTGAAGCGACTTAGCCCGCACTCACCTAGTCAGTCAACAAGAGAAACACAACCTATTTTTTTTTTCCATGTTGAGCATAAGCAGAGCTGTGCAGGCTGGTGGGTATAAGAGTCAGCTAGCCAGTAATCAATGATGTGATAAGTAGGATCAATGGGAAATTCAGTGTCCAGTGGGAATATTAGATATTAGGGATACTTAGCGAGAGTAGAAAGCAGTGACACTAAAATCTGAAATATGAATGGGGAATAGGAAGGGAAAGCTGGGGAGCAGAAAGCTCAGGAGCAGGGACTCTGAAATGGCCCTGAGACAGCAAGGCAAATTCAAGGAATCCCAAGACCCTGGTCTGGAGAGCTGAAGGAATGTGATACACGGTAGGTTGAGGGTTGGCGTGGATCACCATCCTGGCCTCTTAAGATATAAACTAGTGCTCACCACAGGCTTCGCTGTGGCTCAGATGGTAAAGAATCTTCCTGCAATGCAGGAGACCTGGATTTGATCCCTGGGTTGGGAAGATCTCCTGGAGGAGGACATGGCAACCCACTTCAGTATTCTTGCCTGGAGAATCCCCATAGACAAAGGAACCTGGTGGGCTACAGTCCATGGGGTCGCAAAGAGTCGGACGCAACTGAGCTACTATGCACACACAGTGCTCACCACGTGGCTGGTGCTCTGTGAACACTTCCAAAGTCACTCAAACTCTTATCGGAAAGGCACGACTGCTACCCATAAAAAAGACCAGCGTGAGGAAAATGATATAAAATGAAGGAAATTTTTTACCAGGAACAAAATAAAGTCTTATAAGTCAGCAGGAACTTCCCTGGTGGTCCAATGGTTGAGAATCTGCTTTCCAATGCAGGGGGCGTGGGTTCAAACCCTGATCTTAGAACTAAGATCCCACGTGCCGTGGGGCAACTTAGCCGACGCACCACAACTAGAGAGAAGCCTGCATGCCACAACAAAGAGCCTGCTCTGCTGAGGCAGCCAAAAATAAATAAAGAAACAAATAATAAACATTTAAACATAAAAAGAAGCCTGTGTAGAGAGAGTGAAACAGAGTGGCCCCTTGTAATCAGGGGGCAGTCTCGTGGATTATGCTTGGCTGCAAATGACAGGAAAACACCACCGAATGTAGTTTGCATTTCCCCATTGAAGGTGAATTCTGGAGAGAAAGGAGTTGGTGCTGACACTGGTCCCGGCTCTGGGGGGATCTATGACCTTGTTATTCCTCACCATTTGCTTAGATCTTTCCTCACGAGTGGGAGGACAGCTGCATTTAGGAAGCAGCAGGTGCACTTTTTTTCCTTTCTTTTTAAAAAGTTAATTTATTTTTTAATTGAAGGATAGTTGCTTTACAGAATTTTGTTGTTTTCTGTCAAACCTCAGCATGAATCAGCCATGGGGCACTTTTGACAGCACAGCCTGAAGGACAGTGAATCCCATGGGTCTCCACTGGAGAATTACCTGGTATACTTGTTAAAAATGCCAACACCCATGCCCTGTGAAAACCCTACTAAATTAAAGGTAACAAAACTCTGGAATCCATATGTTCAAAAGCTCCCCTAATACTTCTTAGGTCCACACAGTTTGGGGAAATGTTGGGTGGGCTTTTAGTGTACAGGTGCCTATATATTTACAGGATGAGGATAAAATGTTCTGTCGTAGGTCCTTGGGGGTGACCAAGGAGCGTTTGAGAAGTGATGTAATGAGACCGCAGTGCTGTCCGAGACATTAATGCTCGACACGTGTTCCGAGGATGGGCTGCCTGCCAGGATCCACTCGTTACCTGTGCACAGTGTGAGAGGAATGGGGACCAAAACATAGGTCAGTTATTTCACCAAAAACCTGCTCAATGCAACTGCTTTACAAAAATTATGGCAAAACTTTGTCACTGAAGGAAGCAATATGCTTTTTGTTTTTAACTGAAATAACAGTGGACTGCAAGGAGATCCAACCAGTCCATTCTGAAGGAGATCAGCCCTGAAATTTCTTTGGAAGGAATGATGCTAAAGCTGAAAGTCCAGTACTTTGGCCACCTCATGCGAAGAGTTGACTCATTGGAAAAGACTCTGATGCTGGGAGTGGTTGGGGGCAGGAGGAGAAGGGGACGACAGAGGATGAGATGGCTGGATGGCATCACCGACTTGATGGACATGAGTTTGAGTGAACTCCAGGAGTTGGTGATGGACAGGGAGGCCTGGCGTGCTGCGATTCATGGGGTCACAAAGAGTCGGACACGACTGAGCGACTGAACTGAACTGAACTGAACATGGGCTTATAACACTAGATAAGTTATATATTATTATTATACATTATATATAATATTTAATAAATTATATATACATTATCTTATATTGCATTATATATGTACATTATATTATATATATACATTATATATTATATAACATACTATGTTTATAATATTATGTTCTGACTTTCGAATATACTCTAGTGTTCTCAGTACCAAAAGTTTAATTTCCCTCTATTACCATTCAGTTGATCACCTGAACTCATTTCACCCTTACCTCTTACCCCTTCCCTTCAGTTGGCCACTTTGTTTTGTTTGGTTTTTCACTTATTTTGAATTTTTAAAAAAAATTCCCATATAAGTGAAATTATACAGTTTTTTTTTGTCCACCTGACATATTTCACTTAGCATAACATACTCAAAGTCCATCCATTTTTTTTTTTTCAAATAGCAAGATTTCATTCTTTCTGAGGCTGAGCAGTATTCCATCATATATATTATATATATACATATATATGCAGATCCATGTCCTTATCTATATATCACATCTTTCTCCATTCGTCCATGGTTGGGCTCACTGGTTGTTTCCATGACTTGACTCAGGTAAACAAGGCTGCAGTGAACATCGGGGTGCACACATCTTTCTGAATTAGTGTTTTCATTTTCTTCAGACATATACCCAGAAGTGAGATTGCTGGATCATATGAAGTTCTAGTTTTAATGTTTTGAGGAAATTCCATACTGTTTCTCAAAATTCCCGCCCGATTCATGTTCCTACCAACAGTCTGCAACTGTTCCCGTTTCTCCACAGTCCTGCCAACATTTGCCATTTTTTGCCTTTTCAATAACGGTCATTTAAAAAGATATCAGGTGATATCTCATTGTGGTTTTTGCTTGCATTTCCTGGATGATTAGCGATGTTGAACAGTTTTTCATCTTGCTGTTGGCCACCTGTATGTATTGTTTGGAAAAATGCCTATTCAGCTCCTCTCCTGATTTTCAATCAAGATGCTTGTTTTTTTCTTGGTGAGTTGTCTAAGCCTTTAATGTATTTTGGGTATTAACCCCTTATCAGATATATAAATATCTGAAAATATCTTCTCCCATTTGGTAGGTTGTGTTTCTGTTTTGTTGATGGTTTTCTTTGCTGTGCAGAAATCTTTTAGTTTGATGTAGTCTCATTTGTTTATTTTTGCTTTTGTTTCCCTGGCTCGAGGAGACAGATCCAGAAAGATGTTGCTAAGATCGAGGTCAAGGTGCAAGTTCTTAATGGCAATGCAAATGGCCTCAACAGACACAGTAAAAATGAACAAATGCTTACCTGCCTATAAAATGTAACAATGGCTCAGCTTGTTAACTGTAACTCAGCTCATCTCACTCTATTATCACTTATGATTTAATATGCTTTCTACATGTTAGGTGAAGGGACTGAAGTCAGAATGCTTCCAAGGAGCTTATGACGGCCTTGTCCACACTTCCTTTCTCCTCCAGTAGTTGAAGCCTCAGAGTAGGCAGCTACTTTGTTCTGATCGGGCACCTGGCAGAAGCCTTTGTTTTGCAATAAATACTGTATCAAAAAGTAAACTTTTATTCTTGGGCTTGTGCCCATGCTTCTCAGGGAAGCAGACATTCTCAAGAGTGGAAACCTGTTTCTGATCTGGAACAGCTGGGGTGATCACAGTGGCTAAGAGGCTTTTTGGAAAGGATCTGAGTAGCTACTGTTGGAAAGGATGTGTAAACTTCTGAGACCAAGGGGAAGCAGCTGGGAAAATGAAACTTATGTCATTACAGACCACAGTCCTGGGACTTGGTAGGTCCATTGCTAGGGGACTCATGGGACACAGATGAGTCTAGGCATAGCTACTGCATATTGAGACTTTTCTTAACTTTCAGGTATCTCACATGCAATATCTTGTTTAATCCTTGCAGCCACCTTGTGACCAAGTGCTTGTTCTTCCTATTAGCTCTTTATTGATGAGGAGGCTGTGACTCAGAAATTAAGGAACCTGCCCAAGTTCATAGGGGAGTAAGTGATAGAAAAGACATTGGAACCTAGACCAGTCTCCCAGGGGGAGACTTACTTTTACCAGATTTCAGTTCTAAAGAGCAGTTAAGCATTGACCTGATGGTGCCATCGACACTTGTGAATATTTGCCTGAAGGTGAAGGAAGAATTTTACCAGGGTGGTCTGTCCCTTCCCTTGAATACTGGACATTGGAGCGACTCCCTGGCAGTCCAGTAAGTAGGACTCTGCCTTCCGATGTGTGGTGTGTGAGTTTGATCCCCAGGCTGGGAAGTAAAATCTCACATGCTGTGTGATCGAGCCAGATAAACAAAAAAAGAAAGAGAACTAAAAAAAAAAAAAAATTGTTTTAAATAAAGTCAGACATTGAGAGCTCCTAAGTGTCATATTTATAGATGTTTTATGCCATACTGTTCAAAGTTTTACCTATGTTTACAGTTTCATGGACTTTGCATGTGAAATTTTGCAAGCAGAAAAGTTAAAAGAATAATTTTTAAATATTGAGTTTCTGATTGAACTTGTATCTCCTTCATTGGATTTTTTTAAAGGAAGGAAAAGAGAATTTCAAATGTTACCCAGAGGCAGCTGTCTAGATCCAGGTGAAGAAAGGCACAGAAGCATAGTAAGACAGTTACCAGTTATTGTCTCCAGGTAATGTGCTTCCTTAGAAAGCTGTTTTACAACTTGACAGATGTTCCTGACTTTCGAAACATTAATAATCAGTATCAATCTCTAGAGTTGCAAACAACTGTATGGAAATTTAAGTTCATATCCTAATGTTCAGTTGCTAAGTTGTGTCCGACTCTGTGATCCAATGGATTGCTGCATGCCAGGCTTCAGTATCTCCCAGAGTCCACATCCTGATAACATGAGGTTTGAAATTTAGGTCGGAAAATGCACATTTTTTTTATTTTGGCAAGAATTTTCCCTCCCAGGAAGCTAAAACATATAAAATGATAAGATTTCAGCTTATGAATGCTATGCAGTGACTACCAATGAGTTTCAAAGGTAGCAGGACATTCCACATCAATACTATTTAAAAGTTAAATTCAGAACCATGACTAAATGTAGCATTTCTCTTAGATCTTGTATAGATTTCCATTCATTTGCAGCCATTCCTCTTAAGTCATGAAGTGATGATATCCAAAATGTAAAATGGTCTGTCTGGTGTACACAGATGGACCTCCCCCACTCCACCCACACACACACACAAATGTCCCTTGGGTGTGTAGACTGTGTGTAACTTTCCATCTGCATGATACATAGAAATATATTTTGTATTTGTGTGATATGTTAAAGATACTTTTACACATTTCACATACATTATCTCATAGATGCCAAAGCTTAGTCGAGAAAGAGGGAAAATATATATATCTGTTCAAGCACCTCCACCTGGTGATGAATGACTTTGGGTTTGAGCCTGAAGTAGGAATAGTAACCCCCATGGACGTGCTCCCCTCTGTCCCCGCCCACACTAGTTCAGCCCCGAGTCTTTATGCTTTGGGCCTATTGAGAGGCATTGCTGCCTTCCTGTAAGCTGGTAAGCTTACTCACAGGCATCAGAAACAAAGTAAGGGTTACCAAAAGGGAAAGGTCGGGGGAAGGACAGATCGGGAGTTTGGGAGTAACACACACATACTACTATATGTAAAATAGATAACCAACAAGTACCTGCTATACAGCACAGGGAACTAGACTCAGCATTTTGTAATAACCTATAAGGGAATAGAATCTGGAAAAGTACATATATATATATATGGTTTTTCCTATGGTCATGTATGGATGTGAGAGTTGGACTGTGAAGAAGGCTGAGTGCCGAAGAATTGATGCTTTTGAACTGTGGTGTTGGAGAAGACTCTTGAGAGTCCCTTGGACTGCAAGGAGATCCAACCAGTCCATTCTGAAGGAGATCAGCCCTGGGTGTTCTTTGGAAGGAATGATGCTGAAGCTGAAACTCCAGTACTTTGGCTACCTCATGTGAAGAGTTGATTCATTGGAAAAGACCCTGATGCTGGGAGGGATTGGGGGCAGGAGGAGAAGTGGACGACAGAGGATGAGATGGCTGGATGGCATCCCTGACTCGATGGACATGAGTCTCTGTGAACTCCGGGAGTTGGTGATGGACAGGGAGGCCTGGAGTGCTGCGATTCATGGGGTCACAAAGAGTCGGACACGACTGAGCAACTGATCTGATCTGATCTGATGTATCTGAATCACTTTGCTGTATACCTGAAATTAAATAACATTGTAAATCAACTATACTTCAATAAAAATTAATTAATTTAAAAAATAAAAATGCTTTGCTGAAAAAAATATTGGCAAGCTTAGTCAAAGAGAATGTATCTCCTATGTGCTACTGATGTTATAAGAGCTTGAATATTAGAATAAAAATAGGTCAAAGACTTTGAACAAATATAAGCAATTGCCAGTCTGAGGATTAAGACGGGAGAGAAAAGAAAAAAAGGCTCTGTGACAATGCCCAGGGGGCAAGGGAAAGGCTTTACACCTGCTTATGGACTAAAGAGGGGTTTCGCTGGTAGCTCGGCCCTAAAGAACCCACCTACAATGCAGGAGATGTAAGGGATGTGGGTTCGATCCCTAGGTTGGGAAGATCTCCTGGAGGAGGGCGTGGCAACCCACTTCAGTATCCTTGCCTGGAGAATCCCATGGACAGAGGAGCCTGGTGGGCTACAGTCCATGGGGTCGCAAAGAGCTGGACACAACTAAAGCGGCTTAGCATGCACGCATACAAGGACTAAAGAAGGCGTTAAAAAAAAGAGAAATCCTGTTTTTGTCATAGTAAGGGACTGAAACTACGTAAATGACTGCATTGTATTTACTTACAGAGAATGCTTTCCGAGTAAGAATGGAATATTATGGTGCAGAGCAGGGGACCCAGAACAGGGGCAGGGAGATCCTGCCGTGGGGACAGGAGGCCTGAAATAACAGCATAGAGAACAGGCTTCCTCTAATGCAGACACAGGCTGCCTGTTCCAACTGATCTGGCCAGAAAAAAGCCGTCTACTTTTATGCACCACTGTTCTTTTACAAAAAGACCTCCTCTTTGGAGGTCAGAGAGAGCTGAGCAAGTGGTGTAAATTTTACCACTGCTGAAGTTATTGTTGACTTGGAAGACCCAATAATACCTGGTATTAGTAGAATCCCTCTGATGACAAGCTCTAATATATTCTATGAAGAAAAATGTTTTCTGAATGTGCCATGATGAAAGACTACAAACATTTGAAGCGATTTTGATTCATGACCTCTTTTACCGTTTCACTTAAGAGGAGACTTTATGCCTTCACAGTTTATGTTCCTGTTTGAGGGAAACATGTTTCACAAAAAAAATGTATCTGAAGAGTATCAGTAGGAAAATTCTACCCTGACATTGAAATTCTTTCACAGAAGAGGATTTGCAAAAAAAAAAAAAAAGTGCTTGAGTTATATCGTGAGAAAGGAATTCCTGATCCACTTCCAGGACCCAAAGAGTTAGGAATGGGACCAAAGCCCCATTTTTTTCCCACAGTTATTCAAACGTGCATCTGTATTTCTGTTTGGATTTAAATGTGTTCTCCAGAACAAGGCCACAGCTTACACTGGTTTTCTCAGGAATTGACTGCTCATTACTGCTTGAAAATAAAATTTTAGAATCAGATTACATGGCTGGACCCCACACAAGATTCCTACAAGGACCTGCGGCATGGTGCTCTCATCTGCCCTGACCTGTGAACTCTTAGGAAAAGACAGAAATGGATTTCCTAATGGCAAAGAAATACAACAGAGAATGCTGGCAGGAAATTGAACTCTAGCCGCTGGCAATTTATGAAAGAAGCATGGTCATTTCTTCTCTATACATTTCAGTAATGGAACACATCTTAAGGTCATTTAAGAAGCAGGTGGAAAACAGTCATCCAAGAGCAGCCCAGGCATCAGGCCTGATGGAGGCCAGGCTGGGGAGGCAGTGGAGGCCAGGGGCCGAGGCATTTACAGGGTCTGGGTTCCACGATCTCTGGGAAAATAATCACCAGTACAGTCAAGTGAAGCAAAGGTTGGGTTTCTAGTTAAAGAAAGGCTTAGTTTGAATGGAATCAAAGACATCTCAGGCTGTGGGGCGGGTGCTGAGTTCAGGGCACACAGAGAAGCATTGAGTAGGGTCTTTCTCAGGGTGAGGACACCACAGAGTCCCTCCTGGGAGGGCACAGTCTCCCGGCAGGGGCTCCAGAGATATGGGGGCTGCTAACTGCCTGAGCAGTCCTGCAGGCCCTGGCTCCAGGCAAAGCACACAGTTTAATTCTCAGAAGAAGGGTATGATATGGGCACCAGCCTTACCTCATTTTACACACAAGGAAACTGATGCACAGAGGAGTTGACATATCAGTGGAGCTGGTATGGAGCCGTGCCTGGATGCCAGTCTGTGCCCTTAAACCCTGCACTTCCCCTTCCCCCCACCCCATGGCTCCCCAGCATCCCAGGAGAGTGAAAAGAAGTCCCCAGTGTCCCAGGGGAGCACTTGGGTGGAGGGGCAGCCCCTGAGCAGGGGCCTTACTACTCTGACTCTGCAACTCTGCATACCTCTCCAAGCCCCTCTCCAGGCTTTTAGTGTTACTTGCTCAAACTACCCACCTGAAGCCCCTGGGGCTGTAACTGCTACTGTTGACCCAAAACTGCTTACAGTTCACACGATGAGCAGCCCCAGGTCCCCATTCCATTCCATGCCTTGCAGAAGAGTCTTTATTCCCAGGGTCCCATGGGGATGGGGGAGATGGCCCTTAATTATTTCCCTGTTCTCCATTTATTTCCATGCACTTGATCTATTTTCTCGGGTGCCTTCTGTTATCAGAGAGTGATGCTAGGGGTGAGCATACGGATATCAGTGAGATGGTTTAACTCACACGGGGAAGGGAAAAAGCAGTGGGCCAATGGTTCCAAAACCTCCCCTGGGTCTCTGGACTCACTTATCTTACTGATCTTCAATTCCTCATGTATCAAATGAGTGTGAATGTAGACTTGTAGATTTATCTTAAGAACTAGTTTTTTTCATATAATTGAATTCTCTCAGGGATAACTTAGGAGTTTGGGATTAACATACACACTGCTGCTAAGTCACTTCAGTCGTGTCCGACTCTGTGCGACCCCATAGATGGCAACCCACCAGGCTATGCCATCCCTGGGATTCTCCAGGCAAGAACACTGGAGTGGGTTGCCATTTCCTTCTCCAATGCATGAAAATGAAAAGTGAAAGTGAAGTCGCTCAGTCATGTCCAACTCTTCGTGACCCCGTGGACTGCAGCCTACCAGGCTCCTCTGTCCATGGGATTTTCCAGGCAAGAGTACTGGAGTTGTATATAAAATAGATAACCAACAAAGACCTACTGTATAGCATGGGGAACTATATTCAATACCTTGTATGGAAAAGAATCTGGGAAAGATTTTATATATACATAATTGAATCACTTTGCTGTACAACTTTAACACAACATTATAAATCAACTATATTTCAATAAAAAGAAAGAAGTAAAGTCTCTGGCATGATACTGGTGTGTAACGGTTTTCTAAAGTGACAAACAGCTGGCACTTTTCGAACCTCAGAAATAATAAATGAGGGTTGAAATCGCTGTGACAGAGTAACCAGCAAGAAATACTGGAGACACAAAGTCAGAGTTTCTTCCCTACACAGAACTTGCTCTTTGAATGCAATCTGGTCCTGCCAGCTTGTCCTGGGCTGTGGGATTACATCTTTATACTCCACTGTTATTGCCGGTATCATTCTGCCCCCAGCTCCAATCCTGACGAAGTAGCAGTGGGCTTTGTGAGAATGATGATCACATAGAAAAGACAAGTGTGGCTTGCACACAACCTCTGAGAAGGAAAGAGCGAAGAGAAATGACAGAAGGAGCCCATCTGGGCAAAGACGTCTCAGAGTACACAGACCAGGAAAGCTCTGCTCTTATTTTCCCTCTGATTCTCATGGAGCGCAGCACCCCTAAGGAGATTTTTGTCAGTTTTACCCATCTCAGGCTTCTGGACTGGATCTCAGTTAGGGTGACTGGGTTGGGTTGCAAGAGCTGCTGTAAGAAAGTACCACCCACTGGGTGGCTTAAGCAATGAAATATATCCTCTCACAGTTTGGAGACCAGAAGTTCAAGATCAAGGCAGGAGCAGGGTGGGTTTCGTCTCTGGCTATGAGAGAAGGATCTGGTCCAGGCCCCTCTTCTTGCATCTAGTAATCCCTTGGCTCAGGGCAATTTCATCGCAATCATCACCTGGGGGTCTCCCTGTGCATGACTGTCTCCCAAGTTGCCCTTGCCATAAGGATACCTGTTACATTGAGTTAGGGGCCATGATGACCTCATCTTAGCTACTTACATCTGCACAAACCTTCTTCAGATGAGTTCACGGTCTTGGGGACTGGGAGATGAGGCTTCATTCATGTGAATTTACAGGGACACAACTCACCCATTACTGTGACCCATGTAACCCATTTGGCCCAAGACTCTCCTGGATTTGCACTGCAAGTCTTGCCTCCTGTGCAGCTCCTCAGGGTGCAGGAAGGATTGCATGGTTGTGTGCGCTGAAGGCAGAGAATCCTCATGTCTCAGAGCGATTCCTCGGGGAATCGGGGGAACAAGAAGCTGCGTGTGCACTTGAACAATCGGGCAATGTTGTCTGATGATGTCCCTAACGCCCCTGAGGTGACCTGGGGTTGGGAGTATAAGGGTATCCTCAGGTGCCTGGACCGTTCCTGTGTGGTAACATTCAGACTCTGTGTTGTGGACACATACTAACACTCATGCTTGTTGATTCTAGCCTAGAAATATCTTGGTAGAGAGCTGACTTCTTATGCAGCTGTGGTCATCTCTTCTGATTTTGCCCCAGAGAAGTTCAGCTTGCAGAGGAATCACACACACTCATTCTGTGTGCGAGGTTCATCTGACCAGCTCTAAATACATGCTTCCTCCAAGCCCACAGCAATCCAGGACAAGGAAACCCATGGTCCCTGTTTTTATTAACCTTTTATTTTGTACTGGAGTATAGCCTGTTAACAATGTTGTGGCAGTTTCAAGTGGACAGCATGGGGACTCAGCCACATATATACATGCATCCATTCTCCCCCAGCTGCCCTTCCATCCAGGCTGCCACACAGCAATGAGCACAATTCCCTATGCTCTACAGTAGGAACTTGTTGGTTATGCATTTTAAATGTGGCAGAGTGTGCATGTCCATCCCAATCTCCCTAACTATCCCTTCCCCACATCCTCCCTGCCAGCAACCATAAGTTTGTTCTCTAAGTCTGTGAATCTGTTTCTATTTTGCAAATACATTACTTTGTGATAAAATAAAAATCTTTAGATTTTGCATATAAGGAATGTCATATGACGTTTCTGCTTCTCTGTCTTACTTCACTTAGTATGGCAATCTCTATGTCCATCCATGTTGCTGCAAATGGCATTATTTCATTCTTTTTGATGGGTGCATAATATTCCATTGCATATATGTACCACATCTTCTTTATCCATTCCTTTGTTGATGGACGTTTAGGTTGCTTCCATGTTTTGGCTCTTGTAAACACTTCTGCAGAGAACACTAGGGTGTGTGTACCCCTTTCTAGGTCCCCATTTTTAAGAGTGGAAGTCATGGCACAGAGCAGCTGTGTCTTGCTCAGTGTTCTGACTCAATGCTCTCTATTTTTGGATTAGTTTCCTAGGGATGCTGTAACAAAATATGACCAGGTGGGTGACTTCAGACCAGAGGTCTATGCTCTCACAGTTTCAAAGGCTGGAAGCCCGAGATCAAGGTACCATCAGGGTTTGTTCTGTCTGAGGCCTCTGAGAAGCTGCCCTGGGCCTCTCTCCCAGCTTCTGGTGGTCCACTGGCAGTCTGTGGCATCCTTTGGCTTGTAGAAGCTTCATCCTGATCTCTGTGTTCGTCACTACATGGAGAGCTCCCTGTGTTTGTAACCGTGTCCAATTTTTTCCCTCTTCTGAGGACACCAGTCATATTAGTTCAGGGGCCCACCCTACCCCAGGTATATCTAAATAAGTTGACATTCTTAGGTACTACGGGTTAGGACCTTATCATATGAAGTTTTGAGGATCACAATTCACCCATAACAACTTTTTCTACTGGGGTTAAATTGCATTAAGATTTAATTGTATCAAGATTTCCACCAGATTCTCACAGAGGGATGGCAACCCCTCCCACAATGTGCAAACCAAACTCTGAGATGCCCAAGAATTGACTGGGGTGTTCTTAAAATGTAGATCCTGACACAGTGATTCTGGGGTGGGACTGATAGTCTGTATTTCTTTAAAAAATTTTTATTTTATTGAAATATTGTTGGTTTACAGTGTGCTAATTTCTGCTCTACCACGAAGTGATTTGGATAAATATATACTTACATATATATATGGGCTTCCCTGGTGGCTCAGATGGTAAAGAATCTGCCTGCAATGCAGGATACCCAGGTTTAATCCCTGGGTAGGGAAGATCCCCTGGAGAAGGGAATGGCTACAACTCCAACATTCATGCCTGGAGAATTCCTTGGACAGAGGAGCCTGGTGGATTACAGTCCATGAGGTCACAAAGGGTCGGACACCACTGAGTGACTAACACACACACACACACACACACACACACATACTTCTTTCCATATTCTTTTCATTATGATTTATTATAGGATATGGAATATAGTTCTTTGTGTTATACAGTAGGACATTGTTGTATGCTGCTGCTAAGTCTCTTCAGTGGTGTCCGACTCTGTGCGACCCCATAGACAGCAGCCCACCAGGCTCCCCCGTCCCTGGGATTCTCCAGGCAAGAACACTGGAGTGGGTTGCCATTTCCCTCTCCAATGCACGAAAGTGAAAAGTGAAAGTGAAGTCACTCAGTCGTGTCTGACTCTTAGCCACCCCATGGACTGCAGCCCACCAGGCTCCTCCATCCATGGGATTCTCCAGGCAAGAGTACTGGAGTGGGGTGCCATTGCCTTCTCCCACATTGTTGTATATCCATTCTAAATATACTAGCTTGCATCTGCTAATTCGAAACTCCCACTCCTTCCCTCCTCCACCCTCTTCCCCATTACAACCACGTTTGTTTTCTATGTCTTAATTTATATCATATTTTAGATTCCACACATAAGTGATATTCTCTTTCTCACTTTCTTCACTTAGTATGATAATCTCATGGTCTATCCATGTTGCTGAAAATGGCATTATTTCATTCTCTTTTATTGCTGAGTAATATTTCATTGTATATCTTCCACATCTTCCTTACCTACTCATCTGTCAATGAACATTTAAGTTGTTTGCATGTCCTGGCTATTGTAAATAATGCTGCTATGAAAGTTGGGGTACATGTGTCTTTTTGAAGTGGGATTGCTGGACCAAATGGTAGCTCTATTTTTAGTTTTTAGCAAACCTTCATCCTGTCCTCAATAATGATTGTACCAACTTGCATTCCCGCCAGCAGTGTATTGGGGACAGCTCTTTCCTTCACACCCTCTCCAGTATTTGTTCTTTGTGTGAGGTGGTACATCATTGTAGTTTTGATTTGCATTTTTCTAATAAACAGCAATTATGAGCATCTTTTCAGGTATCTGTTGGCCATCCGTCTTCTTTGGATAAATGTCTATTTAGGTCTTCTGTCCATTTTTTGAATTGGATTGCTTATTTTTTGTTATTAAGCTGTATGAACTGTATGTATATTTTGGAAATGAAGCCCTTATTGACTGCATCATTTGCAGATATTTTCCCCCATTCTGTAGGTTTTCTTTTCTCTTTGGGTGAGAGTCTGCTTTCTTAACAAGCTCTAGGGCAATGCCCGTGTTGCTGGTCCAGGGACTCACTGTGAGCAGCTAAGACCTATAGTCTCTGAAGAACACCGATAGGATGAGGAGAAAGATTTGCAAAAGATGCTCAGATCAAAGGGAAATGTCATAACTGAATCCACGACACAATCTAAATGCCAGCGTGAACGCATGCAACCCTTAACGCTCAGGTAACAGAGAGAAACACAAGCTGGTCTGTATGCAGCCAAAACAGGTATACAGCTGCAGGTGCATATGCTAATGATCATCAGGAAGCCGGTTTCCTGACCTGATCTCTCTGTCCGTCTCTCACAGAATCATTAGTCAGACAGATTGCGTTGGGCTTGCTTCCTCTAATTAGCACAGCTTGATGAGCTGTAGATAGAATTTTGGGGCTCGAGAGCAGTTTGACTTGATGGAACCCAACCTCCTCACTTCCTGGCAAGTACCTGTTCCGGGGAACATTCTCTGAGGCCTCCTAAGGCTCTGATGCTCAGTAACTGGTGCTGCCCAGGGGACTGAGGTGCAAGGCCTCAGCCTGTCCTAATGAGACAACTCTCACTTTGATCGTGAGCTGATGGAAAAGGAGACTGAGGGTTAATAAGGGGATTCCTGGCTGGTGAGCAGGGTTGAGGGCCCAGAGCAGCTGGGGTTCTGGACTCCACAGGGGCTCTGTCCTCCATTTCTCCTTGGTCTTCTCTTGTTGATGGTACCTGCTGGTCATATGGGGAAGGGCCCTTACATTAAAGTGGAAACATCATGATACAAGGAAGAGCAGAAAGTTAGGGTGGGGACCAAGCACAGCAGTTATTAACTACTTGGCATAAAGGATGAGAAAATCCTTCTCTCCATCAGGAAAATATCTGGCTGCACAGCTGAGCCAAGAGTGTCCCCTGTCTTCCAGGAGAGGAAGGGGTGCATTCGCCTAGGAGAAGAGGCCAAATAAAGGTCAAGGTCTCTTCACCTCCCAGTGGTGCAGTCAGGGTTTAGACTTCAATGGCGGTGATTTTCCAATGCTGTCTTTCCTGAGATAAAATATGGGGGAAGTCTTATGGCACAGACTCCAGGGGGTGGTGGGTTTTTCATTTGGAGGTACCCAGAGTGGTGGGTGGAGTTGCTTAGGGGATGAGGTCCCGCCTCTGACACTCACTCCTCAACTTCCATCAGCATCTTCTCCACTTAAGTTCAAGACATGTGTCAGTGACTGTAATCCCAGTTTGGCAATTACAGGTTAGCAGGTATCACACAATGAAAATGATGGAACACAAAACTTGGAACCAGACGGTACAGAACCCTAAACACCTAGCATCGCCCTCTCCCTGTGAATCCTGGGACAAATCTCTTATGTCTCCAAGGCTTTTTGCCCATTTGCAAACAAGGACTGCCATTATTTCCTGTGCAGGCTTTGTGAGAGAATGAAAGACAATAAATTAAGTAAACATCATAGAGAAGCATGTTCAGTTGCTGTGTGATGACCATCGAGCATTCCAGGGCAATCTAGCAAAAGTCTTAATTATGGGCTCTTAAAACTCTGGCTGGAAAATCCCATGGATGGAGGAGCCTGGTGGGCTACAGTCCATGGGGTCGCTGGGGGTTGGACACGACTGAACAACTTCACTTTCACTTTTCACTTTCATGCATTGGAGAAGGAAATGGCAGCCCACTCCAGTGTTCTTGCCTGGAGAATCCCAGGGACGGGGGAGCCTGGTGGGTTTCCATCTATGGGGTCGCACAGAGTTGGACATGATTGAAGCTACTTAGCAGCAGCAGCAGCAAAACTCTGGCTACCTTTAGGTGCAGTTGCTGTTCTAGACGGTGTTTGCCTCAAGGGCACTGAGGCTTTCTTTACTGACTAATCAGAACGGGCTGACATGAGTGAACCAGTGGCACCCACACTTACAAAGATGCTGAGTCCAGTGTTCTGTGTATTTCAGCCCTTTTATCATTGGTTTGAGGCTTGCCTTGTAGCTCAGCTGGTAAAGAAACCTCCTGCAATGCAGGAGTTCACCTGCAATGCAGGAAACCCGGGCTCGATTCCTGGGTAGGGAAGATCCCATGGAGGAGGAAATGACAACCCTCTCCAGTATTCTTGCCTGGAAATCCCACAGACAGGAGAGCCTGGCAGCCTACAGTCCATGGGGTCGCAAGACATGACTTAGTGACTAAACCACCACCATTATTTGTTTAGCATTCTTTCTACAATACAGCAATAAAGTGGTGGTTCTCAACCAGGTTAATTTTGCTCCCTCCCACCAGGAAACACTTAACAATGTCTGAGGACATTTGTGAAGCCAGGTGTAGTGCTCCTGGCATCAGGTAGGTATGGACCAGATCCTGCTACCTGTCCCACAATGGAGATGACAGACCCCATAACTCAGAATTATTGGGTTTGAACTGTGAATGGTGCCATGGTTGAGAAATTCTTCATTAAAGTAAATCAGCCAGATTCAATCAGAATTATCCTAATTATCTTTAATTTGTAGGGTATATATTAATAAGTCATATGGAGTTTTTCCTATAAGCCTTATCAATTTTTAAGTGTACAGCAGTAAAAATTGCCACTCTGTGTTAATTTGAGCTACATGCAAAATGACAGCTGCATGTGTATTATGTCTCATGCCCTTCAAAAGTAAGAAAATAACCAAAAATGCCTCTATTGTAGGTTGAATAGGGCTGCAGACAATCACACTGAAGAATGTGGTTTTTGCATCTGTTTATGTTGGAGGCAAACAGAACTAGAACCTTGACATTTTCAGACCTTCAGGAACAAGCTTGCAAATAACACTTAGCCTGTATTCTCCTCATCTGCTGTGATGATTGGATGGGGCCCTATATCAAGTACAAACAAAACCACCATGAGACAGGAATGTTGGGCTAGCCACTAGGTTTGCTCATTGTTTCCCAGACGCTGAGATTAAATCTATGCCTTAACATTATTTTCTCATTGCAAATACCATGGGTGATTAGGGTTACATCCAAATAGAATTTATAACACCAGAAACTACTGTATTGGAACAATCCTTTTAGCAAAAACAATGCAGAATCTAATGGGAAATATTCTTCTCATTAAATAGCCAATCAAAATCACTTTCTGAGCACCCAATATGATAATATACTGCACTATTTGGAAAAAATAAAATAAAATTATATAAGCATAACATAGCATTGTAACCTCAAGGAAGTTGCAATCTAATCATAGGATAAAAATCAACTTGACTTACTTCTTTATACATCTAATCAGCATTTTTTTTTTTTTTTATTTTACTTTCTTGCCTCCTGCCTGCTGCATTCCGTGGATCACACAGCAGCCTGGATATTCACTGTCCTTTTCTTAACATGTTTCCACTCTGTGGGGCAGATGGATGTTGTACATGGAATTAGATTGTGTGAGTGGGGATGTACACTGTTGTTTGTCTGTCGCTCAGTCCTGTCCAACTCTTTGCGACCCCGTGGACTGCAGCACACCAGGTTCCCTGTCCTTTACTATCTCCTGGAGTTTTCTCAAACTCCGGAGTTGTCTCACTTCCATTGAGTCAATGATGCTATTTAACCTTCTCATCCTCTGCCGCCCTCTTCTCCTTTGACTTCAATCTTTCCCAGGATCAGGGTCTTTTTCAATGAGTCGGCTCTTTGCATCAGGTGGCCAAAGGATTGGAGTTTCGGTGTCAGTCCTTCTCATGAATATTCAGGGTTGACTTCCTTTAGGATTGACTGGTTTGATCTCCTTGCAGTCCAAGGAACTCTCAAGAGTCATAGGCCTGTGGGCAGTATCACTAGGCATCACTGAGTCCTTCCAAACAAGAGGCAGAGGGAGTCCAGTGAGTGGAGACAGCCAGGCATTCTCCTGGGCCAAGGGCAACAGGACATGATCAAGGAAATATGTGTCCTTAATGGCACTTGCTTGTAGAGCAGATGTAAAAATGAACAAGCAGGGAGGAATGATTATTTTGTTCTGAATCTATGTGCATATTTCCTACAGGAGAAGCTAGATTAGTTGGTGGGAATCCAGTGAGCAAAGATGAGACGTGTCAGTCTGAGATTCACGCCCACCTTTCCCCAGCGTGATATCAACTTGCCTGGTGCCGCTGGTGCTCAGTTGGCCAGATCTGGCGAGCTTGGCTTCCTGCAGTGGAGAGCACAGCGTCTCTGGGGAAAAGCTGCTCTTGATCTGTGTATTATCAGAATTCCAGGATGTGTGAGGGCACAGGGACTCTGCCTTTCCCTGGGAATACTAGCTGTTCATACAGAGGTTAGGCGATAAGCTAAATTTATTTTCTAAATTTGGGGGCATGTCTTATTTTACCCAAGATGCAATCAGAATTTCAAAAGAGTGTCTTTGTTCAAGGACCAGATGAAAGCAGCAGTTTGCCAGAATTTGAATTTTCCTTCACAGCAGCCAGCAGCAAGCATGTGCCATGGCCTTTTGTGAATGCAAAGTATCTTTAAAATAGAACTGGAGCATTTTCTAGGCAGCATTAAAGAAGAAAAAAAAAAAAATGAAGCTAAAAGTGACCTGAACATCAAGTGACTAATTCTTCCCATTCATCATGTCCCATGATTGGCATTTGCCACCATTCGTACTCCCCCAAAATAATGACCCAGTTGGAGAATTGGAAACAAGCTGAATCTAAGCACTATCTCTGAGAGCCCCTAACAGTGGATTCAGAAGAATGATGTCTTCATGTTTTTCCGGGGCTGAGAGAGAAGGCAGAGAAAAGACAGAACCTGAGGCTTCCTCCCTGCCTGCGGGTAAACAGTGGGGCCAAATGGGCTCAAACCCAGAAGCCTTCGATTCATTCTTCATTTGGATCCTTATTAAGAACTCAATGAATGGCCTGCTAAATCTGAAACCACTTGATTACATTCCAGGCCCATTGCTAAAAACTTAAGCAGCTTTAATTAGTTTTTACTTATAAACATAAATAACATAATATTGACTCGCTTGGATTTAAATTTCAGTTATTGAAAATAGTACGGCATTCAGGCACTTTCATTACTGCCTGTGAGAGTCTGGTGAAGCGCCGTGGGATGGCTTTTTAAAGATATCCTATAAAAGTTTCCTGGGCTGTTAGACTAGGCGCCACTCAAACCCTGCTAGCCTGGTCATTGTGAGCTTAACAGTTTTAATCTGCTTTGACATAGGCCTCAGGGGGGAAAAGAAAATCGAGATTTCTATTCTCTCTTACTCTTTGACCTTGAACAACACCGTGTCTCTTGTCTCAAAATCTCTGATTCCTATGGATTCCTGTGGCTATTTTGAAGGCTGGCTGAAGGCGGAGAGCTGTCAAGGTGTCAGCTACATCGATCCTGTGAGGGGCATTCCGGATTCCCGGCCCTCCCACTGTTCTCCTTATCAATCTGTGCTCCAGCGGGCCCTTCAGCTGGCTGCCAGCACATCCTTTGTACCAAATGTCTGGTTAGAATGTTAGAAGGAAGCTTTCTAATTCCAAATTGGAGTGGGCTCCTGAGATTTCAGCTCTTATCTTCCAAAGCTGATAAATAACCATCCAAAGGCATTTTGGCACTTTATACTGCCCATCCACCAAGTACAAAAAACCTTGCTGGTTTTTTCTCCATAAGACACTGAAGTAAACTCCAGAGGCATGCCCATGGTCCATCAATATCTCCTGATGTAGAATTCCTTTCCAAATATCTTGGGCATTCCTCCTGGAAATAAATATATGATCAATTTGCAAGAATAATTTCAGCATAAAAAACCATCTTTAGGCAATAAGTCTGTCTCTGCCATCTCAGCAGTCCAGGAATTTTGGCTAAGCTGCAAAGGGAGGCAGTGTGTGGAATTGCTTCAATAAACTAGTCTGGGCTTTCCCACATCAGTCTGTCTTTCAAAGTTGCATACACATTGCTTCTCTGAAGATGGAGCCAGAGATATTTGACAGAGACAGCAGAGCTTATAAGAAAAGAGGGGGAGATTATTACTATCTTTTCTCTGAAAGAACCAATAAGTCAGGTTTTTCTTGCTGGATATCTATAACTCAATAGTTATCCATAACTGTCATTCAAATCAACTAATTGAAAGAATTAAACTACATCTTAAGGATACAAATAAGTTTACTTTCTCTCTTCTTTTCTTTTAAACTAGCATCCTATTGGGCTGCATTCAACTACAAAGTTGCAACTCATTGTTTAAAATTTTTCTATTAATTGCATCACCATATTCTTTATTTCCTAAGTTACCATCTAGTATTTTATTAGGACTGAAAGAATGCAGCCTCTTTTTACTGAAAGCATCTCTCTCTCTCTCCTTCCTTCCCTCTCCCACCCTTCTGCGCGTTCCTAGGTTTTTTTCTCCGATTGCCTCCCCGAATTCTTTTATTCTGTATCTCTTGATATGGGACATATTGCCAACTTTGGTCATAATCAGAGATTATAGCAGAAAGCAATAAAAATATTTATATTTTAATTTATGAATTGAATCTTCTCCCAGAAGACTCTCCTTTGCCTAGCCAGTTGTTCAGAGAGAAAGGAATTCACAGCCTATCTGATTTTTCTAGTTTTCTTAGATTGCTTTTTGTTTGAAATTGATCAAATTTCTGGCACTTTTGTAGTAGATTTCTTCAGTGCTTTCGCTATCAACTGAATATTAGAATTGTTCAGTTCATTGCATAGAGGAAAATCAATAGACCCGTTGTCTGTGAAAGAATTAAATTGTAGTGCGGTAAAATCAGATTTTCCCATTTTTACCTTTTTTAGAAATATCATTTATTAAAGCTCTTGCTAATGTCAAAAAGGTTGGCTTATCTTGGAAATGGAAATAGTTATGAAATTTTGAGAATTTTTAAAAGAAATGTACCATGCATGTTTATATGCACACATATACTATATACATTATATAACATACTATTATATATATATATATAAATACTACACCTGTATACTGTTTATCTCCATGACTGAAAAAAGTTAGCTCCTTCATACTCAGGCCCTCCAAGTAGGCAGACACATTATCCTTGGGTTTGGCCTCTGGGCCCTGAGTTGGCTGTGGAACCTGAAGACAGATCAGGGAACATCAGAGCTTTTGCACATGGAGCAGAGATTCCCTGTGTCTGTCTCCCCATCTGGGCCAGATCAGACAGCAGAGGCCTGCAGGTGGTTTGAAACTTGTCCTGCAGCTCTAGGGACACAAAGACAAGTTCTGAGGAGGGAAGCGGCCTGCCTTATCCCCGGGTTCTAACAGCAGGACTCCCCGTGAATTCAGTATGCGAAACTCAGCCTGGTTCAGCCTTACTCTGTGTAAGAGCCTGCAGCCCTGTGTCCTGGTCCTGATAGCTTACTTGTTAGAGTCCTGCTGGCCTGGAGTCCCCTACCCTGCTTTTTTGATGTGCCAAAGTGCATGGTCCTGAGGAAAAAACAAAACAAAACAAAAAACATTTGATATGGTTTAAAAGGATGACCAGAGACCTCCAAAATATTTCACAAGAGTGGTAGAAAAATAAGCCACGTGACACAGGCGTTAAGGATACTGAAAAACAGCAGGACAGGTGAGGGAGTCAAAGTGCAGTGGCAAACTTGTAACTGAGATGCTTCTTCAAGTGGCTCAAGTAGGTTTATAGAGATTAAGTTCTGTGCATGTGTGTGTGTGTGTGTGTGGAAAGGAGACATTGGAGGGAGTAACTGATGCCTACTTTGTGGTTTGGAGAGGAGAAGATCCGGAGGACTTCCGTATCTTTGAAATGACTGGCCACGGGACCAGGTTGGTGAGTCTGTCTTTTTTGGATTTCGGGGGATACATGTTGAAATGGAAAATGTATGCCCTTTGGGATCAAATCTGAATTCAAAATCCAGCTCTGTGGTTTACAAGCTGGGTGACGTGGTCAGGTCGCACGGCTTCCCTGGCTTGCAGCTTCCCCCTGGTGGGTGAGGCGATGACACCTACCGGGTGATAGACATCAAGTCCCTCCCACCCGGGAGCACGGCACTTCCTAGGCTGCCCTGCCCCTGCAGGAGCCACCGCCACGCCTGATGCCAAGCATGTGAAAAGTGGCTCATGTCACATATTGAAATGGTGCTTTGAATATGCTGAATTAAACAGAATATAGGATTAAAACCAGTTCCTCCTTTTTCTTTTTCTTTAATGTGGCTAATAGGAATTGAAAATTACATGTGTGACTCTCAGTGTATGTTTATTAAACAGAGCTGTTCTAGGTAGTCTCTTTTTTGAAAGGGGCTGATAACCTGGCCAACTGTGAGGATGAGAATGATGGTCAGAGCTTCCAACAAAGTATGCAACAGGCTGAGAAAATGCTCTGGAGCAAGCAAATGCATGAAGGGGCTGGGCAGAGGAGAGCAGCTAGATGTTTGTTGCAATGATGGGGAAGATGCTGAGAAACAACTGTGCGGACTCCCGCTGTGGGGAGAGCAGTTGGTTTTTCTCTCTCACTGAATCAGGCTGAGTGACAGCATCAGTCGTGTCTGGTGGAATCAGAAGGGCACATGGGACACTCTGAGTTGGCTGGATCTAGTGTTCCTTGAAAATGGGCGAGTCAGCAATAGACCCACTGAAGAGGTACAGGGATTGGAGGCAACGCAGGGCGCAGCTCCCCTCACCTGGACACTCCCTGGGCTCCGCATCCAAAATCATAGCATTATGTTTCCATGGAAGGTCTCTGCTCCCCAATGCTAAGCCTACCAGTGGGTGCATTGATCTAGAATCTCTGTCAGCATGTGGGAGGGGTGGTATGCCGTTTTCTCTTTAAACTGCATAGTGAGACTTTTTGTTAGGAGCTCTAAACAGCAGTGGAGAAATTAGATTACAGGAAAATGTAGTGTAAAGATATAATTATGGCTAAATTTAAAAAGCCCAACTGGAAGGCCAGAAGGAGAGTGAAATTGAGAAGAGAGAAAAAGATGTCCTTCAGACCTAATGCAATTTGGCTTATAAGCCCCATTCAAATTTACCTCTAACAATTTTCAACATTTTATTGCCATTTTTTCTTCCCTCTCATGGTTTGAGGTCAGCATCACTCTCAAGTGCAGATGGCTGGCTGGGGTTACTTTGCTTTCATTGTTGGCCATGGTGAAATCCACCAAGATAATTCCTCTGGAGTCCTCCACCACCCCTACCCTCTCAGCTCTCAGCTGGATTTGCCCCATAGTTCAAATCCTTAATTGCACGTCCATCTTTACCTCCCCGGGATCTTTGATGCAGAAACCTTTATATATGACAATTTTGGCTTCAGTTTTGGTTTCAAGCTTGTGTCTGTGTTAACACCCTGTAGTCTAAAAGCAGCACCACAGATAGAATTGAGAAATAAATGTAAATACAGCTCCAAAGTCTCAGAAGTAATCAAAGAGCACAATGAGAGAGTAGGTGTTGGGCGCCAAGACAGCAGACAGGAAGCAGGAGGGATGGACATGCACTAGCTCTTTCTGGGAGAATGGAAATGCATTTGTCCACTGGAACTAGTTAGCTCCAGTTTTCTTTCTCTCTGCTTTTCTGTGGGCTCTTGGGGGACCATCTGGGTTATGCGTGGCATTCAGGGATGGCATTGCCAGCTTCTCCTTGTGGAAAAGAAACTAAAATGGTAAATTAGGATTGGAGCCCTTGTGTAGGAGATGGTCCAGCCGGAACAGCAATCTTCCGCAACCCCAAAGAGGTACACACACTGCCTGATCGGGGCAGTGAAGGCGTGAGCTTTAGCAGCAAAGGACACCAGGTGGAAATCATGCTGGGTCCACTGACTGGCTGTGTCATCCTGGGCAGCTTCTCAGTCTCTCTAAACCGGATGCCCTCAGCTATAAAAGGGAGTTTGTCATACCCCTCTTCCTGAATTTTTTGAACAGGGAATGAGAATGTTTTTGTGTAGCAGTGCCCCCCACTTGAAAGACAAAGTTCTGTGTGCTCCCCCCAACCCTTTGATTTATCTGCCATCGCTCACACTCCAGATTTAGCCAGATGCAATTAGGGGCTGGTGTGCTCCGCTTATTGGCTGTCTGTGTGTGTGACAGAGAGACAGAGAGAGTATAAAATCAACTTTCTGCAGTGAAGAATGAATCTGTGTTGGTGAAGCCACTATGTAGAACAGGATGGAGGTTTCTTAACATTTTTAAAATAATATGATCCAACAATCCCAGTCCTGGGTGTTTATCTGGAAAAGAAGAAAAATCTAATTTGAAAAAGATACATGCATCCTAATATTTATAACAGCACTGTTCACAACAGCTGAAACGTAGAAGCAACCTAAATGTCTATGGTAGCTAAATGGATAAAGAAGATGTGGTACATATACACAGTGGACAACTATTCAACCATAAAAAGAATGAAAGAACGCCATTTGCAGCAACATGGACGGACCTACAGAAAATCATACTAAGTGCTAAGTGTGAAGTAAGCCAGAGAAAGGCCAATAGCATATGTTATCACTTGTATGTGGAATCTTTCAGAATGATACAAGGGAACTTATTTACAGAACAGAAATAGACTTACAGACATAGGAAACAAACTTATGGTTACCAAAGGGGAAAGGGGGGATAAATTAGAAGTTTGGAATTAACAGATGTGCAGTACTATATATAAAATAGATAACAAACAAGGACCTACTGTATAGCACAGGGAACTACAGTCAATATATCTTGTAATAATTTTTAATGGAAAAGAATCTGGAAATGTGCCAGAGGGCTTCCCAGGTGGCACTAGTGGTAAAGAATCTACCTGCCAATGTGGGGGATGCAAGAGCCTTGGGTTCGACCTCTGGGTGGGGAAGATTCCCTGGAGGAGGAAATGGCTACCCACTCCAGTATTCTTGCCTGGAAAATTCCATGGATGAGGAACTCGGTGGGCTACAGTCCATGGGATCGCAAAGAGATGAACATGCCTGAGTGACTGAGCACGTGAGTGTACACACACACACACATCACTTTGAGGCACACCTGAAACTCACACAGCATTGCAAATCAACCATACTGCAATTTAAAAAGGGTGTAGAGTCTCTCAGGGGAGAAGGCAATGGCACCCCACTCCAGTACTCTTGCCTGGAAAATCCCATGGACAGAGGAGCTGATAGGCTGCAGTCCATGGGGTCGCTAAGAGTCAGAAATGACTGAGTGACTTCACTTTCACTTTTCACTTTTATGCACTGGAGAAGGAAATGGCAACCCACTCGAGTGTTCTTGCCTGGAGAATCCCAGGGACGGGGGAGCCTGGCGGGCTGCCGTCTATGGGGTCGCACAGAGTTGGACACGACTGAAGCGACTTAGCAGCAGCCCCTGAGTCTCTCAGGGGGAAATGAGACAGGGTGGACCCTGTGACCCTTTGCTGCAGTCCTGCAATGCTTGTAGCTCTCCTCCAGCAACAAAATACAAAGAAACTATACGGTGCTAAAATTAACTGCGTGGAAGGACGGTGGGGCAAATTCTGGACAAAAGATACAAAAAGAGCAAAGAACCTCTATTACCACTTCTGAAGAGCCAGGAGCAAAAATAGGGTGTTGGGAGCAAAAGAAGGGTATGTGTGACCCCTGCACACAAGGCCATCATGGGGATGGGCAAACCACCTAAGCCACCTCTCTGGCCCTGCCCCTGGACACACCCCCACCCCCATCCCATTTAAGGAACAAGCTAGTCCCCCGCAGGGAGTGAGCAAGCAAGGGAACCGATGTTTGTTTACACTGCCCCCTTGCTACAGCAGGGCCCCCAGTAAAGCCTTGCCTGGAAAGAACATAACAGCTCTTTACCTACAACTTACAACACATTTGGTAACCAACAGAACGAATTGGGTGAAATACCCTATGTCTATCAGGTTTGGTACAACCTCATAAGGTAGGCATAAAAGTGATCTTGAACCTTATGACCTTTATGGAGGCCTGCTCCCAACACTCCATGTCTCAGCGTCCCCCCTGCACCCCAATCTTTGGGCCTTGAATGTAGGGGTGGAATGGAAAACGTGGTGGCAGCCAACCAAATCTCCCGGTTCGTGCCATTGAATGAGTCATTGTGGGTGGCAGCAATCATGCTTGAGTGAGGTTTCCTGCCACTTAGAGGCTGTTGGATTTTTGGTAAGAAGATTCTAATTATGTCTCAATTTTGTCACCTCAAAATGAGATAATACTAACCATTTCACAGGGTCATTGTGAGAATTTAGTGACTTAATTCAAGCAGGCTGTTTAGGGTGATGCCTGTTACATAGCATTCTCCCAATGGATCAGAGCTACAATGACTATTGTTATTGTTTATGATGATGATTATGATTAAATTCCTACTCTCAGGACTCCTGAAAATACCTGGATTTCTGTTGTTTGGTGATCCTGGTTTTCTACCCTTCTTGGTTTTGTTTGTACTAGTTATTCTTCCAAAGATTTCTTTTCTAATTATGTTTCCCAGAGTCATTTTTGTCCCAGTTACTCTAACCAGATGTAAGAGTTTGATCAAGGGAGCAAACCCTAATATTAAAATACTTTTGTACTAAGCCTCAGATGCTATGCACTACACTTGACTAATACTTTTGTACTCATTGGAGGGAAATCTTTAAATCTACTTTATTATTATTATTTTATTTATTTTATTTATTTATTTTTGCTTTCTTTTTTTTTAAATTTTATTTTATTTTTAAACTTTACAAAATTGTATTAGTTATGCCAAATATCATAATGAATCCGCCACAGGTATACATGTGTTCCCCATCCTGAACCCTCCTCCCTCCTCCCTCCCCATACCATCCCTCTGGGTCGTCCCAGTGCACTAGCCGCAAGCACCCAGTATCGTGCATCGAATCTGGACTGGCAACTCGTTTCATACATGATATTTTACATGTTTCAATGCCATTCTCCCAAATCTTCCCACCTAATGTAAGTCTTCCTGGAATCATTTTGTGATTTTTTTCCCCACTTGTTAATACTTTAGTCTTTCATTCCTAGACACTCACATGGAAAGGGAAGAAGGCAGAGTCATTACACATTCTAGGGGAGTTTGCTGTGGGGATCACTTTCCAATCTAGAAAAAAATTGATTCTGGCAAACCCACTTCTAGGACATGCGTTCATTATCTACTTTTTCCTGTTTCTTATTCAAGCTCCTATTTCATAAAATAACTCTCCATCCACTAAGCCAGAGCTTACTTGAAAATAAGCTGTGGGTTTAGTAAGAATGATTGCGTTGTCTCCCTCAGATAGATTTCAAGTTCTACATGCACTCCATTGAATTTTCGCTTGAATTGACTTAGACTTCTTAGCATTGCCATTTTCAGTTATAGAAGGAGAAAGGCTGTCAATTAAGACCTTAGAGGCTGTCAAGGCTTTTGAGAATACCAAGTATGAAATTGGTTCTTTTTCTCCCTTTATTTTTATGTTTCATTCTCTTCTCTCATTCTTGGAACTTTGATATTTCAAATTACTTAGATCTAAGTAAATCAGGAATTCCACATTTTATGTAGCTAAAAAGATGTTAGCATTTAAATCCATTTTTATTGGAAATATAAATATCAGAGGTTTTGCTCAAACGTTCCACTGGGCTTGGACGCAACAGCAGTGGAAGTTGTCTCCTTGGAGACGGAGCCTCTCCTGTACCTAATTGCTATGCCCGAACATGACTCCTTGGGAGGTGTTGTCCATGTATAAGCTATTATGTTCTTTGGGGTGTATTCCTAACTGTAGAATAGAAACATCACAGTCCAACCATTATACTGATTTATGAACAGAGTATTTTCATGTTGTATTCAATGACTTAATTATGCAGCCTTTCTTGTGAGATATGGCCCAGGCTCAATTGTTATGCTACATCGTCACTGAACACAGCTCTTAAGCACAGAATTTTTTAAACTAATAATGTACTTTGAATTTGAAAGTCATGGAATTGCATCTCAGCTGTAGAGATACAACTTGATAAATTACTAAAGGAGGAAGAGGCAAAAACCAGACATCTCTAACACTGTAACAGAAACTCTCAGCATGTGAACTAAACACATTAAACTTCTTTCTGTGCCTCTTGTCCCTATTTTTTATGAAAAGGAGGGTTTTTACAATGCAGGAGCCTCAGGAGACAAGGATTCATTGGATCCCTGAGTTGGGAAAATCCCCTAAAGGAGGAAATGGCAACCCACTCCAATATTCTTGCCTGGAAAAACCCATGGACAGAGGGGTCAGCCGGCATGAATGAGTGACCATGCATACACAATCATCATGATCATTCTGCATTTTCAGGCTTTTTACATTTTCTATTAATGTGGATTTTCCTGTACAGATAGATTTTACAATCAATTTTCTTTAATTTCTAATGAGTGGATTTCAAAATTTATTGTACCATTCCTTTGATTTTTTTCACTTATGTTTTCTTTTCAATTTTACACTAGGAGATATAATGCTGAAGTGAGAATGATTGTTGTTGTTCAGTTGCTCAGTCCTGTCTGACTCTTTGAGATCCTGTGGCCTGAAGCACACCAAGCTTCCCTGTCCTTTACTATCTCCTGGAGCTTGCGCAAATTCATATCCATTGTGTCAGTGATGCTATCTAACCATCTCATTCTCTGCCACCCTCTTCTTCTTTTGCTTTCAATCTTTCCCAATATCAGGGTCTTTTCCAGTGGGTTGACTCTTCACATCAGGTGGCCAAAGTACTGAAACTTCAGCATCAATCATTCCAATGAATATTCAGCATTAATTTCCTTTAGGATTAACTGATTTGATCTCCTTGCAGGTCCAAGGGATTCTTGAGTGTCTTCTCCAGCACCACAATTTGAAAGCATCAGTTCTTTGGTGCTCAGTTTTCTTTATGGATATTGTACCTCTATTCTCCCTAATATGAGTTGGTTTTGAGAGACGAAGTCAATTATTCAAAGGTATGAATAGTTTTATTTTTCTAGATATATCAATAAATCATAATAAATAAATAAGTAAATAAATAATAATAAAACAATTTTAAAGAGAACTTACTATCTTATTGCTAAAACAGGTGGCTTCTCATATAGAGGCAAATAAAGCATACACAAAGAATGCAAAGTCAATTTCTTTGTGAGCACGTAAATGAATTAAAGGAAGAAAAACTCACATGGTGCTTTATATGTCATGAAATTCACAGAACAGTGAATTAGATAATATTTCTGTCTTTGAATTTATTATCCTAATTATATCTTTGTACTTGGGTTCACTTGGTTTTCTTCCTAACCAAGATCGTGTGGTCTGTTCTCACAGGATCAGGTTTACTGGTTTCTGTTTGTGCCCTTACCTCTGAATGTTGGGGTACCTGGGGTTCGCTGCTTGGACTCTTCTGATAATTCTCTATTTACCTCCCCAGAGATCTCATAGAACCTCGTGGCGTTAGGAACCATCTCCAAGTACTATGTATACATGGCATTTCAAGTTTATTAGAATCTAGATTCAACAACAAACTCACATTTCCACTTGGATGAGGGACACAGATCTCAAACTGTTCACAACCAAGCTTAAGACCCTTTTCCCTAAAGTGTTCCCCTCTTCACCACTTAGAAATAACTCTGTTTTCTCAGGTCAAGCATCTTGAGGTTATTCTTTAAAAAAAAAATTATTAAAGTATAGTTGACTTACAATGCTGTGCCGATCTCTGCTGTACAGCAAAGTGACTACTTTACACATATATAGACATTATTTTTAAAATATTCTTTTCCATTAAGACCTATCACAAGGTATTGAACAGAGTTCCCTGTGGACCTTGTTGTTTATCCATTCTGAATGTAATAGTTTGCATCCCTGAAGTCATTCTTGCCTCCTCATTGTCATTCCTCCAAAGCAGGGCCAGTCGCAGCCTGACCCCTGTGCCCACCTGACCTCGCCTCCTGATGCTCTTCTGCTGCTCCTGTGTGTGGCCAGTCTTCTTCTGCCCTTCTTCCTGCCACAGCTTGTACACACGTGACCGCCTGAACGCTACCTCCTCTGACCTCCTCAGCATGTCCTTTCTCAGCACATGTTTGTGTGTGTGTATTTGGGAGTATATCTTAGTATCCCATAAACAGTGGAAACAAAACCTCTTAAAAATGAGTAATAAAAATATGAGTATTTCAGAAGAAAGCTAAACAGAGAAAATAAACATACACCTAAAATCAAATGGCCAATTAATCCAACTAATCTATTAAGCTTTTATTGTGTATTGATACTTTACATCTGTAAATGCATTTTGTCTTAAATTATTTTGTCTGTTATTGCTAAAGTTGTATACTTTGGATTGCAACTCAATATTTCTCCATTAGTCTCACTATTTGTATTATTATAAAACTATACCTGGCAGCTTTGTAAAGCCCCTCCCATTTTCTTTGCATATTTTCTCATCAATGTGTGAGCATATCTTCAGGAATTATGTGCAGCAGTGAACATTCTGTAGATTATAAGCATTTTTGACTTGACTCAGTGCTGCTGAACTGTTTTCTAGAAGGTCTTTAGCAATTTAACTTTTCCCAGTAGTGCACATTGGTTTTCTTCTATATATGTAACTCCATTCATGTTGGCCTTTTCTAGGTTTTCCAGATCTACTTTGTGTGCAACAATACATTATTTTTTTGCTGTAATTTGTATTTATTTCATTACTATTCAATTTTGAGGGCTTACCAGGTGGTGCAAAGGTGCTAATGCAAGAGATGTGAAATTGATCCCTGGGTCAGGAAGATCCCCTGGAGGAGGGAATGGCAACCCACTCCAGTATTCTTGCCTTGGAAATTCCATGTACAGAGGAGCCTGGTGGGCTATAATTCATGAGGTCACAAACAGTTGGATGAGACTGAGTGCACACACACATACTCACACCCACATATTAAATTTTGAATGTCTTTTCACATTTTATAGACTTTTAAGATTACAAAGCCAATTGTGATTATCTTCATAATTTTTGCTAAAAAATTAGAGTAATTGTTTTATTATTTGCAAGATTTTATTGCTTATTCAAGAGATGAATTTCTTTCATTTGGGCCTATCTTCTCCCAATTTGACATTTTAAGAAAATTTGTTGAATGGGAACAAAGTTTCAATTAATCTAGACAAGTAAATCTGCTGTGTTAACTGCAGTGTTGGTGGTTAACGATACATTGTTGTGCACTTCAAAATGTGTTTAGAAGGCCGATTTCATGTCAAGTGTTCTTATCACAAAACAAATACAAAGGGACACCAGGGAAATCTGGGAGGTGTTGTGTGTCTCTCCCCTTGATGGTAGTGATGATATCATGAGCAACTGCATGTGTTCAAACTCATAGATTGCACACATTAAAAAAGGATACACGTGTGCTAAGTTGCTTCAGTTGTGTTGGACTCTGTGTGACCCTATGGAATGCAGCCTGCCTTGGACTCTCCAAGCAAGAATACTAGAGTGGGTTATCCACGCCCTCCTCCAGGGGATCTTCCAGACTTGGATCAAACCTGTGTCCCTTAGGTCTACCTGCATTGGCAGACAGGTTCTTTATCACTAGCACCACCTTTGTTGTTCAGTCACTCAGTCATGTCCTATTCTTCATGATCCCAAGGACTGCAGCACGCCAGGCCTCCATGTCCATCACCAACTCCCAGAGTTCACTCAAACTCATGTCCATTGAGTCGGTGATGCCATCCAACCATCTCTTTGCATCAGATGGCCAAAGTATTGGAGTTTCAGCTTCAGCATCAGTCCTTCCAATGAATATTCAGGACTGATTTCCTTTAGGATGGACTGGTTAGATCTCCTTGCAGTCCAAGTGACTCTCAAGAGTCTTCTCCAACACCACAGTTCAAAAGCATCAATTCTTCGGCACTCAGCTTTCTTTATGAGACAACTCTCACATCCATACTTGACTACTGGAAAAACCATAGCTTTGGCTAGACAAACCTTTGTTGGCAAAGTAATGTCTCTGCTTTTGAATATGCTATCTAGGTTGGTCATAACTTTTCTTCCAAGGAGGAAGCCTCTTTTAATTTCACAGCTGCAGTCACCATCTGCATTGATTTTGGAGCCCCCTCAATTAAAGTCAGCCACTGTTTCCACTGTTTCCCCATCTATTTGCCATGAAATGATGGGACCAGATGCCATGATCTTAGTTTTTTTAATGTTTAGCTTTAAGCCAACTTTTTCATTCTCCACTTTCACTTTCATCAAGAGGTTCTTTAGTTCTTCTTCACTTTCTGCCATAAGGGTGGTGCCATCTGCGTATCTGAGGTTATTGATATTTCTTCTGGCAATCTTGATTCCAACTTCTGCTTCATCCAGGGCAGCATTTCTCATGATGTACTCTGCATATAAGTTAAATGAGCAGGTTGACAATATACAGCCTTGATGTACTCCTTTTCCTATTTGGCACCAGTCTGTTGTTCTCTGTCTGGTTTTAACTGTTGCTTCTCGACCTGCACACAAACTTCTCAGCAGGCAGATAAGGTGTTCTGGTATTCCCATCTCTTTCAGAATTTTCCAGTTTGGTGTGATCCACACAGTCAAAGGCTTTAGTGTAGTCAATGAAGCAGAAACAGATGTTTTTCTGGAATTATCTTGCTTTTTCTATGATCCAGTTGATGTTGGCAATTTGATCTCTGATTCCTCTGCCTTTTCTAAATCCAGCCTGAACATCTGGAATTTCTCAGTTTATATACTGCTGAAGACTAGCTTGGAGAATTTTGAATACTACTTTGCTAGCATGTGAGATGAGTGCAATTGTGAGGCAGTTTGAACATTCTTTGGCATTGCCTTTCTTTGAGATTGAAATGAAAGCTGACCTTTTCCAGTCCTGTGGCCCTAAAAAGGATAGTAATTTGTCTACCAATTACTCCTCAATAAAGCTGCTGAAATCTAAGAGAATTAATTAAACTTTATAATGAAATTCATCATGGTGTTTGATAATATGGTTTGTAGTTTTCCTTAATGTCTTCCTCCCTTCTCATCCAGAAAAATATTCTCCTATAATATTTCCTATTAACTTTGAAAATTTACTTTTACCTTGAAGTCTTTAATATAGCCAGAATACATTTTTATCTATGACTTTAGTTAGGTAAACATCTTTATTTCTCTTCATTTAATGAACTAATTTTCTTAAACCACCCATATTCTATCTGTTTAATTCTGGTGGCATCTTTATCAAGTGTTAAACTTTCATATTCAAATCAATCCATCTTTGATGTCTCTACCTGATTCATTGTCCTGCAGACTGTTCTTGAGGGCTAGTAAATACATGTATTTTACCAAGACTTCAAGTGTATCTTAACATTTGGCAGGGCAAGTCCTTCCACTTTGCTCTTCTTTTGCAAAGTTGACTTAGTCTCCAATAACATAATGTCATGTTAGATTTCAGCCCTTTTCCTTGAACATATTTTATATGTAAAATTAGCATTAATTTTGCACATATTTTAACCAAATTTAGGTCACACTGTACATTATTTTGCGTCTAGTCCGCTTACTGCCATTTCCCCATTTCATCTGGTATTCTTGTACATGGCTGCTAATCATTCTCTTGAATTTCATCATAGTTTATATGTTCCATATTTTAAAATCCAATTTCTTATTGGCAGCCATTTAGATTGTTTCCAATTTTTCACTGTTATAAGTTATGCTGCGGAGAACAGCATTGCTCATGCATCTTTTTAAACATCTGTGATTGATTTCTTAGGACAAATTGCTTGAAATAAAACTCCTTCATCAAAGTGTGTGCTGCTTTTTTGAGGCTTTCTCCTCATGCTGCCTAATTGCCCTCCAGGCAGTTTGTCCTAAATTATACTTTTATAGGAAGAATATGGTAGTGCCCGTTGCCCTGGACTCCCCATTACTGAGAATGATGATTATTGCAATTGTTATAAAAGTTTTTACTTACGGAGGAAAAATAGTATGGGGACCTAGTATATTACTAGTAGATGTTGAACATTTTAAGAATATTTATTTGCCGTTTGAGTTTATGTGTGCATTTATTTCCTCTGTTCAGCTTTCTTCGGAGATACATATATTTTTCTTATTCATTTTTAAGAGGTTTTGTTTCCAGTGTTTAAGGGATACTATGATATACTCCCAAACACACACACACACACAAACATATGCTCCTACTGTATTTTCTAGTTTATGATTTGCCATTTGTTCCTGTAAAATATACTTTCACATCAGTCCTAAAATTTTGTCTAATTGGGTTTGTCACTTTTTTTTTCCTTTTTCCTTTTTCTGTTTGTGTTGATATTTAGAATGCTGTTTTGTTTCCTGAGATCTGTTGATATTAACTGTATTTTCTTCTGATGTGTGTAATGCTTTTAATATTTAAATGCTTTCAATCTCAGTTTCATTTTTATCTCATATATAGATTTTTTTCCCCAAAATTTTCTCTACTTTTATCATTCAAGTGTTACTTTTTACATTTGCATTTAAGTTTCATTACCTGTTCACAATGCTCAGACACAAAGCCCTACACTTAACTTTATCATTTCTCTGGGACAATCTTCTGGGTCAGCACCTCCCAATCTTGAATTATTCAACTTGTTTCTCATTTACCAGAACACATCTTTGAAAAATTACCCTTTTGGAATGTTAAAGCATTTCATCCCTACCAACATGGCCGCACATGGCGCCACTTCACCATGAATGAAACACATCACTCCTGGTCATTTCCCACAAAATCTGTAGACATCTATGGGTTGTCTTTTGGCAACTGTGTTAGAAAGGAATCTGAGACTCATTTTGATTTTTTAAATTTGTCTGTTTACCCACTGGCAACTTTTTCCCTACCTCAATGCCTGTAATTATTTAAAAATTTATAATTTAAAAGTTCCAGGATGTCTATGGATACATACTTGTTTTCCCTCCATTAAATTAATAATCTGTTATCCTTTTCTGATCTCTTTTTCGATCTTGATAGACCATATTCAGCTCAGCAAAATTAGCTTCAATTCACTCTTCCACATATCAATCCATCCGTCCATCCATCCACCTACCCATCCATTCAACATTCCATCCGTCCATTAGTTCAACCATATTTACTGTGTACCTGTTACATTCTAGGGGCTGGAGATACCCTAGGCCAGGGTTTGTCAAACTCAGTACTGTGAACACTTAAGACTGGACAATTCTTTGTGGGTAAGAGCTGTCCTGTGGATTTAGGCTGTTTGGCAGCTTTTCTGCCCCCCACCAAGTGGATGCCAGTAACATCCCTTCTCTCCCCAAGTGGTGTTCACCAAAAACATGTCCAGAAGTTGCCTGAGGTCCATTTGGGTGCAAAACTGTATCTGATTAGGAAAAGTGCACAGGTGAATAAAACAGAAGACCTGCCTGCCCTCCTGGGTGATTGAGAAGAGACAGGAGATAAGCAATAACACTAATCCATTGTACGTTCTCTGAGAGCAGTGCTATGCGGAGACTCAGAGCCAAGCCTGGCAGCAAGATGTCTGTGAGCAAGGGCTAAGGCTGTGAGGGAGCCAGGAGGAAGTGAGGTCGTGGGTCAGGGCACAGCTGTGCTGAGCCCCGGAAGGTAGCGCTGGGTGAGCCCCAAGAGGGGAAGTGCCACCACAGATTGGGGGAGGGAGGGAGGTGGTCCCCGAGGAACCAGAAATCTCGTGAGTAGCCTGTGGGTTGGGCCAGGGCTGTGGATTTCCTTTAGAAAAGAAAGGAAGCCCCTAAAGGCTTTGGGTCAGGAGAGTGGCACTTAGTTCCTTGATTACTGTTTTATTGTTTCTTTTTTTACCTTTTCCTATTTCTCAACTTCCTATTATATTGGGGATGGATTTTCTGCCTCTATTTTTCCGTTTATGTATGCATTAATACTTTTAGATCCTTATCCCAAGGTTTAGGATAATTTCGTACACTCATGTTATACTTGCTTATTCAGCTTCTGAATATTGAATTAAACAGTCCTTGCCCTTGTTTCGTTTTGAAATTCAGCAACCATGTCGTCTCGTTTCTGCTGGCCTTTTCTGACCTGGGATAGCTTCATCTCCATGACTGTCTGTATGGTTTCCTATACATCACAGGGCCTTGAAGGATGTGGATTATAGGATTCAGAATTTGTGACATTTCCTTGTGTTTCTCTTAAAGAAACTTTTCAGAGATCCCTGTATAAACTTCTCCATTTTGGCCCTTATTTCAAAGATTTTTAAAAACATTTCTTTCTTTATTTTTGTTCTAATTTTAATTTTTTTATTTAACCATGCCACAAGGCATGTGGGATCTTAGTTATCCAACCAAGGATCAAGCTTGTGCCCCCTGCATTGGAAGCACAGAATCTTAACCACTGGATCACCAGGGAAGTCTCTCACAGCTGTTTTTTAAGGATAAGTCTAGATTATACTTTTAAAGAAAAAAGTCTATGCCCTTCAAACAAGGACTCAGGTTTTATCCAGCTTCTTTATTGATAGGAAAAAGTTTAAATTTATGGTATATTTAATTTTCAATTCAGAATCTTCATTTCTGTGTGGCATCTTTGTGGTTCTGGTGTGGCATAGCAGTGTGGTAGGGACATAACCGTTTCTAGATACATCTGTCAGAATGTCTTGTGGGCAACTCCCCTGTAGCCCTGGTCGATCACTCTCGGATGTGTTCTTGGGTCCAGGTATGCTGTCCAGACCCTCCCTTCCAGCTCTGGCCTCTCTTTCTTCCTTCCTGGAGAGCTGTTTTCTCCTTTCTTTGACTCTGCCCCATCTGCACAGTATGCATTAAAATTTATTTATACACTTATTTTTTAAAAAAATTATTGGAATATAGCTGATTTATAATATTGTGTTAGTTCCAGGAATAGAGCATATGATTCATACACATACATTTATTCATTCTTTTTCAGGTTCTTTTCTCATATAGGTTATTACAAAATACTGACTAGAGAGTTCCTTATGAAATATAGTAAGTCCTTGTTTATCTGTTTTATATATAGTAGTGTATATATGTGGAGAAGGCAATGGCACCCCACTCCAGTACTCTTGCCTGGAAAATCCCATGGATGGAGGAGCCTGGTAGGCTGCAGTCCATGGGATTGCGAAGAGTTGGACACAACTGAGCGAGGGCTTCACTTTCACTTTTCACTTTCATGCGTTGGAGAAGGAAATGGCAACCCACTCCAGGGTTCTTGCCTGGAGAATCCCAGGGATGGTGGAGCCTGGTGGGCTGCCGTCTACGGGGTCACACAGAGTCAGACACGACTGAAGTGACTTAGCAGCAGAAGTGCATGTATGTAAATCTCAAGCTCCTAATTTATCACTCCCTCCAAGGTTTCCCCTTTGGTAACCATAAGTTTGTTTCTAAAATGTGTGAGACTGTTTCTGTTTTATAAATAAGTTCATTTATATAATTTAAAATATTAGATTTTACATATGAGTGATCATATATTTGTCTTTGTCAGTCTGACTTACTTCACTTGGTATCATAACATCTAGGTTCATCCATGCTGTTTCAAATGACATTATTTTGTTCTTTTCATGACTGAGTGTTAATAGTATTCCACTGTATGTGTGCACCACATCTTCTTTGTCCACTCCTCTGTCAATGACATTTAGGCTGTTCCCATGTCTTGGCTATCGTGAATAGTGCTGCCATGGGCTCCTGTCTCACCTTCCTGACTTCTAGCATCTAGAAGTGTTTTCTCTCTTTTTTATGCTATTATTTCAATGGTTATCTGAAATGGTGAGAATTAGTCTTGTGCTTACTCTGCTTCTTTACCTAGAAGTGTCTTGATCATTACCCATCTGTTCATTTCAGTGGGCAGAACAGTTTACAGAAGCGGTGAAGCCACATATCCTGCAGTATGAAGTCACGTGGGCCTTAGGAAGCACAGGGATGTAGCTAGTGGATGTGATGGAATTCCAGCTGAGCTATTTAAAATCCTGAAACATGATGCTCTTAAAGTGCTGCGCTCAATATGCCAGCAAATCTGGAAAACTCAGCAGTGGCCACAGGACTGGAAAAGGTCAGTTTTCATTCCAATCCCAAAGAAGGGCAATGACAAAGAATATTCAAACTACTGTACAATTGTGCTCACTTCACATGCTCGCAAGGGGATGATGCTTCAAATCCTTCAAGCAAGACTTCAACAGTATGTGAACTTCCAGAGGTACAAGTTGGTTGTAGACAAGGCAGAGAAACCAGAGATCAAATTGCTAACATCTGTTGTATCATAGAACAAGCAAACAAGGCAATTCCAGAAAAACATCTACTTATTCTTCATTGGCTACAAGAAAGCCTCTAACTATGTGGATCACAACAAACTGGAAAATTCTGAAAGAGATGGGAATACCAGACCACCTTACCTGTCTCCTGAGAAACTTGTTTGTGGATCAAGAAGTAACAGTTAGAACTGGACATAGAACAATGGACTGGTTCAAAATTGGGAAAAAAGTATATCAAAAGAGTATGTATATTGTCACCCTGCTTATTTAAGTTCTGTGCAGAATACATCATGTGAAATATTGGACTGGATGAATTACAACCTGGAATCAAGATTTCCAGGAGAAATGTGAACAACCTCAGATATGTAGATGATACCACTCTAATGGCAGAAAGAAAAGAGGAACTAAAGAGCCTCTTGATGGGGGCGAAAGAGGGGAGTGAAAAAGATGGCTTTACACTCAATGTAAAAAACTAAGATCATGGCATCTGGTTCCATGACTTCATGGCAAGTAGATAGGGAAAAAGTGTAAACTGTGACAGATTTCATTTTCTTGGGCTCTAAAATCACTGAGGACTGTGACTTCAGTCACGAATTAAAAGACCCTTGCTCCTTGGAAGAAAAGCTATGACAAACGTAAATGTTGTACTAAAAAGCAGAGACATCACTTTGCCAACAAACGTCTATATAGTGAAAGCTATAATTTTTCCAGTAGTCACATACATGCATGTATGGATATGAGAGTTCGACCACTGACAGCTGAAGAATTGATGCTTTCGAATTGTGGTGCTGGAAAAGACTCTTGAGAGTCCCTTGGACAACAAGGAGATCAAAGAAGTGACTCCTAAAGGAAATCAACCTTGAATGTTCATTGGAAGGACTGATGCTGAGCTAAAGCTTCGGTACTTTGGCCAGCTGATGCAAAGAGCTGAGTCACTGGAAAAGACCCTGATGCTGGGAAAGATTGAAGACAGGAGGAGAAGGGGACGACAGAGGATGAGATGGTTGGATGGCATCACTGACTCAATGGACATGAGTTTGAGCAAGCTCCAGGAGATGGTGAAGGACAGGGAAGCCTGGTGTGATACAGTACAAGAGGTCACAGAGTCAGACAGGATTTAGCAACTGAACAAGTGGAACTCTGTCCAGGTAGTTGAATGTGTCATTTAGCACAGTTGAAAGGATATTGCTTATATGTGGACTCTAAAAGAGAAAAATGACACGAAGGATCTTATTCACAAAATAGAAAAAGACTCACAGACACAGAAAACAAATTCATGGTTACCAGAGGAAAAGGGAGGGAGGAGATATTAATTAAGACTTCGAGATTAACACATACACACTACTGTATACAAAATAGATAAACAACAAGGACCTACTGTATAGCACAGACAACTATACTAAATATTTGTAATAACCTATAATGGAAAAGAATTTTAAGCTTATATATATATGTGTATGTGTTTGTTATCTATACTTATATATATATATATATATATATATATATCTGAATCACTTTCCTGTATACCTGAAACTAACAATATTGTAAATATTGTAATGATGTAATCAACTATACATTAATTTAAAAAAAGAAATGCAAAGGAACAATTCATTGAGCAGATTGGTTGCCAAGCTGCAAATCTCAAAAAAAAAAAAAAAGAAAAAAAGACAACCCCACGCTGGGAATGAGCTCCACTTTTCAGTACAGAGGATGAAACAAAGGATGGTGGTCATTGCTGTTTGCCCAGGACTGAAGGGCCTTTGCTCACTGTGGGCTGTTAGACTGGCAGAGTCCTGTGTGGTCAACATTTCAAGTCATTCATTTCCCTATTCTCCATTATTCTGCTGTTGTGAGCTCTGTATATTTCTTACAGGTTTTCCTCCTTACAATGAAAATAGATTTTACTTATGGTTATAAATAATATTAAAAAAATTAAATAGTAGAAGAAAGGTAAAACAATCTTTATCCAGAGATAGACGTTTTCTAAAGTTCTTTTCAGATATTTACCAAAAAATGTTCTCCCAAAGCTATCTTAACATGCTTCTGCACAGCATCTGAGCCCCAAGTTGTTAAGATGAAGGCTTCAAACCTCATGAACCTTTAGCCAGCTCCCATGTCTGAGACCTCATAAGCAACATGATGGGATGCTGAGAAAGGAATTAGGCCTGGATGGTTTTGGGGGACAGGTTGCTGGATCCCTAATGAGTTTTTAGCTTCTTCAAATGTTTTAGATATGGAAACTATCACCGCATTACTTTTTTCTGGAATATCTTTCCCAGTGCTGTTCACTTGTGATGCTGTCTTTGAGTTTAGTCATGCCAGAGAGAAACATTTGTCAAATACACAAAATTCATTTGCTTTTGTGCAGAATCTTGCTAGGGGAAAAACTGCTGTTAATGAATGTGAGAATTAGAAGGTTAAAAAAATTGGGTACTTTTGTCTTCAATCACATAAAAGGGAGAAATCAGGATTGTGATGAGTGTGAGTTTTATAACATATTAAGCCATTGATTTAAAAATATTATGTTCTGGGAGAAATGTATATAAACAGTAAGACATGCATAGCATACACATTCATTTCCTAAGAAACAGACAGCTTTGTCTAATAATCAGAGACTGTGGTGGCTGAAGCTGAGCTCTGTGGTTTCCCGCTTCTGTCAGGAACAGACCTTGGCTTCCCGTGGTGAACTCTCAAAGGCATATCAAGAAACTGTCCCAACAGAAGACTGTGAAATTCAGGAAGTCAGAATGGCAGAAAAGGAATCCTTGGACACTGCTTTTCCTTCTAAAATCATGGGCTTTTTCCCCTAATTAATTTAGGGCTTTCTTGTTACCAACCAAATATACAAAGCCCTCCTCCCCTGTCAGGACAGAGGGCATCCTGTAGGTGAGCAAATGTAAAGGATGTGAAATCAATTAGCACTAATTAACATCATCTTTCCATTTTAAGCCACCTGCCAGTTGAGCTGTTTAAAGGTCTGAGAACAGTGGATGAGCACCTTTTGGCATGGTTCTGGGAGGTAAATCGTCCAATTAGTGAGCCAACATTTGGCTGCCATGGTTAAGGATGCGCTGACCTTTCTAGCGTGATGATTTTCCACCTCCTTTTGACTTTGCAAAAACACCTTCCTTTCTAGCGCCTTAAGTCCTATGCTGAATGTCTGTTATATTTGATTCTCTTTGCAGGCTTACCCTTTGCTAAGTGAAGAGAGTCAAGAGATGTTGACCCTTTTTCACCCCAGAGGGTAAAGGTGAAAGAAGAGGGAGTGTGAGAAATTGTGGGAGCAAGAAAGCAGGAAGGAGTCAGCCTCCGTGAAATGTTACTGGAAATGCCAGGGATCTGGCATCTTCAGAAGAGCCTCTGCGTTAATTACAGTGAAAATGAAAATACGACAGATCTTGGATTTTTTCTCTCTATTATTTCTGTGATGCAGCTGTTTAATGACAATGATTGCTCATTAGTTGATGATAGCTTAATGAATTCAATAGATACTTTGCATCAAAATAGAAATGGAAGGATTGATTATCTGCTACATAAATGAATATTAATGATATACTATCTCAAGCAGACTTAAATCTAAAAGCCTTTGTCTCCTAATTGTCAGGTCTGTTCTGCTTCATCCCTAAAAATCAGGCTGGGAAAATGAAGAGGTGAGGCTGCATGGTGCTCGACATAAGATGTGTGCAGGTCAGTCTGTCTGTCTCTCTTTTCTCAGTATGTATATTCTCTGCTATCTGATATCTACTCACTTGAAGAAGAGAAACTTCTGAAGGTGGGGACTAGTTCTTGGGGCATCCCCTTGCTTCTTTTATTATTTTGTTTCTCCCGTTACATAATTATCTCAGCAGCTAATGAAAACCATGATACTTCTGCCGTAAAAACACGTACACCCAAAATATTTGCACAAAATATCTGGGGATTCAAGGACTCCTAAAGCTCATCCATAGACCCCAGCATATAACACCTGGTTACAGAGTAAGTCAGATTTCTAAAAGTGGATAGCAGATGCAGTGTCTGCTTGTTTCAGCTCAATTTTGACTGATGGGCATATGTTAGCTTTGGAATTGAAAAATTCATTCTTTGTTTTCTCCCCACATTGATAAAGCTAACAATACCCTCTGTATTCTACTAAAATCTGCATAGATCTCTGGGATATCCAGTCATTCTGAATAATGGCAATTTATTGTGTCAATTCACTGATTCCTAAATGTCCCTTTCCAAATGAAGTTACTGCAGAAACACATGTGCTGACAGCCTGCTGCAATTTCTAGAATTCTAAGGCTCTGTCATTAGGCTAAACTTCAGATGCTTCTAATTGGATATACAAATTCCCCTATTTATTTTTTTCATTTATGTAACTCTTAAATTGCTTTGAGCAGCTGTTCTGTGCCATTCTAATACCAAGTCCAGGGCATAGAGGAGCGACCATGGTCCTCACCATCCAGGAACTTAGCATCTATAATGAACACTGACTTGAGATTTGTTGAATCAAGAAATCAGCATTTTATTATGGGCGTATTGACCAATGTCTCACTCCAGCATTAGGAGAGATTCTTTACTTCATCATGATAGGTTGTCGACATCATTCTAATCTTAGAATACCTTGCCCCTAATAGCACTCTGATAATATGTGATGACTGATCAGAAACAAACCATTTACTCCACTGGCATATTTCAAAATAATGGTCAGTTTCTAAGATTTAATGCTATATTCTCACCAGAGTTGGTGTGTGAATAGAAGACAAAGACCTGGGTTTGAGGCTGATGCAGAACTCTTCCTTCAGAACAGAATTGATTTATTGAAAAGACAATCAGAAATGCCAACTTGCCAAAATATGCCCAGGTGTTATGAGGCATAGCTCTAGGTATTGATTGAAAGTAGAGAACTTCTGGGTTCCAAGCTGACATGGAAGATGCTTGGAAAGCATCATTCCCAACCTCACAACAAAAAGAAGGGCTGAACAAACTGAAAATCAACAACTCATTTTATATCCATCAGAGAATTGATGTCACAGAAAAAACTGATGCCCCCCAAACTGGAAAGATACGAAGATATGGAAAATCAAATAGAGAAGAAGTCCAGGAGCAGAGCCCCAAACTAAAGCCACGAGCTTCAACCTGTGATTCACATAGCACTGGAGGATTAGTGTGGTTGAGTTAGAAACTCCAGGAGACTCAGTTTTGTAGGGTTCCCACTCTCATGAGTTTACCTCCAGAATTCCTTCCAGGTTCTCACTGTGAAGATTGGAAGAAAATACCCCAGAGTTTCAGGCAGGGGGAAAAAAAAGCAATCATTGTGAAATACACCCTGACTTTCTGTTCTCTTAATAAGGCCTATTTTCATGGGAAACTATTTTACTAGGGCCCAATTTACTTGGATTTTAGTCAAACCTAATCTATTTGGGGGGTGGTAAATACCTAATTCCAGCCTCATCTAGCCTTTATATGGGGGAAGGAAAATGCCCAATTCAGACTTATTGTAAAGACTGAGACCTCATATAGGACTATATAATGTTTTCCTTCTCTCCACACCTTACTGTCACAGTAGGGATCTTGTACAATAATATAAGATTTTGGCTAAAAGGGTTTTTAATAAAAATCATATGATCACATTAACAGATGAAGGAAAAAAATTACAAAAATCTAACACATATTCACAAAACCACTTCCTAGTAAACTAGGAATAGAGGAAACTTCGTGAAAATATAAAGAATATTTACAAAAAAAATACCTGTAAGCTGATATTTTACCTTAGTGTGAAAAGCTAGATGTTTTTTCCCTAAGATCAAGAACAAGATAGGGATGTCTCCTCTTACCACTCCTGTTCAGCATCACAGTGGAAATCTTAGTTAATGCAATGAGACATGAAAAAAATTTAAAAGGGTACATATTGTAAAGGAAGAAATAAAACTATCTTTGTTAACAGATAGTTAAGATATAAAATATTAAAAACTAAAAAAAAAATTACAAAACTATCCCCTTATGCAAAAACATGACTAATTACACTTAAAATTAACAAAATACATTAAAAATTGAGGACCTAAAAATGTTAATTTTCAAACTCATTCTTTGTCACTCTATCTCAACCAAGTGTATTATTTCCTAAAAATCTGCAAAAGAGACATTGTTTCTTTGTATATAATTGGAATGCCACATACAGGCTGAAGGGAGTGTGTGGCCATATATGTAGGTTTAATTTCTTTTCAGTAAAGAGAGCCTGCTGTTAAATTCAGGAAAGATCTTTTCTGGAACTCCCAATAAGCAGAAAATAAAAGATGGACACATGTAATAGTGTAAAAAAACTAATAGTCAAATAATTTTGGTGTTCTTTAAGTTGCTTTTGATTGAATACAACAAAAACTTTATTGAATGTGTTTAAGGAAGAGAAGGGAACTTATAGTGAAGTAGCACACCCTCAGAAAAACAGTTGAGACTTAGGAATGGAACTGAATACATCACTGGAAGCTTGAGAGCCCCATGATACTCTATCCTAGCTCATTTCTGCTTTATTTCTCTTATTCTGCAGACCTCCCTTGGGTTAGTCTCAGTTCATGTGTGGAAATATTGATTATCCCACGTTCACCTCCTGAATTTGGATGTTATTGCTTTAATCACATGCAGAAACCAATTAGCCATTTTCTGAATCTCAGTTGAATGGAATACCTGAAGAAATATACATACACACACATCAATAGTGCTTGACAAAAATATGCAGGAAGGAAGTTCAGTGAGATACCATTTCAGACCCACTAGAATGTTCAGTTCTGAAGACTGACAGTAATTAATGTTGCTGTGGTGTGTGGCAGTGACAACTCACACAGCAGGCTGACGGGAAAGTAGACGTGCCTCTGGAAACTGGTGCTGCTGCTCTGGTCAGTAGCTACTTTCTTAACTCAGCAATTCCATACCTAAGTACTTGGTCACGAAAAATGATACCATATGTCTACATAAAAGTTTTCAAGAATGTTCATAGCAGCATTTATTTACTACATAGTATCCCCAAATTGTGAATAGTCTAGATTCCCACTGATAGTAGAATAAAGATCTGTAAATTGTCTGTTCCTTGGAATATTAACAGAGCAATAGGCAGGAATGTCTACTAACACATACAATAACATCTGTGGACTTCAGAAATGTTAGGCTGAATGAAAGAAGCCAGATGTAAAGGGATCTGTGTTGCTTTATTTTTACTAAATCATAGAATAAATAAAACTAAACTGTGTTCATAAAAATCATAATGGCAGTGGTGGAGAACAGGGGATTCACTCAAAGAGAAACAAGGATGTTTTTGAGGTGACAGAATAGTTTTATACATTGACTTGTATCTTAGCTCCACAGATTGTACATTTGTTAAACCCCATCGAACTGTAGGCTTAAGAGCTGTGCATTTTATTACATGTAAATTATATTTCAATAAATTAAAGTCAGCAACATATTAGGTTGAACAATATGAAATTGTTTATACAACCATTTTGGGTTACAAAATAGAAATTTGTATATAGTCCAATCTGTTAGTAACTTTGACCTCCTCAAAAGATGTGAAAATAGTCTTTGAGACTTTTCTGTGACTATGATAGAAGAGATAGGAGAAGGACAAAGACGTCTAGTCAAGATCAACTTCGTCTAGTCAAGGCTATGGTTTTTCCTGTGGTCATGTATGGATGTGAGAGTTGGACTGTGAAGAAGGCTGAGCGCCGAAGAATTGATGCTTTTGAACTGTGGTGTTGGAGAAGACTCTTGAGAGTCCCTTGGACTGCAAGGAAATCCAACCAGTCCATTCTGAAGGAGATCAGCCCTGGGATTTCTTTGGAAGGAATGATGCTGAAGCTGAAACTCCAGTACTTTGGCCACCTCATGTGAAGAGTTGACTCATTGGAAAAGACTCTGATGCTGGGAGGGATTGGGGGCAGGAGGAGAAGGGGCCGACAGAGGATGAGATGGCTGGATGGCATCACTGACCTGATGGACATGAGTCTGAGTAAACTCCAGGAGTTGGTGATGGACAGGGAGGCCTGGCATGCTGCGATTCATGGGGTGGCAAAGGTTCAGACACGACTGAGCGACTGATGTGATCTGAAGCAGCATATCTCAGGAATTCATTGTGGCAAAGCAGGGAAAGGGTATATGTTCTACTGTCCCCTTCCTAGTTGTGAGTTCACATATACATATGTGTGTGAGCTTGCATGTGTGTATGTACTTAAACATGCCTTTATGTGTACACACTGTGTATGTATGTGTATTGGCTAAGTTAGGAATGAACTTCTCATACCTGTCAAGACTGCCATACTTCCACACATGTGGAAGATTTCAAGCTGGGCTTTCCACAAGTTTCAAGACAGACTGCACAATTAACCCGAGTTAATTGTCTTTTTTTTGCATTGTACTTTGCTTAAGCAGTTTATGACACCCTTCTGAGTACCCAGAACTGGTTGCTCCATATAAAAATGATTTTTTGTTCTGAAAACTACAAAACTCGGTTTTGCTTAGAATATGATTTTCTACTGGCTAAGACCTATTTTAACACTATAAAAGTGAAATCGATTTACTGTGAGTTTTCAACAAGTCCTTCTCAGAGTCCCAGGGACCCCACTGTTCAAATGCACATGAGGAAAACATTGAGAGGAAGCTGTTGAAATACTTTGGATTATTGGGAAACTGAAAATAGTAAATAGTTAATTGAGTAGAAAATAGGTTTGCAAGGTTTTATGAGCTGGAGATAAAAGTTGATAGGCTGGACTCTGAAATCATACATATGAGAATTTATACTGTTCACACTCAACTCAATGGCCTGTAACTGCTGCGGGTCAGTTGTGAGTCTGGCAACAGGCCTTGGGAAGTTCTGCTGAGCACACTCTGTGAGATGACCACCGTGGACACTGTGGACAGACCCCTCCTCTTCCTTGTGATCGCCATCCATTCTTTGGTGAGTGAGAAAAAGCCCACAGTGGCATAAGCATGTAGCACTGTCACACTGTGTTACCCTCCTGGGGTGTCTGCCAATTGTGAAGAAGCCTTATTCTGGGCAATAACTGAGATTTCTATTCTGGGAAGTGGTTGAATCTATCATTGCTTCCGATAAATTTGGCTTTACAAAACCTGCTGGTGTTTCCTCATGAAAATAAAACAAGAAACCAAATAATTATCTAAATATCTAATATCTAAATTATCTAAATAATAAAGACTTGGGGCTTCCCAGGTGGTCCTAGTGGTACAGGGCCTGCCTGCCAATGCAGAAGACTTAAGAGACTGGGGTTAAGTCCCTGGGTAGGGAAGATCCCCTGGATAACAGAGTGGCTACCCACTCCAGTATTCTTGCATGGAGAGTCCCATGGACAGAGGAGCCTGGTGGGCTATAGTACACAAGGTCACAAAGGGTAGGACACGACCGAAGTGACTGGGCACAGCTGACACAAGGAGAAAAGAAACAGAAACCAGTTTAAATGAAACACATCAATAATAGCAATGACAATAACAATAGCTAATAATGATATAGCAATTCTGGAGGAGGGTGTGACAACCCACTCCAATACTCTTGCCTGGAGAATCCCCATGGACAGAGGAGCCTGGCAGGCTACAATCCACAGGGTTGCAAAGAGTCGGACATAACTGAAGCAACTTAGCACAGATACAGCAATTACAGTGTGCCACATATAGCAATTATAAAGTACTTATATCTAAGTACTTTAGATATGAAAACTCATTTAATCAGAATAGCACGTGAGATTGGCATCCTCGGTTCACAGACAATAGAACAGAGTCACAGAGAATTTAAACAACTTGGCTGAAATAGGACAGCTAGTAAGTTGCAAAATTAGTAGCTGGACTTCGTGGCCTTGTAATCATTCTATTGTAATTTAGAATATCTATGTAGACCAGTTAGCTGGAGTTTGATTTGTATTCATGTATTCACACATCACCTGGGTTAGTCTCAGGTGATGTATACAGGTGTATATGTATATTCACATAAGTCTACACACACGTGAGCATGTACATATGCACATTCACACATAATTTCATAAAATGCAAAGTTTCATAAGACAAAGCAAGAACTCCCTTTGGCATGAGATCTGAGACTGAATCCTTACCCTGTATTTGCCAGTTAGGAGACCTTAGGTGCAAGAATTCAACTCTGAGCCTCAGTGTTTCTTATATAGAATTTGGGTTTAATAATGCTTTCCTTAAAGGAGTAAGGAAAGTATGTAGAACTTAAAAATGCATTTTAAAAGCTGGCAACTTTGCTTATTTTGTTATTCATATCTTATATATGATAATTTGGGGGATGCTTGGCTTATTAGAATTGGGCCCTCCAATCAGCTTTTGTGCCCAAATTATCCTTCTTATTCTTTTAAATCTTTTTCCCTAGAAGACACATTTTCAGTGGTTTCTTAGATCTCAGAAATTAGAATACCTCTTCAACCTCCTGCTGTTACCTGCCTGAACTTCATTTATGAAGAATGAGGCCAGCAATGACATTAACTCATTACCATGTTTTCTGAGGCTGTACACATTTTCCTAAATCTTCCCAATATGAACTGGGTTGTCTCTGGGCCTGACTGTTCAAGAGTAGGGTGGGGGGCAGGAGGGACTGATATAATAAGATCTAGGCCAACCTCAAAACAGAAAACCCCACAGAAGCTTTTGTTCAATGACTTTTAGTTTCAACTCTGGATTCCAGAGTACACTGGGTCCCTAATATTAGAATTAGTCCCATTTTCCTTGCACAAGTCATAAGCTGTAGCACTATCATTGTAGAACAAGGCAAAAGAAAACTACACACTCACACACACACACACACACACTACAACAGCTCGTCTTCACCCACTATTCTGATCATTGTTTTGTTATTTTCAAATTAGAGAATGGATGTGATTTTCTGTTAAGTGTTTTTAAGTAATGTTTTGACAGTCCCACAGCTGGAATAGGGCTGTGGCCTGGAAGGAGATTTGTCCTGTGAGTTGCTCCCAAATAACTCAATTTCTACTAAGCATTTCAGAACTAAGCCTCCTAATCACAGTTGTCTTCTTTGTGTTTATACTATTTCCATGGCATAAGTTTCATTAAACTGAATATAGGAAGGTGTAAAAATAATCTTAAAAAGCCTCCCAGCCTTCCACAATTTCTCTTTGCTAGGTTAGTCCTTTCCTATATTTTCAGGGCTTGATTATAATCCCATGTTAGATGGTTTATTATGGTCTACTGTGTATCAGCACTCCATCTAGTCATCTATCACTTATATATCATCTATTTTTTTTTAACTGCCCTGTGGTTGTTTTCAGGCTTGCAGTAGGAGTCATGCCTTGCCTTTTTTAAGGCCTCACGTATACCAGCATCATGCTTTATAAAAAAGTGGGACTTAAACATAGCAAAGTATCATTTCGCTTTCTTTGAAGACATCATTTCGCCTGATTTTTCCACACCTGGTCTCTTGAATCAGAGGACCTTTTCATGCTGCAATGCAAAGGGAATGTCCAAATGATACGGGGAGGGAGGTGGGAGGGGGGTTCAGGATGGGGAACACGTGTACACCCGTGGCGGATTCATGTTGATGTATGGCAAAACCAATACAATATTGTCAAGTAATTAGCCTCCAATTAAAATAAATAAATTTATATTAAAAAAAGGAAATCAGGAGCAAATGATGACTTGTGAAAATGCCAGTTGGACAGTGTGAAGGGAAACATAGCAATAAGATTGTAAAACACCATGGCGAGAATCATGAGAACAGTTATGCTCAAAACACTGCAGGGAAGAAGGGCTATTGCTGGAACAAACAAGGCCAAATCATGTTGCGTTTATGCATTTTCACTGCCAGTTGTGTTTGTTAAGCACATCTATCATTTTCTGTGCTCTTGAAGGCAGCATCCTGTCTGTAACAGTCAGCATTGCTACTCAGAGAAGGCTTTCCTTTGCGGAAACAGGCACTTTGCTGGGGTGGCTTTACATGCCATGTTTACAAGTGTGTCGATTTCAGATCATCGTTCATTGTCTCCGTGAGTCATCTGCATGTGAATCCCGTGCGTAGTTGAGAAACTGGATATGGCAACTCCGTGTTAAGTTGCTTCAGTCCGGTCTGACTGTGTGCAGCCTTATGGACTATAGCCTGCCAGGCTCCTCTGTCCATGGGATTCTCCAGGCAAGAGTACTGGAGAGGGTTGCCACGCCCTCCTCCAGGGGATCTTCCTGACACAGAGATGGAATCCGTGTCTCATGTCTCCTGCATTGGCAGGTGGGCTTTTTACCACTAGCGTCACCTGGGCAGCCGCATATGGCAGCTACGAGTGCGCTAAAGTACCAAAGCACTGTGTGCTCTCACAGTGAAGCATGTGGCTTTCTCATTTTTTTGTTGTTATAATGTAGCTTCCCTGGTGGCTCAGCTGGTAAAAGACCCACCTGGTGAAATGCAGGAGATTTAGGAGACACGGGTTCAGTCCCCAGGTCAGGAAGATCTGCTGGAGAAAGAGATGGCAACCCACTCCAGTATTCTTGCTTGAAAAGTCCCACTGACAGAGGAGCCTGACAGGTTACAGTCCATGGCGTCTCGAAGAGCCAAACACAACTGAGCATGCAAGATCATTGTTATAATTATAGTTAGGAGGATTCCAAGTGGGACTTTCTGAAGCAGGTGTGAGGGCCTCTTCTCATTCATTTATTCATTCTTGTTGACAGTGGCCAATGGCTGGCAGAGTGCTTGTCTGCCATGTGCTAAGTAAATATTTGCGCTAAATAATAAAATTTAAGCGTATGTGCCATACTTAATACTCCATGCCAAGAATACAAAGTCCTTACTTTCAAATAGGTTATTATTTAGGAAATAAAGAGATAGGCTTATTTTTAATTGCAAATGGAAGTGCTATCCAATGGGCACATAAGCTCAAGGCAGAGACATCCTTGATTAGTTTTACATGCTATAGAGAAATAATCCATTGTGGGCAAGAAAGGACTTTTCATCAGATCAGAAAGCATGAGCAGAGTCACCGCTGTGTGAAGGAGCAAGAGTTTCAGGGACAAGAAAGCTCTTCAGTCTGGTTATAGCATCATCTGTTTTGGGGAGAGTGTGGCCACAAGAAAATATGTAATCCAGGAATGCATGCTGTTTCTGTTCCAGGTTAGGACCTTGTTCTGAAAGTGACTGGGATTAAGTGAAGCATAGCAGTACGGGTATCTATTCCAAGATGCTTTCTCTCTGGATACTGAAAACATGACCTGGGACTGAAGTATAGAAAAGGAAGTCTGAATGGGGCTCTCCGCCACTGGAGCAGGTGTGCCTGTGATGTAACTGTGTCTCCTTTAGTGAAACACCAGACCAGTAGCCAGCAACTTCTGCTGAATGTCACAATGAGCTCAGATCTGCAAGAGATAATTCCAGGGTAATTTATGTATGTTCCCTAAATGTTTACTGTAAGATTTTCCCCAAATGCAAAAAATTAAAGGAATGATAAAAAGCCAGGATGAAATGTGGGGGTGGGAGGGAGTTGAAGAGGGAGCATCATATATGACTGATTTGCCTTGTTGTACAGCAGAAACCAACACAGCGTTGTAATAATCCTCCAATTAAAATAAATAAATTAATTAAAACAATAAATTAAAAAATTCACTAATCATTTAGATTTAACAATCTTTATTATTTTTGCTGCATTTGGTTTATTCTTGTTGTGTGTATATATTGTTTGGGCTGCCATTTATTTTTTATTATGTCTCATCTCTTTCCTATAAACTGAAATTAGGTCAAAAGACTGTATTACACTCAAATTAAACATTTTTTGGCAAGGAAATTGTGTTATAAACTGCTACAACTATATAACTGCTATTTATATAACTATATAACTGCTATAACTAAAACATACTATAAACTGCATTTTATATTAATGAGAAAAGAAGTAGTGATAGGCTGTCATTTGGCTATATTCATTTATGTCTTTTGCATTTCTCAGATTTATGTACAAAGCTTAGCTTACACTTTTCCTAGTCAGACCTGGCTCCTTTCAGTGGGGATTTTATCTGCAAACCAAGATCTGTGTGTTTGGGATATTCAGTAGGTGACATTGCTTTTAGGCCCATTCTGTGATTAGTTAAAAATACATATATAACATAAAAATAATGTATTTATATTCCTAATTTAAATTTAACAACACAGTTTATTTTTGTAGAATTTCCTTGTTTTGATATCTCTTGTCTGCAGTGAAATACTTATGTTCTTCACAAATTGGTGTTTTTATGTATTTACTTCTCCTGAAAATATACATGCTAAAAATATCATAGTACTGTTGCTATCAGTGAAATCATTCAATGAGGTTTTAAGTTTTATTTGTAGTTCTCTTTGTCTATTGAATGTATCCCACTAAGAATGTAAGAATGTAAAAGTCAGAACATTGTATTACAAAACATCTTGAAATAATTATTTCTTATGTAATTATGTTACCAATTTGACCTATATAGATTGGATGTTATGTTTTGGTTTTGTTTGTTTTTCAATGTTATTTTCCTTTTTGATTTTAATTTACTAATTTTTGATTATGTAAAATATTCACTCCATTTAAAAATTAAAAATATAAAAATGGTATATTCAGAGGAGTCTTTTCATCGTTTACCTTCTGACTCCCATTATCACTTTCTTCTTTATCCACACAGACCTTAATTTTTGCAAAAATAAGCAAACAGGTGTATTTGTATTTTTCTTTCTATTATGACATATAAAGAATTAATCACTGTTTTGCACCTGTTTTTTCACTTAAAAAGTTGTATCCTTGTTCACACAAGGCTTCATATTTGTGAGTTTTAAAATTAAGCTCTATGGAGAAGGAAATGGCAACCCACTCCAGTATTCTTGCCTGGAAAAGTCCATGGACAGAGGAGCCTGGTGGGCTGCAGTCCATGGGGTTACATGACTGAGTATGTGTGCATGAGGGTGGAGGGTGATGGGTTGGTAGCAATAAACTGGTAGAACTAAAAATAAATAAATAAATAAAAATAAAATAAAATCAAGCTCTATTCCTAGAGGAAAATTTTTGGGTCAAAGTGTTCATGAATATGTGGTGTTTTTGTGTGTGTGCATATGTGATTTTCAGAGATATTGTCAAAATATCCTCTATAAGGTTTATTCCACTTTGCAATACATGGTTGTGCCTGTTTAACCACACCCTGACGATGAGTTTTATACAACTTCCAAAAGTTTTCCTGATCTGACAGATGTTAATATGTTCTAAGTGTCATTTAGATTTTTATTTCCCTAATTATGAGTTATTATGGCATCTTTTGAACTTATTTCCTCTTTTTCATTGAAGTACAGCTGATGCACAATACTTATGTTACAGGTATATAACATAGTGATTTCCAATTTTTAAAGGTTATACTCCATTTATGATTATTGTAAAATATTTGCTAAATCTCCTGTGTTGTGCAATATATCACTGTGGCTCAATTTTTACCTAATTGTTTGTACCTCTTACTCTCTCAACCTTAAATTTTCCCTTCTCCCTTCACTCTCCCCACAGGGAGCCAATGATTTGTTCTCATTATATATGAGTCTGCTTCTTTTTTGTTATGTTCATTAGTTTGTTGTATTTTTTAGATTCCACGTCGTAAGTGATATCACACAGTGTTTGCTTGCTCTGACTTCTTTCACTTAGCATAATGCCCTGAGTCATCTTTTTCATGTTGCTTCCAATGGCGCTTTTTCCATCCTTTTTTATGGTTGAGCAGCATATATATATACACCACATCTTCTTTATCTGTTCATCTGTTGATGGACACTTAGGTTGCCTCCATGAACACTGGGGCACAGGTATCTTTCTGAATCTGTGTTTTTATTTCTCCTGGATATACACTCAGGAATGGAATTGCTGAGTCATACAGTAGTTCCATCTTTGCTGCTGCTAAGTCACTTCAGTCGTGTCTGACTCTGTGCGACCCCATAGATGGCAGCCCACCAGGCTTCCCCGTCCCTGGGATTCTCCAGGCAAGAACACTAGAGTGGGTTGCCATTTCCTTCTCCCAAGTTCCATCTTTAGCATTTTGAGAAACCTCCATACTTTTTTCATAGTGGTAGCTTGTTTCCTCTTGATGGATTTCTGATTATTTACCTACCCTGAGTGACAGATGAAGACATTTAGCAGAATGTTGTGGGGAAAAAAAAAATGTGATTAGAGATTTAAAAATCTCATGGTTCTGAGGACATAAAATTGGGTTTCAGGGCTACCCAGGAAGAGGGGGCCTCGCACATACCCCAAACTATCTCCTGACCCCTGCTTTCAGAGCAGGGGTGAAGTAGAAGTAGGCTGAGATTTTCAAAATCTGAAAACTGATATTAGGTCAAGAGACTCCTTGATAGGATCAAAGTGACCTGCCCTAACTCCAGCTGCCTGCCAAGGGAATAGAGACAACACTCTGTGGGAGAAGAGGACATCACCCAAAACTACAGCAACTTTATGCACAGTGTCTGAGTATTAACATGAAAAATCTAGAAACAGGACCAGAAGAAAGATTCTGCAATAGAATCAAACCCACCGGTCAGTTCAGTTCAGTCGCTCAGTTGTGTCCCACTCTTTGGGACCCCATGGACAGCAGCCCACCAGGCTCCTCTGTCCACGGAATTCTCTAAGCAAGAACACTGGAGTGGGTTGCCATTGCCTTCTCCATCTCTGGCCATGACAAAAATTAGAGATGCCTTACTTTTTATCCCACTTATATAATCCATTATGTCTTATGCCTGAATTACCACTTAAACTATTAAAGGCAGATATTTGACAATTGCACTTATTACACACTATTCATTTTGTAAAAATATTTCCTTGAAACAAAGTGTGACTCATGGCCTAGCTGTTGAATAGAGGAAGGTCAGAGGGTAACAAGGAATCCTGCAGGAAAATTCATCAGTTAATATTCTAAAATTGTATTGACACGTTTGTCCCCATGTTTACACATGAAGAGGATGAAGAGGGCAAGCTTACCAAATTATCTGTCAGGCAGTCAGAGTCCTGGGACAGATTGGAGAGAAATGTATTTTAAAATTTTCACTTCAGAATATATGTGGATGGGGAAAAGATACTCCTGACTTGAATAAAAAGCTAATATCAATAGAAGGGGCTTCCCTGGTGGCTCAGATGGTAAAGAATCTGCCTATAATGCGGGAGACTCAGGTTCGATCACTGAGCCGGGAAGATCCCCTAGAGAAGGGAATGGCAACCCACTTCAGTATTCTTGCCTGAAGAATTCCGTTGACAGAGGAGCCTGGCAGGCTAACACATGTATCAATAGAAAGCCAGATTGTAAAAAATGCATAAAAACGAATTCAATCAAATTGCCTTTTCAGAATCAAAATGGAGGGGTGAGGAACTGTGTAAGTTGATAATTATGTTGCTATGGTTACCTTTCATTGCTGGTTATTTTATCTTGACTTCAGGTAACATTTAATTTACTGGAGAAAGGCACTTGATTTGCATCCAGATATTTTAAAAGTCATTATTTTCATGGCATTTTGGTGTAACTATACAAATCAAACTTGGAAACTAGTTGTTTACAGTTAACAGATATCTTAAAAGTAAGTGTATATTACATTTCAAGAAAATGGTGCTGGATGGCTTAGGTTTCTGTCTGAGGGAGATTACCATGGGGGCAGTAATGGAACTATGTCAAGGTTGGAACTTGGGCAGAATTAGCCCCGTGTCATGTCACCATTGCCCTTGAAACAAGCATCACGATCAAGTTAATTACAATCCTTGAGACCTAGTCTTCTAATTTGCATAGCATGGATAACAATCTTCTTAACATGTAGAAAGATATGCAGTAATCGGGGAATCTCTTTCCATTACTCTACACTGCCATTTCTGTGGTTACAGCTACTGAACTTATATCTGTAGAAAATAGAAGAAAATCACTAGACTCCATTCATTTGCAAACCTGGTACTAATGATTAAATAGTTACACAATGTTGGTTGAAACATCCAAAAGGAAAAAGGGTATTCTAAGTTGTTATTAAATTTATGTGGCTGATAGCATGATGGAAAAATCTTGCTTTCCCACATCAATTGACTACCATCATAATACCAGTTCAATACACATGTATTGAGCTTTACTTTGTTTATAGCGTATGACAAACACTGAAGGAATAGAGTTTGATATTCTGTGGTACTTTCCTTCAAGGGATATTGTGCCAAGTAGGGAACATTAAGAGGACATGAGCAGTGCCATGCCAAATCATGTTGGAGCCAGAGGTGAAATAAAATTCAGTAATATATATATATAAAACACTTATATTTCATTTATGATGATGATTAATTTTATGTGAAAACTTGATTGGCCACAGGGTGCCCAGATAGTTGATCAAGCATTTATTCTGTGTTTCTGTGAGGGTGTTTTTTGATGACATTAACATTTAAATCGTTAGATTGAGTAAAACAGATTGCCCTCCCTAATGTGGGTGGGCCTCGTCCAATCTGTTGAGAGCCCGAATAAACAGAGCAGAAATAAACAAAACTGCCTTTGAAAATGGAACATCAGCTTTCTCCTGCCTGTGAACTGGAACTGAACATCCGTTCTCTCTGCTGTCAAGTCCGGGGGCCTCCACACGTGAACTACAGCATCAGCGCTCTTGGCTCTCGGTCCTGTGAGCTCAGACTGAAAGTGTAACACCACTGTTCCTACATCTCCAGCCTGCAAACACTGGGACTTGTCAGCCCTCATAATTTTGTGAGCCAATTCCTTATAATAACTCTTATTCTCTTTCCATGTATATCCTGTTGATTCTGTTTCTCTGGAGAAGGCTGAGTCATTATAATTTTGAATTAATATTGATTAATCCAAATATTATATTATATATAATAATATATCAATATTAATATTGATTTTCAAAAATAGTAAACAATTATATATCTTGATTACTGAGTTTTTAGTGCTGAAGATGACTTCTTTTCTCGCCTCACCCTGGTCCTGGCCTTACACATGAGATATGAAAGTTCACCTCCCCGTCACATTGCCTCTTTGGAATCTTAGAAGCTCTCCTTGCCTTCTCCCTGCATTTAACTCCTTAACATTCCTCACACTGCAGGTATGGAATTACCTTTTCTTTCTTTCCTCATTGCCAATGTTTCTAAGTCTCACTCAAATCATTGCAAATGTTTACTCTTTAGTTTATATTCCTCTGGGCACATAAAGCTTCAATCCATCTTTCTAAAATAATATTCTGATTGCATCAATATTCTTTAATGCTTCCTCTACTCACCATTTCGAATATTCTTAACACATACAGAAATTATGTTTCTAACTTCATTTTACGTCTTTTGTTCTTCATAATAGCTCAGTTGGCTTCAGATCACTTGCCAAAACCAAACAGGTAACATTCTTTAACTGTCAGCTCTTACACAGGTTCACCCACTGGATATTAACGCATCCTACTTACTTTCACCATCCTACCTAATGTTATTACATATTGTATTTTTACTCCCTTTGCTTTAGAAATCTTAACCTCTATGCCCTATGTTCTCATAGTAATTATTATTATCTTAAACATAAGTACTTCTCCCTTTGACATTTTAACTATAGACTTAGAAATTCATCTCCCACATTAAACTGCTGGAAAATAAAGCTCCTCCCGTATGTATGAGTCTTTACACCTATTTCAGTATTGAGCCTTGTGGAGACTGGTTGTTGACTAAATGACCACTCCAGAGGAATAAATTATAAGTGTCATGAAAGAGATACGGCCATAAGAGTTTCTGATCATGCAAGATATAAATCAGGGCAAAACCTCCAGAAATTAGAAATCTTCAGGGGTATGGTGCCTGAAATTTGGCGTGTCTGGTGCTAAATTGTGGGTATATATTGGAGGTTCTATAGCCATGCATTTTATATAGTGTTATAATAAGAAATGACTCACATTATTTGTTTTGTACCTAGTAAATTTATATATTCAAATGTTTGTTAAAAGTGAAGGATATAAAAAGCAATATTTAAAAGAATGAGAAGCTTGGGAAACTTTTATCCAATTGGCATGGAATTCTAACTCTCTAATTTCACATTTACTGCATTTTGTTGCAAGAAATTGAAATCTCTGAAGCTCTAGACATGTAAATATTGGACTTAGGACTATTATTAAAGAGTGACATCACTTATCCTCCATCTATTCCAGTTTTGCACCTGACTCAATCTTACTTGCCCTGAAATATTTGCGTATTCTCACTGCTTCCAGCTGGCTCCTCACTCCTGCTTGTGCTTAGTTTGCTTTCTAAATTCTTGTCTTAGAATCTGAATATGAATAAGTTCTCCTTTGTAACTCCTCCCCTATTGTGGCTCTATCTTCCACAGGGATACTCTGGGATTATATCTTTTTCTGTGATGCTAAATTTTAGCCAAGATAAAGGTAATGCCCCTGGCTTTTGTCATTTGGCTTTTGTTTGGCCAGGGAGAAAGAAATTTTCCTCTACCCTTCTAGGTTCTTCTGGCTGGTCTAAGAATTAAATTGGCACAAGGCAGATTAACATGGGAAAATCAATAAAAGTATAATAATATGCATACATGAGAGAGTGCGGGGAAAACTGAGTCACTCGCCAAAATGGCTGAAATCCTCACTTTATACTTAGCTTGAAAATAAAGGAGTTAGGTTGAGGGGTAGTTGCTTGGGACTTCAAAGTGGAGGAAGAAAATTCATAAGGAGATGGAAAGCATATGTTTGGTAAAACTTTTTGCCAGGCCAGGCAGAGACACGGGACACAGAGAATAATACTTAAAAAACAGACTTTGCTAGCTTCCCCCCATCCACACACTAGTTCATACTAATGATTATTCCTCTCTTCTTGGATCAGGTCCTCTTACCTTCATTCTTTTGGCAGGTGTGTGTGTATGTTCAGTCATGTTGGACTCTTTGCGACCCCGCAGACTGTAGCCTACCAGGCTCTTCTGTCTGTGCTATCCTCCAGGCAAGAGTATTGGAGTGGGTTGCCATTTCCTCTTCCAGGGGATCTTCCCAACCAGGAATCAAACTTGTATGCCTTATTCTCCTGCAATGGCAGGTGGATTCTTTCCCTCTAGCACCACATGGGAAGCCCCTAGGCAGATGGCCGTAGGTCATAGATTCTTCCTGAGTCTTTTCAGTCTTTGTTTTGGGCTCGAAATAATTCACTTGCCATAGAAACATTGTGAGGTGGCAGATTTTGCTTCCCCTACAGTTCTAAGTTTAATCTTGTTTGTAAATCCCAGATAGCCATTGAGTAATTGACTCACAGATTCCAATAAATCCCCTGTATATTTCCAAACTGGATTCCTTTTATTTGAAAGTTCCAATTTGTCTTAAAGAGGCCATTTTTCCCCTACTGAAAATTTATATACTGTACCTGTCATTTCTTGAAAAAGTAAAAGCACATCCAGTTTCTTCACTAAGAATTTCAATTAGTGAAACTATTTGAAAATATTGTTTTATTGACCTTTTGGAACTCCAGCATCTGTGATTGTGAAAACTCTATAGGCAGCAGGATATATTCTCTTAACGTATGCACTTTTTTTTTGGTTGTGCTGAGTCTTTGTTGCTGTACAAGGACTTTCTCTGGTTGTGGCAAGCAGCAGGATGCTCTTCGTTGCAGCGCATGGGGCTTTCATCATGGTGCTTCTCTTGTGGAGCACAGGCTCGAGGCACACAGGCTTCAGTAGCTGTGGTGCACGGGCTTAGTTGCTCTGAAGCATGTGAGATCTTCCCAGACCGGGGATCAAACCCATGTCCCTGAGTTGGTAGGTGGATTCCTATTCATTGTACCACCAGGGAAGTCCCAAGTATGCACTTTTATAAGTCTCTCAAATATATATATTTTAATTCTGCTCATACTAAATGGGAAAAGTCATTTATTTTACACCTATAAAGTCACACTTTAAAATAGTAATTTTTGTTTGTATAGCTCTTAGTATTTTTTTAATAGTAAGCAAGTCATAAACATTATCCCCAAATTACAAATGAGATTAAGAATCTTGCAGCTCAGATCACACAGGAGATAAGAGACAGAACTGTAATTGCAGCAGTTCTATTATTCCACTGCAATATTGCTCATAAAATACTATTGTGTGATCATTTCCTTGAGGGAAACAGGAAATCTGAGGTCAGAAAAAAGAATAATTAGAATCCTTGTCTTTCAATATTTGTTGACTGCAACTACTAAATCTTCCACCACAAATGTTGACCTTTTAAAAAGCAAACTGTAAATTTAGAAAGTTCTTTAAAAAAGTCTTATCACAGGATGCATCATATTGTTGATATAATCTTGCAAAAGGTGTTTGTGGGGTGAAGGACTAGGTTCTTTCCTGGAGGAGTCATGCAAACAGTTAATAAGATCCTTGTCTGCTCACAGGCTCCTTGCTGGAATTTGAATTGATCTTCAAAAGGTGATCACTGCTCCATAAGACAATCACTTCACCTGTAGGATGCCTGGCCTTCAAATTCTGCCTTACAATAAATGAAAATGTCTTCCTTCCTGTACTTCCATATACCTGGTCTTTAAATATCTGAAGGCCTTGAGCCAATCCCATTCTACTTCAGGGCTTCCAAGTCCTGCCTGTCTCTCTTCTGGACACCAGCACACTGGTTCTCCTCTCTGGGAAGTCGTGTGTGACATCAACAACACAGTATTTATCCCTGGAGGCAATCCTAAGGGCAGAGGTGAGTGCTCTATAATATTTGCTGACATGACTTGCCAATCTCTGCATCTCCAGGCTCAGAAGTAATTCCCACCCCCTGCTGGCATGATCCTCTCTAAACTACGGAGTCCTGAACCAATCATGACACTGTGGGTGTGTCCTGCTTGTTACCTTTCTGCAGGTTTGACTCCAAGAATATTTATCAGCTCCTTAATTGTTAACTCTTATGCAAACAAGGCAAGAATACACAGAACTGTACAAAAAAAGATCTTCATGACCCAGATAACCATGATGGTGTGTCTGGTGTGATAACTAGAGCCAGACATCTTGGAATGTGAAGTCAAGTGGGCCTTAGGAAGCATCACTACGAACAAAGCTAGTGGGGGTGATGGAATTCCAGTTGAGCTATTTCAAATCCTAAAAGATGATGCTGTGAAAGTGCTGCACTCAATATGCCAGCAAATTTGGAAAACTCAGCAGTGGCCACAGGACTGGAAAAGGTCAGTTTTCATTCCAATCCCAAAGAAAGGCAATGCCAAAGAATGCTCAAACTATGGCACAACTACACTCATTTCACATGCTAGTAAAGTAATGCTCAAAATTCTCCAAGCCAGGCTTCAGCAATACGTGAACTGCAAACTTCCAGATGTTCAAGCTGGTTTTAGAAAAGGCAGAGGAACCAGAGATCAAATTGCCAACATCCACTAGATTATCGAAAAAACAAGAGAGTTCCAGAAAAACATCTATTTCTGCTTTATTGACTATGCCAAAGCCTTTGACTGTGTGGATCACAATAAACTGTGGGAAATTCTGAAAGAGATGGGAATACCGGACCACCTGACCTGCCTCTTGAGAAATCTGTATGCAGGTTAGGAGGCAACAGTTAGAACTGGACATGGAACAACAGACTGGTTCCAAATAGGGAAAGGAGTACGTCACGGCTGTATATTATCACCGTGCTTATTTAACTTCTATGCAGAGTACATCATGAGAAACACTGGGCTGGAGGAAGCACAAGCTGGAATCAAGATTGCTGAGAGAGATATCAATAACCTCAGATATGCAGATGGCACCACCCTTATGGTAGAAAGTGAAGAGGAACTAAAGAGCCTCTTGTTGAAAGTGAAAGTGGAGAGTGAAAAAGTTGGCTTAAAGCTCAACATTTAGAAAACTAAAACCATGGCATCTGGTCCCATCGCTTCATGGCAAATAGATGGGGAAAAAGTGGAAACAGTGGCTGACTTTATTTTTTTGGGGGGCTCCAAAATCTCTGCTGATGGTGACTGTAGCCATGAAATAAAAAGATGCTTACTCCTTGGAAGGAAATTATGACCATCCTGGAGAGCTTATTAAAAAGCAGAGACATTACTTTACCAGCAAAGGTTGATCTAGTCAAAGCTGTGGTTTTTCCAGTAGTCATGTATGGTTGTGAGAGTTGGACTATAAAGAAAGTTGAGTGCTTAAGAATTGATGCTTTTGTACTGTGGTGTTGGAGAGGACTCTTGAGAGTCTCTTGGACTGCAAGGAGATCCAACCAGTCCATCCTAAAGGAAATCAGTCCTGAATATTCATTGGATGGACTGATGCTGAAGCTGAAACTCCAATACTTTGGCCACCTGATGTGAAGAGCTGACTCATTTGAAGAGATACTGATGCTGGGAAAGATTGATGGCAGGAGGAGAAGGGGACAACAGAGGATGAGATGGCTGGATGGCATCACCGACTCAATGGACATGAGTCTGAGTAAACTATGGGCATTGGTAATGGACAGGGAGGCCTGGCGTGCTACAGTCCATGGGGTCGCAAAGAGTTGGACATGACTGAGCAACTAAACTGGACTGAACTGAACTGATGCAAACAAGAAAACCACTACCATCCCATAGTGTTCAACAATAAATATTTTTCAAAATTAACATCATCCATGAACGTTTGCTGACAGCTTACAACATGAGAGTTTCTGCTGAAACACACCGAAGCTTGCTGGGAAATCTAGCGCTCAAAGGTTTAGTTGGGAAAAGTATCCCACAGTATCTCTGCCTCCAGGTTGTCCAATGCCTCGTCATAGATACAGCTAAGATTCTACAAGTTCTCACCTGTTTAATAGAATTAGATGTTTTCAATAATTGAAGGTTATAGCTATTAAATTCTAGACAGGGTTAGGAAAATTATCCAGGTCTGTGTTTCCTAAGGGTATGTGCGGTGTAATTGTTGCTCTATTCCTAAACCTATGATATCCACAGAGGTTAATGGAATATTTTCTTTGGAAAATTGAGGTTATAACTCTTGCCCCTTTAGAAGATTTGTTTTTTCACTCAAAATCACTGTAACTTATTGATTTGGTATACTAAAAATAATTTTTAAAGGATTAGTCTAATGACTAAACAAATCATGTCAAAAATTTAATTCGAGTGAATATACAAGAAAAGTTTTACTATATATATATATATATATATATATCTCCAGGAGATGCCATCATCCTCTGGCTTCTCCAGACCATCTAAGGTAAGTCACTAAACCTCTGTGGGCTCTTTCTTTCATGTTCAGATCTTTACCATCTGTATGTTCAAAATTTTCAAGTATTCATTTCAAAGTGAAACTTTTTAAAATTGAAATATAGTTGATTTACAATATTGTGTTAGTTTTGTGTATACAGCAAAATATAAATTTATATTAAAACAATATATACTCTTTTTCATGTTCTTGTCCATTATAGGTTATGACAAGATATAGAATATAGTCCCCTGTGCTATGAAGTAGGTCCCTGTTGTTTATTTTATATATAGTAGTGTGTATATGTTAATGCCAAACTCTTAGTTTATTCCTTCTCCCATATTTCCCCTTTGTTTTTCTTCAGTAGCTAAGTCGTGTCCAACTCTTTGTGACCGCATAGACTGCAGCATGAAAGGCTTCCCTGTCCTTCACTGTCTCCTGGAGCTTGCGCAAACTCATGTCTATTGAGTCAATGATGCCATCCAACCATCTCATCCTGTCACCCTCTTCTTCTTCTGCCCTCAACCTTTCCCAGTAGCAGGGTCTTTTCCAATGAGTCAGCTGTTCATATCAGGTGACCAAATAATGGAGCTTCAGCTTCAGCATCAGTCCTTCCAATGAGTATTCAGGACTGATTTCCTTTAGGATTGACTGACTTGATCTCTTTGCTGTCCAAGGGACTCTCAAGAGTCTTTTCCAGCACCACAATTCAAAAGCATCAAAAGTGGTTTTCTGTGGAGGCCTTACATTTAGCTGAGACAAGAAGAGAAGCGAAAGTCCAATGAGAAAGGGAAAGATATATCCATCTGAATGCAGAGTTCCAAAGAATAGCAAGAGAGATAAGAAAGCCCTCCTAAATGAACAGTGCAAAGAAATAGAGGAAAACAACAGAATGGGAAAGACTAGAGATCTCGTCAAGAAACCTGGAGATACCAAGAGAACATTTCATGCAAAGATGGGTACAAAAAAGGACAGAAATTGTATGGACCAAACAGAAGCAGAAAAGATTAAGAAGAGGTGGCAAGAATACACAGAAGAACTGTACAAAAAAGGTCTTAATGACCCAGATAATGATAATGGTGTGGTCACTCACCTAGAGCCAGACATCCTGGAGTGTGAAGTCAAGAGGGCCTTATGAAGCATTACTAGTGGAGGTGATGAAAATCCAGCTGAGCTATTTCAATCTAAAAGATGATACTGTCAAAGTGCTATACTAATATGCCAGCAAATTTGGAAAACTCAGCAGTGGCCACAGGACTGGAAAAGATCGGTTTTCTTTTTAACCCCAGAGAAACGCAATGACAAAGTTCAGAGTTCATACAGTTGTGCTCATTTCACATGTTTGCAAGATAATACACAAAATCCTTGAAGTTAGGCTTCAACAGTACATGAAGAGAGAACTAAATGTGTAAGTGGGATTTAGAAAAGGCCGAGGAATAAGAAATCAGATTGCCAACATTTGCTGGATCATGGAGAAAGCAAGGGAGTTCCAGAAAACATCCACCTCTGCTTCATTGACAGCACTAAAGCCTTTGACTGTGTGGATCACAACAACTGTGGAACATTCTTCAAGAGATGGGAATGCCAGACCATCTTACCTGCCTCCTGAGAAACCTGTATGCAGGCCAAGAAGCAACAGTTAGGACCAGACATGGGATAATGGACTGGTTCCAAATTGGGAAAGGAGTATGTCAAGACTGTATATTGTCATCCTGCTTATTTAACTTCTATGCAGGGTACATCATGTGAAATGCCAGGCTGGATAAATCACAAGCTGGAATCAAGATTTCCAGGAGAAACATCAACAACCTCAGATCTTCAGATGATACCATTCTAATGGCAGAAAGTGAAGAGGAACCAAAGAACCTCTTGATGATGGTGAAAGAGGAGAGTGAAAAAGCTGGCTTAAAGCAACATTCAAAAAACTAAGATCATGGCATCTGGTCATATCCCTTCATGGCAAATAGATGGAGAAAAAGTGGAAACAGTGACAGACTTTATTTTCTTAGACTCCAAAATTACTGTGGACAGGGACCGTGGCCATGAAATTAAAAGGCATTTGCTTCTTGGATTAAAAGCTATGACAAAAGTAGATAGTATATTTAAAAGCAGAGACATCACTTTGCCAACAAAGGTCCATATAGTCAAAGCTATGGTTTTTCCAGTAGTCATGTACAAAGGTGAGAGCTGGCCCTTTCCCCTTGGGTAACCATAAATTTGTTTTCTTTATCTATGAGTCTGTTTCTGTCTTATAAGTTCATTTGTATCATCTTTTTAGATTTTACATATACGTGATATCATATAATATTTGTCTTTGTCTAACTTACTTCATTTAGTGTGATAATCTCTAGTTGCATCCATGTTGCAAATGGCATTATTTTGTTCTTTTTTTTATAACTGCATAGTATTCAGTTGTATGTATGCACAGCACCTTTTTCATCCATTCATCTCTTGATGGACACTTAGGTTGCTTCCATGTCTTGGATATTGTAAATAGTGCTGCTATTAACATAGAGGTGCATGTATATGTTTGAATTAGAATTTGCCCAGATATTGCTCAGGAGTTGTACTGAAGGATCATATGGTAGCTCTATTTTTAATTTTTTAAGGCACCTTCATGCAATTCTCCATAGTGGCTGCATCAATTTACATTTCTACCAACAGTGTTGGAATGCTCCTCTTCAAGCTGAGACATTTCTGGACAGGAGACTTAAATGTCCATGCCTGGTGTTGCAGCAGAGAACTTCATGTGGGTGATATCTCATCACGCTCATGTCAAACCGTGGACTCCGCATCCTCCTCATTGGCTCCCTTTCCTGTCTTCTCCCCACTGGGAAAGTTACCAGACCAGATCCTAAGACTTTCCATCTACTTCTCCTAGTATATCACTTCTCAAATTGTTCAGCATGTCCTAGTATTTATCTCACACAAAAATCCCTTGAGTGTTACTCTCCTCTCTCACAAAAATACAGTCCTAGTTCAGGCCTTTATTTATGCCTTCTCAATGTTTTTTGTTTTACTTTCTTTCAATCAGTTCTCCATTCTGCTGACAAAATGATGTTCCTAAACTACAGGAAAAACATCATCTCATGCTTTGCTTAAAAATTGTCCCTTTCTCCTTCATTGCTTTTTTCTTTAATAACATATTTTTAGTGTGATAAAATGTATGTAACATAAAATTTACCATCTTGACCATTTTTAAGTATACAGTTCAGTGAGTGGTATTACGTACATTTATATTGTGCAGCCATCGCCCCCACCCATCTCCAAAACTCATCTTTCAACACCAAAACTGTACTCCTTAAATAGTAACTACCCAGTCCCCTCCCATCCCAACACCTGGCAACAACCATTCCATTTTCTGTCTCTGGGGATATAACTACTTAGTCATATATAAGTAGAAGGGCTACCCAGGTGTTTTAGAGGCAAAGAACCTGCCTGCCAATGCAGGTGACATAAGAGACATGGGTTTGATTCCTGGATCAGGAGGATCCCCTGGAGGAGGGCATGGCAGCCCACTCCAGTATTCCTGCCTGGAGAATCCCATACACAGAGGCGTTGGCAGGCTACAGTCCATAGGGTTGCAAAGACTCAGATAGGACTGAAATGACTTAGCAGGCACACATGCATATTAAGTAGAATCGTGCTGTATTTGTCTTTTTGTGACTGATTTATTTCACTAAATATAATATAATCAAGTTTCATCCATGTTGTAGTGTATGCTAGAATTTACTTTCTTTTTAATGCTGAAAATATTTCATTGTATAGATACACCAGATTTTGTTTATCCATTCATCTGTCAATAGGCACTTTAGTTGCTTCCACATTACCCATGTTGTAAGTAATGTTACTATGGGCATGAGTGTACAATATCTTTTTGAGACTCTGCTTTCAGTTCTTTTGGATATTTACCCAAAAGCAGAGTTTCTGGGTCACATGGTAATTATATGTTTAATTTTGTACCTTTTTTCACAGCATTTGCATCATTTTGCACTTCTACCTGCTCCTGCCTTGAAGGCAGGAGGAGAAAGGGATGACAGAGGATGAGATGCCCAGCAGTGGGATTGCTGGATCATAAGGCAGTTCTATTTCCGCATACACACTGAGGAAACCAGAAGGGAAAGAGACATGTGTACCCCAATGTTCATTGCAGCACTGTTTATAATAGCCAGGACATGGAAGCAACCTAGATGTCCATCAGCAGATGAATGGATAAGAAAGCTATGGTACATATACACAATGGAGTATTACTCAGCCATTAAAAAGAATACATTTGAATCAGTTCTAATGAGGTGGATGAAACTGGAGCCTATTATACAGAGTGAAGTAAGCCAGAAAGAAAAACACCAATACAGTATACTAACGCATATATATGGAATTTAGAAAGATGGTAACAATAACCCTGTGTACAAGACAGCAAAAGAGACACTGATGTGTAGAACAGTCTTATGGACTCTGTGGGAGAGGGAAAGGGTGGGAATATTTGGGAGAATGGCATTGAAACATGTAAAATATCATGTATGAAACGAGTTGCCAGTCCAGGTTCGATGCACGATACTGGATGCTTGGGGCTGGTGCACTGGGACGACCCAGAGGGATGGTATGGGGAGGGAGGAGGGAGGAGGGTTCAGGATGGGGAACACATGTATACCTGTGGCGGATTCATTTTGATATTTGGCAAAACTAATACAATTATGTAAAGTTTAAAAAAAATAAAATTAAAAACAAAATAAAATAGAACTACCACCCCCCCCCCAAAAAAAGAGGATGAGATGGCTGGATGGCATCACTGACTCGATGGACATGAGTCTGAGCAAGCTTTGGGAGTTGGTGATGGACAGGGAGGCCTATGTGCTGCAGTCCATGGGGTGGCAAAGAGTTGGACATGACTGAGCAACTGACTTGAACTGACACTTAGACCGGCAGCACTCAGGGTTTCAGTTATTCTATATCCTCGCCAGCAGCCAACACTAGTGATTTTTTTCTTTTTCTTGATAGTAGCTGTCAACATGGGTGTGAAATGTTATTTCTTTGTGGTTTTGATTTACTCTTCCCTAACAATTAGTGATGTTAAGCATCTTTTCACATGCTTATTGGGCATTTGTACATCTTTGGACAAATATCTGTGTAAGTCTTTTGCCCATATTTAAATCAGATTGTGTTGATTTTTAGGTATTTTCTATATATTCTGGATATCAATGCTTTATCAGATATATGACTTGTGAATATTTTTTCCCATCTACTGTGTTGCTATTTTATTCTATTAATAGTGTCTTTTTATTTTTGATGTAGTACCATTGTCTATTACTTTTATTACTCATGGCTGTAGTATAATATTCAACAAATCACTGACAAATCCCATGAAAAGGTTTGTTTTAACAATTTTATTATGGTGGCTCTTATCTTCAGGTCTTTGATCTATTTTTGGTTACTTTTATATATGGTGTTAGTTAAAGATCTGTTGTACACTGAAAGTAGTGCGTCCCCTAAAACTGTGTGTTGAAATCTTAACATGAAGGTAATATTAGGAGATAGGGCCTTCGGGAGGTGCTTTGGGAGTCCTCATGATTGAAATTAGTGCCCTTATAAAAGAGGATCCAGAGAATTACCTTGCTCCTTCTGTCACCTGAAGTTACAGAGACAAGATGGCCATAAAGAAGTGGGTTCTCATCAGACACCTTGATCTAGGATTTCCCAGCCTCTGAATCATGAAAAACCAGTATAAGCTACTGGTTTATGGTATTTTGTTATGGCAGTCCTAAAAAGCTAAGATGTGGTGTAAAGACTCTTCTTTCTCCATGGAATGGTCTTTAGCATTCTTCTTGATGATAACTTGACTATATATCCTGTTTTATAGGCCTGTATGTCTGTCTTTATGTCAGTGCCATATCGTTTTGATTACAATAGCTTTGTTGCAAGTTTTGAAACCAGGAAGTATGAGTCTTCCAACTTTGTTATTCTTTTTCAAGTTTGTTTTGGCTATTTGGAGACACTCTATATTCCATATACATTCTAGGATGGATTCTTTTTTTTTTTTAATTTAAATTGATTCTAATTCTGTCAACATGTCATTGGGATTTTGATAGACGTTGCACAAATTTGTGGATCAATTTGCATAAGTAGACCAATTAATATTGTCTTTTAATCCATAACATGGATATCTTTTCATTTATGTCTGCTATATTTTCTTTCAGCAATGTTTTATAGTTTTCACTGTAAAAGTTTTACCTCCTTTATTAACTCCAAAGTTTAACATTTTTGGATGCTCTTTTAAGTAGAATAGCTTCATTTCTTCTTCAGATCATTTATCCTTAGTGTGTAGAAACCCTACTGATTTTTATGGTTGATTTTGTATTCTACTGTGCTATGCTGTGCTTAGCCTCTCAGTTGTGTTTGACTCTTTTCAACCTCATGGACTGCAGCCTCCCGGGCTTCTCTGTCCATGGGGATTCTCCACGTAAGAATACTAGAGTGGGTTGCCATGACTTCCTCCAGGGGATATCCCGACCCAGGGATTGAACCAGGTCTCCTGATTCACAGGCAGATTCTTTACCATCTGAGCCACCAGGGAAGCTCTGGTATTCTGCTACTTTGTTGAATTTGTTTATTAGATGTATGTGTATGTGTGTGTGTAATCTTTAGGATTTCCTACATACAAGATCATGTCATTTGTGAACAGAGATGATTTTACTTCCTATCCAATTTGCATTCCTTTTATTTATATTTATTGATTCATTGCTCTGGCTAGAATTTCCAGTACCATCTTGATTAGAAGTGATGAAGGTGGCATCTTTGCCTTTTCTTGATTTTATAGGAAAAACTCAGTATTGCACTTTTGAGTTTGATGTTGGCTGTGAGTTTTTTATATATAGTTTTCCTTCTTTTTTTTTTTGTACTGTGGTAATTTCCTTCTATTCTTAGTTTGTTAAATGTTTTATCATGAAAGAGTGCTGAATTTTTTCAAATGCTTTATCTGCATCAATTAAGATGATCCTAAAGTTTTTTCATTTATTCTGTTAATGCAGTGTATTGCATTAATCAGTTTTCACATGCTAGACCACCCTTACATTCCAAGAATAATTACCACTTAATCATGATGTATAATCCTTTTTATATGATGATGAATTTAGTGTACTAGTATATTGCTGAGGATTTTTGCATCAGTGTTTATAAGGGACCTTGTGTGTGCTTAGTCACTTAATCATGTCTGACTCTGTGATCCCATGGACTGTAGCCCACCAGGCTCCTTTCTCCATAGGGATTCTCTAGGCATGAATACTGGAGTGGGTTGCTATGCCCTCCTCCAGGGGATCTTCCCAACCCAAGGATCAAACCAAGTCTCCCACATTGCAGGCGGATTCTTTATCATCTGAGTCACCAGGGAAGCCCGTAAGGGACATTGGTCTGTAGTTTTCTGTTTTGGTAGTGTCTTTGTATCAAGAGAATGCTCATAGAATGAATTCTACTAAGCATTTAATGTTATTTGTTTATATGCTTAGTAGAATTTCCTAATAAAGCTGTCATATCCAGTACTTTCTGTGCTAGGAAATTTTTGATTACTGAATCAGTCTTATTACTAGTTATGGTTCTATTCCAGGTTTATACTTCTTCATGATTCAGTGTGGTAAGTTTTGTGTCTAGGAATTTATCCATCTCATAGGGGTTATCTAATTTATTGGTGTATAGTTGTTTATAGTGGTATCTTGCAATCTTTTTTTCTGTAGCATTGGTAATATCTCCACTTTCATTTCTAATTTTTAGTAATTTGACTTGTCTCTTTTTCTTTCTTAGTTTGTTAAGCTGAAAGTTACTCACTTTTATTAATTTTCTTCAGAGAACCAACATTTGGTTTTGTTGAGTTCCTGTACTGTGTTTCTAGTCTATATTCTACTCCTTTCTGTGTTTTGTGGAAACTTTTACTTTTATTTTAGTTTCAAAGGGTTCATTAACAAAAGAAACCACTCATTACACACAAATAAACAATTTAATTTTAATGCAAATTATTTGACTTAATCTCAATATACACTTATTAAAAGAAAATAAATAGAAATAGAGAGAAATAACAGTTTATACATCACCAGCTTGAGCCAGCAGCAAACACCCAGACCTGAACAGCACTGGGAAGTCCCCTGTTAACAGCGATCTGGAGTCCCAATGTGTAAAGGGCCTGGGGGTATGTTCAGCCCATGGGTGCAACTTCAAACTGCAGCTTTGGGAGCTCCCACTTATAATCCTAGACTGCAAACTGATATCATCATCAGTTTGTGTGCTGCAGAATGCAGCTCTGGTTTAACTTTTATAATGTTATTTGTTTCATCTTATGAGTCATAAGACTTCTTAGACCCTGGGGGGTTGGCCAGACCTCCAGTGGACCAAGAATTCCAAGACCCACTCCCTTTCTTATCCAGAGTACCACCTGACTTTCTGTGCTTGCAGGCAGGTTTGGAATCTGGGCAGTATCCAGGCAGGTTAGCATCTGTTTTCCTGCTTGTGAAGCCTGAACAAGACTTCTTCCATTTTAATTTCCCTAACACTCTGTTGTAATCCTTATTATTTTTCCCTCTGCTGGCTTTGGGTCTTGCTTGTTCTTCTTTTTCTAGTTTCTTAACTTGTGAATTTAGGTTATTGATTTTAGATCTTTCTTATTTTTTAACATAGACATTTATAGTTATAAATCCCCTTAGCACTGGTTTTGCTTCTTTCCATAAGTTTTGATATATTGTGTTTTCATTTTCACTTCATTGTCTCAAGAACTTTTCAATTTTCCCTTCTCATTTCTTCTTTGATTTACTGGTTGTTTTATTCAATTTCCACAAATTTGTGTATTTTCCAGTTTTCCTTCTGTTATTGATTTCTAACTATTCTATTGCTGTCAGAGAACATGCTTTGCATGATATCTTTCTTTTTTAATATATAGAGATGTAATCTGTGGTCTGACATGAATCTATCCTGGGGAATGTCCCATGTGCATGTGGGACAAATGTGCATTTGTCCAGTTGCTGTTGGATAGAGTTCCATATGTGTTAGATCTAGTTGGTTTGTTCTTCCTATTGCTTTTTTCATTAATTTTAAACTCTTTAGGGTGGCATTCAAGTCCTCACAGTTCATAACTATCTATGAGACTCAGATTCTGCCATTCCCAAGCTCATTCTGTACAACAACCAGGAGAAATCTTTGTCAATCTGTGTGCTCCATGCCCTTTCATCCACTGTTTTCTCTTTACAATATAACCTTTCTTCATTCTATTTTCACCAATTCCACATCTTCTTTTAAAATCCAGAACGTGTATATTTTCCTCAAGGGAAAATTTTTGATATTCTTCAGGCTAATTTAGGAGTTGCGTTTGGTGTCCTCCTTGGTTAAGCATCTATCACAGTGTGTTGTAAATGTTTAAAATGTCCATATCTTTTAGAATCTTTTAAAATTCCCACTGGTAGAATCAAGCTGGTCATGTAGCAGGAAAATATGTCTCCTGAATTTATATAGAATTTGACACAATCTTTCATTTTTAGCTACTTAAATGACCTGCCCCAGCTAGTGAGAGTTTCAAAGACAAGGGCAGTATAATTCAGTACAATTCTCATTGCTTGTCTTACACACACATACACACAGCACAATGGAAATGTTTAAGAGCTTTAAAGAATCAAAGACTAAACCCCAGCCCTGTTTCTCCCTCTGGTCAAAACTTTGGCACTGTGCATATATTTCCTGAATGAAGGCCTTCCATTGGTCACTGTGCTTCCTTCGATGTGGATGCTGGCCAGATTTATTTCTGAGTGTCTCTGGGGTTCTCATATGACAGGTTCATCTGCTCATTGCTCACTGATTAGAAAAGACTGTCATATTATGGGATAGCTGAGAGTTCAAGATTATTGGGACTCTGGACATATAGTTTTCCCATTTAAAATTGCTATGAAATGGAACATTAAGCTTGATATAGATCACATTTCAATATCATCTCTAACTCTCTGACACTTGCATAAGTAGCCTTTGTAGAATCTGGCCTCCTATATAACCAGTGATCTGCAAAAGGACACCACTGAGGAAGAAAACATCACTGGAGCCATGGCATATATTATCTGCTGGGGACAAGTGGCGCTGGCTATAAGAAGGAGCAGAAGTCTTGCTTCATCGCCTGGTGTGAGGAGCCTGACCCCCTCTCCAGCCCGTCTCTTAGAACTGGTCAAGAGAAACAAGATGGGTGAAGGATGCAGGACTGGATTCTTCAGGTGGTCATGTAGTCAATATTGATGCACGCACTCTTGATTTTCTCATAGTCCTTGCAGAATCAAAGTAAAAAATGCACTTGTTGGATTTTGGCACTTGCTAGTAACTTCCTAGTATGGGATGATGAGAAGCTGGAGATACTGGAAGTGTTCTTGATTTGATTATCTGCAGCATCGTGAGGCTGGAATCCAGCAAGTACTGATGATTATTTCACTAGGATTTTCTCTTCTGTTCTCCGCATTTCTCCCTAAAATGTCCTTCCTCTATCTTATCTACACAGGAGGATGTCTTAGTTTCTCAGGGGCAGCCCTTCCTTTCTCTGACTCAGAATGCTTACAACATACTTGTAAGGGGAAATCCTGTCTTTCATGTGGCATAGCAATTCTGAATAGAAGAAGCGCCAAAGTAAAAATCACCAGCAATAATGTCAAATTTAGTGGATTACAACAATATCAATGTATAATTTCTCATATTTCTGTGCGTTTGCTGAGCCCAGCTTGGCAGTACCTCTGGTCCACCTGGCACTGGCAGGGTTACTCCCGCCTCCATAGTCAGCTGGAGCCCCAGGTGGTCTGGAACTTTCCAAGCGGCCTGATTCACACATCCAGCAGTCTTGACTCACACCTTCCAACAGTATCGACACTCTTTGTTAGAGTCTGGAGACTGGGACCCAGGAGAGTAAAAGTGAAAGCCACCAGGTGTATTAAGGGCTAAACCTAAAGCTGGAGTGGTGTCAAATCAAAGTCCACCAGGTTCAAGGTCAGGGGAGGCGTTCACACATACAAGTCAGGGAGCAGTTGTTGGAAGCTGTATTTAAGGACAATCGACCACACTTCAGTTCATTCCAGACACTTTTCCATAATATCTTTGCTGGGTCCTGAAGTTCTCAATCCCAGGGCAAGAGTGCAGAGCAAGGTGTCAGTCTGTGTGCGTATGACAACGCTACCTTAATCTTGCACATAGAGAGGCTGGGACAAGAACTGTGCCCACAGCATTGCAATATCGCTTCATCGAATGCCTTTTATCTGGATGCTTCTTGCAAAACATAGGAAGCACTGGCTGCAAAAAGCTTTCCCTGATATTTTTGAAGGAGGACCTAACTCAGGGAAGAAATTTCCTGTCCCAAACCAGTGTTTTCCTTCTACAAAGAAACCCTGAGGCAAGAAGAAGCTGGTGATATGTGCAGGGTAAGGACACTATTTTTGCTGTACCCCTTGCCTGGCTCTTTTAGGCATCAGAGATGCAGTCAGAATAAGCTGAACTTCTTCTCTTGGTCTTTTTTTTTTTTCTCACATATGAAAGTAAAGAGATTTGGCTTATATTCCATAAAACTGTCAAGAATGGATCCTGTACTCAACATGAGGGAAATGAATTTGAAAAAGAAGATATATGTGTGTACATATATAAATATATACAGAGAGAATTATCATTATCATACATAGAATTCTATAATATAGAATAATCATTATCAGTACATATATATATATATATATATATATATATAGAATTACCATACTGTACACCTGAAACTAACACAATCTTATAAAGAAACTAGACTTCAATTTTCAAAAAAGAGATCCTGTTTCTCAGGTTTTACTTTGACATTGTACTCAATAAGTTGGATGTTTTTGCCCAAAGTCTTCATCCAGGTTCAATTGGCTTTGTGTAGAGAAATATGTGGGAGTGACCAGCGGGTTTATTTTTCCCACAAATGCTTTAGCATGATCTGGTCACAGATTTAGTGTGAACTCTGGCAGGGTAATAAACTTTCCATCCGGTTTTTGAGAAATGAACTTAATCTATAAGGCCTTCAAGTGTAGATTCTGTTTAACACTGTGCCTCAATGAATAATTCAGCTAATTTGCACCATAGTTATTTGTGCACGACGAGTGCACGTGCTTTGAAAGTATTTTTGTAACTTTGCCATATTGCCCATCAAATGCGTTCTGAAAATGAAATGCCTTGTGTGAATCTAAGTCGGTGTTTGGAAGACTATGTGAGTCACAGCTGTGTGACCTCCTGGGCAATCTTTCCCACTTCTATAGGCTATTTTTACACAACTGTAACTAGAAAACTGACTCTCCCTTTTTTAATGGTTTTGAGAGCAAATTTTTCTCATATTGAATATATATGTTTGGAAAAGAATAAGTTTCTTGGTTGCAAAGAAGACTGTGTTTTCAGTTTATACCTTTATTGTTTGTCAACTCATGCTTTAAATTTAGAATTAGTTGAGCAACCTCATTTAATTATTTATACTAGTTAAGAAATTCTTTCATCAGGAGTGAGCAAGTATGGGTGAATGATAACTAAGCATAGATATGGTGGCTTACAGGCTTCTGGAGGCTGAGAACCACACACTTTGCTATCTGCAAGCTGGACACCGAGGAACTCTGTCATGTTCTCCTGGAGTCCAAAGGCCTAAGAACCAGGGAAGCCAAAGGTGTAAATGCCAGATGAGTTGAGTTGGCCTGACTTGAGCTGTGAAGCAGGAAAAAGGGTGACTTCTTCATCCCTCCACCTCTTGTTCTATTCAGGCCCTCAGTGAACTGGACGATGCCTTCCCATGTTGAGGAGGGTGATCCACTTTACTGAGTCCACAGATTCAAATGCTCGTCTCATCTAGAAACACTCTTACAGACACACCCAGAAGTCATGGTTAACTGGGGCATGCTTTGTCTAGTCCAGCTTACACATTGAATTGTTGTTTTTGTTCAGGTGCCAAGTCGTGTCCAAATCTTGCAGCCCTGTGGAGAGCAGCATGGCTGGCTTCTCACCATCTCCCAGACTTTGCGCAAGTTAATGTCTATTGAATCGGTGATGGCATCCAGCCATATCATCCTCTGTCACTGTCTTCTCCTCCTGCCTTCAATCTTTCCCAGCATCAAGGTCTTTTCCAAGACACATTAAATTAATAGGGGATTAATAAGGAACATCATGGTCACTATCTCACAGCACCTGACATAGAGGACATGCTTAAGACACTTGGATTAATGACCAGGCACCTGGACCACATTGGCAGAACTCATACAGCTGGCACAGCAATCTATTTCTCATTGAGTGTGTCACTTACTGCATGCACAGAAGGGGCTTGGTAACTAGTTCAGGACATGTATTTCCTTCTGTGCTATGGCTTTGTATTGATATGAGCAGATGTGTCCCATTGTAGGGGAGCTATAACATTTTTGTTTTAAAATCTATGCTTTTTATGCAATATACAACTATTTTGAGATAAATATTTGATTGATTATTTCACAAAAAACATCCTTACATCAAATAACAAACATGCTAACTGATGTGTTGCCAACATATCTCTTGTTCTCTGTGGACGTTATGGAAAATATAATCTGATAGAGATTTCCTAAGTTATTTTTTAGGCTGTCTTTGTCTCTGACTTTGATCTTTATATATTGATATTTGCTTAAGTGGTTTATATCTCAGGAAAATTCTTACCCCTCTGCAGACATTTGATATATTTCAAGAAAACTATGCACAATATAATTTTAATATTATCTGAGTATAAGACAGTTTTCACAGATAGAAAGATTAAATGATCATAAATCAAATTGAGGCTTTTTAAAATCTTACACAGAAAAATATATTGCAATAAACTTGCATCTTAATAAGACAAAAGACCATTTTAATCCTTAATCATCTGTGATTAGTGCTATTCTCAAATCCCTCTCTGCTTTTATTTAGATCAGTATCTTGTCACTCTGGCTTATGTAACAGGAGGAATTGGCTGTAATCACAATTCTCTTTTACTCTTTTCAACAACTTATAACCCATCAGTCTCTCTGGAAAGCCTCTAGGTAAAGCCTGGTTAGTTTCTGAGGGTTAGTCTCTCAGCTACATCTAGGGAAAACTAGACTTCAATCAGCTCAAAAAAACAGGAAAAATAAATGCAGAAGTAACAGATGGCTTTATTCAGGCCAATGTTTACATAATCACGAAAGTTTATATGCAATTTTGTTTTGGATTTTGACAGAGCAAGCTTGACAGGGGATATATTTGCAATCTTATGAAATGTGAAGCTAACAAACATATCAAAAATTTGTAACAAGCTAGGGACTGAGCAGAGCTGGATTTTATCACAGTAACCTGGGATGCGAACCTCCCAAGGGGATGGCTACCTGGCAAACTGACATGTAATTCACTCAGCCTCAAAGCTGAGTGACTCAGACAAGTGTTGGGTTTCTAGCTTTAATTTTTCAGTTTTTCCCATGAGGAGACAGGTAACCCCATAGCCAGGGATTCTAGGATGATGGAGAGTGGCCAGAAGGGCACCAAATGCCTGTGGGAATAGCAAAAGGAGTTTGCTCACGGGATCTGATGCTGGGATCTTTCCTGGATCTTTACCGGGATAGCAGCAGTTTAGCACTTGCAAGGAGAATGTGATATCTACCTCTTGTGCAGGTGGGGAGGGCTCCCACACCACCTGTTTCACACAGGCATCTTCGAGTTCCCTCCCGGCCCTTCATCCATTGCCTAGACCTAGACCATCCATCACTTTGATCCTCAGGACAATCTCATGGTAGATATCGCTCCAGAGGGCGTCAAAGCTCAGGAATATCAAGGATGTTGCCTAGCAAAGAGGTGTTAGAGTCCCAGGTAGGATCCCACTGGTTCTTTTGACTCCTGTTTCTCACTCTACTTCAGTGCTTGTTGAAGCTCTCAGTCCAGTATCCAACGGTATTCAAAGCACCAAATGCATTTCCATTTAAATGAAAATTCTAAGTGTAAATAAAGATGATTTCTGTATTGCCCTCCATCTGGATTGTCTGTGCCATAGCTCTGCTTAATTAGCAGAAGTAATTTAAAGGTGACAGTCACATGGGGAATGTACTGATGAGTAATTTTGATTTTTGTTATCTTCCTAAGATGTTCAAGATCTGGAGAGTTTTAAATGGTAATGAAAAATGCACAACCAAAAATTATTGTGATTGCTTTTTTTTTTTTTTGGAGAAATGATACCATTAGTTCACATGAATACTCTGTTTAAAAATAGAGGCAAAGAATGAAGGAAAAAAACCCAGGAAGGTAACCTTTAATTTGAAATTGGATGCATTGTGATGCTTATGCTGTAAAAATCTGATGCTGTATTAATGTCCTCACATATATTATCTTAAATTGTACCTTTCAGTTATAATGGCTGCTCCAATAACATAATAGCCACTCACCTGTAATTATAAGTTTTCAAAGCCTGAAATGATTCCAATTGTTTTTCTCTGTACTTTCCATGCACAATGGCTTTGAGCAGCTATGAGTTCCAAATGGCTTATTTCAACTTTCTCTGTTTCCATATATTGTCTCACTTCAATGTAACTTTGACTTGGGTACACACAGAACCCTGGGGCGGGACCAGGGGTTTTACCAGATGCTGCTTCAACCTCCAGGACTTTGGTGACTTGTTCGAGCCCCTCCCTCCATGCACATCTGAAGCCTGTTTTCCTCCTTTAATGGGTTTAATCTAACTTCTGCCCACTTTCAAGTGTTCAAGTTCTGAATCTCATCATGAGACACCTCTAGGCCGCCTTTTCCTTCTGCCCCATGACCCGTCCCTCAGAAGGGGGCGGTCCTACAGGGGAGGCAGGGGGGCCAGCACGCCATTCCTCATCAGGCTCGGACGTTGCTTCTGGAAGACTTGCCTGAAAGATGCAGAAGAGCCTCTGTCACTGCCGCTCTTTTCCCTCCTTGACCTCTGTTCCCACTTATATCCCTAATTTTGCAACAGGAAGGAAAGGACAGATCCCACTGGTGAGACTCCTGGAGAGAAAAGTGGAAGAGGCTCTTCTCAGGTCCCAGAACCTCCTCCGGGACCTCCTGGTGCTCTGACAGCTTCCAAAGAGTCCAGGTACTGTCCTGGGACACCCTGTGTGGACCCGGGTCAGGTTGGGATGCAGGACCTCTTCAGTGTGGTTAACAAGCCATAGCTAAATGAGATGGGAAAGGTTAGTGTCTCACATTTGTGGCAAGAGTGTGAGACAGTGAGTGCTGCTTCCCTACCTTTTCTGGCACTATGTGACACATAGGTGGATGTGTAAGGATACACACATGCACACATATCCATGCGGATGCATGTACACCAGTGATGATGAATATACCACACAGCCAATTTCAAATGGAACTGAACTGCTTATCACCAAGATGCAAAAAATAGAAGTAGTTTTGTGGTCAGGGAAGATAAGAATTCATTAGAACTGAATCTAAAGCTCCAGTACTTTGGCCACCTGATGCAAAGAAGTGACTCATTGGAAAAGATCCTGATGCTGGGAAAGATTGAGGATAGGAGGAGAAGGGGGCAACAGATGGATGGATGGCATCAGCGACTCAGTGGACATGAATTTGAACAAACTCTGAAAGACAGTGAAGGACAGGAAAGTCTGGCATGCTGCAGTCCATGGGGTCACAAAGAGTCGGACATGACTGAGCAACTGAACAGCAACAACAAAGGTGGGAACCAGAAAAAAGGCTTTGTGGCAGAGGCACATGGAGAGAGAGTCAGGTGAGGCATGATGTGTGTCTGTGGTTCTCAACTTATCAGGGAGAAACAACATCTCCTGTGGGGCTTGTAATAGTAGTCTGCTGGGCTCTCCCTCAGAGCTTCTGAGTTTGTAGGTTGGGGTGGTATGCAAGTTTTGCGCTTTTAAGTGTCCAGATGATGCAGATGCTGCTGGGGTGGTGACCCCCCCACTTTGAGCATCACTGACTTATGTTGCTACTACCCACTCCCCAGGTGATTTTATCTGCAGAACCTGAGGCAAGAAGGACCCAGAGAATATCCTTGGAACTTGGGCCTTGATTCTGAACAAAAGAAGACAAGTACCCAGGTCGCCTGTGGAAGTTTGAAAAGCATCAGGACTGCCTGGGCATGAGGATGACAGAGACAGAGTGAAATTCTACCACCGAGAGAGTGGCCAATAACTTCTACCTGTTTCCTAGGGACCTAATTTGTTTGTATGAGGTCCTGCAGCTGCTCTGGGATGATGGGATCAAGGCTGTTCTCATTAGAACTGCCCTTTCATGGGCCACAGAGTGTGTGGTGGGTGGTGAGAGACCTTCTCCAGCAACATTGATGGGGGTTTGGTCAAACAATGTTAGGAAAACACCCACCAGGAGAGCCTAGCTTAGGGCCTAAGACTACCCAATGTGGCACATGTCAGAGCCAACACCAGAAATGAGGGGCCCATAGGACCTCAGTGTCTCTCCGCATCAGCTCCGAGCTGAGTTGCATACACAATGGAGAATACTTCTTTTTTCTACCAAATTGTGCCCATTCAGCTAAGTAGACTTTCTCTCCTTCCCTGTTGCCACCTTGTGATAAATATTTGAAGATTCTGTGGAATTAGGAGCCATAACAAGAAAAGTGAAGGAATGAAGAAAAGTACTCGGCAGAGTAATACATAAATTGGGTTAAAATTTGTGTTGGAAAGAAGCTGAGCTTTAAAACAATGACCAGTGTTACTAGGAGCTTCGAGATTATTTTCTGCTGCTGATTTAAGGAACAGGAACCCAGAAGGGAAATAAACCTAGTTTTATGTTATGCAATTGATTTGACTTTGACAAGGGGTAGAAAAACTAAGAAGAACTTGACAATTGACCATTGATTTCTATTTATCATTTACTCAATAAATCTATAGTGAGCGACTAATCTAGGTGGTAAATTACTGCAAGGGCTCTGCCTAATATCATCAGAAGAGTAATATATTATAAGATATTGAACAGTTCTCCAGGAGAGCCATGCTTGACGATCATACCAAAACCCAAGGTCTAAAATCCCATTACAAACCAAGTCTTGTGACTATTCCACTCCCTGCTGTGTGTGAACTCAAATCTCTTACTTTTGTGTGTTCCACAAACACCCAAGTATTGGGTAAAGGATATAGTTTCTAGAATCACTTTCAGTGCCGTCTCTGGTAAAGGGAGGCAGTTAGTCCCACTGCAAGCCCTTGCCCCCAGGGCGTCCGACATCTGTTCCTTTGGATGACTGGCTTCATAATCTCAGCCAGGGTGGGGACAGGCCACCTGCGTTTGTTTTGGGGAAGGGATTGTCTGGCATCTCGAACAGGGCAGTGGTTCTCTGCCTCCCTCTAAGGTGGAAAGTTCACCCATAAAAGTGTTCCCAGGCAGGGTGTCCTAGAAGCGGGCATATGACCACCAGCACCTCCAGTGAGCAGATTGGTAAGCAGGTGGAGGTTGGGGCTCTTCACTATCACTTCTGATCCTGCTGTTGCTCCACTCTTAGACGAAGACCCTGGCTGAGGTCTCTCTTTCACTATCCCCCTCCCTCTATGTACTCATCTCCTTGGCAGAGCCCAAGTGTGGACTGCAGAGTTGGGTCTGGGTTGAGGCTCTGCTGTGGAGAGGCTGGGTGACTCCGGATGCTCCTTGGCTGAGCCCCCAATTCTGCACTGTGAAGTGAGATGACTGCCCCCGGTGGTCTAGGGTAGTCTACTCAGTGTCAGCTCCTGCAGTGCGTGGGTCTCTCCTGTACCGCTGTACTGAGAGCTGTTATTGTTCAGGTTAATGCCCAATGCACCGTGATACTCCCGAGGGGAAGAGTGGTCATGGATTCCCTGGAGCCTGCAGCTCCCTGTCAGCCCAAGGATAGGCTTCTCATTATTTATTTAGAATTGTTATCAATCCTCAGTGAACACACTGGAATGAACTAGCAGACATCCGAACTCTGATCTTATTGGCTGGTTACATTGGAGCACAGGCTGTAAGGGACTTGGTTCTGTACCTGGACTACTTAGGAAAAAAGTGACAGCTGCTAGTTCTCTGCCCCTAAACCCCCAAAGCAGGCATGTGTTTCATGCTGGAGGGAATCACATATTCATTTAGATGTTATGCATCTTCAAGGTCTCCCTGCAAAAACAGTCCATACCTAGAAATATTTTTCCAAACTGAAATTGAAATTTAATGATACTTGCTTTACTTTTGTATGCTCCATTGATTCTCCCCTCCCCCCACCACCACCCCACAAAGAGAAGCAATAGACTTGTTTCCATGTCAGAGCCAAAATCTAGCTCATGCTTCCAAATGGCTTCGTGGTTTTCCACTGTGCCTCTAATAGAATTTAATTGCTACTGCTGCATTGATGGGCAGTTGGTGCATTTCCAGTGCTGCTGAAAAGGTGCAATCATCTTAAGCAGGTATCAGAGACTGGGGGTCAAATCCTCCCTCTATTTTGTCCAATGCTCAGCTTTGTGCAACCCAAGGAGGGTCCCAGAGTCTCAGTCTCCCCCTCTGTGGAGAGGAACTTGCAGGTCACAAGAGAGTTGACACAGAGTAATGTTATTTAAGTGCTTTGAAAGTACGAAATCACAATGCCCTTACTATATTTAAAATGGATAACCGACAAGGTCCTACTGTATAGCACAGGGAACTCTACTCAAAGTTATGTAGCAGACTGGATGGGAAGGGAATTTGGGGGAGAATGGAGACATGTATATGTGTGGCTGAATCCCTTTGCTGAAATTATCACACTATTATCAGCTATATTCCAAAATAAAATTAAAAGTTAAAAAAAATCACAGTATCCTGATATCTTTGCTGATCACAGCTTGTGTATTAAATAATGATCTCATTCTTCTTTCCAAACTTGTCAATTGAAAATGGGAAAGGGTGTGTTCACAATAAACTAGAAGACTTTCAAAGGCTAGGACACTCTTATAGCGGGCCTGGCTGCTGGTAGGATGCTGAGTGCCCCATTGGCAGCTAAGATTTCTGAATGTTCCTGCCTCTGGCGGGGAGTCTGCAGCCCTGGCTGTTTGCACAGGGCTTGCTGCACCCAGGCCGACAGGGTCTCTTTCTGGAGCAAATCAATACATAGGGACTGGTTTTCAAAGGGCTCTGGTCATTGGTAGTTTATTTGCGTTCCAACCGTTATTTCAGATTCTCTCCCACAGAGCAAATATCACCAGAGGCAAGACCATATCTTTTTCATATCTACACAGACAAAGGAAAAAAAAAAAAAAAAAAAAAAAAAAAAGGACAGCTTAGCACCCTTAGTAAAAAACGTAGAGATTCAAGAGTCTGGGGAGTTTTAATGTTTGGTTCCCCTGAGAATTTAAGAAAAATAAAGCCAAAGGGAGAAAGATGCTTGGAGTGGCAGTGGAAATTCTTTTTTGGATTTGGTCCATAATCTACACATAGACTCCCCACAAGACTGAAAGCCAGTAGGAGCTATGGACGTCCCAGCTGTGCCTGTGTGTTGTGTTGAGTCGCTCAGCCGTGTCCGACTCTTTGCATCCCTATGGATGGCAGCCCGCCAGGCTCCTCTGACCATGGGGTTCTCCACTGCAAGCCCCTGGAGTGGGCTGCCGTGCCCTCCCCTGTGACCCCAGGATCCAAGGGGCATCCCTTAAGTCTCCTGCATTAGTAGGTAGGTTCTTTACTACTAGCACTACCTGGGAAGCCCCAGCAGCCAGCTGGTCCCTTCCCAGTTCCTGTGATTTTCAGTTCAGGAACCTCAAATCAGCCTCCACACACCTGGAAGGACAAACAAAACCAATCCAACGTTAGACAGCTTGGTTTGTATGCTGCCACATCGACCTGGAGTTTTTGTACCCCGCACCTGATGACTAACTTTGAAATTTTTGCTGAGGGGGAAGAAAGCACATATTGATAGCCATTTTGTAAAGTGCTAGGCAATATTTATGTAACACTTCTTTCATTTTCTCCCATCATTCATAAGTTAGGTATTGTTACCAACAATTTACAAACAAGCATGGGAGCCTCAGCAATCAAGCTAATCTCCTAACGGTGAAAAGATAAAATGAATGGTGCATCTGAAGGCAGTTCTCTCTGGGCCTGGACCAAGTTCTCCATCTGCCTGAGGCTACCCAGGGAGCATAGATGTGGAATAGATGCAAATATAATCACCCTTGTGTACTGCGTTGTTTCTGGGTATAACAGGTTGGCTTCTTTGTGCCCTAGTGAGCAGAAAGACCCAGTTTTTAGGAATTACCCTTCATTTTTAAATAGCAATTTAACTAACTCCCAAATAGTTTAGGCAAAACCAATACAATATTGTAAAGTAATTAACCTCCAATTAAAATAAATAAATTTATATTTAAAAAAATAAAAAAAAAGAGGTTGGGTAAAAAAAAAAAAAAAAAAGAATTTCAGTAATAGTAAAGAAGGCAGACAATGTTTGAGTACCAGGCATGTTCACATATACTCTCAAAAAGAAAAAAAAAAAACACACAAAAAAACTGCTGTGTCTTTATTTACCACCTTCACACCATTTTTAATTGGATTTTAAATGATGTTGAGGCCCAGCTGGGTTAGGTAATTGGTGCAGCTAGAAGCAGGCCCATCCGAGGTTAGATTTCACCTTCCCAACTTGCAGCTCACCCTGTTACCGAGAGTGGGGTCCTGCTGCTTGCAGCTCAAAAGCTAATAAAGAGGTGAGGTTGGTGAAAAGGAAAGTTTGCTTTATTTTGGAGGCTGGCAACCGGTGCAGGGGAGGGTGAAAGCCTGTCCAAAGGCCAGCTCTCCCTCCCCGCCACCAGCAATCAGTGGGCAGTAGCTTTCATAGGGGGAGGGAGGGGCTGCCGTGTAAGCTCTGATGGGTATCTTGAGATTGGTTATTGGTGGTCTGAGCAGCATCATCTTGATTGTTTTGGTTATTTTGTTCCCATTTCTTTGAGGCCAGTTCTCAGAATCGCGGTAGTTTATGTGTTGCTATGGTCTGGTCGTCATGTAGTTAATTTCTTCCCATGGTGGAATTTCAGTACCTACGAGATAGCTCTGAGAATATGGCTCAGAAAACTATCTACAGCCCTTGCAGAAGAATTAAATGTCCTTGACTTTGCTTAATTACTAAATTATTATTGTTTTGTCCTGTTCAATTGCTTTCCTTTGCTTCTGAATTTTATCGCTTCTCTGATTAAACTTATTTTTGGCTGAAGGTTTTCTGCAGGCGAAAGGCAGGCTGGGGACATGGGAGGGGAGAGGAGGACCATAGGGTCCTGCTGTGTTTAAATCCTTGTTTTTCCCAGGTTGCTGGAAGAACTGTCGGTTTTATCTCCTCAAACCCTTCACTTACTAAATATTTTTCTCAGCTTTACTGAGCTATGACGTATACAATTCACATACTGTACAGTGCAGTGGTGTTTGGTACGTTCATAGACTCATGAAACCAGTACCAGAGTCAACCTTAGAATATTTTCATCACCTCAAATCAAAGCAAAACTCTATTTTTTTACATAAGAGAAAACAGAATATAAGAACATTTCTCAAATTATAAAAATAAAATTTTTATTTTTGCTAAGTCCTAGTTTTATGACTTATGACTATAAAGTTAAAATAGAATCACAACACCTATTACTTGCTAGCAGAAACCCCCAGTATTTGTGTTCTGCTCTCAGGGGACTCACAGAATGTGTAAACAAAGCATGAGTTTTGCTTCTGTTCTGCCACACCACAACTCCATCACCTCTCATTTATCCAGTGTCTCAAAGCTCTAGGTTCTGGATGTTTATACTTTCTAACCCACCATCTCTATGAGATCCTCAGTTGTCACAAGTAAAGGATTCCCTGACTCCATGAACTTTCCCCAGGCCTCACAAATAGAAGGTGATGAACACAGACTTGGATGCCAGGATTGCGTCTAACTGACACACAAAATAGCCTTTAGGTACTGAGACTGAGAAAGGAAGCTCAATTCCAGATTGGGGAGACAGCCAAGCAGGTACTCTGATCTACTTGCTTATCTGTGGCTATGAATAGGGCCTGATGTGTAGGCCCTGGGAGAAGAGGAAAGAGCCTGCTATTTCATAGGAAACCTTGAGCTGGCTGTGAAGGCATAGAAGGGCAGTAATGTCCAAAATATTTTCTTTGCCTCAAACGTGGTGAACATTTAAATAAGCTAAAGGGTGGCTTGACATTTACCTTTCATCTTTTCCAGCTTCCTTGGATGAGACTCCTGGTTTGACTAATGTCTGGCTGTTGCCCTGGAGCCGTGGACTTTGGTAATGTCACATCAGTTCCCTCTGACTCTGAGGTCTTACTTCTGATTAATTGAGCCAATATCCTTGACTTCAAGTCCCATTACTCATTTCATTTGGGCACGAGGGCTTGTCACTACCTAGTGACTACTGAGCTGGGCACCCCACGCATGAGCAGTGATGCTGAACCTGAGCCAAGCGAGGCGGTGGGCCTTTCTTACGTGTAAAGAGATACAGTGTCCGTGAAGACATTTCATAAACACTGCCCATCTCTTAAGGTGCTCAAAAACAACAGTTTCTTAATGCACATTCCTCATTTCCTTTTTCTAGTAAATCCTAAGATTCCTCTGTCCTCTAATGTCAGTGTTGGATTTTGAGTCCTTAAAAATTGTGATTTGTTTTCTCTTTATCTTGGAAATCCTGGGTATCCAATGTGCTGAGTGTCCTCCTTTGCTGACTGATGTATCCAAGCTCTGACTGTCCTGGGCAGCTATGTTCGGGTGGAACCAGAAGGGAGGCATGCCTGCTTGAGAATGAGATTGACCTCAACCTAAGAGAAAGTCAGAGCATCCACCTGCCTCAGCAGCACTCAGGTGGGAGCAGGGAAAGCTGTGGGAGCAGCACTTGCTGAGTGAGCAGAATAAAACCCACTGGTGTTGTCCAGCTAAGCCTTCTGTTCAGCTTAGCCCTCCACCTCCCCACAGAGACTGTAAGTGGGGTTCACTTAGTCAGGGCCTTGACGTGATGCTGGAGAGCACCACTGAATTGGCGCGATCTCTCAGGCTCAGGGACTGTTCTGGGTTGGACACCATCCTATGTCAGCAGCCACTGAGACAGACTGCCATGAGTTGTGGTGGCCTTTAAAAATAGCCACAGAGCTGGGGTTCTTGAAACCCACGGCAAGGAGCTGCCTTGATCAGAGACTGAGGGGTCCTGTTACTTCCCGTGGCTCCTGGACAGCCATTGCCAATGTGGGACTCAAACTTTAGGGAGCAGTGTGCCTGCTGTCAGATTAGCATCCTGAAAAGTGTATGGACACTGCTTCTCTTCTGGTTATTTTCTTCCCGAGTATATCCTTTCCTTCTTGAGTAGATGTCTGGGAAAATCTCTCTGATTGGGAAGATAAGATGGTAGCTGAGTAGTTGATTTCAATCTGAGATGCAAGTCTGTTCAGAATGAAGAGGAGAGAAGGACAGAGCAAAGAGGAAGAAAAGATTTATCTAAGAAAGAACCTGAAGTTTTCTAAGAAAATGTGCCCTTTTGAGAGCTAAGAACCAGAAGGGAGCTGTGGGTTTTATAAAAATTTCCTTTGTGTGTGTGTGTGTGTGTGTGTGTGTGTGTTTTGGCTGCACTGCGGAGCATGTGGGATCTTAATTCCCCGACTGACCAGGGGTCTACCCTGCATACCCTGTGTGGGAAGCGTAGAGTCTTAATTACTGACCAGGGAAGTCCCTTACATATATTAGGCAATGTAGACAGACCTCATATTGTTTTTCTACATTGATTTGTTGTGATTTAGAAAAAAGAGAACTATAAGTAGCCACGCTTGGAAAAGGCAACACTTAGTATGTGAAGGCGTGAGGACACTAACATCTGTGCGCTGCCGGCAGCAGGAACACGGGTATAGGCCTTCGGAAAGCAATTTGGCAGTGTGGGTCAAAAGCCATTAAGTGCACATTTATTCTAACTCAGAAACTGCATTTGGATGCTTTTTTTCCCTAAGGAAATTGTCCAAAAACATGGGAAAGCTGTTTGCACAAAGATATTGGAAGCATTCTTTTCATAATGTTTAAGAGAGATGAATTTCTCATCTATAGTTGAATGATTACATAAATACATATCATGTTTATTCACTGGAATTTTAAGCAGCAATGTACAAGAATAAATAGCAACCTTGAAAATGTTTACGATTTTATGTTAATTGAACAAGTAGATTACATCCTGCAGAATAATGGAATGAAAGCCTATTACTAAAACAGAGTTATAAATTAACACAGAAAAATTTAAATCTGTCATGTGACACATCCCCCAGTGTTTATAAGGCAATGGCTCTGAAGTCATATTAACCACAGAGTAGGTTTTATTCCCCCTTTTAACTAATTGAGACACAAAACTTGATAATTTAATATAACTCCAATCTTAGATAAATAAGCAGAGATTCAGAAAGTTTGAGAGGTTTTTTTTTTTTTTTTTTTTGTAATTTACCAGATTGCTAAGAAATTTCACTCTGAAATATCTTCCTAAAGTGGGGGAACACAATATATATTCATAAAAAGACTTGCCTGTGAATATTCATAACAGGATTATTCATAATAGCAAAAAGGTAAAAGCAATCCAAATGTTCAACAATTAGTGCATAGGTAAAGGAAATATTCTGAATACCATCCAGTAATTAAAAAGAAGGAAATAGTGATACATGGTGTAACCGGGGTGAACCTTAGAAACATGAAAATTTAAAGAAGTTGAAGGCAAAGGATCACATATTTTTATAGATTTTTTATGTTTTTATAGATTATGATCCATTTAAAGTTATTCTAAAATATTGGTTATGTTCTTCATGCTGTACATCACATCCTGTAACATTTATTTTATACATAATAGTTTTACCTCTTATGGGGGGGGCTCATAACCAGGACATGGAAGAAGCCGAAATGTCCATCGACATAGAAATGGACAAAGAAGATGTGGTACATATAGGCAATGAAATATGACTCAGCCATAAAGAGAGAAATGAAATAGTGCAATTTGCAGAGACATGGACAGACCTACAAACTGTCATACTGACTAAAGTAAGTGATAAAGAGAAGAATAAATTTGTATACTAATGTTTATATGTAGAATCTAGGATACTGATACAGATGAACATGTCTGCCAAGCAGAAATACAGACACAGATGTAGAGAACAAACGTATGGACACCAAGGGGGAAGGAGGAGTGGGATGGATCGAGAGATTGGGGTTGACATACACGCACTATTGACACTGAGTAGGAAAAAGATAACCAATGACAACCTTCTGTGTGGCTCAGGAAGCTCCAGTCAATTCTCTGTGGTGACCTAAATGGAAAGGAAATCTAAAAAAGAGGCGATATATGTGAATATATAACTGATTCACCTTGCTATACTGCAGAAACTAACAAAACATTGTAAAGCAGCTATACTCCAATAAAAATTAATTAAAAAAAAAAGAAGGAATGGGGGCCTTAGTTCTACAGTAGCAAGGAAATGAGTTTTGCCACCAAGCAGTGATCTGGAAGGCCCTGAGCCTCAGGTGAGTCCCCATCTCTGGCTGACACCAGGGTTTTTGCCTGGTGAGACCCTGAGCAGAGAACCTGTGTACGCCAGGCCCAGACTCCAAACCCATGTGCAGCAAGAGGGAGATGGCATGTGGGTGTTCTTCCACCACGACTGTGATGACTTGTGCTGCAGCAAAAGAATACAAATGTGCCCCCATGGAGCCCCTGACACAGGCTCACAGATCAGCTGTGTTCCACAACAGAGCCTCACAAAGGGGTCCTGGGCTTCACTTTTAACATGTTGTTTTCCATTTTCCATCTCTTTCCTGTGCTTCTTTGCTTTTCCTTCCTGTCTTTAATTAATCAGTTTTCATCTCTTCACCCCTGATACACCTTTTATTTCTTTCTACTGCTCTTTTATTTTCATTCTGTGAGAAACACACTCAACCAGCCCAAAACCAAGGAATGAACTCAGAGACACGATGCACAGCGAAAGTGAGTCTTTTAATGATGGTCTGGCAATATTGGCGGTCTGGTGGACAGGCACACTCAGGGCGGTTACAACAAGCAATTTCTTCCCTGACACACAGGTCCCCCCACAGACCCTCCCTGGCTGAGTACTATGGAGTATACGGTCTTCCCCAGCATTGCCTATGTTTCACTATTTCCTCATAGGGTGTCTTTCTTTCTCCCTTCACTAGCTACATCCACATTTCTCAACTAAGACTTTCTTGCTAGTTTATCCCTTCCCCCAACATCCAGTTTGCTTAAGGACCCTCCAGGTGCATGAAGGATGTCATGTCCGCAAGTTGTTAGGCAAATTTAGAGCTGGGGCACAGACAGTGGGTGGAGTCCTATCTCTCTAGGATCCAGTTTGATCTCCCTATCCCAACTCTAACTTTATCTAGAGTCCAGGCCTCAACTTTATTATGTCCACAAGTTTAGCTGTTAGTACTTTTCTCCTCAGAACTACCTACTTTGTCTTGACAATGGACCTCTTCAAGTTTCTATTTCTTATACATTCTTATAATGGTTTAGACTTAAACCATTTTGACTTTGAAATTCAATTTAAAGTGAAGTAATATCCCCCCAATTTTTACTCATTTCATATCTTTCATATCAATATGGTACAGTATTTTAATACTACTTTGCTTTTAATCTTTTCTAAATACTAACTCTAAGGACTTCTCTGGGGGTCCAAAGGCTTTGACTTTGCTTTCCAATGCAGGAGGTGCAGATCTGATCCCTGGTCAGGGAGATAAGATGACACAGGCCTTGTGGCCAGAAGAACCCAAACATAAAACAGAAGCAACGTTGTAACAAATTCAATAAAAACTTTAAAAAATGGTCCACATTAAAAAAAATCTTTAATATTATATAAATAAATAGTAACTCTAGCTATTATAGTCCTTATAATCAACAATTCTAGATTTATTCACATTTTTACCAATCCTTTATTTGCTTACTCTGGCACCTTGCATACCCTCTCTTTATGTTGGTGCAAGTTCCTTGCCAAAGTGTAATCTTCAGTAAAGGGGATGGGGTTAGAGTGAGGCAAGGGGGTCTTTGAAAGCGAGGAGGATATGCAACCTCCAAATATGCCTCTTTGGCATAAGGATTATTTTGAGCAACTGTAGATGCTGGAGAAGCTCTGAAAAGAAAGTAGAAGTTACCCCTTTGTGAGCTCTGTCTTGGGGACACAGCAGTACTTTGTGGTCAACTCAAGGTGGCCAGGCTGGTGGCACTGGTCAGGCTCAGAACTGGATCGACTGCCCCAGGAGGACCAGGAGTGATGGGGCACATGGTCAGAGTACCTCTGGGAAGAGGGGCCAGAGCTCTCACTGGGTCCTCCAGAGCTGCAGTCATCGGGAGCCTACCTAGCAGGAAGGCGCTCTGTCCAGTTCTGATTTCCACGCACTTCCTCTGTGAAGCCTGAATTAGCCCAGTTGGAAGAGAAAGAATTGTTCAAACTACTGCACAATTGTACCCATCTCACACACTAGCAAAGTAATGTTCAAAATTCTCCAAGCCAGGCTTCAACAGTACATTAGCCTAGAGCTTCCAGATGTTCAAGCTTGTTTTAGAAAAGGCAGAGGAGCAAGAGATCAAATTGCCAACATCTGTTGGATCATCAAAAAAGCAAGAGCGTTCCAGAAAAACATCTACTTTTGCTTTATTGACTATGCCAAAGTCTTTGACTGTGCGGATTACAACAAACTGTGGGAAATTCTTCAAGAGATGGGCATACCAGAACACGTTAGCTGTCTCCTGAGAAATCTGTATTCAGGTCAAGAAGCAAAAGTTAGAAGTGTACATGGAACAACAGACTGGTTCCAAATTGGGAAAGAAGTGTGTCAAGGCTGTATATTGTCACCCTGCTTATTTAACTTATATGCAAAGTACATCATGCAAAATGCCAGGCTGCATGAAGCACAAGCTGGAATCAAGATGGCTGGGAGAGATATCAATAACCTCAAATATGCAGAGGACACCACTCTTATGGCAGAAGGTGAAGAGCACCTGAAGAACCTCTTGATGAAAGTGAAAGAGGAGAGTGAAAAAGTTGGCTTAACACTCAACATTCAGAAAACTAAGATTATGGCATCCGGCCCTATCACTTCACGGCAAATACATGGGGAAACAATGAAAAGAGTGGGAGACTTTATTTTCTTTTTTTTTTTTCTAAAACAAATTATTTTAATATATAATCTGTTGAAGGAGGAGTTTGTTGTTAGTTGCTCAGTTGCTCTTTGCAACCCCATGGACTGTAGCCCATCAGGCTTCTCTGTCCATGGAATTCTCTAGGCAAGTATACTGGAGTGGGTTGCTATGCCTTCCTCCAGGAGATGATTAATGTTAATATCCAATGAGCTCTACAGCTCACTAACAAGACTCTGAGAGGGAGAGTCAGTGACAAGAGAACTGGACTATAGTTACTTACATTTTTCTCTATGTAACCATTTCTGCCCATTTTCCAGCCCCCTGCCAACTCTAGTTTTGTGGATAAAATCTATAATCTCCTTAGAATCTAATGCATTTTTCTTTTCTTTTTTAAAATTTTTATTTATTTATTTATTTTTAATTTTATTTTATTTTTAAACTTTACAATATTGTATTAGTTTTGCCAAATATTGAAATGAATCCGCCACAGGTATATCTGTGTTCCCCATCCTGAACCCTCCTCCCTCTGGGTCATCCCAGTGCACCAGCCCCAAGCATCCTGTATCCTGCATCGAACCTGGACTGGTGACTTGTTTCATACATGATATTACACATGTTTCAGTGCCATTCTCCCAAATCTCCCCACCCTCTCCCTCTCCCACAGAGTCCATAAGACTAATCTATACATCAGTGTCTCTTTTGCTGTCTTGTACACAGGGTTATTGTTACCATCTTTCTAAATTCCATATATATGCGTTAGTATACTGTATTGGTGTTTTTCTTTCTGGCTTACTTCACTCTATGTAATAGGTTCCAGTTTCATCCACCTCATTAGAACTGATTCAAATGTATTATTTTTAATGGCTGAGTAATACTCCATTGTGTATATGTACCACAGCTTTCTTATCCATTCATCTGCTGATGGGCATCGAGGTTGCTTCCATGTCCTGGCTATTATAAACAGTGCTGCGATGAACATTGGGGTACACGTGTCTCTTTCCCTTCTGGTTTCCTCAGTGTGTATGCCCAGCAGTGGGATTGCTGGATCATAAGGCAGTTCTATTTCCAGTTTTTTAAGGAATCTCCAGACTGTTCTCCATAGTGGCTGTATTAGTTTGCATTCCCACCAACAGTGTAAGAGGGTTCCCTTTTCTCCACACCCTCTCCAGCATTTATTGCTTGTAGACTTTTGGATCGCAGCCATTCTGACTGGCGTGAAATGGTACCTCATATTGGTTTTGATTTACATTTCTCTGATAATGAGTGATGTTGAGCATCTTTCCATGTGTTTGTTAGCCATCTGTATGTCTTCTTTGGAGAAATGTCTATTTAGTTCTTTGGCCCATTTTTTGATTGGGTCATTTATTTTTCTGGAGTTGAGCTGTAGGAGTTGCTTATATATTTTTGAGATTAGTTGTTTGTCATTTGCTTCATTTGCTATTATTTTCTCCCATTCTGAAGGCTGCCTTTTCACCTTGCTAATAGTTTCCTTTGTTGTGCAGAAGCTTTTAAGTTTAATTAGGTCCTATTTGTTTATTTTTGCTTTTATTTCCAATATTCTGGGAGGTGGGTCATAGAGGATCCTGCTGTGATGTATGTTGGAGAGTGTTTTGCCTATGTTCTCCTCTAGGAGTTTTATAGTTTCTGGTCTTACATTGAGATCTTTAATCCATTTTGAGTTTATTTTTGTGTATGGTGTTAGAAAGTGTTCTAGTTTCATTCTTTTACAAGTGGTTGACCAGATTTCCCAGCACCACTTGTTAAAGAGATTGTCTCTAATCCATTGTATATTCTTGCCTCCTTTGTCAAAGATAAGGTGTCCATATGTGCGTGGATTTATCTCTGGGCTTTCTATTTTGTTCCATTGATCAATATTTCTTTGTGCCAGTACCATACTGTCTTGATAACTGTGGCTTTGTAATAGAGCCTGAAGTCAGGTAGGTTGATTCCTCAAGTTCCCTTCTTCTTTCTCAAGATAGCTTTGGCTATTCGAGGTTTTTCTTTGGCTCCAAAATCACTGCAGATGGTGACTGCAGCCAATAAATTAAAAGATGCATGCCCAACCTAGAGAGCATATTAAAAAGCAGAGACATTACTTTGCCAACAAAGGTCCATCTAGTCAAAGCTATGGTTCTTACAGTAGTCATGTATGGATGTGAGAGTTGGACCAAAAGGAAAGTTGGACATTGAAGAACTGATTCTTTTGAACTGTGGTATTGGAGAAGAGTCTTGAGAGTCCCTTGGACTGCAAAGAGATCAAACAGTCAATTCTAGAGGAAATCAGTCCTGAGTATTTATTGGAAGGACTGATGCTGAAGCTGAAGCTCCAATAATTTGGCCATTTGAAGGGAAGAACTGAATCACTGGAAAAGCCCCTGATGCTGGGAAAGACTGAAGGCAGTAGGAGAAAGGGATGACTGAGGATGAGATGGTTGGATGGCATCACCAACTCCATGCACATGAATTTGAACAAGACCCAGGTGTTGGTGATGGACAGGGAGGCCTAGCATCCTGCAGTCCATGGTGTTACAAAGAGCTGGACATGACTGAGGGAGTGGACTGGAAGAGAAATCTACATTTGTATAGGAGGTTTATATTACAAAAGGGGACTTACCAGGAACAGATATCACCATAGCAGTCAGAGAGTTATCTTTGCTCACCAAACACTTCCTCTTCCCATCTTCTGGAACCCCTTCCCCCTTTGAAGCCCCTGCCCCTGCCCATTCCCTTAGCTCTGAAAGCTACCTGAGCCTCAGTGGTCTGTTGGCCTTTTGAGTCTCAGATCTTTGTGGGCTCCTGTACATACAAGCATAACTCATTTTTTTCCCCCTCTCCCGTTAATCTGTCTTACGTTAATTTAATTTTTAGATCAGCCACAAAACCTGGAAGAGAAGAGAACATTTTTACTCCCCTACAGCACCAACTTGGGCAGAGTCTTAAGAGGGTAACAATAAACTCAGTAATCAAGATAAATAATATATTAATTCAACATGTTGGAAATCATAAACAGTGGAAAACTTTTATGTTGATGATATAAAACATAAAAACTGTGGAGGGCCTTGTGGTGATCCTGGGCCCAAAAGCTTTTCTGTGTCCCCCGTTTCTTGATTACAGGAAATTGGCTTCATTCAGTCTTCATGACTGATGCCAAGAAGGGCCCTGTGGGACTTCTGTGCATGGAGGCCTTTTTCCCCTCATTTCTTGTAGGCAGGACTCCAGCCTCCCTGTGACCTTCTCTCAGTTCTAAATGGCAGAACAGTTGTTAATCAAAGGAAGAACAGCAAGGAAACCACCTGAGGCAAGATTAAAGGACCAGAGAGACTCATAAAGATTGGACACGACTGAGTGACTTCACATACTCCTGCTTGATGATATAACCTTTCCTTACTCACCAGGGAGGGGGTCACAACTCTTGAGGCAAGCACCCACTGTTCTTCCTTAGCCTGGCAAAGTAGTAAAGCCATTCTTTCTTTCTCCATAACTGTCTCCATATTTCTGCTTGGCATTGGTGCACAGAGAGCCAAGATTTTTGGCAACCTGACCTTTCCTGGTTCCAAGTGCAGGTTCAAATAGTTGTGAATCAGAGAAGGAAGGGGATGCAGAGAAAAGGGAGGAAGGGTCAAGAGACAATGCTGCAGCCTTGGAGCAGGTCCTCCTGGCAGATCAAGGAATGCACACCATATCTTTGAGGTGTTTTTCTATCCTTACCAGTATTGATCTGTACAGTTTTAGTTGGCTCCTGTCCTTAAAATATGTCATTTCTAGTCAAACTAGAAAGGTCACAATGTTTAACTTAACATCTTTATGACTTCTTGATCCTCAGATTAAGTTGCCACTCTTTTTTCATGCCCCCTGGCCATTCTACAAAGGATGGGATGTGGGCCAAAAGTCGGTGGTCTACCTATTGTTTTTCTTTTAGATACGAGGGCCAGAAATTAATGGTTGTCCTGTCCTGGATCTGGACATTTTATGATCTACCAAACCAAGGACGCCTTCCTTTGAAATTCAGGAACCAAGGGTATAGCTTTAAGTTAATGGAGCGAGATGTTTATTGAAAACAAGACTGAGGTTTTAGATTCCTACACTGACTGAGTAGGATTTTAAACCTCAATCACACTTTCTTTGAACCATTACTGCAAAACTTCTCATTATCCACGCCATGTAAGAATACACAGTTTCAAGGGTATTAATCAGCTGTGGCCCCCTTTGCCTGGCAAAGCAATAAAGCTGTGCTTTTCTAGTTCACCCAAAACTCTGTCTTTGAGATTTAACTTGGTGTTTGCCAGATTAACTTCAGTGACTAAATATCAAAATTTTAAAAAAGACAGGCTGCTGAAGTCATGCAACTGAGACTGGGACTTGAACCCAGCCCAAACCTATGGTCTTCCAACTGAGATCACACACCTGATTTCAGGACTTAATGAAGCTCAGGTTCTTGATGTCTCATTGCAGAAAGAACCAGTGAGAGACAAAGTGATAGGTAAGAAGTGGATTTATTTAGGGAGAAATACACTCCACAGATAGAGTGTGGCCATCTCCAAGGAGAGAGTGGCCTCAAAATATGAATTGGTTAGTTTTTATAGACTAGGTAATATTGACTAAATAAAGATACACAATGTGAGAGTTGTGAGTTATTTTATTTGGGGTAAAATGAGAACTGCAGCCCAGATGATTCTGAAGACTCTGCACCTCAGATACCTCTAAGAAACTGCTCTGCTCCAAAGAAATAGTAGGTGAAGTTCACTATATATGATTTTGGTAAAGGGGATGGTTCAATGCCATCAGGCACTTATTTTACAAAAAGTTTTCTGCTAGTCACTAGGAGCTGACGTCACCATGAAGGGATTTTGTGCTTTTTTAAGATAGCTTTTTAGATAATTTTTCAAGAATTAGGATCATAAAATTGGTTCCTGAAAATGTCTGTCTAAAGACCTGTTCCAAATGTTTCCTTGGATCACAAAGTGCCTCATTCTCCACCCTGAACTTCCTTAAAGCCATGTCTAAGGTCAACAGCACAGAATTCAATATCTGCAGGGGCGGATGGCAAATGCCCTTGGCAAGCACCAACTTGTAGTTGACAGTAATTTCTTAAACTAAATGAGAGGGAGGATTATTCCAACTCTTTTGGGGAAGGAGTGGAGATTTCAAGGAATTGGGTTGCCACCCACTTTTTGGTCTTTGATGGTTAGCCTCAGAACTGTCATGGTGCCTAAGGGTGTGTCATTTAGCATGCTGATGTGCTGTGGTGAGTGTATGATGAGGCTCAAAGTCTAGCAGAAGCCAACTCATCTGCCATCTTGAACCTATTTGGTTCGAATCATTCTCTGTCACGTCCTTGGTCTGTGTCGTTCTTTCAAAAGTCGTGTCCTGCTTCCTTCCCTCCTGCTTCACTGTTACTAGTGTCGTGGCCCAGTGTTATTCTGCAAGGACCAAGCACCTCCAGTCAGCCCATTGCTCCTGATAAATGAGGTAGGAACCAGTTCTTTGGGTATTATGACTCTTGGGTGACTTTGATTTGAATATCTATATTATAGACCCAGGGCTTCCAGCTCAGTTGATAAAGAATCTGCCTGCAGTGCTGGAGACCCCGGTTTGATTCCTGGGTCAGGAAGATCCGCTGGTTAAAGGATAGGCTACCCACTCCAGTATTCTTGGGCTTCTCTTGTGGCTCAGCTGGTAAAGAATCTGCCTGCAATGTGGGAGACCCAGGTTCAACTCCTGGGTTGGGAAGATTCCCTGGAGAAGGGAACAGCTACCCGCCTACCCACTCCAGTAGTCTGGCCTGGAGAATTCAGTCCCCTATACAGTCCATGGTCACAAAGATTCAGACAAGACTGAGTGCTTTAACTTTTACTTTTCTTTCATTATAGAACCATTTCCTCCCAGGGGTAGCTTGAGAACTTGGCTTGGAAACAGTAAGAATGGTCTCCTCATTTTCCACCACACAGGGGTGCATGTTGTTAGACCTGCATCTACAGGAGGTGCATCTGACTATGTGCCTGAGATCCTTTCCTACTGTCACCAGCCCCTGGACTCCTAAGTCTGAGAGGTGTCCTTTCTAGTTGCCTTTGCTACCCATGGTGACTCGGTTTCTTTTCTTACAACTACCTTTGAGAGTGAGTAGATCATGGGGCTGCCTCTGTTGTACCCTTTTGAGGATAACTCCTCCATCCACTGTTAAGCCATAACAATGAGACAGGAGGACAGGAAGGCAGCTGTTTTGGAAAAGGATGAGGAGAGTAGTGGGGGGACAGCCTTGGGCAAAAGAGGACTTGCGAACTAAAGAACAAAGGCCCCAGGGGCCAGAGTCCCAGAGACAAAAACCACGATCGCAGGAGTGAAAGATTAACTTTATCTTTGTTACACTGATGAGTACACCTGGTTGCCACAAGACAAGGAGCTCAACCACAAATTTTAATTTATATGCTCCTGTACTTTCTTGGGAAAAATTCACATACACTCCTTTCAACTCCCAGAAGCCCTCCTTATTCCTAGTAACCCCCATGGAGCCACCTGCTATTGATCAAGTAAGTTTGACAAGGAAATAATCACTGCTGATGAGATAAAACCTCCCTTTTGTTATAAAAGCCCCTTCTGTTTGGGGAGCTGACACCTTTTTATCCCACTTTCTCTCTTGTGAACAAGCTATCTCTTAAACAAAGTTTTGCTAGCCTAAGAGTCTTGTGGAAATGATAAATTCATTTCTATAATATTGCTGTCTAAGAATCTGGAAAGGATGTGGTAACAAAAAGGTTTACTGGATTTGAGCCACATTTTGGAACTGGTATTCCTCTGGTGATTCTAAACTCCCAATGGCTACATGACAGATCCTGGAATGAGAAAGTTTTTATATTTAAAAGGATTTTTAGAGAGCTCTTCAGTTCAGCTCTTCAGCTCTCTAGTTCAGTTCAGTTCAGTTCAGTAGCTCAGTCGTGTCCGACTCTTTGCGACCCCATGAATCACAGCACGCCAGGCCTCCCTGTCCATCACAAACTCCCAGAGTTTACTCAGACTCAAGTCCATCGAGTCAGTGATGCCATCCAGCCATCTCATCCTCTGTTGTCCCCTTCTCCTCCTGCCCTCAATCCCTCCCAGCATCAGAGTCTTTCCCAATGAGTCAGCTCTTCGCATGAGGTGGCCAAAGTACTGGAGTTTCAGCTTCAGGATCATTCCCTCCAAAGAAATCCCAGGGCTGATCTCCTTCAGAATGGACTGGTTGGATCTCCTTGCAGTCCAAGGGACTCTCAAGAGTCTTCTCCAACACCACAGTTCAAAAGCATCAGTTCTTCGGTGCTCAGCCTTCTTCATAGTCCAACTCTCACATCCATACATGACCACAGGAAAAACCATAGCCTTGACTAGACGGACCTTTGTTGGCAAAGTAATGTCTCTGCTTTTGAATATGCTATCTAGGTTGGTCATAACTTTCCTTCCAAGGAGTCAGCACCTTTTAATTTCATGGCTGCAATCACCATCTGCAGTGATTTTGGAGCCCAAAAAAATAAAGTCTGACACTGTTTCCACTGTTTCGCCATCTATTTCCCATGAAGTGATGGGACCGGATGCCATGATGTTTGTTTTCTGAATGCTGAGCTTTAAGCCAACTTCTTCACTTTCCTCTTTCACTTTCATCAAGAGGCTTTTGAGTTCCTCTTCACTTTCTGCCATAAGGGTGGTGTCATCTGCATATCTGAGGTTATTGATTTTTCTCCCAGCAATCTTGATTCCAGCTTGTGTTTCTTCCAGTCCAGCGTTTCTCATGATGTACTCTGCATAGAAGTTAAATAAGCAGGGTGACAATATACAGCCTTGATGTACTCCTTTTCCTATTTGGAACCAGTCTGTTGTTCCATGTCCAGTTCTAACTGTTGTTTCCTGACCTGCATACAAATTTCTCAAGAGGCAGATCAGGTGGTCTGGTATTCCCATCTCTTTCAGAATTTTCCACAGTTTATTGTGATCTACACAGTCAAAGGCTTTGGCATAGTCAATAAAGCAGAAATAGATGTTTTTCTGGAACTCTCGTGCTTTTTCCATGATCCAGCGGATGTTGGCAATTTGATCTCTGGTTCCTCTGCCTTTTCTAAAACCTCCTTGAACATCAGGAAGTTCACAGTTCACATATTGCTGAAGCCTGGCTTGGAGAATTTTGAGCATTACTTTACTAGTGTGTGAGATGAGTGCAATTGTGCGGTAGTTTGAGCATTCTTTGGCATTGCCTTTCTTTGGGATTGGAATGAAAACTGACCTTTTCCAGTCCTGTGGCCACTGCTGAGTTTTCCAAATTTGCTTGCATATTGAGTGCAGCACTTTCACAGCATCATCTTTCAGGATTTGAAATAACTCAACTGGAATTCCATCACCTCCACTAGCTTTGTTCGTAGTGATGCTTTCTAAAGCCCACTTGACTTCACATTCCAGGATGTCTGGCTCTAGGTGAGTGATCACACCATCGTGATTATCTGGGTCATGAAGATCTTTTTTGTACAGTTCTTCTGTGTATTCTTGCCACCTCTTCTTAATTTCTTCTGCTTCTGTTAGTTCCATACCATTTCTGTCCTTTATCAAGCCCATCTTTGCATGAAATGTTCCCTTGGTATCTCTAATTTTCTTGAAGAGATCTCTAGTATTTCCCATTCTGTTGTTTTCCTCTATTTCTTTGCATTGATCACTGGGGAAGGCTTTCCTATCTCTTCTTGCCATTCTATGGAACTCTGCATTTAGATGCTAATATTTTCCCTTTTCTCCTTTGCTTTTCGCTTCTCTTCTTTTCACAGCTATTTGTAAGGCATTTTGCTTTTCTGTATTTCTTTTCCACGGGGATGGTCTTGATCCCTGTCTCCTCTACAATGTCACGAACCTCATTCCATAGTTCATCAGGCACTCTATCAGATCTAGGCCCTTAAATATATTTCTCACTACCACTGTATAATCATAAGGGATTTGATTTAGGTCATACCTGAACGGTCTAGTGGTTTTCCCTACTTTCTAGAATTTTAGTCTGAATTTGGTAATAAGGAGTTCATGATCTGAGCCACAGTCAGCTCCTGGTCTTGTTTTTGCTGACTGTATAGAGCTTCTCCATCTTTGGCTGCAAAGAACATAATCAGTCTGATTTTGGTGTTGACCATCTGGTAATGTCCATGTGTAGAGTCTTCTCTTGTGTTGTTGAAAGAGGGTGTTTGCTATGACCAGTACATTTTCTTGGCAAAACTCTATTAGTGTTTGCCCTGCTTCATTCCATATTCCAAGGCCAAATTTGCCTGTTACTCCAGGTGTTTTTTGACTTCCTACTTTTGCATTCCAGTCCCCTATAATGAAAAGGACATCTTTCTTGGGTGTTAGTTCTAAAAGGTCTTGTAGGTCTTCATAGAACCGTTCAACTTCAGCTTCTTCAGCGTTACTGGTTGTGGCATATACTTGGATTACTGTGATATTGAATGGTTTGCCTTGGAAACGAACAGAGATCATTCTGTCATTTTTGAGATTGCATCCAAGTACTGCATTTCGGACTCTTTTGTTGACCATGATGGCTACTCCATTTCTTCTGAGGGATTCCTGCCCACAGTAGTAGATATAATGGTCATCTGAGTTAAATTCACCCATTCCAGTCCATTTGAGTTTGCTGATTCCTAGAATGTCGACATTCACTCTTGCCATTTCTTGTTTGACCACATCCAATTTGCCTTCACTCATGGACCTGACATTCCAGGTTCCTATGCAATATTGCTCTTTACAGCATTGGACCTTGCTTCTATTACCAGTCACATCCACAGCTGGGTACTGTTTTTGCTTTGGCTCCATCCCTTCATTCTTTCTGGAGTTATTTCTCCACTGATCTCCAGTAGCATATTGGGCACCTACTGACCTGAGGAGTTCCTCTTTCAGTATCCTATCATTTTGCCTTTTCATACTGTTCATGGGGTTCTCAAGGCAAGAATACTGAAGTGGTTTGCCATTCCCTTCTCCAGTGGACCACATTCTATCAGATCTGTCCACCATGACCCGCCCATCTTGGGTTGCCCCATGGGCATGGCTTAGTTTCATTGAGTTAGACAAGACTGTGGTCCTAGTGTGATTAGATTGACTAGTTTTCTGTGAGTATAGTTTCAGTAGACAAATATGTTGTTGAAACTTATGAGAGGATCAAATTAAGCAAAAGGAAAAAAATGTATCATGGTTCACCTAAAATATTCCTTTAATAAAATTAATGATCAAATATGGACTCAGAAAAAAATTAAAATCTGCACCTTCCACAAATATATCTTTAGTTGTTTCAAAATATCATCTTGAAAAAGCACAATGCTTCCAGGAGAATTTAGTGTGTCAGAGTAAAAACACTGGAAATAGGCAAATATTTCCCTGAAATTCCTTTTACAGCAGCTATTTTAGAAAGATTGTAACCTTACTCTCTTTCTTTGAGTTCCACAACTTGTGTCACTCAGAACTGTTTTCTCATGGACCTGAGAGCCATCTTTTTGGAATGTAACCATCAGAGGTATAATAATAACTCAGGCTCCCATCAGAAGGGCACCTTGCCTTAACATCTTAGTTGACTAAAAAACCACCTGGAGCTAAAGCCACAGCCTCCATAATATTATTTGTCAAGAAAAACAAAAACAAACACTGAAGTCACCCCCACAAATATTGGGGAAAACCTTTAGAGCTCATATTGAACACACCAAACATATTGAATAATATTAAATATATTGAAACATTGACTGGTCCACTGGTCAGAAACATAATTTGGATTTAAAACAAGTGAGACAAAATGTAAACACATATAATTAATGAGTTCTGTAATTATATCTGAATTATGACTAAAATCTTAGAACAAAATCCCTTCAATGTCTATTTGCATTTGTCTGTATATTCATATATATATGTCATACATTCTTTTTTCTTTTCACACACACATATATAATATATGATATTTTCTTACCTCTAGATAATATTACCAAATGAATAAAGCAGTTCTATTCTAAATTGACTTACAGTAGAAGAAGTGCATATAAATCAAACATTTTAAAAATGTCCAGTAATATAGGAATCAATCAAAATACTTTCCAGGGTCACATGACTTACTTTATTATTGTTGACTTAATAAAAATACGTATGTCTTCAGAGTTGTCAGTATTAAATACAATGCCGACAAAAAATTTTAATTCTGCTTGGGCATTCTTATTAAATAAACTAATACTATATCTACCAGATATTAAAGGTTAGTAAGCATACATTTGATTTAATCAAATTGAGTCATTTTTTCTGACAAACTTTATTTCAAAAGTAATTGTGTTTTATGATATGTCTGCATAAAAGTAGTTCACCAAATCTTTCACTAATTTGAAACTTTAAAGTTATATTAAGTTAAATGATGGATATTCATTGAACATCTGCATCATTCCTACATAAGATAAAATACTGAGACAGTAGTTAAAGAACATGAGTTTAATTTTTATGCTTTTGTCTTTTCAGTTTTTACAGAGAGACTAAATATATTTGGATGCATTAATGCACACATTCCTTTCCCACATTAGTAAATTGTTCTGTAAAGAATAGCTTCTAGAGATTATGAAATAGTATATTAATAAATTTATCTACTACCAAAGGCTGATATCTGACATGCAATTCATATTTATCTACTTCCTACTTTCTCTGGAAAATAAAGAATACTAAGAATTAAAATTTAAGATCAACATTTGTGAACTAAACTACTAATAAGATAAAAGTGAAAAGAAATAACTTCTTGTGCAAAATATGTAAGAAAAATAAGATAAGTTATGATAAATACAAGTATTCAATATATAGGATATGAAAGATATTATTATGTATATTCCTTCAGGAGGAACCCAGACACCTCTTTTATTGTACTATGGTTTCTTGTCTTCTCCTCCATTGTATCTGCATTCCCTTACTTCATTGATTAGAAGCTGTTTAAATATGCCCTTTGGAATTCAGGGAAGGTCTAGGAGGCTGAATTGAGCCTATTTCTTACAAAAAAGAAATGAGGATCTGGGGAGGGGAATAGAAAAAAGTTGTACCTAGGAGGGTCCCACTGGGTCTTGCTCAATTTCAATTTTATTATAAGTTTTAAAATGAGCTTCAGCATAAAAAAATGACCAATGCAAAACTAGAGCTAGGTTTTCTTTATCTGCTAAAATGAGAAAAATCTTCCTGGAATATAGGTCTGTTCTTAGTAGGAGACTATAAAATAATTTTTTCCTTACTTTACCTAGTAATCTGTGTAGGAAATGATCTTTTTCTTATCAAAATAATTTCTATGTTTTATATAGTCTTTACCGTGTCTTAATTTAGAGAAACTAGTCTTTTCAATAATAAGAGAACTAAATATTTTCCTTCATGTTACCTCTTATATTTAGTTTTCAAGTATTTTACTGTTACTTTGGCTAAATTATCTGTCATTTCACAGTGATCCTGATGCCAGAAACATGGCCTCTAGCATTAGTGTTGAATGAGATCATGAGACAGTTTTGAGTGAAACAGAAAAGAGTAGCTTTAGTGCTTTGCCAGACAAACAGGGACATGATGGGCTAAGGCCCCCAACACTGTGTGTCCCTGCCTGGGGGGATTCGGTGAGGAGTTTTATAGCAATGGCTCAAGGCCTGGGTTACTGATAAGGATCAGGGTACTTGCAGGGCCTGCATTCCTTCAACCTGGCCTGTGCTTGTCTCATAACTGGTTTCTGTGGGTCTTGAGGTTACCAAACTACGACCTTCTCTCTGAAATGAAGAATCCTTCATCAAATAGATGACCATTATATCTACTACTGTGGGCAAGAATCCTTTTGAGGAAATGGAGTAGCCATCATAGCCAACAAAAGAGTCTGTAATGCAGTACTTGGGCACAATCTCAAAAATAGATTGATCTCTATTCATTTCCAAGGCAAACCATTCAAAATCATGGTAATCCAAGTCTATGCCCCAACCAGTAATGCTGAAGAAGCTGAAGTTGAATGGTTCTATGAAGACCTACAAGAACTTCTAAAACTAACACCCCCAAAAGATGTCATTTTCATTATAGGGAACTGGAATAAAAAAGTAGGAAGTCAAGAGATACCTGGAGCAAAGGGCAAATTTGGCCTTGGAGTACAAAAAGAAGCAGGACCACTGCTCACAGAGTTTTGCCAAGAGAACGCACTGGTCATAGCAAACACCCTCTTCCAACAACACAAGAGAAGACTCTATGCATGGACATCACCAGATGGTCAATACCGAAATGAGATTGATTATATTCTTTGCAGCCAAAGATGGACAAGCTCTATACAGTCATCAAAAACAAGACCAGGAGCTGACTGTGGCTCAGATCATGAACTCCTTTTTGCCAAATTCAGACATAAACTGAAGAAAGACCACCAGACCATTCAGGTATGACCTTAATCAAATCCCTTAAGATTATACAGTAGAAGTGACAAATAGATTCAAGGGATTAGATCTGATAGATAGAGTGCCTGAAGAAGTATGGATGGAGGTTTGTGACATTGTACAGTGAGTAAGACCATCCCCAAGAAAAAGAAATGCAAAAAGGCAAAATGATTGCCTTAGGAGGCCTTACAAAGAGCTAAGAAAAGAAGAGAAGCTAAAGGCAAAGGAGAAAAGGAAAGATATATCCATCTTAATGCAGAGTTCCAAAGAATAGCAAGGAGAGATAAAAAAAAGCCTTCCTCAGTGATCAGTGCAAAGAAATAGAGGAAAACAATAGAATTGGGCAAACTAGAGAGCTCTTCAAGAAAATTAGAGATACCAAGGGAAAATTTCTTGCAAAGATGGGCATAATAAAGAACAAAAATAGTATGGACCTAACAGAAGCAGAAGATATTAAAAAGAGGTGGCAAGACTACACAGAAGACTATACAAAACAGATCTTCATGACCCAGATAATCATGATGATGTGATCACTCACCTAGAGCCAGACATCCTGGAATGTGAAGTCAACTGGGCTTTAGTAAGCATCACTTTGAACAAAGCTAGTGGAGGTTATGGAATTCCAGTTGAGCTATTTCAAATCCTAAAAGATGATGCTGTGAAAGTGCTGCACTCAATATGCCAGCAAATTTGGAAAACTCAGCAGTGGCCACAGGACTGGAAAAGATGTTTTCATTCCAATCCCAAAGAAAGACAATGCCAAAGAATGCTCAAACTACCACACAATTACACTCATCTCACATGCTAGTAAAGTAATGGTCAAAGTTCTCCAAGCCAGGCTTCAACAGTACACGAACCGTAAACTTCCAGATGTTCAAGCTGGTTTTAGAAGAGGCAGAGGAGTCAGAGATCAAATTGCTAAATCTACTGGATCTTTGAAAAAACAATAGAATACTAGAAAAACATCTACTTCTGCTTTATTGATAGTGCCAAAACCTTTGACTGTGTAGATCACAACAAACCGTGGAAAATTCTTCAAGAGATGGGAATACCAGACCACCTGACCTGTCTCCTGAGAAATCTGTATGCAGGGCAAGAAGCAACAGTTAGAACTGTACACGGAACAACAGACTGGTTCCAAATCAGGAAAGGAGTGCGTCAAGGCTGTATATTGTCACCCTGCTTATTTAACTTCTGCACAGAGTACATCATGTGAAATGTGGGGCTGGATGAAATACAAGCTGGAATCAAGATTGCTGGGAGAAATATCAATAACCTCAGATATGCAGATGACACCACCCTTATGGCAGAAAGTAAAGAAGAACTAAAGAGCCTCTTGATGAAAGTGAAAGAGGAGTTGTGAAAAAGTTGGCTTAAAACTCAACATTCAGAAAACTAAGGTCATGGTATCTGGTCCCACCACTTCATGGCAAATAGATGGGTAAACAACATACAGAGTTGGAGAATTTATTTTCTTTGGCTCCAAAATCACTGCAGATGGTGACTGCAGCCATGAAATAAAAAGTCATTTGCTCCTTGGAAGAAAAGCCATGACTAACCTAGAGAGCATATTAAAAAGCAGAGACATTACTTTGCCAACAAAGTTCCGTCTAGTCAAAGCTATGGTTTTTTTCAGTAGTCATGTATGGATGTAAGAGTTGGACTATAAAGAAAGCTAAGCACCAAAGAATTGATGCTTTTGAACTCTGATGTTGGAGAAGACTCTTGAGAGTCCCTTGGACTGCAAGGAGATCCAACCAGTCCATCCTAAAGGAGATCAGTCCTGAATATTCATTGGAAGGAGTGATGCTGAAGCTGAAACTTCAATATTTTGGTCATTGGAAATCTTTCCCTGATGCTGGGAAAGACTGAAGGCAGGATGAGAAGAGGACAACAGAGGATGAGAGAGTTGGATGCCATCACCGACTCGATGGACATGAGTTTGAGTAAGCTCCAGGAGTTGGTGATGGACAGGGAAGCCTGGCGTGCTGTAATCCATGGGGTTGTAAAGAGTAGGACACAACTAAGCACCTGAACTGGACTTAGTTTTGGAAAAGAACTCAAAGATTTTGTTCTGTGTATCCCTTGAAGTGGCATCAGGTCTGCACTAATTGTTTCTTGACCTCTCCTCCTTTATATTTGCATGTGCTCCCTTCCCTGATTAGCAACTGCTTGAATATGCCCTTTGGAACTCAGGGAAGGTCATAGTGGCTGGAGTCTACTCCCAGCAAACAAGAAACAGGGGGCATGGAAAACCTTTTGTGCCCAGGAGCCCCACAGGGTCCCACTTGGCTTCAACCTGTGATCTTATTTCATTGAATATTAAAAACTTATGATGGTTTTGACAACTCTCCAAAATCAAATTCTAAAAGAAATCTTCCTGACCTTGAACTGACAGTGAAATTTCCCAGAGGTTGTCTGGAAAATCTCAAAGGATTTATTCTATCATCTTAAACTAATTAAGTTTAACTAATATTTTATATTGTCAAATAAAAATAAATACTTAAACTTCACTAGGCTCTATTTGTATGAGTATATTATTAAAGTATTTCTGGAATTATATAAAGTTTGTAGAAATTTATCAATGTTTTTGCTGTCCTTGATATGTCCTGACGTTATCAGTCATAATTGTAATCATTATGTTAAAATGTTGTGTGTCACAGAGACAACTAAATTTTCTTGTTAATTGAATTATAATGAACTCTCATCAGATCCATAATCATTTAAAATCTTTTGTCATTAGCAGATAGTTATTATTTTATTCTGATGTTTCTCTGAGAACTCTTTCAGTCAGCTACAGGCCACAGCTCTTGTTTTCAACAAAGGGGATTGTCTCAGAGACGCAGGTAAAGAAATGCAGCAGTTTCTTTGGGATTCAGGGCATCAATTACTTTGGGATCATACCACGGATTTGAGTAAAGATTTCCAGAACTAATAATGAAACAAAGTCCTCCTAAAACTGAGCTCCTCTGCTGAATTTATGACTAACCTCTCAATCTAAGTCATTATTCCCTTCCTCGTCCAATATCTCTTCCTCTCATGGTTGAAGAGTATCGAGGAACAAGTGTGATTGAAGTAGAGCAGGTCCCAGTGGAGTTTTCCCAGGTACAGAAGTCTTTCCCTGCCCTTGTTTCTTGTTTGCAGGCTTTAGTCTCCTAGACCATCCCTGTGTTCCAAAGGGCAGATTCAAACAGTTGCTAATTACATAAGGGAGAGAATGAGAAACAAAAGAGGAATGGATCAGAAAATACAGTGCATGGTCCTGGTTCCTCCTCAAGGGATGTATGGAACAGCGTCTCTGAGTTTTTTTGCAGGAAAGAAGCCCCCAGTCATGTGGAGGTTGGTAACCTCAGGCTGAGCACAAGGTAACTGGAAGGTAACTTTTTTACGTCACCACGAATCAATCAGAAGAAAGTCACACAGCCTGTAGCCCAGACCCAAAATTTAGCTCTTCCCTGATAGCTATCAGAGAGTTCGGGGTTTTTGAGAATGACCTGTTCATTCTTCTTGCTTGGTCTCTGCAATAAACCTTTCCTTGCTCCAAATTTTGACATTTCAGTTTGTTTAGCTTCAGGGTGCGTCAGGCACACAAACTTGGGTTCAACAACAATTTGAAATTGAAGAATTTATGAAATTACTAACCCAACAGCAAAAAGGACTGAAATAGAACTGAAATTAACCACATAGGAATGAGTAGACTGATAGAGAATGATTAGGATTTCTTTTATGACTTTTACTTGGAATGTTATTGGTTTTTTAATATTTTATTTTCTGGATTAAAAAAGCAACTTTTTTCTTTTCTCTTCAGCTACCTCTTATAGTAATTTAGAAGATTATACTTATGTAACAAGAAATGAAACATTTATTTTTATTTCTACTTGATCTCTCCAGAATTTAAGAACTCTTAGTGAATATTCTTATTTTCATAGCAACATAGTTATTTGCATAAGCTCAATAAGAATTTGTTCTTCTAAATGGAACTCTTGTGCATTGCTGGTGGGAATGTAAACTGGTATAGCTATATAGAAAACTGTGTGGAAGTTTCTCTAAAAATTAAAAATAAGATGACATTATGATTCAGACTTCTAACTTCTGAGTATATACCTGCAGGAAAGTATGTATACTTGTCTTTATAAAAGAAGGACATTCTGCCATTTGGACCATAGGCAATATGCTAAATAAAATAGGTGAGAAAATGAAAACTGATTTATATGTAGCACCTGAAATAGTCAAACACATAGCAACAGAGAATATATGAATGGCTACCAGGGGCTTGAGGGTAAAAGCAATAGTGTGATGTCCGTCAAAGGCATAAACTTTCAGCTGTAAGATGAATAAATCCAGAGAATATGCAACAATATTACTGTACTCAACAATGCTTTGTTGTATATTTGAACGTTGTTAATGTTCCTCAAGGCAAGTTCCTGTGCCCAGAGCACAGAGAGGCTGATGCCAAAATCTCGACCCCTCTTCAATGATACCAAACTGATCTCGAAGACAGAGTTTTGGGTGAAGCAGAAAATAATAGCTTTATTGCCTTACCAGGTAAAGGAGGACAGAGAGGGCCTATGCCCTGGAAAACTGTGTCCCAACCTCGGAGAATTTGGTGAGGAGTTTTATAGCAATGGTTAAAGGGTCGGGTTGCTGATAAGATAAGGGTGTGTGCAGGGTCTCAGGTGTTCAGTGTCCTAATATTGATGAGTTTCTCTGACCCCCTTTAATCTTGCCTCAGGTGGTTTAATGGCTGTTCCTCCCTTGACTGGCAACAGTTCAAATCTGCTGTTTGAAATTCAGGAAAGGTCACAGAGGCTGGATTCTGTTCTCTACAAACAAGAAAGGGGAGACAGAAAGTCTTTTGTGCTCAGAAGACCCACAGGGTCTTGCTCTGTTTCAAGGACAAGGAAATAGAGATATCAGAGTTTGGAGCAGAGGAGGGTTTAATTCAGGGTCAAGCAAAAATGGGTGGCTTGCTCTCAAACATGTCTAACTCCCTGATAGCTTTCTGGGAGTTTCTACAGGTAAAATTTAAAGTGTGGGCTGCAGGATGGGTGACTTTCTTCTAATTGGTTGGGGGTGAGGTAACAAAGTAGGGCTCCAGGAGTCTTGTTCTTAGCCTGAAATTAGCAACCTCCATATGGGTGGGGACCTTAATTCCGGTGGAAGAAGTCAGAGATACATTGTTATGCATACTCCTTGAGAGAACAAAGACACTGCCCCATTGATGTATTATCCTTTCTCAGCTGCTCCTCCTTTGAATTTCTGCATTCTCTCACTTCTCTGTTTAGCAACTGTTTGAATCTGCCCCATGGAATTTAGGAAAGGTATAGGAGGCTGAATGGAGCCTATTTCCTATAAACAAGAAACAGAGTAGAGCAAGAACAGAAAGAAGCTGTACCTTGTGGGGGCCCCAGGGTGGCTCTGCTTGGTTTCATGAAGAGAATATTCTTGCCTGGAGAACTGCGTGGACAGAGGAGCCTGGCGGGCTATAGTGCATGGGGTGGCAAAGAGCCGGACACAACTGAGCAACTAACACACACAATAGCTATACACACACACACACACACACGCACACACCCCAGCAAACATTCTCAGAGGGAGAGTGGGAAGACAAGTTTGGAGCTGCTGCCCTGGGATTCTTTGGAAAGCCGGTTATGTTGTCCTTTAGTCGCTAAGTCATGTCCGACTCTTTTTGCAACCCCATGGACTGTTGCCGGCCAGGCTCCTCTGTCAATGGGAGTTCCCAGATAAGAAAACTAGAATGGGCAGCCATTTCCTTCTCCAGGGGATCTTCCCAACCTAGGGAAAGAACCTGCATCTCCTGTATTGGCAGGTGGATTCTTTACCACTGAGCCACTAGGGAATCCCCAAAGCTGGTTAAGAGCAACATACGTATGAAGGGGCAGAATATTTCACTGGGGAAGAAGGCGGCTGGGGTCATATTCCGTGATCTTCATCCAAGTTCCACCTTCCCAAGGGGAAGAGGGATTTTTGTTTTTGTTCATATTTTATGGAAATTGTCCTGGTGTTGGTGCATGATGGGATCTTCTTGTCTGCAAGCCTTATTAGAATGAGCATGATTTTATTAGAATGCTCAGCATAATGAGCAACAAGAGATTCCTGCCTTTCCCCACCTTTCCTTGTCTGTCTCCAGGACAATTATTACCCAGAAGGGTTGTTTCCTGTTAGTCTGGAGGTTCCTGTGTTGTTTCCAGTTAGTTTGGAGGTTCTCTGTCTGCCCGTGGACAGCCCCTGCTGTTTACAAGATGCTTGGTTTCCTGCCACCTGGCCATGACGCCCTTCTCTGCTCATACGTAGCTACCTGCCTGTTATAACAGATCAAGTCCCTTCAGTTGCTCAGTTGTGTCTGACACTTTGCCACTGCATGGACTGCAGCATGCCAGGCTTCCCTGTCCATCACCAACTCCAAGAGCTTGCTCAAACTCTTGTCCATCGAGTTGGTGATGCCATCCAACCATCTCATCCTCTGCTGTCCTCTTTTCCTCCTGCCTCAGTCTTTCCCAGAATCAGAGTCTTTTTCACTGAGTCAATCTGATGATGATAATTTCTTGACTTGGCTTCATAGCCCCGAGAGAATTTAAGTCTCAACTAAGATCCCTTATAAAATTCCAATAAGACTTTCTTTAGAGTCTTTATGTGATTTATTACCATTATTTCTGCACTTATATAAATAAGTGGGAAAATTTTAATGAGATTAGAGTTATTTTACAAACAAGTAAAGTTGAATTTGACTTTGCTTATCCTGGACCAAAAATTAAAGATGATTTTGGTGGGAAATTTTATGTTTCAATAGAAAACTTTAGCACAGTCTTGTGGGTTTTCACATTTCAGTCCTGTTTATCATTTTTGAGCATCTTTCATGGTTATTTCCAGGAAATAACCATGACTGTGATGCTGCCAGTAGTATCTTAATAAAAACATTTTGAGACCAGCATCTAGAAATCTGGCTGACCTCTGGATGTAGAAACTGGGGTTATAATCTGCTCTAACCTGTAGTCTTTGTTCCTTTTGTTTCCTCTTTATAACCCATATTCTTCTTTTCCTGGCATATCTCTTATCACACAACTTCCAACTGGAATGTTTCCTCAATAGCAATCTACCCAACTTTTCTGGAAGCTTCTAGGGAAATTTCAGGCAGAGAATTGAGTAGGGGCCATTCAGACCCTCCAAACTGATGTGTAAAGATTATTTTAAACTGAACACATTTGAGAGTCAATAGATATAAAAGTAACATCCTGGGAGATGCTCCTAGCTCACTAAAAGAAGAAACTTCTCAGAATGAGGCTGCCATAATCCTTTCTCCAGAGGAGCATCACATCCATGAAGGGTAAAAGAAAAATAGAGGAAGCCACTCACATGTGCATGAACAAACATTATCACAAATTTCTTACTTCCTATCTTTTCTCTTGGAAACACATTTGCTCTTCCCATATAAGCTTTTTTCTCCTGCTTCATTAAGTTAGGTATAGAGGTCCCCATCTTTTTCTGTTAAGAGAGCCACTTCTTTCATATGCGCCTACATGTGCATGAGTAAACTCTGCCTCCCTCCCCTTAAGGTAAACACTTCAATTTAAACTTCAGAATTTCAAATCTCCAATCTTTAAACCTGAGAAGGTAAAGGAAAAGTTTTTCTTTATGTACAGACCCTAAACTTCCCCAAGATTTTGTTTGAAAATGTCATTGAATGGTCTTCTCTCTTAAATAATGATTTAAAAGGATATAAAATCACTTCAATGGTGACTGCAGCCATGAAATTAAAAGACACTTGCTCCTTGAAATAAAAGCTATGACCAATCTAGACAGTACATTAAAAATCAGAAACATTACTTTACCAATATAAGTCCATCTAGTCAAAGCTATGGTTTTTCCAGTACTTATGTATGGACATGAGAATTGGACTATAAAGAAAGCTGAGCGCTGAAGAATTGATGCTTTTGAACTGTGATGTTGGAGAAGACTCTTGAGAGTCCCTTGGACTGCGAGGAGATCCAACCTGTCAACCCTAAAGAAAATCAGTCTTGAATATTCATTGGAAGGACTGATGCTGAAGCTGAAACTCCAATACTTTGGCCACCTGGTGTATAAAACTGACTCATTTGAAGAGACCCTGATGCTGGGAAAGATTGAAGGCAGGAGAAGGGAATGACAGAGGATGAGGTGGTTTGATGGCATCACCAACTCAATGGACATTAGTTTGAGTAAGCTAGGGAGTTGGTGAAGGACAGGAAAGTCTGGCATGCTGCAGTCCATGGGGTTGCAAAGAGTCAGACACGACTGAGTGAGCTGAACTGAACTGAATGAGTAGTCTATGGATATGGGATATCCTAGCATTGCGTTGGATGGGAATGGGATGGACAAGAAAGGAACTATTATAAAGTCATTCTCTGCTGGAGTCAGTCAATACCTGCTTCCTATGCCATGGAGTACACAATTTTTAGATAAAATCTCTCAGAATCTACCAACCCCCAGTATCCCAGCATTCAAAGAGGTCACCACTACAAGCTGTAATACAATGAGAACCATTATTATATGTCTGTGTCCAATTTTCATATATGTCATAATACTCTGAATGCAATTATGAATAAAAAGAGAGAGATATGAAGGGAAGAATAATAGTAAATCAAAATTCTTAGGGTAATTGTATTAATATAATAAAATCTGATTTCTCAATATCCATCCATTTTCCAATTTTTTTGGAAAAAAATCCAGTTATAGCAGGTTCAAAATTTTAACAAATTGGTATTAAGATAAAAGGGTCATTCATTGAGCATAAGCCAGGGCCGAGTACTACTGGCTTGCTGCTGGCTGCAGTGCAGGCATCTCTAACCACTTTCTCACTGAGTTCTGAACTCTTTGGTGGTTTTACTGGCGTAAGTCACACAGATGTGATTCCAGTATAATTGTAAAGTAATAAAAATTCAGTAAACAACTTGTAGTAGGCACAGCGTACAATCACAAAATGTCAAAGCTCAAGAAAAGAGCATCAGGTGCTGACTTATAAAAGGATCACTGTCACTTTTTAATAAAAACATTTGTTTGGCATCACATACATGCAAGGCCCTGGATGTCCTTGTTTTGGATTGTGTCTTGCTCAAATGAAAATGAGGATTGCGTTAGCTCTCACTCCCAGGGTTACGATTCTCACCTCTTCACAGTGATTGAATTCTCAGTTTTGTAGCTGGACTCATTCTGCACAGAATAAAGGCAGCATTTCACAGTCTCCCTTGTTCCTAAGTGTGGTCATTTGACCAAGTTCAAGTCTATAAGACAGGATGAAAAAAAGATGGGCAGACATTTACTCTGGTAACAAGCTCCTAAAGATTTTTGACCATAGGCACTCTACTGTACAGCAGATCTCTAGAAGTGAACCACCTTGCATAACTGAAGCTCTTTACCAACTGAAAAACTCCCATTTCACCTTGTCCCTTGCTCCTGATAACCTCTGCTCTATTTTCTGCTTCTGTGAATTTGAACATCTCGGGTACCTCATGTGAGTGAAATCATGCAGTACTTGCCTTCTGTAACTAGACTTACTCACTTAACGTAATTCTCACCAGGTTCATTTGTGTTATCACAAATGGCAGGGTATCTTTCTTTTATGAGGATGAGAAATATTCCATTGTATGTACATACCGCATTTCCTTTATCCATTCATCTGTTAATGAATATTTGATTGTTTCCATAGTTTAACTATTGTGAATAATGCTGCAATAAATTGGGGGAGGAGCAGGTATATATTTAAGACCCAAATTTAATTGTCTGGCCTATATACAAAGAAATGGAATTGTTGGATCGTCAGATATTTTCATTAGTTTTTGTATGTTTTAAATTGAAGTTTTAGTGGATTTCTAGTCTTTTGTTAGTTTCAGATATACAGCAAAGTGATTTGGCTATACTCACACTTATACCCAGACATATTTCAAATTCTTTTCTATTATAGAGTATTATAAGATATGTTCAAACTGGTTTTAGAAAAGGCAAAAGAACCAGAGATCAAATTGCCAACATCTGCTGGATCATGGAAAAAGCAAGAGAGTTCCAGAAAAACATCTATTTCTGCTTTACTGACTATGCCAAAGCCTTTGACTGTGTGGATCACAATAAACGGTGGAAAATTCTTCAAGAGATGGGAATACCAGACCACCTGACCTGCCTCTTGAGAAATCTGTATGCAGGTCAGGAAGCAACAGTTAGAACTGGACATGGAACAACAGACTGGTTCCAAATAGGAAAAGGAGTACGTCAAGGCTGTGTATTGTCACCCTGGTTATTTTAATTATATGCAGAGTATATCATGAGAAACACTGGGCTGGAAGAAGCACAAGCTGGAATCAAGATTGCTGGGAGAAATATCAATAACTTCAGATATGCAGATGACACCACCCTTATGGCAGAAAGTGAAGAGGAACTAAAGAGCCTCTTGATGAAAGTAAAAGTGGAGAGTGAAAAAGTTGGCCTAAAGCTAAACATTCAGAAAACTAAGATCATGGCATCTGGTCCCATCACTTCATGGGAAATAGATGGGGAAACAGTGGAAACAGTGTCAGACTTTATTTTTTGGGGCTCCAAAATCACTGCAGATGGTGACTGCAGCCATTAAATTAAAAGACGCTTACTCCTTGGAAGGAAAGTTATGACCAACCTAGATAGCATATTAAAAAGCAGAGCTATTACTTTGCCAGCAAAGGTCCATCTAGTCAAGGCTATAGTTTTTCCAGTGGTCATGTATGGATGTGAGAGTTGGACTGTGAAGAAAGCTGAGTGCTGAAGAATTGATGCTTTTGAACTGTGGTGTTGGATAAAACTCTTGAGAGTCCCTTAGACTGCAAGGAGATCCAACCAGTCCATCCTAAAGGGGACCAGTCCTGGGTGTTCATTGGAAGGACTGATGCTAAAGCTCCAGTAGATCAAACTCCATTAGTTTGGCCACCTGATGTGAAGAGTTGACCCATTGGAAAAGACTCTGATGCTGGGAGGGATTGGGGGCAGGAGGAGAAGAGGACGACAGAAGATGAGATGGCTGGATGGCATCACTGACTCAATGGACATGAGTTTGAGTGAACTCTGGGAGTTGGTGATGGACAGGGAGGCCTGGCGTGCTGCAATTCATGGGGTTGCAAGGAGTTGGACATGACTGAGCGAGTGAACTGAACTGAACTGAAGATATTGAATATAGTTCCCTGCATTTTATAGTAAATCATGATTGTATATCTATTTTATATACAGTAGTATTCATCTGTTAAGCCCAAATTTCCAATTTATACCTTCACCACTATCTCCTTTTGTAATCATACATTTGTTTTCTACATCTGTGAGTCTGTGTCTAATCTATTTTGTAAGTAAGTTCATCTGCATTATTTTTAAAGTGCACATATATGTGATATCTTATTTGTCTTTCCCTGTCTGACTTCACTCAGTATGACAATCTCCAGATCCATCCTGATTGCTACAAATGACAGTATTTCATTCTTTTTCATGACCAAGTAATATTCTATTGTGTATATGTACAACATCTTCTTTATCTACTCATCTGTTGATGGACTCTTAGGTTTCTTCCATATATTGACTATTGTAAGTAGTGCTGCACTGAATGTTGCGGTGGATGTAATCTTTTTGAATTAGAGTTCTTGTCTTTTCTGAAAACATGCACACAAGTGGGATTGCTGGCTCATATGACAGCTCTATTTTTAGTTTTTAAAGAAAGTTTCATTCTGTTTTTCATGTGGCTACACTGATTTACATTCCCACCAACAGTGTAGAGTTTTTCTCACACTCTCTGCTGTGTTTAGTATTTATGGACTTTTAAAAGATAGCTGTTCTGACTCATGTGAGGTAATAATTCATTGTGGTTTTGATATGCATTTTTACAATAATTAGTATTGTTGAGCATCTTTTCGTTTTCTTGTTGGCCATATATACATCTTTGGAGAAATGTTTATTTAGGTCTTTAGTTCTATGAATTTTTGAGGCACCTCCATAATGTTTTGCATAGAAGCTATATATACTCAACAATATAGAAAGGTTCCAACTTCTCCACATTCTATGCTAACACTTACAATCTTTTGTTTTTCTTATAACAGCCATCCAAACAGGTGTGAGGTGGTATCTCACTGTGGTTTTGTTTTGCATCTCCCTGATGATTAGTGGCTTAAAACTCAACATTCAGAAAATGAAGATCATGGCATCTGGTCCCATTACTTCATGGAAAATAGATGGGGAAACAGTGAAAACAGTGTCAGACTTTATTTTTTGGGGCTCCAAAATCAATGCAGATGGCGATTGCAACCATGAAATTAAAAGCTGCGTACTCTTTGGAAGGAAAGTTATGACCAACCTAGATAGCATATTAAAAAACAGAAAAAAAAAGAAACCAAAACAGATATATTACTTTGCCAATTAGAGATACCAAGGGAACATTTCATGCAAAGATGGGCTCAATAAAGGACAGAAATGGTAGGGACCTAACAGAAGCAGAAGATATTAAGAAGAGGTGGCAAGAATACACAGAAGAACTGTACAAAAAAGATTTTCATGACCCAGGTAATCATGATGGTGTGATCACTCACCTAGAGCCAGACATCCTGGAATGTGAAGTCAAGTGGGCCTTAGAAAGCATCACTACGAACAAAGCTAGTGGAGGTGATGGAATTCCAGTTGAGCTATTTCAAATCCTGAAAGATGATGCTGTGAAAGTGCTGCACTCAATATGCCAGCAAATTTGGAAAACTCAGCAGTGGCCACAGGACTGGAAAAGGTCAGTTTTCATTCCAATCCCAAAGAAAGGCAATGCCAACAAATGCTCAAACTACCGCACAATTGCACTCATCTCACACGCTAGTAAAGTAATGCTCAAAATTCTCCAAGCCAGGCTTCAGCAATACGTAAACCATGAGCTTCAAGATGTTCAAGCTGATTTTAGAAAAGGCAGAGGAACCAGAGATCAAATTGCCAACATCTGCTGGATCATGGAAAAAGCAAGAGAGTTCCAGAAAAACATCTATTTCTGCTTTATTGACTATGCCAAAGCCTTTGACTGTGTGGATCACAATAAACTGTGGGAAATTCTTCAAGAGATGGGAATACCAGACCACCTGACCTGCCTCTTGAGAAATCTGTATGCAGGTCAGGAAGCAACAGTTAGAACTGGACATGGAACAACAGACTGGTTCCAAATAGGAAAAGGAGTACCTCAAGGCTGTATATTGTCACCCTGCTTATTTAACTTCTATGCAGAGTACATCATGAGAAACGCTAGACTGGAAGAAACACAAGCTGGAATCAAGATTGCCGGGAGAAATATCAATAGCCTCAGATATGCAGATGACACCACCCTTATGGCAGAAAGTGAAGAGGAACTAAAAAGCCTCTTGATGAAGGTGAAAGTGGAGAGTGAAAAAGTTGGCTTAAAGCTCAACATTCAGAAAATGAAGATCATGACATTCAGTCCCATCACTTCATGGGAAATAGATGGGGAAACAGTGGAAACAGTGTCAGACTTTATTTTTTTGGGCTCCAAAATCACTGCAGATGGTGACTGCAGCCATGAAATTAAAAGACGCTTACTCCTTGGAAGGAAAGTTATGACCAACCTAGATAGTATATTGAAAAGCAGAGACATTACTTTGCCAACAAAGGTCCATCTAGTCAAGGCTATGGTTTTTCCAGTTGTCATGTATGGATGTGAGTGTTGGACTGTGAAGAAGGCTGAGCACTGAAGAATTGATGCTTTTGAACTGTGGTGTTGGATAAAACTCTTGAGAGTCCCTTGGACTGCAAGGAGATTCAACCAGTCCATTCTGAAGGAGATCAGCCCTGGGATTTCTTTGAAAGGAATGATGCTGAAGCTGAAACTCCAGTACTTTGGCCACCTCATGTGAAGAGTTGACTCATTGGAAAAGACCCTGATCCTGGGAGGGATTGGGGGCAGGAGGAGAAGGGGACGACAGAGGATGAGATGGCTGGATGGCATCACTGACTCGATGGACGTGAGTCTGAGTGAACTTCGGGAGTTGATGATGGACAGGGAGGCCTGTTGTGCTGTGATTCATGGGGTTGCAAAGAGTCGGACACAACTGAATGACTGAACTGAACTGATATATATATATATATATATATATATATATATATATATTCATTAATATATGAAATGTTAATTTTTTATTTCATTGTATTCATACCTTAAATTTCTCCAAATTCTGTTTGAAATATTTGAAGACATAGAAGCAACAAGGGACAGAGAGAGATGCAGAGAGGTATAAGAGAAAAAGAGTAAATGTGCCTTTGCAAGGCTTATTCTATTGTCATTTTATATTTAGACTCTGCTGTAGTCTTTGAGAATATAGATTTCAACAATCAACTTCAGTGCAAAGAAAGATGAGATAGAAAAAGAAAAGAAAACAATGAAGCTAGTATTTTTCTTTGTTGTGAACTTCTGGAGGGACTAAAATGTATTACTGGAGTGGTTTTCTCTTTGTTTTTTATTAGAACAAGCAGAACTAGGTTTATCACTATTCTAATAACTGTAAGATTTCTACTGGTGTGACTAATACTATTTTTTGTTAGTATCACCTTGAAATATAATGTGTTCGAAAGTCTCCTGTATTAAATTTCAAAGTATTTAAACACCTGGGCTTTTAGAAATATATTTACCCTGGCATATATTTTAAGGCAAATTTTTATAAAAGAGATAGGTAAGAGGTTAAATAGTTCCCAAGGGCTGGTATTTTATCATAGACATTATGTCCACTTTCCCAAAGAAATTGTCTGCCAGACAACTGAAATTGCAAACTTAGAATGATGAAATTCATCCAGTGTTTATTAAAGTGCTCGAAATGAAGGCTATTCCATTTACAAGAGTGAATTCTTATTGGTTTCTGTGGCATTTTCTTAGAGTAAGAAATGGAAAGAAAGAACAGAAATTACATTTGATTTAGCCATTTTCTCTTTTTCCATCACTCATTTATTTATTTTTACACTTGACTGACTTACTAAGTGTCTCATTTTCTTTTGTTCTCATTTTTGTTAATTGAAGTATAGCTGATGTACAACACTGTGTTATTATAGCTTGCCAGCATTCATTAAAAAAATCTCCCAATATATGCTGCTCAAGGTGTCTTTCAAAAAACACTAATCTTGCAAGGTCATCTAGAGAAAGAGTAACAGTGGACTCTATATTTGCACATGAGGAGTCCCGCTGGGCACCCTGCTCTCCTGTGGGCATGTATAGCACATGTCTGCACAGTACAGCCCATGCGGGATACAACTGAACTGCTGGCACCGTTCTCCAGCCTGGAGGTTATCAATTGATTCCGGTCTATCATAATTGTATTTCCTTAAATGAGGATACTTTTGGGTGTTCCTAAAATCCTTATAAACATTAGCACATCAGTTTTTCTTTTATTTTTTAATTGGTCTGTCTTCCATATTTTCAAATAGAGTCATTCCTTTCCTTTGAATGCACACCATTCTCTGTTTTAAGAATCTTAGCTTTTAAAACTAATTTATTTTAATTGGAGGAGAATTTCTTTACAATGTTGTGTTGGTTTCTGCCATTCGACAACACAAAGATGTGGTACATATACAATGCCATGTTACTCAGCCATAAAAAAAAAGACTGAATTTGAGTCAGTTCTAATGAGGTGGATGAACCTAGAGCCTGTTATACAGAGCAAAGTGAGTCAGCAAGGGTCTAAGCTCTATGTCCTCATTTGCTGTGGTGGATACATGGACAAGAGCTTTTAGTGCATCTTTATCAAGTGCTTAGTAATTTGAGGAGACCACAGATTTGACCAACAGATTGGCCTAGTTGAATGTGTCTTCTCTAAGTTACGGTGATTCTTTCATTGCAACTTTTAAAGCTCTTGTCAATGAAGTCTTTGCATGAGTATTGCCCTCTCCATTTATAGAAGAATCTGATTGGATTGATCATAGAGAAAAAATAAGTATTCTTGAATTTTCTAGTATTTCCACTTTGTGCCCTCTGGTTTTTCTCATTTGCTTATTTATTCTATATTTCTGGGTACCTGACTTCCTGTCTAATAGATTACTGTCCTCACGCCCCTGCTCCCAGACCCTAAGAGGCAAGCCTTGGTTTAAGTGTAGTGATGAGTGGGTGCTGTTATTGTCTCAAGAATGTAGTCTCTACAATAAGGATTTGCTGCTACAGATGTCATTTTCTTCTTTGTAAGTTAGATGTAAGGGCAGGAAGAGGGATCAAAATGAAACCTTGTCAGTTCACAGGTGAAAGAGTACTAATACCAATTAGTCCAAATTCAATCCAGAGTAAAACTCAAAATGTTACACATTTTGACATTTCCTATGAGACTCAAAAGCAAGCCCACTCACCTCTGAGTCAAAATATTACTTTATCACCACTTATATATTTTATATAGTACAAAGGAAATTTTGACAATAATATGTATTCCAATTTTATAGTGAAATTACCATGTTTCAGAGTTATTATCTTATTAAACAATTACAATTAAAATTTTGTTCTCCATAGGCAGTAGAAAAGAAGTTTCACAAAATCACATCCCTTTCCTGAAAAATTATTTCCTAAAAAATTATTGCCAGTTTACTGAAGTAAATGTTTTTACCTGAAAAAATAAAAGTAAGGAGAATAAGATCTTCATGAAATCCTACGACTAAAAGAAAAAGCAGTGCTTTCATTTTCTGGTACAGCTGGGTTATACATTTAAAAAAATTAGAATCATACTGTTTTGAAATAGATTCTACATTTGATTCAATGTCAGCATGATTTTCCCCATGGCTTATATCTCTCGTTAACATGATTTTTAATGATAGAGTCTTAATATTTGAGGATATTTTAAAGGAACACATCTATCATGTAAGAGAAAAGAATGCACATAATATGTATTTGAGGATGTTTAAAGGAATGCATCTATCATAAAAGAGAAAAGAATGCATATAATACATTTCTGTTATCTTTTTGGAGATTTTGTTCCTTTCAGTTCTTTTTATTATATTTCTTATCTGCTTAAGTATCTCTTTAAGAATTTAATTATTTTGTTTTTCCTTGAAATTTAGAAAGCATACACTCTCATTTAAATCATTGCGGATGGGAATTCCTTGGCAGTAGAGTGGTTAGGGTTCTCTGTTTTCACTCTGGGGGCCCAGGCTCAGTCCCTGGTTGGGGAACTAAGATTTCACAAGTGGCATGGCCAACAGACAGATAAATAAATAAATTTTATGGGCAACTTTAAAACCAGCCTAGTAATATAAGGTAATTCCCACAGAATGACTATTGTTTCATATTACCAAGGTTAAAATTAAACTAAAGCACAGAATAGAAGATAATTTTACCTCCTTATACCTCTCATGAATGCTTGCTTGTATAAGATGATATGACATTACTTACTAATAGTAAATGTGTATCTTCTTTCAAGAATTACTTTTTGCTTATATTTTTTGGAAGCATGCTCAAGTCAATTATTTAGTCATTATTCAGTTTGTAATGGTCACTGTTACTCATTTTATATTGCAATGCAACCATTCTTGAGGTATTTCTTTTGAGCTTGATTCCAATATTTGTAAGCTCAAATATCCTCAAGTCTATCTCCATGAAGGGTACACTGATAGCTTACTTCTCAGGCTTTTGGACATCTGGAAGCACAATTTGTTGCCTGCAGTCCTATCAGTACCCCCCAGACTCTTAGATGTTGGCCCATTGTTTTCATTGGCCTCATAATAATATCAATGACAATAATAAATGTGCTAATTGTGAGAAATGCTGATAACTGTCCACTAAATAGCCATCACCCATCTCCCCCTCCTGCTCCTTTCTAGCACTTGGCACCTGCCATTCACTATCGTAAGGGTTGACATTTGAGAGTCCCATTCTCCAAGTGATGCCTTCTTTGTGACATCACCAGAACCTTTAAGAATGTCCTCCTCTATTAGCTGGTCAAGGATGCTGCTCTAGCAATTCTGCCCTATCCTTCTGCTGTCAGCATCTTTTCTCTCTCTAGTGGACTATTCCTTTTAACTCCCCACTTCCATCTAATTTCTCCTCCAGCTCTTCAAAAGGTTGCCTGTGCTCATCACCTCTGAATTATCTCCTCCATTTCTCTTCCAAACTTCTTTCAATATCACATTCACCAGCACCACCGCCAAAGCCACTGAAGTCCTCCTTACTGTTACCTCCACAGGTCATGTCTTCATCTTGCCCTTAAATAATCATTGTATATCAGGTGTTGGTTCCCTCAACTTGGAAATCTTTCATTAAGTGTTTTCCAGGATACCACACTACTGATTTTCTTCTCCTTCGCTCATTTCTTCTTTCCCAAATACATTGTCTGTATAGTTTGTTATGTCTTCATCTCTTCAGATACTTGACATTGGAAAGCCTGAAGCTCTCCATATCACACCAGATCTTAGATCCAATTACACAGTTGACACCTCCACTTGAATATCTAACTTGGCATCTGAGCTACACCATTACCAGATTTATCTCTTCCAAATCTGTACCTCAACTTCCATTTTTTCCTTTTCCCAGTTGGTAGCAACTCCATTTTTTTTTCCTGGTAATATGGCCAAAGTCTTGTAATCAATTTATTCTCTCTTTTATAGTCCATGTAGAATCCATTAGCAAATCCTCTACCTTCAAAGCATGTCCAGAATTTGGGCATTTCTCCCATCATACCTATGACCCTGTTGCAATCCACAATATCTGAACTGAAATCTTGTAATAATTCCCCAACTCTTCCTACTTTTGGCCTTGCTGTGTGCCTCAATTCCAGTCTATTCTCAGTCTATCACAATCTCGGGAACCATTTAATATCCCCCCAAAATGCTAGCACTCTCCTTCAGACTTCCAGTGTTTACTCATTGTACCCCCATAATGCACAAAGTCTTTGCAGATGCCTTGGTGACACCAGACTGGCCTCCTGCCACCTCTCTCATTGTACCTCCTCCTGAGATGGTCCCCACTCACTGTCCTGCAGCCACATGGCCTCCATCCCATTTCTTGAACAAGGCATGCATCGGCTCATTCCAAAACTCTTCCCCTTGGGATGACCTCCCTGAATTAGAGCTTTTTCCTCCCCAAACCCTGTCTATTTTCTTCAGTGTCACCCTCCCAGGAAGGCCTTCATTAAGACCATTTTAAAATTTGCAAAATTTACCAGTGATATTTCCTAGTCTTTTTCTTTGCTTTATTTTTTCTCCCCAGTATCTATTAAGTTGCTAGTTATAAGTGTTCTATTCCTCCTCCAACCCCATCAAAATACACTATGAAGGTGGAGATTTTAGCCTGTTTTATTCATATTTCCGGAGACTAAGATCAGTAAGTGGCATATGGCACTTTATAAAATTTTCAAACAAATTAGAGATATTGTCTTACAATATGCTATGGGAAATTGGTCTAGCAATGTGAAAAATATAAAGTTGCATGAAGAACATCTTTCAAAGCTGTCAGTGTATTGCTGGATGAACAGAAAAACCCATTTGGGTATAATAGCAGAAATATAAATTAGACTAATTCCATGAATATGAAACCACATAAAACTCTGGCCATTCTCCTTTCTCTCTTCCTCTCCCAGACTTCATCTTCTGATTGACATGGACATATCTTCTTCTTCTTTTTTTTTTTTTAGCATCTGGCTGGAGGCTGCCTACACCCAGGTTCAGTGGACTCAACTTGATTTATGTACATCCCATCTCTTCTTTATAATAATGTTTCAGAATTTATATTTTGTTAATTTTTTGAAAGCCTGAATGGAATTTTTTTTGTATGTGTGTGCATCTTTCCAAGAGCAAGGCTCTTCCTATTTATCACGAGTATGACCTTTTATTTCCTGCACATCCAGGATATTTCTGTTTACTCTCATCACCTCCCAACTTTCCTGGAAGAGGAGTGGTCCATTCAGCTCTTTGCTTGTGCCCAAATGGAGAGGCTGGGGATCTCATTATTCTCTTGGCTGTTTAATCCATCCTTTTCCATATGAAGTTTGAATCTTCTGGTGTGTGAGGCTCCTGCTCAAATACCTGCTGTTTTTCATTTCCTTCTGTGAGAGCTGAGGCAAGGATAAAGCTTGTTCCCTCATGTATAAGAAGGTAAGAAATGCATTATTTGAGAATCTGAAAATATCTTTATTTCTTCCCATATAGAAAAGAGTACATGCATAGCTATCATTCTTAGATTGTAAAACTTATTAGTAAATCAATTTGTGGTAGATTATCTCTTAACCCTTGAATATAAAACTCTACAAGATATGCATTTCTACCTCTGGAGGTGTTCAGAGCACTGGACTTTCAGTTTGAAGAGGTGATGCACAGGGTCGAGGGTTTAAACTTTGATAAAGGGATCTGGGTCCTGAGGTGGAGGGGGCAGTTCCCTGGAGATGGTTGACTTGACTGGAAATGTTCTGAGATTTGAGCGAGAAGACTAGAGACATGGACCAAATTATCATCCTTCCCATCAATGGCCTTGTTCTCCCCCAGGTAGAACAGTGAGAGATTATCAGATTATTTATAACCTGCAAATTATAAAGAGGTCCATTTCAGCTTTGTATATATTGAAATTTATAGAAATTTCTGGCAGAGTCTAGCAATAGTTTCAGAATTGTTATGTGAAGCATTTTGGGTCAATTTAAAACTTTTTGTAACTGGGATGAGAAAGACCTGAGTATGAATTTCAGTTCTCTAACCTTCTGGCTACATGATGTACAAAGAATTCCATTCATAAGCTTTCTTATCTGTAAAATTAGAAACTATCTTATAAAATTTATAATTAAAATGACATTTATAAATAATTTATCAGGGGTGATATATAGCATGCTTGAAATGTGCGTTGATGATTTATTGGGAAATTATTCATGCTTCTAATTGTAATTTTGGTAAAATGGAGGAAATTGAGTATTAAATTCCTATCTGGATACTATCATAGGTTAAGCACCTTCTTTATTATTTTGTTAAATTTTTTTCAGAACTGATTGAAATGAGTTGATCAATGGAGTTATTATCGATTTGGTGTCATGGTTGAAGTATTAACTCTAGCAATTTTCTATTCCAGCAGAAATGTGTGGCTACCTAGACAAGAAAAAAGGAAGAATCAATCCAACTTGCAGAATCTTCCATTTTATTGGAGAACACAAAATTTGAATCAGTGTGTTCAGTCAAGGATGAACTAATAATTCAGTCCCTGAATCAGAAATTGCACTAAAATTTAAAGCATAAACTATGTTCCTCCTAAAATCAATTGAACAAACATGGACTGTTTTATATCAAATATATATTAGGTTTTCTTATGGAACAAACTTTTTCTCAGCAAGAGATAATAATTAAACTGTCTTTTCCTGTCATTAAGCAAACCACATACAGCATCCTTTTAGCTGGTGAAAAACAATGATAGGTTTTTAGGTCTTTGGGGGTGTTTTTAGGGTCTCATCACAATACCAGACAAAAATTTATAAACAGAGACACAGGAAAATGTGCTACAGTATTTGTTGAGTTATACCCCAAAGCAAAGTTTCTAGAATCATGACCTGTATGCCTATTTATATTAACCCTCCCTGGAATATTTCTGAGAAACCACAGTAGAAAAACACTAGAGATATGAGTATAGAGATAGAGATATAGAGATAAAAGGCAGATTCGAAACCCAGAGCAGGTGGCCCATGGAACTTAATTCTTGGAAGATAAGATTAAAATAGGACTTTGTGTGCCTGAGCTTCCCTGGTGGATCAGAGGGTAAAGAATCTGCCTGCAATTTGGGAGATCTGGGTTTGATCCCTGGGTTGGGAGGATCCCCTGGAGAAGAGAATGTCTACGCACGCCAGTATACTTGCCTGGAGAATCCCATGGACAGAGGAGCCTGGCAGGCTACAGTCCATGGGGTTGCAAAGAGTCAGACACAACTGAGAGACTAACACTTGTGTGCCTTTGGAAAGGGGGTGGTAGGGTTGAAATCCCATGGCCCCGGGCCTCAGCTGAGTGTTTGCATGGCTATTATAATTCTGCCAAGATGCAAAAGTAAACCCCAGGACTGTGAATCCAGTTTCAGAAAGCTCGTCAGTATTTCTGTGCACAGAATATTAGAAAGTGATTAACAACTCTCTGTGCTTTCATCTCAAGATTGTTATTTTCTCTGCTCTCAGGGACAAAGCCTAGGCAGCTGTACCCTGTTATTTCCTGAAGCTATAGCACAGTATCTGGTGATTTTGCCATATTCATCTGCTCCATTTCAGGGAAATAATGAATGCATGGGGGGAAATTTCAAAAAAGAAAGGAAGCAAAATTACACTACAATCCAAGATCTATGGCATTAAGTGAATCTCTGTTCCTCAGACCTTCAATTTAATAAATAGCAACAGCTGGTGAAGAGGACGATTTTGTACCCATACATAGATGTGTGCACACAGACACACTCACATCTTGTATTTGTGTACACGCACACACAGAGTCACCACTGTCTATATACATTCTTTGTTTCACTTCACATAATTTTTAATTTGTGTGTTGTAATGTAGAGAGATATACTCAGTAAAACTGTGAACATACAGGCGAAATGTCACAAACCATCTTCCTAATACACAATTGATTTAAAGGGTCCATAAATGAAGCAACGTCCCAAGAGAGTGATATCAAAGGTTTGGGAGACATTGTGTTACTTCCATCAGTAGAAGTTGTGTCCCTATGGATGAAGACTCAAAATATTTGGAATGTTCTCACTTGGGAAAGAACATTTTCTAAGAGTTTGACGTTGCATATTTGATTGTCAAAAGTTAGTTTAATACTATTTCACAGAACTTCCAGAGAGGCTGTCAGCCACCTGCTCTGGGATCTGTCTCTAATGCATGTCTACGTCAATCATTACCAGGATCCCATAGCTTGTTTGCTCTCTTCTCCTTACTTTTCCTGTTATATTTCATTTTTTATATGAAGGAACATATGAGGAAGAGATGCCCCAAAGAAAAGAGGAGTCAGGATTGGGGCAGTTGATTAGGAAAATGCCTCCATGATCTTTGCAATGTTTTAAACTGTTCACCTCTTGGATTCATGATCTAATTGAAGAGACAGTTTTAGGGGCTTTGGTCCACTTATTATAGAAAAACAGGTAAAGAAATAGACAGTTCATTAAAAGTGCATTGCCTCTGTATTCTTTTGTTTATCCAGATTTCTTGACTCATAGAGGTCTTGGGGAGGCAGACATGGGAGGGATTTTTAAACTTCTATATGCTGCTGCTAAATCGCTTCAGTCGTGTCCGACTCTGTGCGACCCCATAGACGGCAGCCCACCAGGCCTTCCGTCCCTGGGATTCTCCAGGCAAGAACACTGGAGTGGATTGCCATTTCCTTCTCCAATGCATGAAAGTGAAAAGCGAAAGGGAAGTCGCTCAGTCATGTCCAACTCTTAGTGACCCCATGGACTGCAGCCTACCAGGCTCCTCCATCCATGGGATTTTCCAGGCAAGAGTGCTGGAGTGGGGTGCCATTGCCTTCTCCAACTTCTATATAACCCCCTTTATTTTTACTATTTCTCACCAAGACTGAATTTTGAAAAAAATTCAGACATACAGAAATTTGAAGAAAGTAGTAAAATTGTCATCTATACCCATCTGGGTTCAACAATTGTGGACATTTTGTAGTGATTTCTTTGTATGTATATTTCTCTCATATATTTATGATATTATAAATATATTATATTTATATTTACATTTTGTAGTGATTTCTCTGTATGTATATTTCTATCATATATTTATGATATTATAAATATATTATGTTTATATTTATATGTTTTCCTGCCCTTAGCTGAATGCTTTTAAATAAAAAAAAAAATTTCTAATTGGATTTCTTAAACCTCATTTATTCTGGAATAGCCACCCTACTGTTTTAGTTGCAGGGTACTGAATGTGGAGATTATTGAATGTGCTGACCACCTCCCATTCTGGACTTGTCTGAGTGCTTCCCCACAGTTCCATCTACTTCATTCCCCCATCTCTTGATTTCATGTATCTGCTAAGTATGATCTAGGAGCTTGGATAGATTCAGATTTAAATTTTTTAACAATTATACTTTTAAAATATTCATTTTGTATTAGAGCATATTTAATAAGCAACATTAGTCTCAGGTAGATGCAAAGGGATTTGGCTCTGCAAATACATGTATATTGGAGAAGGCAATGGCACCCCACTCCAGTACTCTTGCCTGGAAAATCCCATGGATGGAGGAGCCTGATAGGCTGCAGCCCATGGGGCCGCTAAGAGTCGGACACGACTGAGCGACTTCACTTTCACTTTTCACTTTCATGCATTGGAGAAGGAAATGGCAATCCACTCCAGTGTTCTTGCCTGGAGAATCCCAGGGATGGGGGAGCCTGGTGGGCTGCCGTCTATGGGGTCGCACAGAATCAGACACGACTGAAGTGGCATAGCAGCAGCATACACGTATATCTGTTTTTTTTTTTTTTTTCAAACTCTTTGCCCATTTTTTATTGTTCAGTCGCTAAGTCGTATCTGACTCTGTGACTCCATGGACAGCAGTACACCAGGCTTCCCTGTTCTTCACCATCTCTGGGAGATTGCTCAAACTCATGCCCATTGAGTTCGTGATGCCATCCACCCATCTCGTCCTCTATTGTCCCCTTTTTTCCTGCCTTCAATCTTTCCCAGCATCAGGGTCTTTTCCAATGAGTCAGCTCTTCGCATCAAGTGACCAAAGTACTGGAGCTTCAGCTTTAGCGTCAGTCCTTCCAATGAATATTCAGGGTTGATTTCCTTTAGGATTCACTTTAGGTTAGGCAGGTAAAGGACATATATCTCTCCACAAGTGTTGTCATGACCAATACAGTTTACTGGTGGCCATTTCATTTTATTTTCCATGGCTGGTCAAACAGATTGCATCTTGAGATGAAATCATGGGTTGTGGCAGAAGTAAAACTATGATGGGGAGAAATGAATGGGATGGAAAAAAATTAACAAGAAAAAAGATGAGGTGAAAGGACATACAGAAATTGCAAGCCAAAAATCAGAGACCCCCTAGAGAATTAAATATGACACTCAAAATAAAAACTGAAGGCTGGTTTTAAACAAAGTATCATGCATTTTAGTAATTGCTCATCTAATAGCACACATTCAGTTCAGTTCAGTTCAGTTCAGTTGCTTAGTCATGTCCGACTCTTTGCGACCCCAAGAATCGCAGCACGCCAGGCCTCCCTGTCCATCACCAACTCTAGGAGTTCACTCAGACTCACATCCATCGAGTCAGTGATGCCATCCAGCCATCTCATCCTTGCCGTCCCCTTCTCCTCCTGCCCCCAACCCCTCCCAGCATCAGAGTCTTCTCCAATGAGTCAACTCTTTGCATGAGGTGGCCAAAGTACTGGAGTTTCAGTTTTAGCATTATTCCTTCCAAAGAAATCCCAGGGCTGATCTCTTCAGAATGGACTGGTTGGATCTCCTTGCAGTCCAAGGGACTCTCAAGAGTCTTCTCCAACACCACACTTCAAAAGCATCAATTCTTTGGCGCTCAGCCTTCTTCACAGTCCAACTCTCACATCCATACATGACCACAGGAAAAACCATAGCCTTGACTAGCCGGACCTTTGTTGGCAAAGTAATGTCTCCACATTAGGTTTCAGTATAGCATTTCAAAATTATGTTAGCATTTTAAAGGTTTCAGAAAGTCAGCATCAGTTGGAGCAGTATCTGACTTAGTTGTTGAGATTTACTCAAATTTGGCACATTATAGGCGGACTCACCAAACACTTCCCCCGAAAAAGTAGCTTAGAGAGGAATCGACTCATAAAGTAGAACTGCGTCGTGTACTCCCATCATGGCATCTGTAATCCGTCTGGCTTTCTAACTATCCTTTGTGAAAATGGGAAACAAAAGGAAGCGAGAAGCTAGTTTCAAGCAAAGGAAAAAAGAGTGAATGATTCAGGCATTTTCTTGAACATTCATCACTGTGTGGGCAGCCTGACTGGGGTCCCGGGGGAGGACCCGGTTACCCAGAGAGAGTTATCAGGTCAGGCGCACCTGCTTGCGTAGGAGCTAACAAGGACGCCAAGAAGAAAGACCTGACTTTAGGACCAGAGAGCTCATTTCAAATAAGGAACTGAGTTTCACTTTCAGATAAGGCCCCGAGTTCCTTTAAGTGAAGAAAATGAAAAATAGAGTACAGATAATATAATTTTTTAAAAAATTTGGACTAATGATACTTGGAATTTAAGTCAATTAAGAGTACAAGGTAGACTGTGGCTGTAATTGATCAAAAGTTTAAAAGTGCAGCATGCAGAATGTTTCAGAAGGTGCAGTGAGGAGGTGGTGAATACGGTGTGCATCTTGGGTGGGAGGTATGGGCGTGCGGAGTAGTGTCAGGTGCAGGCTCACGGAGCAGGGGTAGGACCCACGCCGGCTGCCCGCCAGGATCCTACCTGACTCTGGCTTCGGTTTCCAGAGGCAATGACTCCGGAGAACATTAAACACACACACGCACGTGCACACACACACACACACACACACACACACAACAGTGATACTACAGTTTACAGATGTTTCCCTCTTCTTCTGCAGAGCTTTGACTAGAGACCTGTTGTGTTTCTTCTTTTGAACAGGAGAATAATTCTCAATGATTGCTTAGGGGATAACTTTATCACTTGTAGTGATGGCTGCCAGAAAATGATCTCGACCTTTCAAACTACTCTTTATTCAGCTAATTTTCCTTTATTTTTGAGAGTTTGACCAATTATGTCACAGCTAACATTCTTGGGTGCTGTTTTGTAATTAAGGTAATTTCTCTGTGGTGAGATCCTTACTTAAATCACTCAGGAAGTAGTCACTGAGGGCTCACCTTCTGCATTGCTTCCTCCCAATTAGCTGCGTTTAAGCCAGGGGTCCGTGGGACTTGATGTAGCCTTAGGGAGTGAGGCTTGCTCACTCCTGCACCATCTCTAGACTGTGCCAGGGGATGAGTCCCTCTACTCAGGAAGACCAAGTGGAAAAGATTTTTCTGAGCTGGATCATTTCATCTCTGTGTTGGCAAAATAGTGTAAATTCTACAGAGAATTCTTGCATGGAATTATATTTTAGGAATAAATACCCAAGAGTCAGATTAATGAGTCAAAGATTAACAACTTCCTCTTATCTCTTGAAATGTATTCCCATTATGTTCTCCAATATTGTCTACAATGTTCCGGGATGAATTAGCATGATTCTGCATGTCTCATTTTGGAACAAATCCTAATAGGTATTTGTTTTATGATATAATAGATTTGTGTCAGGAGGAGAAGGGGATGACAGAGGATGAGATGGTTGGATGGCATCACCAACTCAATGGACTTGACTTTGAGTAAACTCCAGGAGTTGGTGATGGACAAGGAGGCCTGCCATGCTGCAGTCCATGGGGTCTCAGAGTTGGACATGACTCAGAGACTGAGCTGAGTAGGTGTAAAATTGAATTTCATTGTTACTTAAATTTCAGTGTTTTTATTACAAATGTTCTTGGATATATTACATATGTTTCTTTGTTGGGTCTATTTCCTAATTTTGGATAGTTTCACTCATGATAACCACCCCTCTGTCTATTGGAGTGTTTCTAATTTGCTTACAATTTTAGAACCATTATAATTCTTGTGAAAAAGATATGTGCTAGTTGCAAAAACAATAAATATGTGTAGAGAATCATAGAGAAAAGGTGTGATGCAATCACTGACTGTTCAAAGGCCTGGTCTTGCGTATGATGGGGACAAAGAACAGCCTAGTCTGCTTCCTCTCCCATAATTTCTTATCTAAGAGAGGAGAGCATGCATTATATAGAATGACTGAGAAGTCCCACTTTCTAGGTAATTGCTAGTAAGTCTTTGGTGATCATTTGTGTTACCTATTTACCAAACAATTGTCCATTTTTTTTTCATCTTGCTTATGTGAAGTTGGACTTTTCCGTATGAAATCACTTTTTCCTCTATAAAATTTATCAGTGCCGCTTAAAATTGACTTGGGTGGGAATGTCTAATTGTATAAATTCTGTGGAATAATCATAGTTCCTGCTCCTTTGATGTTAGACCTGCCATTTGGCTAAGAAAGTGTGACCAGAAGTGGCACTGCCATATTCAAGAGAGAAGTTTAGGATGTGATGATGGTTCTACTGTGTCCTCTTTTGTCCTATCATGGTATTGAGAATATCTCTGTGGGGTCTGTTCTTTCAGCCTGGCCCTCAAATAAAGACTAGAGATCAGCATCCCAGCTGATTTGTATGTATCTGTAGCATAAGCGAGAAATAGGTGAGATTTTAGGTATTCTTTAGTATCACCATCTAACTTAGCCTGAGCTGCCTGATAAAGTCACACTCCTTCTAAATGCATCATATAATTCCTGTGAAATTTCTCTTTAGTTACTATGCATTTGTGTCACTGCTGTGAACCACACACCTTATTTTATTCTGTTTTCTTATTGATAATAGTTTATACAATGGAAGCTGTTTTATACTTATAATTTTTTGAATTTACCAGCAGATATCTCCAAATATCTGTACTGCAAATAACATTTGTTTGTTCCTCAGTTCTCCCCTGCTTTGTCATTACCAGGTGTCTACTATGTCTTACATGCTCAAGACTTCTGAAAGTAAGCCCTTAGTACAGATCACCCTCCCACACCACTCTTTTGAGCACCAACATTTCTCACCCTTGATATTCCTGAGTTTATCAATGAACCTATGTTTAAAATTCTTGATTTTCAGTTTAGTTCAGTCTCTCAGTCATGTCCAACTCTTTGTGAGCCCATGGACTGCAGCATGCCAGGCCTCCCTGTCCATCACAAACTCCAGAGTTTACCCAAACTCATGTTCATTGAGTTGGTGATGCCAAATAACCATCTCATCCTCTGTCATCCCATTCTCCTCCCACGTTCAATCTTTCCAATCATCAGAGTCTTTCAAATGAGTCAGCTCTTCCCATCAGGTGGCCAAAGTATTGGAGTTTCAGCTGCAACATCAGTCCTTCCAATGAACACGCAGGACTGATCTCCTTTAGGATGGACTGGTTGGATCTCCTTGCAGTCCAAGGGGCTCTCAAGAGTCTTCTCCAACACCACAGTTCAAAAGCATCAATTCTTCGGCACTCAGCTTTCTTTATAGTCCAACTTTCACATCAATACATGACTACTGGAAAAACCATAGCCTTGACTAGACAGACATTTATTGGCAAAGTAATGTCCCTGCTTTTTAATATGCTATCTAGGTTGGTCATAACTTTCTTCCAAGGAGCAAGCGTCTTTGAGTTTCATGGCCACCGTCACCATCTGCAGTGATTTTGGAGCCCCAAAAAATAAAGTTTGCCACTGTTTCCCCATCTATTTGCTATGAAGTAATGGGACCGGATGCCATGATCTTAGTTTTCTGAATGTTGAGCTTTAAGCCAACTTTTTCACTCTCCCCTTTCACTTTCTTCAAGAGGCTCTTTAGTTCTTCTTTGCTTTCTGATTTAAGTGTGGTATCATCTGCATATCTGAGGTTATTGATATTTCTCCTGGCAATCTTGATTCCAGCTGTGCTTCTTCCAGCCCAGCATTTCTCATGATGTACTCTGCATATAAGTTAAATAAGCAGGGTGACAATACACAGCCTTGATGTACTCCTTTTCCTATTTGGAACCAGTCTGTTGTTCCATGTCCAGTTCTAGCTGTTGCTTCCTGAACTTGCATACAGGTTTCTCAAGAGGCAGGTCAGGTGGTCTGATATTCCCATCTCTTTAAGAATTTTCTGCAGTTTATTGTGATCCACACAGTCAAAGGCTTTGGCATAGTCAATAAAGCAGAAATAGATGTTTTTCTGGAACTGTCTTGCTTTTTCCATGATCCAGTGGATGTTGGCAATTTGATCTCTGGTTCCTCTGCCTTTTCTAAAACCAGCTTGAAAATCTGAAAGTTCGCGGTTCACATATTGTTGAAGCCTGTCTTGGAGAGTTTTGAGCAGTACTTACTAGGATGAGATGGTTGGATGGCATCATTGACTCAATGGACATGGGTTTGGGTGGACTCTGGGAGTTGGCAATAGACAGGGAGGCCTGGTGTGCTGCAGTTCATGGGGTTGCAAAGAGTTGGACACAACTGAGTGACTGAACTTACTAGCGTGTGAGATGAGTGCAATTGTGTGGTAGTTTGAGCATTCTTTGGCATTGCCTTTCTTTGGAATTTGAATGAAAACTGATCTTTTCCAGTCCTGTGGCCACTGGTGAGTTTTCCAAATTTGCTGGCATATTGGGTGCAACACTTTCATGGCATCATCTTTTAGGATTTGAAATAGCTCAACTTGAATTCCATTACCTCCACTAGCTTTGTTTTTAGTGATGCTTCCTAAGGCCTGCTTGACTTCACATTCCAGGATGTCTGGCTCTAAGTGAGTGATCACACCATCGTGATTATCTTGGTCATGAAGATCTTTTTTGTATAGTTCTTTCGTGTATTCTTGCCACCTCTTCTTAATATCTTCTCCTTCTTTTAGGTCCATACCATTTCTGTCCTTTTTTGAGCCCATCTTTGCATGGAATGTTCCCTTGGTATCTCTAATTTTCTTGAAGAGATCTCTAGTCTTTCCCATTCTGTTGTTTTCCTCTATTTCTTTGCACTGATTACTGAGGGAGACTTTATTATGTCTCCTTGCTTTTCTTTGGAACTCTGCATTCTAATGGTTCTATCTTTCCTTTTCTCCCTTGTTTTTTGATTCTCTTCTTTTTGCAGCTGTTTATAAGGCCTCCTTAGACTGCCTTTTTGCCTTTTTGTATTTCTTTTCCATGGGGATGGTCTTGATCCCTGTCTCCTCTACAATGTCACAAACCTCCATCCATAGTTCATCTGGCACTCTGTCTATCAGATTTAGTTCCTTAAACATATTTCTCACTTCCACCATATAATTGTAAGGGATTTGATTTAGGTCATACCTGAATAGCCTAGTGGTTTCCCCTACTTTCTTCAGTTTAAGTCTGAATTTGGCAGTAAAGAGTTCATGATCTGAGCCACAGTCAGGTCCCTGTCTTGTTTTTGCTGACTGTATAGATCTTCTCCACCTTTGACTGCAAATAATATAGTCAGTCTGATTTTGGTGTTGACCATGTGGTGATGTCCAGGTGCAGAGTCTTCTTTTGTGTTGTTGGAAGTATGTGTTTGCTATGACCAGTGAGTTCTCTTGGCACAACTCTATTAGCCTTTGTCCTGCTTCATTCTGTACTCCAAGGCAGGCCAAATTTGCCTGTTATTCCAGGTGTTTCTTGATTTCCTACTTTTGCATTCCAGTCCCCTATAATGAAAAGGACATCTTTTGGGGGTGTTAGTTCTAGAAGGGCTTGTAAGTCTTCATAGAACCGTTCAACTTCAGCTTCTTCAGAGTTACTGGTTGGGGCATAGGCTTGGATTACCTTCATATTGAATGGTTTGCCTTGGAAACGAACAGCGATCATTCTGTTGTTTTTGAGATTGCATCCAAGTACTGCATTTTGGACTCTTTTGTTGACTATGATGGCTACTCTGTTTCTTCTAAGGGATTTTTGCCCATGGTAGCAGATATAATGGTCATCTGAGGTAAATTCACCCATTCCAGTCCATTTTATTTCGCTGATTCCTAAAATGTTGATGTTCACTCTTGTCATCTCCTATTTGACCACTTCCAATTTGCCTTGATTCATGGACCTGACATTCCAGGTTCCTATGAAATATTGCTCTTTGTAGCATCAGACCTTGCTTCTATCACCAGTCGCATCCACAACTGGGTGTTGTTTTTGCTTTGGCTCCATCTCTTCATTCTTTATGGAGTTATTTCTCCACTGACCTCCAGTAGCATATTGGGCACCTACCGACCTGGGGATTTCCTCTTTCAGTGTCCTATATTTTTGCCTCTTCATAACTTTTCATGGGGTTCTCAAGGCAAGGATATTGAAGTGGTTTGCCATTCCTTTCTCCAGTGGACCACATTTTTTTCAATGAACCTATGTTTAAAAATCTTGATTTTACTCCCCAGTATTTTCTTTCCATACCTTCTGTCATAACTATGATTGATGCCAGCACCGTGTCCCCTAAACCTCAATGTGGGGATCATGCTTTTACCCCTCTCTCATTCCACCCAGGAGATTCATTTCTTCTACCTTCTATGAACCTTTGAAACATGTCACCTTCTCCTTCACACTGTGTATGTCTCTTCTCCGTCCCTTTTTTTAATCACTTAAACATCCAGGACAGTCTCAGCTACTCTAACACTTTCCTTACATCACAGCCAAAGATGATTTTCCTACAATTCATTTTTGCTTATTTTTAATAATTTTCCATGATTTCCTTTCATTTCCAGGATAAAATTATTGAAATGTATTTTGTTCTTGTTGACAAGAGTGTTTCAGCTTTATGACATAATTTTCCATGATTTCCTTTCATTTCCAGGATAAAATTATTGAAATGTATTTTGTTCTTGTTGACAAGAGTGTTTCAGCTTTATGACTGCATGACACATCATTTGAGCTCCAATAGACTTTTTTTTAAAAAAACAATGAAAAACAGACAAAGTGGCAAAAATACGTTCGTGAGGGTTCTGTCTTTATGGAAGCCATCACTGGCATATAGGAAAATATAATAAAGATACTCATCTGTAGAGTGAATAATTGAGAGCATTTTCCCATACATGCTGTGTGGGGTTTGTTTACTTTTGTTTTCTGTTACAATATTGTAAAATCAGTTTTGTCATTTCTCTTAGTTGCTGAATTGTTTGAGTTCTATTGGTTTCTGAAGTTCCTGTGCTGATTCATGTTCTTGCTTGTTGATTTTCAAGAGAGGAGTGTTACATTTTCCAGTTATATCTGTGGATTTTTCTACTTCTGTTTGCAGCTCTATTAGTTTTATTTCATGCATTTTGAAGCTCCTTTGTTTGGTGCATATGCATTTGGGATTGCTATTGCTTCTTGGTTTACCAGCCCTTTTTTCATTATAGTGTGTCCTTCATTGTCTCTGATAAATTTTTCTCTGTAATCTACTTTATCTGACATTTCACTTGATTAATGTATATGTGATAAATCTATTTCTATCTTTTAACTTTCAGCATGTTCAACTATTACATTTGAAGTCAGTTTTTTGAAAACAGCATATGGTGAGGTTATGTTATGTAATTCACTCTATAAATCTGTGTCTTTTAATTGGTTTATTTAGATCTTTTAACTTTATTTATTTATTTTTTAATTTAATTTTATTTTTAAACTTTACATAATTGTATTAGTTTTGCCAGATATCAAAATGAATCCGCCACAGGTTCAGGGTGGGGAACACATGTATACCTGTGGCGAATCTTTTAACTTTAATATAATTAAATATGTTAGGGCTTAAATTATCCATTTTATTTTTTTTTCTATTTTCTATTTTTTGTTTTTATGTTTTAATTTTGCATCTTTTTTGAGTATTTTTATAGTAACATTATTATTTGTATTTTTTTTAGTTTATATCTTTGTGCAGCATTTTTAGTGACTATTTTGGGTATAAATTTATGCATTAATAATTTTCTGGTGTATTTTAAACCAATGGATTACAGAAATCTTACCTCCCTTTCCATTCCTTTAAGGTCCCCAATTTATAATCATTTTAAATCTGTTCTTTATAAACATTTGAAGTCATATCAAACAGTGTGATGCTTTTGCTATAAATATCAAGCAACATTTAGAAAATTCAAAAGAAGGAAAATATATTTTATTTACCTATATTTTTGCTTACCAGAATCTTTCTTCTTTATTGATTGTCAAGATTCTTCCTTTCATTATTACCTCTGTTTAAACAAGTCCCTTTAACCATTCTTTTACATTAGTTCTGCTGATGAGAGGCTTTCTTAGTTTTCTTTCATCTTAGAATGTATTGATTTCCTGAAGAATATTTTGCTAGGTATGAGTTCTTTTCTTTCAGCTTTTGAAAATATTGTGTCTTCTGGCCTCCATGGTTTCTGATAAGAAATTCACTGTCATTTAAATTGTTTTTCCATGTGGAAAAGTGCTATTTATTTTATTGCTACTTTAAATAGTTTTGTTGTCTTTATTTTGCAGAATTTTGGTTATGAAGTGTCAAGGTGTATATTTCTTTAGGTTTATTCTCTTTGAGGTTTTTGTAGATTGTTGAATCTGTAGTTTTATGACTCAACAAACTTGGGAAAATTTTCAGTCAATATTTCCTTGAGTATTATTTTTAGCCTCACTTTTTTCTCCTCTCTTTCTGGGAATCTGATGATACAAACATTACATCTTTACCTATAGTCCCAGAAGTCCCTAAGATTCTTCTCACAATCCTTTTTCTTCTTTTTTGAATGATAGATTTTTCCTCTGTTGTTTGGACTTGATAATTTCTCTTGTTTATTTTTCACTTCATTGATTTTACTTCTGTGTCCCCATCCAGTCTGCTGTTTAGTTCATCCACTGAGCTTTTTCTTTTATTGTTAGTATTTTTCAACTCTAAATTTTCCATTTGACCTTTCTTTACATTTTCTGTTTCTTTGCTGAGGTTTTGTCTTTTGTATTTAAGTGTGTTTGTAATTTTTGAAGCTATTTCTGATAGCTGCTTTGTTAAATATTTCTACCATCTCAGTCATCTTGCTGTTGGCATATATTAATTTGCTTTTTATTTTTTATCCAGTTTGAGATCCTTTGTTTCTTGCATGATGAGTGATATTTTTAAGTCGAAACTTGGACATTCTCCTATTATGTTATGAGAGGCTGAATTTATTTAAGCTTTCTGTTTTAGATGGCTTTATTTGGCTCTGTGGGGTACAGGGTGCTACCTCATTGCTGCCATGTGTAAGTGAACTCCAGGCTCCTCAGTTAACCTCCATTGTATCCAAAGGAGTCTCTTCTCATTCCTGCCAGATGGGAGTCCTTGCTCTCCATGTAGGCTCCGCTCACACTTTTAATACTGGCTGATGGCAAAAGCTCATTCTCTTCAGCCTACTCTGCCACCATCCCAATGTGGAAGGATGTGGAAATTAGGTCTCCCCATGTAGTCTCCACCAACACCATGAGAAGAGAGCATTTCTTGCCAGCAGGTGGGGCTTTGAAAACCCTGACTCCCTACTTGACTCTTTCTGACTCCATCCTGGCCTGAAATGTTGGGAATCTCATTGCAGCCTCACAAGGACATGCATCCAGGATCCCCACTTGGCCTTTGCTGATGTGGATGGGGGTGGGGCGCAGCTTTTTTCATATTTCTGTGGTAGAATGTTTATTATGTAAGAATGTTCTTTGTTGCCATTTTTCCACTCCTTTGGATACAGAGAGCAGATTTTTCTTAAGGAGCATATCTTCAGTTTTTACTCATGCAGTTTAACATTTCTGGTTTTCTGTCTTCTCCAGCTCTGAGTCTGGCATATATGAGGCAGAAAGAAAGCCCAAAGAAATCACCGCTGCTGCTTGAGTTCCAAGATCTTTGGCCACTCTACCCTCTCTATACCTTTAGAGTCTTCTTGGGCTACCCAGGTAGCACTAGTGGTAAAGAACCCTCCTGCCAATGAAGGAGACATGAGAGACTTGGGTTCAATCCCTGGGTCAGGAAGATCCCCTGGAGAAGGGGATTCTTGCCTGGAAAATCCAGTGGACAGAGGAGCCTGATGGGCTACAATCCATGATGTCACAAAGAGTTGGACATGACTGAGGATGCACACACATGCATGTTTGTTTTGTAGGTGATTCCCAGGACTTTTATTCATAGTTTCACTTAAGGTTAATGAAAAATTCTGTAGAGGGATAGGGAAAACTATGTCTGCTCCACTTTTTTTTTCCCCCAGAAGCAATAGCCTCTTCTGCCTCTTAATTTAGAGAAGAATCTTGCCATACTAGAATGCAGAGAAGTTTTCAAAATGAAATAGGGTTCTAGCAAAAGGGCCTGGGAATTAGTTTAAAGGAGATTCAGTGGGACAAATTAGAACACATAGAGTACTCTCCCTCAAAATGATAACTGCAATTGATGTAAACAGTAAACATATGGATATTCCTTCATTCTATAATTATATTCACTAAATGAAGAGCCACACACAAAAATAAATGAGCAAAATATATTTGGTATTATTGGGGATGACAATTATACTGAATACTGTCTTTGAAAATAGATTAAAAGAAAGAAGTAAGTATTAAACTGCCTTTACAATATGGCTATATTTCAAGGTAATCAAACACATCCATTTCTAAAGCAAAAGCTCTTTATGTGAAAGGAATTATTGAATTTTAATCATAGCAAGTTTACAAATTCTAATGGAATAAGTGATTCAGATAATCCTTATCAAAAGGTGATAGAATCATTATCTAAAAGTTTGTCAGAAATTAAAATTCACATTATGCAAAATTATCACATCACGTTATCACTACTGGTCCCAAGGTCTGCAGTGTAACTTCAATGCAGGGGTCTGTCTGTCATTGGTTTAACTCAGAGCTTAATCTCACCACCATCCTCAGTGACCTAATGTTATTATACAGGCCTCCTGAGTGACGCAAATGAAGTGGATAGCTCCTTCTATGAAGATTCTTCATAAAATATCTAAATGAATTAGCCAAGTCTTCAGAAGTAGCTTTCAGTTATCAGCATAATATAAAAGACAAAAAAACAAGTTAAAGAACATCAGCATAAAATTTTAAGAGCTCCAGGATGTGGGTCATTTTGTAGTGCAGTTGGGCAGTCTTTCCCACAAGTCAATAGCCTAGGTTGGTGGAAGGTAGTACTATTTATTTGAAACTCAATATAACTCAGTCAGTGATCCTTCAGCGCCTTTTAAATATTCAGTTTGACCACAGTAATATATCCTTTGTTTTCCAGGTGGCACTATTGGTAAAGAATCGACCTGCCAATACAGGAAACACAAGAGATGTGGATTTGATCCCTGGGTTGGGAAGATCACCAGGAGAAGAAATGGCAACCCACTCCAATATTCTTGCCTGGAAAATTCCATGGACAGAGGATCCTGGTGAGCTACAGGATCCTGGAGGATACTTTGTTGTCCAGGGGGCAGCAAAGAGTTGGACATGACTGAGCACTGAGCACAATATATCCTCTAAGTACAAGAACACATGATATTCAATATTTATTTTTTTTAAACTTTTTATTTTATATTGGAGTATAGCTGATTAACAATGTTGTGATAGTTTCAAATACACAGCAAAGGGACTCAGCCATACATAAACATGGATCCATTCTCTCCCAAACTCCCCTTCTGTCCAGGCTTCCACATAACGTTAGGCAGAGCTCCATGGGCTATACAGTAGCTCTTTGATGGTTATCCATTTTAAATATAGCAGTGTGTAAATGTCATCTAAAACTCCGTAACTATCCCCTCCCCCATCCTTCTCCCCTGACAATCATGAGTTCATTCTTTAAGTCTGTGAGTCTCTTTCTGCTTTGTAAGTTCATTTGTATCATTTATATTTAGATTTTACATGTAAGGGATGTCATACAATATTTCCCCTCTGCCCGATTTTCTTTACTCAGTATGACAATCTCTTTGTCCATTCACACTGCTGTGAATGGCATGATGACATTCTTTTTGATGGCTGGGTAATATTCCAATGTGTATATGTACTGCATCTTCTTTATCTATTCTCTGTGGATTGACATTTAGGTTGCTTCCATATCTTGGCTATTGTAAACTGTGCTGCAATGAACATTGGGGTGCATGTATCCTTTCTTAACCATTACTCTTTATGCAGAATAGATCTGAGTAAGAAGAAAGACAAAATTTTAAGAGCCACACCCTCATTTCAAAGTCTAAACAAACATACATTCCATTCTCAGGACTTTTCCAGGGGATACTTTTGTATCCTTTTTTTCCATCCCAGATAAGAGGGTCTTGGTAGACAAATGATCAGAAGATGCAGATTGTGGAGAATTTCAATGTTGCTACTTGCTTTTTCAGAGGTAGTTGAGTGTAATGGGGAAGAAAACAGAGGCTGGATTAGGCCTCCTTTCTTTAGAATTCCAGCTCTGCCCAATGTTAGCTGTAATTTTTGGTAATTCATTAAATCTTTCTGTGTTCTAGTTCCTAATGTATGCTGCTGCTGCTGCTAAGTCACTTCAGTCGTGTCTGACTCTGTGCAACCCCATAGATGGCAGCCCACCAGGCTCCCCCATCCCTGGGATTCTCCAGGCAAGAATACTGGAGTGGGTTGCCATTTCCTTCTCCAATGCATGAAAGTGAAAAATGAAAGGGAAGTCGCTCAGTCGTGTCCGACTCTTAGCGACCCCATGGACTGCAGCCTACCAGGCTCCTCCATCCATGGGATTTGCCAGGCAAGAGTACTGGAGTCAGTTGCCATTGCCTTCTCCTCCTAATGTATAAAATGGAGGTAATAATTGTACATACATATACATGGCAGTTTGATGATTAAACAGATTAATGTATGTAAAGCAGTTAGATAAACCACTCTGACAGTTTTTATTTCCTATTTCTATGATAATAAACCCCACAATTGAATCAAGCCAGATGTGATCTAAAATGTGCCCTGGACCCTCCCATGAAAGCCTTTCTTCTACCCAAGATGGGCTAACTCTAAAAATCCTTTAAGGCTTAGTTCAAATATTGAAGATGTCTCTGCTGCCTTCAGCTGGAAAATTATCTTAATTATATCCACTCATCTTTTTCATGATAGTCTTGCAGTTTGTTTTGCATTGTAGCTATTATTTCAGCCAGCTTGACTGTAGCTCCTTTTTATATGATTGTAAATCTAACATTTATTGAGCATTTACTATGTGCCAGGAATAATCTGATTGATTTAAATGTTTTAACTTATCTAATTCTTCCAACAACCCTGAGAAGCTCTTACACTTCTTATTGATGCTTTTTATAGATGAGGAAGCTGTGGTGTGGAAAGGTGGCTCATGTGCTGAAAGTCACTGCTCAGAAGGCGCAGAGCTGAGACTTGAACCCAGGCAGCCTGTTCTGGCACCGGAGCCAGAGCACAGCACTAACACTGGGTCCTCAATGCCGAGAGAAGTCAGGAATATTAATGAGGCGATGGACTGTGCTTTCCCCACTCGCCTCCACCTCACTCAAGCACACACTGACCATAGGACAATAATGAAGCTCTGAAGCCCTTTATGCCTTCGTGTCCCTTTCTGTCTGTTGGGTGAATGATTTTGCCCAACACTTCCAATAGACACCACACACCCAAGGATGCTCTTGTCATGATAATCCCTGTTCTCTGCTCACCATGTTAACCTCTGTTCAACCTGTGCTGTGAAGGTAACCATTTTGCCCAGGAAGTCCTATTGGAACATTTTATGGTATAACTGAGCAGCCTTTGTGCTTCAAGTTTGTTATGATTTTTCCAGAATGTGAAGCTGGACTCATTTGCCTGCATGCTAAAGTGAAACCCTGCAGGCTTAGACCCTGGACCCCGCTGAGTAAAGCCCCTTTGTTTTATTGATGCATTAATTCTGGCTGATACTTTCTGCTGTTCCCGAGTGATGGAGTCAGCATTTGACATTATGTTTGGTTGTTTGCTGAGTAACTGCATCAGTTGCTTTTCATTTGTTAGAAAGTTCAACAATTGAAACTCAGATGACAGGTAGGGAAAAATGAATTCTTTTCATGGGTTTTAAAGGTCTAATTAGATGGATACTTTCAGATGTTATTAGAATCCAAGGACACTGACATTTCTTACTGAGAAAGTAAATCAATTTTATTGGAAACGTTTTTCTGAGTCTTTGATAAATGATGAGATATTTTCACCTGACAACTGCACACAGTAGAAAAATGGATAAAAGTTTGTTAATTCACCAACAAACTTAAATTTCTGTGACTCTGAGTGTTTCTGTACAAAGCTGTTTAGAAATCCTATCCAGGTGGGAATGCTTGTTTACTGATACATCTTGAGAGTTGTTTGGATATTGAAATCACACTTCAGAAGATCATTCTGTAGGTGAATGGTGTCTGCCAGGGGCAGCATGGTGTTTCAGTCAAACGGGCTGGTGACTCAGTGGTCTTGTTTGGTGCTAAGTGTGTCTACTAACTCCAACCTCTCTGACTGGTGTCCTTCCTGATGGATTGATTTGGATAAGTGACTTTTTTTTTTTCATGAACTTTTATTTAAGGTGCTGACACTGTAATCCATTATCTCTGATACCCTGGGTGCTGGTATGAATTGTGCTGAATCAGGACCCTGGCTGCCTCTGACCATCACTTTATTTCTGGCTCACAAAACTCCAGGACCACTGGCTTTCTTAATCGGTAGCACCTTCACTAGCTGCTTCCCCTCCTTAGAACATTCTTGCTCTTCTTATTCTGTGTTTTATCCAACTACCTCCCAGGGACCACATATACATAAAGAGGTGGTTATTGTCAGCTTCATGGTCTTCCTACCTCTCCCCTTCCCACCCGTGGCAGTTCAACCTGAGTCACCAGATCATCTCACCTAGGAAGTCCTCTTCAGACCTGTCTCTTTCTTATACCTACAATATTTCACCCCTTTTGCTTGCTTTATTTTCCTTCCTACCACTCTTGCCATCTGACATTGTAGCTATTTCTCTGTCAGTTTCTTATATTATAAAGCAGCATCCTTGGGGGCCGCAACTTTGTCACTCACAGCCACTATTTAATCCCAGGGCCTGTGATGGTACCTGGAACATGCTGCTTCAATGCACATCTGTTGAATCAATTAATCTATTGGACAGTCAATAAACGAATCGATTTTACATGCAGTTTGTTCAGTGGTTGAGGTCCAGGGCCTGGATATAGACTTCATTGATTGTCCAGGTGGAACTCCTGTTACCCTTGTGGCCTTGGATGTGCCATTCACCCCTTGGGGCTCATCTGTTTAATGGGAAGAGTAACAGTCCTGTTTCCTCATGATGTTGCGAACATGAAATTAATTAACATGGGAAAAGAGTTTAGAAAATTACCAAGCTCTTTGGAAATTAGGCTTACAATAAATATAAGCTATTATAATTATTTCCATAGTGCTTTATAATTTTCAGAGTATCTCTCATTTATTATATTGGTAAATCCTTGTGACGATTCTATGAGACAGAAAAGCATTTCAGAGGTGAGCAAGCTGAGGACAAGAAGTTGAGCCTTAGGTCCCCTTTATGTATTGAGCTCTGGCAGCACAGGCTGACACCCCAGTTCTACTAAACCCCAATGTGTGGTCTTTCAAGTTAAAAAAAAATCTAGTTTCTCAAAATGGTACTTCTGTCTCCAGCTGATTTCGCATCACTTTACCCCTCTGGAATTGTTGTCATTTTCTTTTTGGCTGCCTTTATGGTTGTGAATTGGTTGACCATTTTGGATTTTAATATTCACATTCAAGATCTTCTTAAGAGTGTCTGTACTGATTTCAATGTGAATGAGGATGAGGAGGAAGAAGGTGATAGGATGGCAATCTTTAGGTAGCTTTTGATCATGTGCCTGTTACTATTTTCAGTGCTTTACAACTTAGCTATTCCTCAAGACAATCCTTGAAGAGAGGTGAAATATTACTCATTCTACAGATGAGAAAACAGGCATTCCATCTCCAGAAGATGTAGCCTCGGCCATTCACTCTCAATAGAAAAACTTTGTAATTTCTTGCAGAGCCAGCCCTCTTAGGAGTGAGCAAAATGCACACTGCATCCCCTGATCCCCTCTCTCTTCCTAAGAACCCTCACCTCTGCTGCTTATTGAGATGCTCTTGCTTCAGGTATCACTGTTCTGATAACCTCACCTGTGTGAGATGACAGTGGATGAAAGATGCTAGAGACATGATCTTCTCAGGAAGTGCTTTTGCATTTATCAGAAACACAGCCAGGGGAGGTTTTGGCTTGGAGAGTCTTTGACTCTGTCCAAAGAGGAACATTTATCCTGCCTCTGTGCTCAAGCTGCCTTTCACATAAAAGAACAAGTCAAGATAAATCAAAAGGGAATATGACGTGAGACTGGACTTAATACAAGAAAGACTTGATTCAAGTGTCCCAAAGAGACGGACATGCATCACATTATGAGCTCTGGATCACAGTTCCGTCTTCCCACCAGTCCTGGGACAAAGTAAAATAAAAATAAAGTTTTCTGAATAAATGGTACTAGACATGTAATCCCGAATAACAATTACTCCAGAGACATGCCACCTTCTGTGAAAATGTAAAGTTTGATCTTTTCTTCAAATTTCAAATGCATGAACTCTTTGAACTTAAAGAAAAGAAACTTGAAATGTTCAAGAGGTTTCAGCTGAATGCATAACCTTGAACTACTTGATTTATTCTGCACTTTCGTTTTCACATGCATTTAGGCTTTGTATTTGGAGGCACCCCTCAGACGATGCAATCTGTTCTTTTTTAATGGTCTTGGTTCTGCTTCTCCTCTGGTGAATACTCTTGTCCATCTGGATGCCAAGCTCAAGAAATGGACTCCTGAAGTGCTTTCCACTAGAGTGTCCTGCATTTATCTTCCCTGGAGGATCTGCAGAGTGTCAGGGCATACATAAAGGGTGCCTCCCATGTTATGAGAGTAAGGTGGCTGGAGCAGGTGGATGGAAACAATGATGGGCTTCTATGGCATCACACATGATGGGAAGCAGTCAAAGCACTCCCCATATGATTTTAAGCTAGGAATGTGTGATTTTTAAAAATCAGGTGTTTCGTATTAAGCCTGCTGATGGGAGTTTATGTTACTCTCTCAGGTCTGCACAGATACTCCCGCATCCTCGCTGTGTCTCACACTGGGACAGTGTGTAGAACAAACCACTGATTCTCTGCTTCTCTGTCCTTACATCTGCCCACACTGAGAAATGTTTTCAGGCCATTCATTTTCATGCTCATGTATTTCTTGAAATATGGAACCAATTTGCTTTTTATCCAACAAGATTATGACTTTAAAATCTCCCTCTTCCTCCCTCATTTTTTCCCATTTATAAATCTCTTCTCACTGCTTAGGTGATGTGGTCTAAATACGTCTTTGTGAAGCTCTAGGATCTCTGTGCTTATTTGCGCGTGCTGTATGGACATTTGGTGTCCTCCGTAGCAGTCTTTCATGTTTTTGTCTAGAATACTGGGCATCTCTCATATCTCAATTAAATTTCTAAGAAGATAAAGTCTATCTTGCCTGCCTTAGTTGTTTTGTTGCAGCTTCCCCACCCCTATTGTCTCCAGGCTGATTTTTCAAATCACTTGATCAAATCAAGGGGTCTCCAGGTGAAAAACTTTGCTCTGTTTGTGTGAGATGCCTGCCCATGAGAAGCCATTTATTGCTGTATCTGATGCATCAGCCAGAAAAACAAACCTTTCAGTAGCGCAATATTTATAACTCTGTTCGCTTCCCTTTTCCTTTTTATTCATCCAGACTGTGAATCTTTTTGGAAACCAAGAGAAATGGAAACGTTGCCAGTGATCTGTCATCTTTCCTTCTCTCAACGTATTTCCCTTTAGGTGATGGTCATCCTGTCCCCACGTGGTCAGTAGAGTCTGGCTTCAGGTGAAAGGTGAAAGTGTTAGTTGCTCAGTCCTGTCTGACTCTATGCATCCCCATGGATTGCACCCGCCAGGCTCCTCTATCCATGGAATTCTCTAGGCAAGAATACTGGAGTGAATTGCCACCAGGAAAGCTTGCTTTCAGGGAGTATGTGTGATTTGCTTGATGGGCTTCCAGCCATGAAACAGGTGTGCATGCGAGCATGCTAAGTTGCATCAGTCGTGTCTGACTTTTTGTGACCCTATGGACTGCAGCCATCCAGGCTCCTCTGTCCATGGAGATTCTCCAGGCAAGAACACTGGTGTGGGTTTCCATGCCTTCCTCCAGGGGATCTTCCCAACCCAGGGATTGAACCCCCATCCCCTGAGTCTCCGGTATTGCAGGCAGCGTCTTTACCCCTGAGCCACCAGGGAAGCCCCACAGAGCAGGCAAAAGTCCCTGAACTCAGCTTTACCACTTACTGGCTGCATGTCCTGCACTTACAGTCTCCGCTTCCAGATGAAACCTCTTCTTGGTCCAAAAAGAGTTGTTGTCATACCTTTATTACTCACCAGAATTTGTCCATTTCACTTTCCCTGCCATAAAATTTTGAACAATGCATTTTTCAAGCCTATGTTTTCAACAACCTTTAAATATAAAATATGGGAAGTCTTGTGTTAAGAGCAGAATGTATTTCTGCATAGTCATTTGTATACATGTGAATATCAACTTTTAGAAGAAATAAAAATCTATCAATTAAATGAATGCCTGTTATAGGTGGTGAACTCAAAGTAGAGTAGATATATATTAAATTATAATTAGCGAAAGAATTGAACCTTGTGTTAGCAAAGGTTTGCTCATCTATAAAATGGGGACTATATTATATTTCTCTCAAGTATTTCTTATAAAGAGTAAATGTGGTGATTTGTGTAAGGCTAAGTTCTTCTGGGCATGGCACATAGTAAATATGTAAACCTTATGTATCATTTTTAGTAAAGAAAAAATGAGAAGGAGTTTAAAGCATGATTATAGACATAGCTGGGAGATATCGCAGGCTTGGCTCAGACCATGGCAATAAAATGAATTTCAAAATAAACTGACTAAATTGAAGTTTTTGGTTTCTCAGTAAAAGTTTCTTCCCGCTACACTGTAGTCTTTAATAGAGTGTACAGTGCCATTATGTCTAAAAAAAGCAATGTAAGTACCTTAAATAAAAAAAAATACTTTATAGGTAATTATTGCTAACCATCATCTGAGCTTTTAGTGAGTTGTAACCTTTTCACTGGTGTGGGATCTTGTCTCAGTGTTGATGGCTACTGAAGGCTGATGGTGGTGGCTGCTGAAGGCTGGAGTGTCTGTGGTAGTTTCTTAAAATAAGACAACAATGAAGTTTGCTGCTTTGATTGATTCCTGCTTTAACTAATGATTTCTCTGCAGCATGCAATGCTGTCTGACATCATTTTACCTACATTAAAACTTCTTTCAACATGGAATCAATCCTCTGACTCTGTCACTGCTTTACCAATTAAGCTTATGCCATACTTTATATCCTTTCAATGTCATTTCTGTAATTTTCATAGCATCTTCACTAGGAGTAGAATCCATCTCAAGAAAATACTTTCTTTTCTCATCCATAGGAATCAATGTCCCATTTGATCAACTTTTAATATCAGATTGCATATTCAGTCACATGGTAAGACTTCACTTCTAATTCCAGTTCTTTTCTGTTCCCACCATGTCTGCAGTTCCTTCCTCCACTGAAGTCTTGGATCCCTCAAAGTCATTCATGAGTGTTGGAATCAACTTCTTGTGAACTCCTGGTTGTGTTGATATTTTGACCTAGTCTTACAAAACATGAATGTTCTTAATAGTGTCTAGAATGGTGAATCCTTTCTAGAAGGCTTTTAATTAACTTTGCAAAGATCTATCACAGGAATCACTATGTATGACAGCTGAAACCTTGTAAAATGCATTTCTTAATAATAAGACTTGAAAGCCAGAATTACTCCTTGATCCATGGGCTGCAAAATGAATGTTATATTGGAGAGCATGAAAGCAACATTGGTGTCTGAGTATATCTCTGTCAGAGCATAATTCAAAATAGTAAGTCAGCATTGACTTCAACTTTATATACATCACCAGCTACATTAACCCCTAACATGAAAGGCTATCTTTTGAAACTTTGAAGACAGGCATGGACTTTTACCCTCTTGCTTTGAAAATCCTAGATGGTATGCTCTTCAAAAATGAGGTTATTTTCTCTACACTGAACATCTATTGTTTCGTGTAGCCAGTTTCATCAATGATCTGAGCTAGATCTTCTGGATAACTTGCTGCAGCTTCTGTATCATCACTCGCGGCCTTCCCTTGCTCTTTTATTACACAGACAACTGTTATGCAGACAACTTCTTTCCTTAAACTTTATGAAATAACTTCTGTTGATTTCAAACTTTTCTTCTTCAACTTCCTCATCTTTCAGACTTCATAGAATTGAAGAGAGTTAGGGCCTTGCTCTGGATTAAGCTTTGGCTTAACAGAATGTTGTGGCTGATTTGATCTTCTATCCAGACCATAACAACTTTCTCCATATCAGCAATAAAGCTGTTTTGATTTCTTACCGTTAGTGTAATCACTTGAGTAACACTTTTAATTTCCCTCGAGAACTTGCCCTTTGCATTCACAGCTTGGCTAACTCTTTGGTGCAAGAAGCCTCCCTTTCAGCCTCTCTCAGCTAGCTACATGCACTCCTCACTAAGATTAGTCATTTCTAGCTTTTTACTCTGCCTTTCACTTGAAAACTTAGAGGGTGTTGTGGGTTATTAATTGGCCTAATTTCAATCTTGTTGTGTCTCAGGGAAATAGGGAGGACTACAGAAAGAGAGAGGTGGGAAGCAACCGAGGGGTGGAGTAGTCAGAACATTTATCAATTGACTTTACTGCCTTATATGGGACTTCCCAGGTGGTGCTAGTGGTAAAGAACCTTTCTGCCAATGCAGGAAAAATAAGAGATGAGGATTCAATCCCTGGGTTGGGAAGATGCCCTGTAGAAGGAAATGACAACCCACTCCAGTATTCTGGCATGGAGAATCCCATGGACAGAGGAGCCTGATGGGCTACAATACATGGGGTCGCAAAGAGGTGGACACAACTGAAGTGACTTAGCACACTTATTGGGTGTGGTTTGTGGAGTCCCCAAATTATAAAGGAACATCAAAGATCACTAATCACAGATCACCATAAAAATATAATAATAATGAAAAGTTTTGAGATATCGAAAGAATTTCAGGAATGTGATGCAGAGACATGAAGTGAGCAAATACTGGTGGACTTGCCCTAAACAGTGATATCACAAATTCAGTTCGTAAAGAATGCAATATCTGTGAAGCTCAGTAAAGTACAGCACAATAAAATAAGGTATACCTGAATATATTTTATAATTCAAGCAGAATCCCTTGCTTCTGGGGATGGAGAAGTTTAGGTAAATACTGGGACATTTATATTTAGTAGACTTGTTATATGTGAATAAATACAATTAATAAATATCTCAGTAAAATTTATATTTTCACAGACATAATCAACTTTGGGACAAATTGAGTAGCCCCATTTAAAAAAAAAATAGTTCCATCAATATAAATACTACAACCTCATCCACTCTGCCAAAGTTTTCTGCTCAGCATCTCCCACAAAAGAATCTGAGATGTGACCTCCAGAGATTGCAATGGGGTCATTTGGAATCCCCACAGCCCACAGTCAAGTTGGATATTTGGGAAATCTAGGAGAGAGATCTCCATGACTTAATCAGATCTCCACCCAGGGGGTTTGTCTAAGGGGGCAGGATTCCAAACCCTAAGTTGAGATACAGGGGTGAAGCTCCTGTTTAGAGGAGAGCCATTGAAATTCTCACATGGCAGCAGGGTGTTTTAGCTACAAACTTTCAGACCTGGAAGAAGCAGGAGCACCAGGAAACCTGCATGGATGGCGCACGGCACAGTTCTCTGGGAGTCGTCGCCTCAGCTCAGACGCTGAGGAGTGTCTGCAGCTTGGGGAACACGAGTGCCCAGGCCTTGTCTCCTGGGGCATCGTGGGCTGGGCCTTGTGTATGGCATGGATGCGCCCTAGTCTGATGGAATGTCTCAATATACCAGACTTGCTCACAGAAAGCTTGGGTGTGAAACTGTCATGAGTTAGGTGTGTATGTTGTACATGGGATGTGTCTGGGTGTGTACACGTGTGTGTTTGTAGGGTGTGTCTATAGATACAGAAGGGGAAGACCTACAGTGAAACTGATTTTCAACACACACACACACACACACACACGCACAAACCTGAGATGAGCATAGTCAGCAATAACAATGACTAGCATGGATGCGGACTTAGGAAACTAGGCTTTAAGCTAAAAATTTTTTTATTAAAGAGTTTTTTGATGTGGATCATTTTTAAGGTCTTTATTGAATTTGTTACAATATTGCTTCTGTTTTATGCTCTGTTTTTTTGGCCCTAAGGCATGTGGGATCTTCACTCCTCAACCAGGGATCAAACCTACCCCTCCTGCATTAGAAGGTGAAGTCTTAACCACTAGGCCAGCATGGAAGTCCTTTATGCTAGAACTTTAATATAGATTATTCATCGAGAAACTTCAGTGGTAGTTCTCACTATTCCCAGAGAACATTTAAGGAAATAGAAACTCAGACCAGTGGAGTTGCAAGGCCAAGAAGTTGCAGGGATAGTGCTTTGAGCTGGATTTGGTCCAACTTGGCTGCATACCTAATCCATGGTGTCATGATCTTCAGTCATCAGAGATGAAAATGAGTACAGTGAAGAAAGAGCCACATCCATTTCCTAAAGCACTCTTAATAGAAATAGAGATGATAAACATTATAATGATAATAAGATGATCTATTCTTATATTTGACAAATATATTACATTTGACAAATACTTAGTACTTCTTAACTGTCTCACTGTTGGAAGGTTAACATTAATCATGATTGTATTTAATCCTCAAAATAAGTTTGTAAGAGAACTAATGCCATTCCTCAATTTTTTTCTTAAAGTGCATCTCAGAGAGGTTAAATAAATGTTCTTCAATATTACATACAGGGCTATGCTTAAAATTCATTGTTTTCGCTTATGGTGGCCAAGGGAGAAGGGTGGGGGAAGGGATAGTTAGGGAGTTTGGCATCGACATGTACACACTGCTGTATTTAAAATGGATAACCAGTGAGGACCTACTGTACAGCCCAGGGAACTCTGCTAGATGGTATGTGGCAGGCTGGATGGGAGGAGAGTTTGGGGGAGAAAGGATGCATGTATTTGTATGGCTGAGTCGCTTTGTTGTGCATCTGAAACTATTATACTGTTAATTGTCTATAATCCAATATAAAAAAGTTAAAAAAATCCATTGTTTTTGGATTTTTTTCCACTATTCTACTTTGCATTAGGAATAATGCTGTGAAATACAAGCTAATAACGAAATTCACCTGGAAAAATAACAGCTTCTTTCAAAGTTCCATTTCTTTTTCCCTATTTTTAAAATGTAGTTTACTCAAGTATGATTTACAATCAAAATTGTATTTCTGTTTTATCCATGGAGCAAGAGTTTCAGAAGAAATGATTGGAATGAATAAGTTTTAACCATACTTTCTAGAACCAAGCACATTCTAATGATATTAATACTCTAATAATAGTAGAAATTGAGATGGTGGGTGTCTTTTGGCACAGGATGGATAGCATCTTGAAGTCCTAGATGGAAATACGGTATGCTTTATATTCAATATTTAGAAGACAGATACATTACCCATATTAAAAAGAAGCAGATAATTAGAAGTGCTTACTTGGAATGTAATCCTTTCTCTCCTCTTATCCTGGCTGGGCTACAGCTCTGCCCATTATCATCTGTTCCATCTGTCACCACCCATTGCAGGAGCTATGTGGGTATAATGTGCATGCAGCCCACTCTTGCATTCTGAAATAGACGTGGATCCTTTCTAAGATCCCGGGAGGGGCTGTTACAGGAGCTCTGTGGTTACCCCACAGGAAGGGGTCTGTGTTCTGATCTTACATTTTTAACAGGCCACAGCTGTACTCATATCTCCATTGCAGAACCCTCTATCCAGCTATCCTATTTGTAGATAATTGTCCAGGAACCAATGCCTGGATGGACCCCTGCTAAACATAGAGGTCAGGGCTGTGAAACAAATTGGAGCTGGTCATCAGAGATGATAGAGATGTAACAGCTGGTAACTGAAAAGAAAGGGAAATCTCTCCTCTCTTCTTTACTTTGAGGGAATCAATGGAAGAGGAGAAAATATGTTTAATTATGAAGTTAAACATTTCCCATGTGAGTTGGTGCTTTGGTTCAAAAGTTCTCCCTTTTGTTTTGATGCCTACTTTCCTGAGGGAAAACTCAGAATTCATAAAGCAGTAACAGGCCTGGAGCTGTCTCAGCAGATTAATGTATATCATTTCACTGCTCTGCCTCAGTTGGTTTCCAGATAGATACCCACACACAGCAGATGAAGAATCAAAAACTAAACAATTGTAAATATTTGAATTTTTAAAAGCTTGAGATTGGATATGATCTTTTAGATGTTTGGAGTTACTGAATAATTTCAATTAATGGCAGAAATATTCATGATACACTTGTTGTTATCTTTTTCCTGTATACCACTTTTTTCTTTTCTTTTTAACTTTCTATAGTAAGTAAGTAAGTGTTAGGCGCTTAGTTGTGCCCAATTCTTCACGACCCCATGGACTGCAGCCCACCAGGCTCCTCTGTCCATGAGATTTTCCAGGCAAGGATACTGCAGTGGGTTGCCATTTCCTTCTCCTGGGGATCTTCCCAACCCAGGGATCGAACTCGGGTCTCCTGCACTTTAGGCAGATTCTTTACCAACTGAGCTACAAGGGAAGCCCAACTTTCTACAGGAAACAGGTAAATAGGAATTACCAGTACATAACTTTTTTCAGACATGATCCTCCCAGGAAAATTCCATTCTTTGGTGAACCCAGATGCTGAAGGGAATGGAGAGATGATTGTCTTAATTTTCCAGTTGTACACTTCTTGTGAATGAAACACTTATAACATGCATCTCTGTTCTCCCAGTGCCTTGCACACTATAGATTTTTAACAATTGGAATGGAATTAGAAAATGATGATGGATGTTTCCCACCTCATTGATGTCCAGGCAAATGCTGAGATGATGCAAGTGATCTATAATATAATTAATTATGTGGTACCATATGAGGATTAAAAAAATGATAAAACAGTCCCATTTTAAACTTTTTTTTTAAACACAGAAGCAAAAACTGGTAGTATTTGTTATTTCTGTGCTGTGTTAAATATCCTTCAAGTAACACTCATGAAGTTGATGACCTAGTGCAGTGTCAATTTCCAGCTTACTTGAGCATTTATATCGCAGATTCAGCTGTATAGAGGGACTGACCCAACATTTTCTTTTGCTACTCAAAATTCAGGGATGAGGGAGTGTGGCCAAGATGGTGGAATAAGAAAGCCCTGACCTTACCTCCCATAGACATATCAAAATTACACAGTAATTACAAAGCAACTATAAGAATGACCTGAAAACTAAGAGAAAAGACTTTTCACAACTGAAGATATAATGAAAGAATGACAATGAGATGAGTAGGAGTGATGGAGATGCAATAAAGTTCCATATCCCCAGGTGGGAAACTCACACACAGGAGGATGATTAAAACTTCAGAGGTTCTTCCTAAGGAGTGAGTGTCTAAGTCCCACTCTGAGCTCCCTAGACTGGGGATTCTGCACCAAGAACATTTGGCTTTGAAAGTCAGTGGGATCTGCATATGGGAGAGCTAGAGGGTTGTAGGAAACAAAAGTTTGCTCTTGAAAGGCTCACACAGAATCTCACCTGCTTCAAGATCCAATAGAGATGCAGTGTTTTGAGAGATAATCGGATCAGACTTGTTGACCTTGGAGAGCCTCCTGGAGAGTCAGGAGGTAACTGGGACTCCCTCTGGGAATGTAAACGTTGGTGGTAGCCAAATTTGGGAGTTCGTTTTGCCTCAAGGACACTGGTGTTAGCTAGCACCATTTTGGAATTCTCCTTTCAGTCTATTAGTGATGAGGGCTTACCCTCTCATTATGCAGTCAGTACCAGGTCCAGGACACAACAGCCAGAGCAGCAAGCCACATGGGCACCCAGTCACACCCACAGTGTGCTGGCACCAGCTCTGGAACCTCCCTAGTCATTCAAGTAGCCTCTCTGGGACCTGGTTCCATGAACTAGCAGGATGGTGCCAGTCCTGGACTCACCAGGTTGTACAGCCAGCCAAGGAAGTGGGCCAGTAACCTCTGTACAAGGCAGGGCCTAGCAGCCAATCAGGCAAGGGACTGGCCCCGTCCACCGGTGTGCCCGTAGTCAGCCCGGGCACAACAGAGGGGTATGTGCAATCCAAATGGGAGGCACCCTCAGCATATATAGCTCTGGCAAGCAGAGGGGAGTGATCTGCAGGATGTCGCCTATGTAAGGCTACTTCTCTAAGTTTGGAAAACATAGCCACCTTTGTTGTTGTTCAGTGGATTAGTCATGTCTAACTTTTTGTGACCCCATGGACTGCAGCACTCCAGGCTTCCCTGTCCATCACTGTTTCCTAGAGTTTGCTCAAACTCATGTCCATTGAGTCGATGATGCCATCCAATCATCTCATCCTCTGTTACCATTTTCTCCTTCTGCCTTCAGTCTTTCCTAGCATCAGGGTCTTTTCCAATGAGTCAGCTCTTTGCATCAGATGGCCAAAGTATTGGAGCTTCAGCTTCAGCATTAGCCCTTCCAAAGAATATTCAGGACTTATTTCCTTTAGGATTGACTGGTTTGATCTCCTTGCAGTCCAAGGAACTCTCAAGAGTCTTCTCCAGCACGAAAGTTCAAAAGCATCAGTTCTTTGGCACTCAGTCATCTTTATAGTCACCCTATCTAATAAAAATAAAATAAAACAAAAAATAATTAAGCAAAATGAGGTGATACAGCAATATGTTTCAAATGAAGAAATAAGGTAAGAAGAACTAAGTGAAGTGGAGAGAAGCAATCTTACCCAGTAAAGAGTTCAAGATAATGATCTTAAGGGTGCTCAGAGAATTTGAGAGAAGAATGGATAAACACAGTGAGCAGTTTGCCAAAGAGAAAGTATAAAGAACTACACAGAGCTAAAGAATTCAATCACTGAAACAAACAAACAAAAAATAGGATGCCCACTCTCACCACTTTATTCAACATAGTATTGAAAGTCCTAGCCACAGCAATCAGAGAGGAAAAAGAAATAAAAATAATTCAAACCAGAAGGGAAGAAATAAAACTGTCACTGTTTGCAAATGAATACTATATATAGAAAATCCTAAAGATGCTGCCAGAAAATTATTAGAAGTAATATGTGAATTCAGTAAAGTTGAATGACACAAAATTAATATATAGAAATCTGTTGCATTTCTACACAGTAACAATGGACTATCAGAAAGAGAAATTGAGAAAAAAATCCATTTACAATTACATAAAAATAATAAGATACTGAGGACAGTGGCTCAGACGGTAAAGCGTCTGCCTACAACGTGGGAGACCCGGGTTCAATCCCTGGGTTGGGAAAATCTTCTGGAGAAGGAAATGGCAATCGACTCCAGTATTCTAGCCTGGAAAATCCCACGGACGGAAGCGCCTAGTAGGCTACAGTCCATGGGTTACAAAGAGTCAGACACAATTGAGTGACTTCACTTTCACTTTCACTAAGGAATAAATTTAACCAAGGAGGTGAATGACCTGTACTCTGAAAACTGTAAGACATTAATGAAAGAAACTGATGGCATCACAAAGAAACAAAATGATATACTATGCCCATTATGTTGACACATTTTTAAAAGCAAATTGATTGACAATTTTTTTATTTGTAATAGCATGTATTTCAATTAATTTTTCAATTTCCCTAACCTAGTTGGTATTCCAGAAAATCCCCGGCTCAGGGATTCATTCTGTTACAAAAGTTACTCTGCAAGTCTTTTCCTAGTTCTGACTGTTTTGCAGATTAGTAATGCTAGAAAGCTTGATGATAGCTGGAAGAAAATACCAAAGAAAGATCAAGGTGTTTAGGTGAAGAATGCATTAATGTAGAAAAATCTAAACAATAAGAGAAATTTGACCCTCGTGAGATAAAGAGAAGGCATTGGTGGAAATGATGAAGTGTGTGTGTATGTGTGTGTGTGGATGTGAGTGTCTGTGTATATGTGTGTGTATTGGATTAATGCTGGAAAAGAATTATACCAGAATTGCTTAAATTACAAAAAAAGACATCTCCTCTGGGTGGACCAATTGCCAAAGAACTGTTTCTTTTTTTTCTTTTTTTTTTAATTTTATTTTATTTTTAAACTTTACAAAATTGTATTAGTTTTGCCAAATATCATTCTAACATAGAACAAATTACCCAAAACGTGGAAGCCACGTGCCTCAGTCCAGACAATCAGTTTACCTTCTGCCCCTCAGCAGTGAAGTGCACATATGAACATCTGTATGCAGCAACTCCTAGAAACTCTATTTTATTTTTAAAATTAAAAATGCAGATCTGCCTCTCAGGTAAATACATTGATAGTCAATTGGAGGGAACTAATGTTTATTTAAAATAACCAGTGAGTTAAATATTAGAGTGGTACCTTATTAGGAAGATAAAATGAATGACAGAAGAAAAGGATGTCTTACGGCAGCATCTGCAACTGTGTCAACCAAGTCAAGCATCTGAGCTGTAGGGCAAACAGTGGATGATTCAACCATGAAGGTGAAGGCAGGAGGCGGGAGGACAAGAGGAAAACAGCTAAGTGTCAGCCAGAGTGTTGTTCACAGCGCGGACAATGAGGGCAAGGTGAGGCTGGTGAGGCCTGGAGAGACTGCAAACACAGAAGGGTCAGGGGCTGGCAGATGTGAACCTGGAGAGGAGAAGCTGTGGGAGCATGCAAGTGAACAAGCTGGAAGCCCAGAGTGTGGGAGCACAGCACGGGGTCTCGGGACTCCAGATGATGCTCCAGTGTGGGTGAGGACAAGTCACCAGCCACTGGGTGACCACTGTGCTGTGCGTCAGAGGGTCGCTGGAGCACAGGGTGGCAGGGAGCCATGCTCATGTTAGTTGGTGTGCTAGTTTGCAGAGATTTTAAAGTCTTCTAGTGTGATTTTGGGAGTTGTAGTAGAGAGGAAAACTGGGAGTAGGGGCCTGGGGAGAGATGGGGCCAGGGAGTGAGAATGCATGTGTCTGTAATGAATCTCAGCAGAGGAAAAAAGAGAACTGGGAAGATCATGTTTCTGTAGTCTGGAAATCCTTTTCAGTAGTCTTATTGGCTCAGCTGGAGGGGTCTGTGGGAGAATGACTTCCCTCCTCCTCCTCTTTCTTCTGTATTTGTTCATGTTTTTGGCTACACAGTGCAGCTTGTGGGATCTAGGTTCTTTGACCATGGATCAAACCCATGTCACCCGCAGTGGAAGCATGGATAGAGTCCTAACCACTGGACTTTTGGGGAATTCACTCTTTTTTTCTTTTTTTAATGTTCACAGCTCCTTTATTCATAAAAGCTCTAAACTGGAAACAACCCAAATAGCTATATAATAGGTGAATAGGTAAACAAATTGTGGAATATCCCTGAATGAAATCTACCACCATAATAATAAGGAATCAACTTTGATACTACAATGTGGATAATTCTCAAAATAATTAGGCTGAGTGGAAAAAAACCAAACATAAAAGAATATACTGCTTGAATCCATTTACCAAAGCAGAGTGCAGACTGTCTGGGGAGGAAGGGCAAGGTGGCCCAGGAATTACAGAGAGGCACAAAAGGTCTTCAGGAGGGTGGCTGATGTATTCATCATCTTGGTTGCAGTAATGGCTTCACAGGTGTATACACATGTCAAAGGGTATTAAATTATACAATTTGGACATGTGAAGTTTATTACAGATCAATTATATATCAAAAATTTGTTAAAATGATACTTCCCCCTCCAATAAAATTAATACATCCTTTTGAAATCTAATTTTCCAGCTTTGGATTTCTTCTCTCAACAGTAACTATTTCTCTCCATTCTCCTCTTGTTTGCATAATTCCTGATGAGAAGTCTGCTTTAGTATTTACCCTTGATCCTCTATAGGTGAGATTTTTTTCATCTGGGCTTCTTTCAAGACTTATCTTGGTTTTTGTTTTCTGTAGTTTGACCATGATATGCCCCAGTGAACATCTTCTTGATATTTATCTTGCTCTGAACTTCCTGGGTCTGTTGTTGCATGTCTATCATTCATTTTGGAAACTTTTTATCAATTAGTTCTTCAAATATTTAGCAACCACCTTCCTCAGGCAAAAGGCAGCCACTTGTGAAGTTTAGCAGGAGGAAAGAGTGCATTTGAATGCACTGGGATTCCAACACCAGTCCCCAGAACCTAATGCCCTTAGGATGAGTTTAGCTCCTGAAGGAGTCTCTCTCCCTCTGCCTTTCAAAAAGCATCAAGAATTTACCTAAGCTTTTTTATTTTTTTTTCCTTTTTCAATGGTGTGCCTACTGCTCTCAAGATTATTTCTATTTCTAAGTAAGACAATGTTCTTTCAAAGACAGTTGTGGCTAAAATAAGTCTCTGGCCTGAGCCCGGAAATGTTGCATGGCTGACTGTTCATTAGGTACCAAAACACTGGGAATAAGTCAATCGGGTACTTGGGCAGTGTCAGGCTGGGTGGGCATGGGTAAATGACTGGGTGCTTTGCTTCTGCTGTGATATAAAAGTAAAATCTGCATTGCATATTGTTTAGTAATTTAGAACTCAACAAAAGTGATCAGAGTCCTTAAAATGTCTTGGAAGAAGTAACCAGGATAGAGATTTGCAGAAATAGGTTACAGAACACAGCTTCTACATTTTCTGTCTCAAAAAAGAGGAAATAAAATTCAGATATAATTAAGGAAAATAATAAATGTGATTCAATATACACAATTCTGTACTGTTTCAATGAGCATATAAAGAGAGATAATGGTTCTCCAGAAAATATTATCACCTTGCAAAAGGGGAGGAATTATGGTTAAACTTCTATTACTTCTCTCATGAAATACTTTGGCAAAAAGTCTTGGAGAATCTGCACATTTTGTTCTAGTTTTTTCTAAATCTTTCTTGTGAATATGTCCACTTCAATTCAGACAAACCCAGAGGATATTGAAATGCAGTTTGAAGGACAGTGAAGAAAAAAGTGTTGGGGCAATGAGAAAACTAGCCCACAGCGTCCTGTAGACAGTACAAGACAGCATCCCTCACGGCTGCCTTTTCACCTCATCACAGCTCACGCGCGCTGACTGCTAGCTAATACGTGCAAGAAGAAGAAAAAACTCTCATATACTACATTTCAAGAAGTATTTCCTAATCATAAAATGGATTCCAGAGAAAATTCAGACAAGGTTTAAAAACAACTGAAAATGCAATATTTATAGGATGAGAAGTAAAAATAAATGCTCATCTGTATCATTTTTGGTTCAGATGAAACTATTCGCAGGGCATGAATAGAAATGCAGATGTAGAGAATGGATTTGTGGACATGGGGGACGGGTAGGATGAATTGGGAGATTGGGATTGACATATATACACTACCATGAGTAAAATAGATAGCTAGTAGGAACCTGCTGTATAGCACAGGGAGCTCAGTTCGGTGCTCTGTGATGACCTGCTGCTGCTGCTGCTGCTAAGTTGCTTCAGTCGTGTCCAACTCTGTGCGACTCCATAGACGGCAGCCCACCAGGCTCCCCCGTCCCTGGGATTCTCCAGGCAAGAACACTGGAGTGAGTTTCCATTTCTTTCTCCAATGCGTGAAAGTGAAAAGTGAAAGTGAAGTCGCTGAGTCTTGTCCGACTAGTAGAGACCCCATGGACTGCGGCCTACCAGGCTCCTCCATCCATAGGATTTTCCAGGCAAGAGTGCTGGAGTGGGGTGCCATTGCCTTCTCTGTGTGATGACCTAGAGGGGTGAAATGGGGACAGTAGTGGGAAGGAGGTTCAATAGGGAGGGGATATATGTATACATATAGCTGATTCAATTCATTGTACAGAAGAAACTAACACAATATTGTAAAGCAACTACACACCAATAAAAAAATTATAAAATAAAGGCTTCCAGCCATTGGAGGCATAAAAAAATTCACACCTTATGGATGCCATATTTGATTTCATCCACAGCCTAGCACTCTAAGGGACACTGTGTTTCCAAGAAATTAGAAACAGCTTCTCTAAGTGTTTGTTTCTCCTCCCACACTATTGTTTAAACAACTGACAGTGTGAGTATATCTTACATCATGACACAATGCTCACATATACATGTGACTCCATGAGATGCATGCTCAAATTTTCATTTTGTCTTTTCTCTTCCATTTTCTTTCATTTTTAAAATGCTAATCTTGACCCCACTACACTGATCTCAAAATCCACTACTATGCTGCCCACATTGACAAATTTACTGCTCACAATAAATTAATGATCATGTGATGATTTGGCTTTTGGTTCCTTTTCTTTCCCCCTTTTAAAGTTCATTTTCCCCTTTCGTGAATCAGAAACATTTTCCACCTTTATCTTTGGAATTCCACTGTGTCTGTCTACAAGTAAGGGCAGGTCTATGAGCCATACGTGTGGCTAAATCCACGTTGCATCTCCCAAGGCTCACCTTCTGGGATGGGGTGGGGAAAAGGAGCCTCTGAAAACTTCATCTGAACACATGTGGGCTCCGAACCCAGGATTCATAGCTCAAGGGGGTGAAACTACTTGTATACAACTTTTTAGAAACTCTATGTTGCAGCTGAGAGTCCTGCCTCACATTTTATGGAGAGAAGAAATGATGGGGAGAAGCTCATCTTCCTGCCATCAAGTCCCCTGACTCCACACATCTGTATCCACAGGCTGGATGCTCCATTCTGATGATAGCAAAGTGCCTTCTTCATGCAAAGGTGATGCCTGCTCTCCTACTTGGGGTACCAATCCTGCTCATTTTGGTGAATACTTTGCAGCTGCAACTATTCTCTCTTCCCGTTCATCACTGCTCCCTCTCTTTCTTGCAGTCACAGATGTAACACTCTACATTGAAACTCCACGGCACACCTGCTCCCGAGCAAGGGTCCTCAGTTGCTGATGCCTCGTTTTTCCGCTTCTCTGCACAGCACACCTTCAAAGGGTTGCACTTGTTTGCTGTATCCACTTAACCTCATCTCCTCACAGTCACTCCTCTGGGCATTGGTCCCCACAGCCCCAGGGACTCTGCTCTTGATGGGTTACTGTGATGTCAGAGTTCACTGCTGAAGTCAGTCCTTTGGTCCTCCTGTTGTTCATTCAGCAGCGTTTGGCATCGCTAACCTTCTTTATGAAAAGCTCCCCTCAATTTCTGATTTTCCTCTCATCTCATTGACAGCTGGTGCTCAATCACCTTTGCTTGTTCAGCCCTTGCCTATTCTTTTATTTCCTGTAATTCTTATACTTTCTGTTATTATCTATTTAGTTAGTTTATTGTCAGTTTTTACCAGGACAAGGATATTTTCATTCATTTTTGCCCCTTGGTAATCTCCAGCACTTAGAACAGTATGTGGTCTATAATAGTCACTCAATGCTTTGTTGAATGAATGCCATAGTGTCTTGGATGTATGTGTTTCAAAATTATATAAATGCTATTGTGTTATAGATGGTCTTCTCTCTTTGTTCAAGAATAATCCTAAGCATTTAAGCGGAGAAGGCAATGGCACCCGACTCCAGTACTTTTGCCTGGAAAATCCCATGGACGGAGGACCTTGGTGGGCTGCAGTCCACGGGGTTGCTAGAGTCGGACACGACTGAGCAACTTCACTTTCACTTTTCACTTTCATGCATTGGAGAAGGAAATGGCAATGCACGCCAGTGTTCTTGCCTGGAGAATCCCAAGGACAGGGGAGCCTGGTAGGCTGCTGTCTATGGGGTGGCACAGAGTCGGACACGACTGAAGCGACTTAGCAGCAGCAGCAGCAGCAGCAAACATTTAAGACCACCAGTGTTGCTATATGTAGGTAAAATATATTGCTTTAAATTTTTGCATGGTATTCTCTTCATGTAAGCTTCACATTTTATTTGCCTATTTTCATAGAATTAACATTTAAGTTGCTTCCAACTTGGGATACAACAAATGATAAAACCAAGATTACTTCCATGAATTTTACCTTGTGAACCTGTGAATTTCTCTGGGAGGGTATGTTCAGGAGAAGGACTTGTGAATCATAGGTTATACACCTACGTAATCTATATGTAATAAGTGCGGCCAAACTGCTTCCCAGAAGTAATGTACAAGTTGGCAGTCTCACCTAAGGTATTTGGATACTTCCATTTTGCTATATATTCCATCAAATTTATAATTCCTTCCTTGCTTTTGTTAAAATGATTGGTGTAGAACATATTCTTTTAAATATATTTTAAAAATTTATGTTCATACCACTTAAAATGGGCACAGAAAGTTGACTTTCAGTGGTTTTCACATATTATGAAGCATTATTCTTCATTTGATTTTTCCCCAAACACAAAATCATTCTTAGCTTGTGGACTGCAGAAAAACAGGCAGCCAACTTGTTTTGGCTACCAAGGTATGATCTAAGTGGTTGGTAGAATGATATCTTACTGTTGCTTTTCTTTGAAAATGGCTACCTACTAGTATATTTAAACATTATGAACTTATTAATTTTTAGATTTCTCTTTTATTATTTGCCTATTTCCTACCTTTACTGAATTGCATTTTTATTAGTTTTCCTGTATTTGTATATACTTTTAAGACTCATATATTCTTAATATTAGTCTTTTCAAGTTTTTACATTTCAGTTTATCTTCTCTCAGTCTACCATTTATCAGGTGGCTTCCTATTTTTGGTTGAACAGGCATTTCAAATTTTGGTGCAGGAAGTTCCAGTAGGTTTCTGATCTCCATGGTTTGTGAATTTTTAATATTATCGAAGAAGTAATTCCTTACTTCCAGATCAAAAAGTTATTCTATATTTTCATCTCTTAGCTGTATGCTATCTTTCACTTTTAAGCCCTTACTTCTGCATTCATCTTGTAGTCAGTGAAATAGACCCAGCTTTATTTTCATGTGAGGTGAACAGTCTTCCCCAAAGAGTTATTTAATGATTTTCCTTTATTATTGATTTGTTGGTACCACTTTTATGTATATCAAATTTTATTTGTTTTATGAGGACTTATTTCTGAGTTTGCTTTTCTGTTCCAAGAATGTATATTTTTAATTGGTACCACAGTATCATGCTATTTTAGTATTATTAACATTAATGGTATTATTGTTACATTGTTATATATTCTATCTTAAATTCTCACATGGCAATTCTCCCATTTTCTTAAGACATTTATTCATGAAAATGAATTCTTTCCTATAAATTTATAAAGAATTTTTTTCCAAAATCCCTTGAAAAAAATTAAGAGTTTTAAATTTGATTACGTTAAATTATAAATTTATATGTTAATTTGTGGTTAAATAATATATTTTTCTTTTCTTTTTTTTTTGTGCTTTAAGGTTTTAAGACGTTTCTTTAGAGGGTAGTTTGTTTTCTTGGGGGCTTAGTTCCTAGGCATATATTTTTGATTTGCTCTTGCTGATGTAGAGGGATGGTCCTGATTATTTTAAAATCTAAGCTGGCAAATTTGTTGTACTCTTTTTATTTTTAGTAGTATATTACAATTCTGATATGTTTTATATACTTGTCCATAAAAATCTATAAATGATGAACATTCTATTCAATTAAAAATATGTGGCTTGTTTCCTTTGAGTGTGAAAGTCACTCATTGTGTCTGACTCTTTGCGACCCCATAGACTATACAGTCCATGGAATTCTCCAGGCAAGAATACTGAAGTGGGTAGCCTTTCCCTTCTCCAGGGGTCTTTCCAACCCAGGGATCGAACCCAGGTCTCCCGCATTGCAGGCGGATTCTTTACCAGCTGTTGTTTTCTTTGCTGGTCTGTAAATATCCAGAACTTCCCCTGTCATGCAGAACAGCAATGATATCAAGCATCTTGTCTTTTCCCTGCATTTAAAGAAGTACATGGGGATTTCTGGTTCTTGGTCCCACAGGTAAGGAACTTGTTGGTCATCACTCCTATTCCACAAAAAAAGGAAAAAAAAGAAAAAAAGGAAAAGAAATAAGCTGAACACTTTGAAAATCAATAACTCTTCTTAGATCTTTAGAGATCTGAGGACACAGGGCAGATGACTACCCTTGAAATTGAAGAGTTTGGCTGATGGAACAAAGAATCACAACTCACAGTATAAAAGCCCAGGGGCAGAATGTAAACTGTGATTAATAAATTGCTGGAGGGCTGCATGGGAAAGTTTGGGCTAAAAACCCAGAGGCCCAGTGTGAGGAGAGCCTCCACAATTTGGTGAGCTTTTATCTCAGGAACTCAATCAGGTTTTCCAAGTAAGAGGCCAAGAAAACTCCCTTCATCCTTTTGCTGGGGGCAGGGGCGGGGGCGGGATGGGGGTGGGGATGGAGAGTGGGAAAAATAGCTGTTCTGAAGCACATTCTGATTTTCTTAACAAGGTCTGATCTCAGAGAAACTATTTCACCAGAACCTAACCATCTTTCTGATGGGAAATCTCCATCCCCAGCCTGTTCTAGATGTCCTATCTCAACTAAGAAAAACAAATAAGGAAACAAAAATCTAAATAAGAGAAGCATAGGCTCACTAAAAGACTGATACACTGTGATAGAAATATAGGTTTTCTGATTGCTCTTCTTTAGCCAGCCCCTGCTCCCCCACCCTCCAAAAAAAAAAATGGTTTTTGAGGGCAAGTTAACATATAAAGTAGTTTTATATAAAACATCAGTCATCTTGTCTGTTTTGATAAGCATCAGCACAAGTTCTTTCACTTGAAATGCAATTTGTAACATTGGAGGAAAAGAATTTTGTGATTGTTAAAGTGATTTTTTTTTTACAAATCCAAAGGGAAGATACAATATTGAAAAGACTTTGGAAGAAATCTGCCATATCAGCATATAAATAGACCCCATGTGACACAGTGAGCGAGTTGTGCATCTCAAACACTTTCAAGAAGAAAGTATTTAGAGGCAGTCTGAGGACAATAGAAGAGACAAAAATAAGGGTTCAAGGGAAACGTTAGCCTCCAACACAGTCAGTAAACACAGCCTATCCCCACCATGTAAAGTAATCTCCAGACAAGAACACTGGAGTGGGTTCTGTGCCTGCCTCCAGGGAAGCTTCCCAATCCAGGGGACAAACCCAAGTCTCTTGCATTGCAGGCAGATTCTTTACCACCTGAGCCACCAAGGAAGCCCATGTTAAGTAAAGTGAAAGTGAAGTCGCTCAGTCGTGTCTGAGTCTTTGCAACCCATGGACTGTAACCCACCAAGAGACCTCAGTTTCTCTTACCCAGCAACTCATGTTCAGATTACAACAAATAATTGCAAAACATACTAAAAGACAAAAAAAAAAAAAAGACAAAAACAAAAACAAAACAAAACAAACACACAGCTTGAAGGGAAGGAATAAGTATGAAAACCAGATTCAGATACGGCAGAGATTTTGGAACTATCAGATTGCAATTTGAAGAAGCTGTTATTGTAAGCTAAGGGCCACAATATAAAAAAATGGACAACATGCAAGAACCAGATGGGTAATTAGGCAAAGTGATGTAACCTCTAAGAAAGAGTCAAAAGGAACCCATAAAAAAATCAAAAACTCTGCTATAAGAATGAGAAATGAAGAATGGTTCAGGTGGGCTCATCCTAGGATTGGGTACAGTTGAGGAAAGAATCAGTGCTTGAAAAAATGTCAATAGAAGCTTTCAAAATTGAGATGCATTGAATGAAAAATAATAGACTATCCAAGAACTGTGGAATGACAACAAAAGGTGGAACTAAATGTAATGGGAATACCAGGAGAATAGAGAAAGGAACATGAAACGTACTTGAAGTAGTAATGATTGATAATTTCTCCAAATAAACGATAGATACAAAAGCACAGATGCAAGAAGCTCAGAGAACACCACAGGATAAAAACACATATAAAACCTATGCTGAAGTATACCAAATTCAAGCTGCATAAAATAAAAAATAATGTCCTCAACAAATCCAGAGGGAAAAACACTGGACCCACAAAGCAGCATTAATAAGAATTACATCAGACTTCTTATTAGAAATTATGTAAGCAATAAGAGAGTGCAGTAAAATATTTAATGTGTTGAAAGAAAAGAACCACCAACCTAGAATTTTATATCCAACAAAATTATTCTTCAAAAGTGAAGGAGAAATAGAGGCTTTCTCAGATGAACAAAACTTAAGAAAATTTATCACCAATAGACTTGATTTGAATAAAATTCTCAAACAAATTCTTCAGAAGGAAGGAAAACTATAGGTCCGATATACATAATACAGTAGAAGTGTTAGAAAAAATAAATGACAATAAAACATCTATTTTTCTTATTAATTGATCTAATATAAATTTATCCTTTTCCTTATCATAAAGAAATAAATAAAGAAAATTTATTCTTTTTCCTTTTCATCAGAGGCCAGGCAGAATGAAAACCACAATCACAGAAAACTAACCAAACTGATCACATGGATCACAGCCTTGTCTAACTCAATGAAACTATGAACTACTCCATGTAGGGCCACCCAAGATGGATGGGTCTTGGTGGAGAGTTCTGACAAAACATGGTCCACTGGAGAAGGGAATGAGAAGCCACTTCAGTATTCTTGCCTTGAGAACCTCATGAACAGTATGAAAAAGAAAAAAGATAGGACACTGAAAGATGAACTCCTCAGATTGGTAGGTGCCCAATATGCTACTGGAGAAGAGTGAAGAAATAACTCCAGAAAGAATGGAGAGACAGAACCAAAGTGAAAACAATGCCCAGTTGTGGATGTGACTGGTGATGGAAGTAAAGTTCAATGCTATAAAGAAAAATATCCCATAGGAAACTTGAACGTTAGGTCAATCAGTTCAGTTCAGTCGCTCAGTCATGTCCGACTCTTTGCAGCCCTATGAATCGCAGCACGCCAGGTAGCCCTGTCCATCACCAACTCCCGGAGTTCACTCAGACTCATGTCCATCGAGTCGGTGATGCCATCCAGCCATCTCATCCTCTGTCGTCCCCTTCTCCTCCTGCCCCCAATCCCTCCCAGCATCAGAGTCTTTTCCAATGAGTCAACTCTTCACATGAGGTGGCCAAAGTACTGGAGTTTCAGCTTTAGCATCATTCCTTCCAAAGAACACCCAGGACTGATCTCCTTTAGGATGGACTGATTGGATCTCCTTGCAGTCCAAGGGACTCTCAGGAGTCTTCTCCAACACCACAGTTCAAAAGCATCAATTCTTCGGTTCTCAGCTTTCTTCACAGTCCAACTCTCACATCCATACATGACCACTGGAAAAACCATAACCTTGACTAGATGGACCTTTCTTGGCAAAGTAATGTCTCCGCTTTTCAATATGCTATCTAGGTTAATCAAGGTGAACTGGAAATGGCCAAACAGGAGATGGCAAGAGTAAACATTGACACTTTGTGAACTAAAATGGACCAGAACGGGCAAATTCAATATAGACGACCATCATATCTACTACTGTGGGCAAGAAACCTTTACAAGAAATGGAGTAGCCATCATAGTCAATAAAATGGTCTGAAATGCAGTATTTAGGTGCATTCTCAAAAATGACAGAATGAGCTCTGTTCGTTTCCAAGGCAAAGCATTCACTATCACAGTAATCTAAGTCTATGCCCCAACCACTAATGCTGAAAAAGCTGAAGTTGAATGGTTCTATTATTACTCATAAGATCTTCTAGAACTAACACCAAAAAAAGAGGTCCTTTTCATCATAGGGGACTTGAATGCAAAAGTAGGAAGTCAAGAGATACCTGAAGTAACAGGCAAGTTTGGCCTTGGACTACAGAATGAAGGAGGGCAAAGGCTAGCAGAGCTTTGCCAAGAGAACACACTGGTCATAGCAAACACCCTCTTCCAAGAACATAAGAGAAGACTCTGCACATGGACATCACCAGATGGTCAGCACCAAAATCAGATTGATTATATTCTCTTCAGCCAAAGACGGAGAAGCTCTATATAGTCAGCACAAAGAAGACCAGGACCTGTGGCTCAGATCATGAAATCCTTATTACACAATTCAGACTGAAATTGAAGAAAGTAGGGAAAACCACTAGACCATTCAGATATGACCTAAATAAAACCCCTTAAGACTATACAGTGAAAGTGACAAATATATTCAAAGGTTTAGATCTGATAGAGTGCCTGAAGAACTATGGATGGAGGTTCATGACATTGTTCAGGAGCTGGTGATCAAGACCATCCCCCAGAAAAACAAATGCAACATGGCAAAATAGTTATCTGAGGAGGCCTTACAAATAGCTGAAAAATAAGAGAAACTAAAGGCAAAGGAGAAAAGGAAAGATATATCCATCTGATTGCAAAGTTCCAAAGAATAGCAAGGAGTTAAGAAAGCCTTCCTAAATGATCAGTGCAAAGAAATAGAGGAAAATAATAGAATGGGAAAGACTAGAGATCTCTTCAAGAAAATTAGAGATACCAAGGGAACATTTCATGCAAAGATGGGCTCAATAAAGGACAGAAATGGTATGGACCTAACAGAAGCAGAAGATATTAAGAAAAGGTGGCAAGAATACACAGAAGAACTGTACAAAAAAGGTCTTCATGATCCACATAACCACCATGGTGTGATCACCCACCTAGAGCCAGACATCCTGGGATGCAAAGTCAAATGGGCCTTAGGAAACATTACTATGAACAAAGCTAGTGGAGGTGATGGAATTCCAGTTGATCTATTTCAAATTCTAAAAGATGATGCCGTGAAAGTGTTGCACTCAATATGCCAGCAAATTTGGAAAACTCAGCAGTGGCCACAGGACTGGAGAAAGTCAGTTTTCATTTCAATCCCAAAGAAAGGCAATGCCAAAGAATGTTCAAACCACCACACAATTGCAGTCATCTCACAAGCTAGCAAAGTAATGCTCAAAATTCTCCAAGCCAGGCTTCAACAGTACATAAACTGAGAGCTTCCAGATGTTTAAGCTGAATTTAGAAAAAGCAGAGGAACCAGAGATCCAATTTCAACATCCGTTGGATTATATAAAAGGCAAGAGAGTTCAAAAAAAAATCTGCTTCTGATTTATTGAATATGCCAAAGCCTTTGACTATGTGGATCACATCACAACAAACTGTGAAAATTCTTCAAGAGATGGGAATACCAGACCACCTTACCTGTCTCCTGAGAAATCTGTATGTAGGCCAAGAAGCAACAGTTAGAAGTGTACATGGAACAACAGTCTGGTTCCAAATTGGGAAAGGAGTATGTCAAGGCTGTATAATGTCACCCTGCTTATTTAACTTATATGCAGAGTTCATCATGTGAAATGCCAGGCTGGATGAATCACAAGCTGGAATCAAGATTGATGGGAGAAATATCAACTATCTCAGATATGCAGATGTTACCACCCTTATGGGAGAAAGCGAAGAGAAAGTGAAGAGCCTCTTGATGAAAGTGAGAGAGGAGAGTGAGAAAGCTGGCTTACAACTCAACATTCAAAAAACTAAGATCATGGCATCTGGTCCCTACACTTTCTGGCAAATAAATGAGGAAACAAGGGAAACTGTGACAGTCTTTATTTTTGGGGGGTTCCAAAATCACTGCAGATGGTGACTGCTGCCATGAAATTGAGACACTTGCTCCTTGGAAGAAAAGCTATGACCAACCTAGACAGCATATTAAAAAGCAGAGACATTACTTTGCCAACAAATGTCTGTATAGTAGAAGCTATGGTTTTCCAGTAGTCATGTATGTGAGAGAGTCATTTCCTAGGCAGGTTGATAAGGAGTCTAGGGGTCCCCAAGGAGAGAGGGGTCTGGAATTCTCAAGGAGGAAGAAAGGATAAACCTTTTTTTCCTCTACATTCCTTAGGATTATATAACAATAATGTATCCTGCCTGAGGACAGTCTCTGGCTAATTCTGTTATCTTAAAATGTAAATTATGGGAGTAGGTCTGGTGAGGTCTTTACAACCTCCAGACATTCTTTGGATTCATTGGAGAGTATATAACTCCATTGCTAACACTAGCAAGGGGGTACTCTTTCTACCCCCTTCTGATGTCTATGTCAGAAACTTTCTCTATCTCCTTTATACTTTAGTAAAACTTTATTACACAAAAGCTCTGAGTGATTAAGCCTCGTCTCTGGCCCCGGATTGAATTCTTCCCCTCTGGAGGCCAAGAATCCTGGTGTCTTTGCGTGATTCAACAACAACCTTTCATATGGATGTGTGAGTTGGACCATAAAGAAGGCTGAACACTGAAGAATTGATGCTTTTAAACTGTGGTATTGGAGAAGACTCTTGAGAGTCCGTTGAAATGCAAGGAGATCCAACCAGTCCATCTTAAAGGAGATCAGTCCTGGGTGTTCATTGGAAGGACTACCACTGAAGCTGAAGCTTCAATACTTTGGCCACCTGATGCGAAGAACTGACTCATTGGAAAAAATCCTGATGTTGGGAAAATTTGAAGGCAGGAGGAAAATGGGGTGACAGAGGATGAGACGGTTGGATGGCATCACTGACTCAATGGACATGAGTTTGAGCAAGTTCCGGGAGTTGGTGGCAGACAGGGAAGCTTGGCATGCTACAATCCATGGGGTTGCAAATAGTTGGACATGACTGAGCAAGTGAACTGAATTGAGCTGAATATAACTTTGTTAAAAATAATAGCAAAAATATATTCTGTGATTATAACTTATGGATAAGTAAAATAAATTATAGTAATGTTATACAAAAGGAGAGGGTGGAATTGGGAATACTTTTTTATCAGGTACTTGAACTGCCCAGGAGGTAGGAAAGTGTAATTTGAAAGGGGGTTTGGATTAGTTTTAAATGTATATATCAAACTCAGAAACAACTACTAAAAAGTTTTTATTTTAAGTAGTTGATATGCTAAGATAGGAGAGAAGATGGAAAAAGACAAAATTTTGAATTAAAATTAGAGAATATAGAAAAAGATTGAAACACACACACACACACACACACACACACACACACACAAGGAAACAAAGGCCAAAAGCAAATAATTTAAAAATAGTAATAAATATGGTAGATATTAATCCAACCTTATCAATTATTCCTTTAAAGGTCAAGAATCTACATACATCAATTAAAATGTAAGGGTTGTCAGAGTAAATTCAGAAAACAAGTTTAAACTATATGTTGTCTGCAAGAGTCTCATTTGAAATATAAAGACCCAGATAGCTGAAAAAGTTGGAGGAAAATATAGCACGATAATACTCAGAGAGTTACACTAATTTCAGACAGAACAGAATTAAGACCAAGGAAAATTATCAAGGATATAGAGAGACATGACATTGTGATAAAGGAGTTGTAACTACTAATACAGTTGGAGATCTCAACATCTCTGCATCCGTAATAGATCCAGTGGGCAGATCAGTATTGATAGTTGAACAATACCAATAATCAACTAGGTTTCCTTCACATCTAAAGGATATTTCAACATTCAGTAGTTGGTTCATTTTTATTGCTGACTACTATTCCATTGTATGGTTATATCCCAGATATTTTATCCATTCACATAATGAAGGAATTTGAATAGTTTCCAGTTTTTAGCTTTCACAAATAAAGTTGTTAAAAGCAGTTGTGTACAGGTTTTACTCATAATTTCTGAGTGCTAGTCTGCTCCACAGATCCATTTTTATCTCTTTCCCAATGACACATTGTGGATTTACAGTAAATCAGAGTTTGATTCATCAATCTGTATTATAATTTTTCATATCTCTTGTTTATCTATGTATTTTAATTAATTGACTCATCTTGATTATTGTATTTTTCAGCTCCAATCTTTCCATTTGGTTCTTCTTTCTAACTGCTGTTTCATTTCTATATTTCCATTTGTTTAAGAGTTCTGAAAATGGATTGTTAGATAATTTCAGTGTCTTAATTATAGTTTGAGATCTGGTGTCCTATCCCATGTAAGTTGAGATTTTCTTTGTATGAGAAATAATTTTGGTTTGTATTCTGGACATTTGGATGACAGAAACATATTTTAATGTTATATATTAAGTATGAGTTTTAACTATTTTATATTGCAAACACATTAAGAAATTGGTTACAGTTAAATTTTTAATTATTCTTGAATAAAAGACTGTATGATCATGAAAAGAGAGGGCACACTCTTTTGAATTTCTTCATATCAACTTTATTTCTATTTGATACCTTTTATTCTATGTCAGTTAAAATGATAGTTGAGTTATGTTTATGTAATTTATTTAGTCTTCTCCTAGTCTTACAGAATTAAGAATATATATATAGAAACAATGGTTTTCCTAGTGGGTAACTTAAACATTATGTACAATGTTTAAGTTCTGCATCCATGGGTTCAACCAACTGTGGGTCAAAATATTTGAAAAATAAATTTGAGATTTGCTTGCTGGCCATTATTTACATAGCATTGACATTGTAATAGACCTTATAAGTAATCTAGAAATGAGTTAAAGTATATCAGAGGTTGTGCATTGGTTATATGTAAAAGTATGCTGTTTCATATAAATGATTTGAGCATCCACATATTTGGTTATCTGCTGATGTCCTGGAACTAACCCCCCAGGGATACAAAGGGACTACTGTAGTTTATTCTTTGTCACAGGTATGGTGGAAGGCATCTAGGAAGCTAAATTTCTGTTCATAGTTTATATTTAGACTAGCTTTTATGTGCTGCTTCCAGTGTAGCTAGCCAAGGTCATTTTTGCATACGAGATGCCTAATGTGATGGTGAGAAGCCCTACGACCTGACTTTTTGGTGCAGCTATGTCAGGGGATGTGGAGCCTTCCAGCATGGCTGCTTTCAGATTATTTCAATTCCGAAAGCTTGAAGAGTTCTGGATATCTTATACTTAGATTTACTATGCTTTGATTTTGCCTTCAAAACTGGGTAGAGAATTGGGATTTTGCCACTAGCAAGAGGAATAGACAAGGAGGGGTTAATTGGCTGTGCCCAGATGCAATTTCACTCCAAAGGATGACTTGCATGTATTTTATTGCCTTTTCTTCTAACTGTATCTACTATATTACTCAGTTGGTTAGAATTGAAGTAGTCTAGGTATAGAGGCATTTACTACCAAATTGTTTGACCCCTTGTGTCTCAAAAACCATGCATCTTCACAAGCAAACCCACGCAGCTGCCACCTGCAGCTTAAGACACATGCTGATTAGACCCCTATGGATGTCTCAGTCTGTACACCATCGGCTGAGATGGCTCCACATGAGCCCCTGAGCTCTGGCTTTGCTTGTTTCCTGACGATTTGGCTTCTCATTCCTGTGTCTGAACATCCACTTTGGAGCTCCTTCTGTTCCCTTGGACTTTTGTCTTTCTCCTGAAGACCAACAATTAGGATGATAACTTGGTTAAGAGAATAGGACATTGTCTGCTCTTCCCACTGCACCAAACAAAGTCCAAGAAGCCCCAGACCTACTTTGCTGGGCCTCAAAGCCTTGTGGAAGGTGTCACGCATTCAAATCTTCTCTGAGCCTTGATGACTTTGCTTGTCAGGAGATCAGCCCGGTTTCTGGCCGCTTTTCTGCTTTCTCTCTGCAGGACTTGCCTCCTTTTCATGATCTGTGTTCACTCTTCCATTCTCCAGGGTTGACCCCAACCCAGAACACACATCTGTTTCTGAATTTCCAACTACTAGTCTCTCCTGTGAACTATATCTGTTAACCCCTTTGAAACTGGCTGGTCTTAAGTTCAAACTGAGACTTTGGCACGTGTAATAGGACTTTTCTAATTCTTGGCTGATTTGAGATCAGTTTTACTGGGTTTCTTAAGCTAACTTAGCAACTCATGGCCCTGTGGTGCTTAAGCTTCAGCCTGTCTCTTTCTACTTCCATCATGGCTCTCAAAATGAGAGTTCAGAGCACATCATTTTATAAATAGCATAGATTTTCTTTTCAGATGCATTTTCTTCCCCTCCTTCCCAGTGGAGATCATTTGTGAGATTTCACTCACTCACAGAGCCTTGTGAGTTTCCTTTTTCCTGCAATTTATCCCTGTCTGCTTGGCATTTCACTACCTCTGAGATCTGCAAAATAAGCTATTTCATGGCATATTCCATTTTATACCATTTATAAAGGTGTGAAAGCTAGGCCTAGCAGCATTGTGGGAGAGATCAAACTGTTCACTTTTATTTATCATGATGTTCCAAGAAAAATATTAAAAATGTGAAAAATGCGTGGTATGTTAGATGAGTGTGTGGTGAGGAGAGGATGGTGAGAGCTATCATTATAAAGATGAAGGATCCAGAGTTCCTGCCTCTGAAAGAGAAGGTATCAACACTGTCTGTGATGGCTGCTTTACTTGGGGTGATGAGCATGACCAGCAGGGAGCACAGTTCAGAGGCAGCCATGCCAGTTATCATCCTTCTGATTGTGAGCCAACATGAGCTAGAACATTGAAAAGGCCCTTCCCTACCTCTCACACTGTGTGTCGAGGACTTTTTGTTGGGGGACCACTGAATATGATACAAAGGGAATTCTTATCAAAGAGGCTATGGAAGATGTTGGTTGCTGGTCTACCATAGATAACATATGCCTTGAAGACGCAGGATGTATCACATCAACTAATATATTGAGCGTGAGTGAAAGTGAAAGTTGCTCAGTCGTGTCTGACTCTTTGCAACCCCATGGACTATGCAGTCCATGGAATTCTCCAGGCCAGAATACTGAAGTGGGTAGCCTTTCCCTTCTCCAGGGAATCTTCCCAACCCAGGGTGAACCCAGGTCTCCCGCATTACAGGCAGTTTCTTTACCAGCTTAGCCACAAGGGAAGCCCAAGAACACTGGAGTGTGTAGCCTATCACTTCTCCAGGGGATCTTCCCAACCCAGGAATCAAATCAGGGTTTCCTGCATTGCAGGCAGATTCTTTACTGACTGAGCTATGAGGGAAGCCCATATATTGGAAAGATGAAGAATCAAATTAATGATTTAATTCCCTATGATTCCCTCTCTCAAGTCCTCCATCTGCCTTTTGTCAGTAGAAAAAGTTGAGCCAATAATTTTAATCAGAGAAGTGAGAAAATATAGAAGCAAAGGAAAGATGTCGAACAGGACAAAATAGTAATAGTTGATAAGCAAAGCCAGGGGCCTGTATTTCCTTCTCGAGAACTATAGGTAATATTCTAAGCTATGTTATTTGAGATGTTTTGTAGAGACTGAAAGTGCCACCAGGTGGAAGAAGTTAACTGTGTGATGACCAGGCTGTAGCCATGACATAACCTGCTGCAGTTCCAAAAACTGGCCTCCAGCAAATGGGAACAAACTGATCCTGCAACTGAAGACTGACTGCACTTAATCAAGATGACTCCGGTCAGACTACCACATGACCAGTTTCAAGATGACCACCAGAGCTGAGTGCTGTTTCCATGTGTAGCCCCTCCCCCAGTTACTGCCCATTGATTGTCCAGAGGTGGGGAGAGTAGGCCATTGAACAAGAGTCTTCCCCAACAACCTTGCCGCTTTGTTGGTTTACGAGGGGCAAGCAGCCAGAACCCACTGTCAGCAACAGTTCAACCAGATTTCCATTGCTCAACACGGCAACCGCTGGCCCACATGTGCTACAGAAGACTCACAACATGACTGGTCTAAACTGAGTTGTGTTCTAAATGTTAAGTACATATGAGGTATAGAAGATTTACCACAAGCAATTTAAATTATGTGATTAATTTTTATATTAATCCAATGATGAAGCAATTCTATTTTGAATATACTGGGTTAAATAAAAGTGTTTAAGTCTATGTAATCAGTTTCTCTTTACTTTTTTAATGTGCCTACTAGAATGTTAAAAATGACATATGTGGCTTATATATCCACTGAGCAGTGCTCAGGGGGAGCAGAGGGGGTTTTAAGCAGAGAGAAATTCGAGTTAGTACATTATGGGCATTAAATACCTGACTAAGTAATTCACATAATATTTGATAGGTGTTGGGAATGCATTGATTTTTGAGTAGAGGAATAAAATTGAATACCACAGGAAGATTAACCTAGTGGCAGGGGCATATTTCAATTTCCAGTTCCTTATTCATGATAAAACATTGCTCCCAACCTTAATGTTAATTTATTTTATAGCTTTCCAGTTGAAATTTTGCCAAGGGAAAACACAATTTTGTCACCATGCTTATTTACTCATTTTCAGGTAGATCCTAGGTAGATTAATGCACCATGTTCCCCTTTAGAAACCTTGTTAACTTTCTCCAAATTACTTATGTTGGCATAATTGCATAGTGGGCTCTTTTTAGTAAATCTTAACTTTGGAGAAGGAAAGAGATTCTTATTCATTTACTACTTGCACAGACAGTACTTCTCACCCCACACAGTAGGCGTGCAAGAGACGTGAAGAAAAATGTGCTACAGTCACATTCTCTGGCAAAGTGAGGGATAAACTGGAAATTGAGATTGACACATACACACCACTATACATGAAATAGATAACAAGAGTCCCTTGGACTGCAAGGAGATCCAACCAGTCCATCCTAAAGGAAATCAGTCCTGAATATTCACTGGAAGGACTGATACTGAAGCTGAAACTCCAATACTCTGGCCACCTGATGCGAAGAACTGACTCATTCAAAAACATCCTGATGCTGGCAAAGATTGAAGGCGTGAGAAGGGGACAACAGAGCATGAGATGGTTGGATGGCATCACTGACTCAATGGACATGAGTTTGAGTAAACTCTGGTAGTTGGTGATGGACAGGGAGGCCTGGAGTTCTTCAATCCATGGGGTCACAAAGAGTCGGACATGACTAAGCGACTGAACTGAACTGAAGGACCTACTCTGTCACACAGAGAACTCTACTCAATACTCTTGTAATGGCCTATTTGGGGAAAAAAAGAGCAGTATGTACATATGTATAACGGATTCATTTTGCCATACACCTGAAATTAATACAACATTCTAAATTAACTATACTCCAGTAAAACTTTAAAAAATGATGGAAATATTTTAGGCCACTGATATTTAATATGCATGCACACATGCTTTCAAGTTGCTTCAGTTGTGTCCAGCTCTTTGTGATCCTGTCAACTGGGCCTGCTGGGCTCCTCTATCCACAGGATTCTCCAGGTAAGTATACTGGAGTGGGTCACCATGTCCTCCTTCAGGGAATCTTCCAGACTCCTATTGAACCCATGTCTTCTGTGTCTCCTGCATTGCAGGCGGATTCATTACTGCTGAGTCACTGGGGAAGCCCCTTGATATTTAATATGTTTATCTCCAAATTCAGATGAGCGCTTCATAATTTAAAAAAATCTATTCTAGCCACCTTAGTGAAAGTGAAAGTCACTCTGTCGTGTCTGACTCTGCAACCCCATGGACTGTCTATGGAATTCTCTAGGCCAGAATACTGGAATGGGTAGTCTTTCCCTTCTCTAGGAGATCTTCTCAACCCAGGGATAGAACACAGGTCTCCTGCATTGCAGATAGATTCTTTACCAACTGAGCCACACAGGAAGCTCCTAGCCACATTAAACATCTATTTTAACCATAGGAAGTTGGGATTATTGTTATTTTCATTGATAAATAAATTTGAGCTTCCCAGATGGCGCTAGTGGTAAAGAACATGCCTACCAGTGCAGGAGGTGAGGGACACACGGGTTCAATCCCTGGATCAGCAAGATACCCTGGAGGAGGGCATGGCAAACCACTTAGGTATTCCTGTCTGGAGAATCCCGTGGACAGAGGAGCCTTGTGGGCTACAGACCACAGGGTTGCAAACAGTCAGACATAACTGAAGCAACTTAGCACGTGTGCAAAGAGGTGCAGTAACTCATCCAAGGTCCCAAATCAATGTAGAAGGTTGTGTTTCAAGCCTAAAAGAAGAAGTTTCATGAATGGTTCCAAAATTTATGTATGCAGTTTTTGAAAACTGATTTTTTATACGAGCATTTTTGAGATGAGCTGCTGTATTCTTGAAAAGTGTTTTATCTAAGTTTTAATATTCAAGTGACAAATTAACATGTGAATAGGTGAGATTAATGCCCTCCTTTCAATTTAAATGAAAGATTGAGGTGCTTTAATCACTTGCCCTTTGTCCTTGCTATTGTTGTTGTTAATTTTATTATGGAACAAAGGAGTTCTGTGCCTACCTCTGATTCATTCTACACAAACAAAACCTGACTCTTATTCCATCCCCTTCAATCTTTCTTCCAGATGACATTGAGAACAACCTTGACACATTCCAGAATGATCTTAACATGATTTTGTCAAAGTTTTGTTAAAATTACAGCATTGAAAATCCTTACTGTATGGAAAAATCCCAATTTGGAACACGATATGTCTCTCCATCTAATCTACTTTTATTTCCCTCAGCAATGTTATATAAATTTGCTTGCATTAGCTCATACATTTCCAATTGAATTATATTTGTAAGTACTTTATAATTTTTGGAAACTTTGAAAAGCAACTTTTGTATTTGCAAAATGCATCTTGCTATAGAAGAAGAATTACTTTAATATTTGCTTTGTATATGCCTTATTAGTGAACTGTCATTATATCAAGAGCCCTCTGTTTGTTCTTTTGATGTGCGAAAATCCATAAGTAATGGTTATTGTTTATCTTTCTTAATATTTATGTCTCTTATTTACATTTTACCTTCTAGAGAGATAGATGTCCCAAACACTGTTAGTCAACAGAAACAGTAGAATTATTTTTGGGCTTTCTAAGACTTGTGCATGACACCTATATTAATTATAATTTCCATTGTTTTTACATGAGTTTTATTTATTATGTTCAGGTTGTATAATTTTATTACTGATTTAGTAAATATTTGCAAGTAGACTTCTAGTTTTATGAGATCTGTTTTAGAATTACTTAAAACATTAATACACCTTTTTCTCCCTCTAATTATCAGTCTAATGGTGTATAGTATTAGTTTTCTGCTAATATTAAATGTTCTTGAATTATTATATCATGGTCACAATAAAAAGTTTTTAAATAAAGTTAAAATAAATCTGTTTAAATTATAGTCAGGATGTCAGCATGCACATTTGAAGATACAGTGTTCTTTGAATTGCTTTGACTAGGTTCAATCCCAGCCTTATGCTGAATTTATAAAAGCAAATGAAGGACATTCAACTTTCTATTTTTTAATTCCCTTTCATGATTTAGAATAAGAATCATCTATTCTTTTTAAGTTTGAAAGGACTTGTCTTTAACTTCACTATAGATTTTCTGCCTTTTCATGTATTTGTGTTCGATTTTTTTTTTGTTAGTGACTGTTGGAAGAGTGTGTGTGTGTGCTAAGTTGCCTCAGTTGTGTCCACCTCTTTGCAACTCTATGGATCGTAACCCACCAGACTCCTCTGTCCATGGGATTCTCTAGACAAGAATACTGGAGTGGGTTGCCATCCCCTCCTCAGGGAATCTTCCCGATCCAGGGATCAAACCCGCATCTCTTATGTCACCTGCATTGGCAGGCAGGTTCTTTACCACTAGCACCACCTCGGAAGCCTGGCTTTTATATTATAGTGTTTATTTAAATAAATGAAATTTGATAATTAGAACGTTTTAAATTTTTAAAGTCATTAATTTCATATTTTCTCTAATTTGTCTTTTATGGCTGCATGTTGCTCTATTTTATTGAAATATTTTTCACAGTTTTATTGAAGTATAATTGGCATATGATAAACTGCATATATTTAATATATACAAGTCTGGTTAGTCTGGATAAATCAATCCCCCCATGATATTATCTCCACAATCAAGGTAATAAATGTCCCCCACATGCCCCAAAAGTTCTTGTGTCTCTTTGCTACTTTTTTCTGCTAAGAACACAGCATGTATCTATCATTTTAACACATTTTGAAGTGCACAATATTGTAGTTAACTCTGGGCACCCTGCTGTACAGCAGACCTCTTGAGTCATTCTCATAGTTATCTGGTGTAACTATAACTCTGTTCCCACTGAACAACAACTCTCCATTTCTTCCCTCCCCCCAGCTCCCCAGCCCTTTCTGTAGCAGCCATCGTTCTGTGTTCTGTTTCTATAAGTTTAGCTACATTAAATATCTCATATTGGTGGAATCACACAGTCTTCATCCGTTTGTGACTGACATTGCGCTGAGCATAACCTCCTCCACGTGCATCAATGTTGTCACAAACTGTAGGATTTCCTTAGAGCAAAGGAAACAATCCATAGAGTAAAAGGAAACCTACAGAAAGGGAAAAAAGTATTTGCAAATCAAATGTTTCATAAGGGGTTAATTTCCAAAATATACAGGGAAAGTGAAAAGTGAAAGTGAAGTCTCTCAGTTGTGTCCAACTCCTAGCGACCCCATGGACTGCAGCCTACCAAGCTTCTCCGTCCATGGGATTTTTCCAGGCAAGAGTACTGGAATGGGGTGCCATTGCCTTCTCCGATACAGGGAAGACATAGGATTCAACACCAAAAAGTAAAAATAAAAAAATAGGTTGATTTAAAAAGGGGCAAAAAACTTGAATAGACATACAAATGGGCAACAGATATGTTGCAACAAAATGTTGCTCAAGATCACTGATGATCAGAAAAATGCACATCAAAACCACATTGGGATACCATTTCATCTGTTAGAATGGGTACTATTTGTTTAAAAAAGGAATAAAAAAATAAGTCTTGGCGAGGGTGTGGAGAAACTGAAGCTCTGTGCACTGCTGATGGGAACATAAAATGGCGCAGCCACTTTGGAAAATATTATGGAGATTAAAAAATTAAAAATAGCACTACCATATGATCCTGTAATCTCACGTCCTTTTATTTATCCAACGGAATTGAAATCGGTATTTGGAAGAGATACCTGTTCCCCTACATTCACTGCAGCATTATTCACAATAGTCAAGACATGGAGACAATGGGAGTGTCTGTCAGCAAGTGAATGGATAAAAAATTGCATATGCATACAACCAAATATTACACAGTAGTTTGTTTCTGCTGCTTTTATTATATTTTTCTTGACACTCAGTGACTTGTTTGGATTAGCCTGTTTAGATCTTTCCTCAGCTTCAAAATATTTTCTTTTTATTAAATCTTTATTAGTGTTTCCCTCCATTTGTGTCATGTATTTTCAGAGAAACCATGAGGACTTTGCAGGTCTGACTTCAGGGCTAGTTTTCATCACTTCTCTAATTGCTATTCATATCTGCTCTTCGTCTCTATTCAGTAAAAAGTTCCCAGACATGACCCTTCAGATTCACTTGTTTGCATCACCAATTATAATTTGTATCATTTTTACAGACATCTTAAATTATGGTGTGGTAACACCTATTTTTTCTTAAGTTAACCTCCTCTTTTCTCTTGACTTAAAATCTCATTCACCTATTTTTACTCTCACATTTTTTAATATTCCTTCAGAGAACAAGTAGATACTTTCTATCAATTCTTAAAATAATTGTTTTTTAAATTTTATTTTAATTTTTGTATGTTCTGATATATTAATTGCAAAACTCATTTCAATTTTCCACCTCTTCCTGTGTCCACACCCTTTGCAATATTACCTTGTAACTCTTACCATTAAAAGATGGATATATATTCTACCCTTTGAATCTGGATCGAGTCTGTCAATTGCATTCCTGAGTAGAAGGGAAAGCAAAAGCGGCTTGTGTTGTTCTAAGCCTATGCTCCAAGAGGCCCTGGACTTCTCCCCCAGAAGTTCTGCTTCTTCCAGGGTAAAGGCTTGCTGTAGTTCCCTGGTGGCTCAGATGCAAGGAATCCACCTGCAATGTGGGAGACCTGGGTTTGATCCCTAGGTTGGGAAGATCCCCTGGAGGAAGGCATGGCAACCCACTGCAGTATTCTTGCCTGGAGAATTCTCATGGACACAGGAGCCTGGGGGGCTACAGTCCATGGGGTTGCAACTAGTAGGACACAGCTGAGCAACTAAGCACGCAGGTGGTTTGGTATACACGGCAAGTTGCGTATGTCATCCCAAATGACAGCCAACCAACTTCTAGATCTGCGAATGCACCCTCTAAATGTTGAAACAGAGTCTAGTCTTTCTCATTGACCCACGGGACTCATGTGCTGAATAAATGCTTACTGTTTAAGCCATGACGTGTGGCATAGTTCTTTTTACTGCTCTTTGTGCCTTCCCTTAAGTAATAATAATGATCTATTTATCTTTCTTTTATGATTCCCAGGTTTCATAGATACCACAAAGAAATTTTTTGAGGGTAATAATTCTAAAACAAAGGTACTTCTTTCTTCATGTCCCCGCTCCCATTGGTCCCATTGTCATATGGATGGGTTCTTCTTGGGCATCATCTTTATTTCTGCTCCTGCCACTGGCCACAGGAGTCAGGTGGACTGTCATGACATGTGACACCTTTCAATTGAGAAGAGCCTCCCTGGCTGGTGAGGTTCTATCCGAGAATCTCTTCCATTCTCACATGACTTCTGTTGGTTCAGGTGCACCTTGACATCATACAGCCATTTCTAACCACTGATGGTCTTTGGAGAACACAGTGAGTTCATGTAAAGGAATCACTTTAAACGTGTCTTCTGTTTCCAACCCTGGTCTTTGAAACTTGGGATTTCACCAGGATTTCCTCTCAAAATTCACTATGAAAACTTAGTCCCATGGTCATATTTGTGATTACCCTCAGAGGCTATTATATATTGATGTTTAACATTCCCTTTCATCATTTCAGTCCTTAGCGAGCTTCCTCCTATTTCTGATTTTTGTTCTTCCTTTCAATTGCTTTATGTTAGAGGAGAAGAGAAAAATTGAGTCTCGTCATGCAGGTCTCCATCTTTTGCAGAGGTAATTTATATTTGTATTTTTGTAAGTGAGCTTCTGGAGTAATGAGCTCACTTTGTGGTCACAATGTTTGTTTCTGGGATATAAGTGGATGCAGGGTGATAGTGCAAGTCTCCTCCACCTCCGAAGTCCATAGTGGGGGTCAAGCTTAGGACTGGACTCCTCACTGGAGGTAGCCACATCAGAATCCCTGCCTGGGACCATGATCTGTAGGCTGCAGTTTGCAACCTCAGTCTGAGTTGGCATTTTTTATTGTTTGCATAGAAATGCATAAAATGTAGCCGTCATATTTTCCACTGAATGGTGTGGATCAAAAGAATATTATTCACTAAAAAAAAAAAAAACTATTCTCAAGAAGGAGGTAATAATCAGATACACAGAAAGAAGCAGAAGTGAGGAGGTAAGGATAAGAAAGGGGAAGCTGTTAGAGTTTTTGTGGCGTTTCAGCGGCTGGTGTTCTGAGACACATTCTTACTGTTATAATAAATCCATCCCCTTTGCATTTCCAGGCCTGAGTTGGGTTAAGAAAGAGTCCGTATACACATTCCCCATGGCATCTCTACTTACTTAATATCAGGTTTCCCTGGGCTCAGTCCTGAAATTATGAAGCCTGCTCTCTCTGCTCTGGAACTTTCTGGGGACTGAAGGATCCAGGAAAATATAAATGCAGTGAAACACCATAACTCTCTGTGAAATATCACTCTAAGGCTTAAAACATTGTGATCATTCATAAAATAATTACATCCATAAAAAGTCAATACCTCCCTGAAGACTTTCACTGCTCCAAGATTTATGTATTTCCTACATAACTGGAGGAGAGTCAGCCCATTCACAGAGCCGAACAAGTCCAGAAGGGCCAAGGTTTTAAGCACAAGCTACATTTTTATTAGCCTTTCAGCTATCTCTATAGGAAGAATTTATAATAAAATGAAACATCTACATTATTAGAACAGTGTTTCATAATTTGCAAGTTGAAGTATACTTTCAGACTCTTTGAGAAGTGGGTGGGACCACTTCTGATTCCCAGACTGAAAAATTTTCTCCAAGAAACATAAGCTGAAGTTGGCATTTCATGACTTTCTATATTTTATTCCATTATCTTAACATCTGCTTACTACAAGTGATGCAGTCTGTGTAGTTGTTTTAATTCTTAAGTCACATTTTCCCCCTTTCTTCTCCATCTATCTTTCCCAAATCCTTGGAACTACACAGCCGTTGCCATTTACTTAGACAGATATTGCAATTGTTAATTTAAAACGTTTCTAAGCCACCATACTCCAATTTGGAAATTGGAAAGGATTGTGTTTACCCTATTGGACTGTTAAGAGGATAAATGAGCTTGGACTGTCAAAATCTGCAAGTCAGGTTCTTTCTCTCTTCACTTGTGGGGAAGCCTGTCCAACAACTCCAGGTGTCAATTCCAGGCCTGGTGTTTCTGCTCTTTGTCTGGACCCTAAATCACCACCGCCCTGTTGAGTACCTACAATGTTCCCTGAAGCAACTCATGCTGGGCTCTACATTTTCAGATACATTTAAAGGGTGATGGAAAGGTTCTTATGAAATGAACTAGAGGTCGGACTAGTAAGCAACATTTTATTTTCGTTAATCTAGTGGAAGGTTGGTTTGGCTGTTCTGAATTGGGTTTTGACCTTTTGTCCTACGAACTTGGGGACTTCTGAGGTTAGTGTCTTGCTTAAATGGAAACTTTGTTTAATACCTTACTGTGGAGAGGAGCTTGGGTTTGGGGCTTCCTAAGATCTTATTTAGCTACATGTGCACTGTGACATTAGGACTTCTTTCTAAGAACAACTTACTTTCTTGTCCTTTTCCTCTGAAGTATGAACCTGATTAGTCATAGAAGCTTACATGGTGTTTTATTGAAAACTCCTTTCAAGATGGATACAACTTGGAAAGTTTATCATGAAACTGGAGAATTATATTCACAATCTGGAGAATATCAACCCCTCTCAGCAAAAAAGTGAAAGTCGCTCAGCCCTCCTTTGTCCATGGATTTCTCTAGACAAGAATGTGGGAGGGGGTAGCCATTCCTCTCTCCAGGGGATCTTCCAGACCCAAGAATCAAACCTGGGTCTCCTGCATTGCAGGCAGAATCTTAAGCATCTGAACCACCAGCAAAAGCCCGCTTTAAAAGCCCCCAGGTCTTACTCAACTGCGAGGAAGGACAGCACAAAGAAAGGAAATCAAACCTCCTGCTGATGAACAGCGGGTGGAAGGGTGGTCCTCCAGCTTCAGTGGCCACTGGTATCATCCTCCTCAGAGGAGAGCACTGCGCGATGGGTGTGTCTTGTTTATAAATGATAATCGGTGGCTTAGCAGTGAGTCCCAGGGGTCAGCCACTAAAAACACCAACTTCAACGTTGCATTATTACAATCATCACTGATCTCTTCACTTAATGTTTGTGTAACATTGGCCGAGGCTTTCGCCCTTGACAAAGCATAAATCTTGACAGTGTCATTCGTTATCCTCTCTAAATAAAGAATGGTTTTCTAAATAGAAATGCAGCTTCATTTTAACCTAAAGGCCAATCTCATTGCTGAGGCAGATTTATAAATGAGGCCATCTTAAAAGAGAAAATAATCAACTATTAATTATTTAAAGTGCTTAATGATGCATGAAATTTGTCACATTTCCAAGTGCATTTCCAGCTAAATATGCACAGATGATAAAAGCACTGGGATATAAGTCAGCAATTAATTTCAAATAAAAACATGTTTGAAATGTAGCACTTTACACTTGCATTTTTCAGAAACCTAAAGATTTAGAAGAGTCTGTGACTTGCCTTTACCATTTTATTTATAGCTGAGAATTTCAACAAAGAACACCTGTTTATATTAGAAGGGAAATAGCATATTCTTGCAAAGCTTTAGAATCTCAAAATAAATCTAAGTCAATATCATTTGAAAGCAGCTGAGTTAGATTTGGGGAACATTATGTTTAACTCTCAGTAATAAGATTAGAATAAATGCTAGTAAAATATGAAAAAGAATGAGGTCACTGTGCTTAAATATTGTACTCTGTGAGTTAGGGAAAAAGTAGATATTTGAAAACACAATTAACCTTTGAAAATGAAAAAAGCCACATTCACATTAGGGAATGGGCAAACTTAACTAATGAAAATTTATAGCCCTGTAATATTGGCAAAGAAAAAAAAAATCTCTCTCATTTGAAATGTCAGAAGAGTCTCAGATCTTCTGTTAAACAATTTGTTAAGCTTTTGATGGTAATAAATATTGGACTCAATAATTGAAAATATCTCAGGTATTATGAGTCTACTGAAGGACACTTGCAAAGTGTCTTTTTTTAAATTTCAAACATCTGTTTGTTGATTAAATTATTTATTCATCCTTAATCACTCTTTCAGTGAATGGAGTGTCTCCTAGGTGCCAAGGCATTGAATTAGACTCCACTGACACTAAAAATAGTGTCCTCAAGGTCCTCACTGTCTAGGAAGCAAGATTCCTGTAAGAAAATAACCCCAGTGACATGCTAAGTTGATCATGTGGTATTGACCACTAGCTGCCTCCTGCATCAGTGATCCATTCTTCTGTTGTGTTATGCTAGTACAAAATCAATCCCACATTCTCCCAGACTCAGTTGATGCCTCTGTGACCATGGAAAAGGTTTTGCCAGATAAATGTTAGGGAAGACATGCAGGAATTCTTGGAAATCACCATAAAGGCATAGGGTCATGTTCTTCCTGCTCAGAGCAATGCAGTTGTGATGTCTGAGTAGCCACAGCCATCTTAGGGTTTGAAGTCACCTTGGAAACTCAAGCCATGTTTTGGGAGGACAGAGGAGAAAAACAGAAAGACAGTGAATTGCTGACGATTGTAGAACTTCCAAAAGAGCCTGGGTGGATCACCTCTGAACTTTGTTCTGTGAAATACAGAAATGCACTTCTACCATACCTTATTTTGAGATATCATATTATAGAAAACCAAACCCCACACTGATGTGATGGTATACTCAATTATAATAAACTGAAATCTTGTAACATACCCTCATCACGACTCCAGTACATGAGAGAGATGGTAGCAAAGAAAGTAGTCTTTGCTTGCTTCCTAAACTATGGAAGTGAAGAAGAAGAAGTGAAGTTGCTCAGTTGTGTCTGACTCTTTGTGACCCCGTGGACTGTAGCCCACCAGGCTCCTCCGTCCATGGGATTCTCCAGGCAAGAATACTGGAGTGGATTGCCATTTCCTTTTCTAGGGGATCTTCCCGACCCGGGGATCGAATCCAGGTCTCCCACATTGCAGGCAGATGCTTTAACCTCTGAGCCACCAGGGAAGCCCAAACTATGGAGACAAAGAACAAACAAGTAAACAATAACATTTTTTAAAACGTGTAGTAGTGAGATACAGTCTCTGAAGAAATTATAGAGGTGGCTTCAATTCAGGGCACTAAGCCAGAGGAAGACATGAGAAAAGCTTCCATTGTAGAGTTAAGACTGAGCAGAATTTTAATTAAGGACTATTTTGGAGAGGAATAATCAGGCAGAGAGGACAGCATACATCAAAGCAGAGAGACATAGATGAGTAGTGAATTCTCTGGGGCACATAAATATGTTAATGCATGCTTGGGGTGGAGGGTAGCTGCGATTTTGTTGTGGGAAAGAGACTGGAATGAGAAGAATAAGTTACAGGAGATACATCCTGTGGGACCTGCTATTTCTCTTCTGATTTCACAATTCTTATGGTTACAGGAAGGTCATGTAAATGCTTGGAAAATTTGGCATCAGAGTGAGAGTAAAGAGCTATTATTTAGCTTTACAGAATGAAATACCAATCTTTTTGAAGGATTTCTTTGTTTTGCATAGAATGTTGAGAAACTTTTCAATTGTTCCATAATGATAATAGGCACTTTTGTAGTGCTTACCTGTACCAAGCACTGCCCTGCACTTTGTACTTATAATTAGTAGTTAATCCCATTCTAAAAACACTGCTGTAGGCTATAGTCTAAATGCTGTTATTAACCTCTTTTCACCGATGAAGAAACTGAACTCAGAGAGGAAGAGGAAGAGCTAGGACTCCAGTCTAAAACAGATTCCCTGCCCTGGCCCCTTAAGAGTTACGTGATAGTCGTGAGAAGCTTTACATTTGGATAGAACCTGAGATTCTGAAAGTTGAATTTGCAGCAATATGTATGCACCTAGAGGTATCACAGTGAGTGAGGTAAGTCAGGCAGAAAGACAAATATCATATGATATCACTCATATGTAGAATCTAGAAAATGATGCACATGAATTTATTTACAAAACAGAAACAAACTTATGGTTATCAAAGGGAAGAGTAGGGGTGGAGGGATAAATTAGGAGTTTGGAATTAACATATTTACTATATGATTAAATGCTATATACAAAATAGATAAACAAAAAGGACCTACGGTAGCACAGGTGACTAAATTCACTATCTTGTAATAACCGATAATGAACAAGAATATACATTTATGTGTATATACTATTATATAAATGGCTTCCCAGATGGCACTAGTGGTAAAGAACCCTCCTGCCAATGCAGGAAATTTAAGAGACATGGGTTCGATCCCTGGGTCAAGAAGATCCCCTGTAGGAAGGTATGGAAACTGACTCCAGCATTCTTGCCTGGAAAATCCCATGGACAGAGAAGCCTGGCAGCCTATGGTCCACAGGGTCACAGAGAGTCAGACAAGGCTGAGCGACTTAGCATGCAGCATTACTGTATGCCTGAAACTAACACAACATTGTAAGTCAGCTATACGTCAATGAAATAAACTTATTTATTTTTTCATAGAAATACCTTATATTTTAAATATAGCATTGTATGCATGTCAATCCCAAACTCCCAATCCATCCCTCCTCCCTACATTCTCCCTGGTAACCGTAAGTTTGTTCTCTACGTCTGTGACTCTGTTTCTGTTTTGTAAATAAGTTCATTTGTAACATTTTTTGTTGCTGTTGTTTAGTCGCTGTCATATCCAACTCTTTGCCACCCCATGGACTGTAGCTTGGCAGGCTCCTCTGTTCATGGGATTTCCCAGGCAGGATACTGGTTGTCATTTCCTTCTCTAGGAGATCTTCCCAACTCAGGGCTAAGTCCTGCTTCTCCTGCATTATAGGCAGATTCTTTATAGCTGAGCCACAAAGGAAGCCCAAGATTTTTTTTTAGATTCCACATATAAGTGATATCATATTTGTTTTTGTTTGACTTTCCTCACTTAATATGATAATTTAAAATAAAAAATACAAGACAAGGGTCATATTTGATTTTTATTGCCATTCTGTGACTTTGTTCTTTCCATTTCCTTTCTACAAAGAAACAGTGCTTCAGAGGGTAGAATTGGGGACCATAATGGGACCTCAGTCCTAGGCAGATCTACTGGTCAGATCAGCCATCCAAATGACATCTCTCTAACAAGAAATATTCTCTTCCCAGAATGGTCAAGCTTTGTATTAAGGTAGCATTAAGTTCCTGGCTTGATCTCAAATGGGAGCCTGAAGGCAGTCTTGTCAAGGGTAGGCAGCGTTGAGCTGTTTCCAGAGATCAACCTCAGGCAGCAGAAGGTCCCTGAGATTGGGGGCTCATCCTGCCTTTGCTGGGATGAACAGGAAGGTTTTCAGAAAGGCCATTTTGAGGCTGCTTTCCTGGGTTACAGCTCTATATTTTCCTGGTAATCCTTTGGAAATTCTACAGGAGCTGGGAGAACTTATGGGACTTGACCATCTGGTTATGTCAGGAAGCATCTGTGCTTCCAAAATAACTACTGTATATCTTATATTTGAAAATAGCTTATTTTAAGGTACAAGTAGAGATTTTTCAAGTGCATTATTGAAATCAGTCTGGAAAGGGAAATGTATTAATTATTTATCAGTGAGAGGCAAATCACTTAATATTTAATATTACTTAAATGAAAGTGTTTAAACATAGTTTTTTTTTTTTTTAATCCTTGATTGTTAAGCTGATGCTGAAGCAATTCCAAACTTTATGACAAGCTTTCCCACTAAACTGGAGTTGGTATGAGCCTCTGGGGACCAATAGCTTTTCATCAAAATGGCGAGCTCTGGCAGGGCATTTGTAATTAAGTACCCACAAGAGGCCAGGCAGATCATTCCAGGGAAAGAGTCAGGGTTGGCATAGGGGGCAGGAGGGGGGGGAGGGGGGAGTGAGGAGGGTGGAGCATCTCAGAGCAGAACATCCGGGGTCACCTGATGTATCATCTGTATGTCACCTTCTTGGCCTCTTGGAAGAGAGAGTGTCTGGGACTCTGGGCTGCCTTTATGCCCTAAGCTCTGGTGGCTATTAGAGGACTCACTTATTCCTTCAGCAGACATTACTGAGCAGCAGCTGTGTGTCAGGAGCTGCTCTGTGAAATGAGTGCACAGAGATGCACAAGACCCAACAGCACTAGTCCCCATGGTCAAGGAGATCGATGCGTCCTTTCAGACTATACAAGAAGTAGGAGGGGAGAAACGCGTGGCATATCACAGATGGCGACTTGTGGCAGGAAAGCGGGGCACTGGGGCTTCTCAGCCTGGACTCCTTGGAGAAGGCGGCGGAGGGAAGGAGCAAGCGCTGCCTTTTTATTTAGGGAGTAGGTCAGTCCCCCGGAGGCGAGAGTGAAGCAAGGAGGAGCTGGGGAGCTGGGAGGCCCCACCAGGGGAGAACCCTCAGAGGACCTACCTGATCAGCACTACCCTTTCCCGTGAATTATGTCCAAGGAGAGGTTTAACCCATGTGCTTGTGGGATTGCACGCATGGGTTCAGAACTGGGTGTGCAGGGCCTCCAGGGGTCTGAGCAGGAGCCAAGTAAGATGCTGTCAGGATGTGCCAGGGATGCCCAGCACATGCGCAGAGGCCCAAGGTGAGGCTGCCGGGCTGGGTGTATTAGGCGCTGTTCTCCAGCTCATTGGTGCCCTCCAGGACAACTGGTGCCACTAATGCCACTCAGGCCTCCGTTTTCTGTGAAAATGAAGAGTCCTCGCTTCCTTCCTGAAAGGGGGGGTGGAGTCAGCCACTTGCTTTGCTCTCAGTTGGCCACTGTAGCCTCAGTGACCCTGCAATGACTTATTTCCTGTTACTACAGGGCAAGGAAGCTCAGAAATATGTCTCCACTGTTTTATCTATGCACTGGACCTCCCAGCCCTTCCTGAGATTGATCTTTGAACTGAGCTCCTTTCTCCTCTTTCACTAATTAATCTTGACTTTAATTGCTGCCCAGGACTCTGCATTTACAGAACTTAGCCTTCTCTATGACACTGAGATCCAAGTGAACCCCTCTGGGAGGGGTTTTTCTTTACTTTTAGGGTCACCACTGAATGTGGTTATAATGTGTCAGTCCATTTCCTGCTGACACAGAGATATGATGTCAAGATATCTGTGAATGGGTCATAATTCTTCCCTTCTCTGTCAGGTGACCATTGAAATCTCCCCAGAAGTATCAGAAAAATCACTAGAGCTAACCAGTGAATTTAGTAAAGCTGCAGGGTGAAAAATCAATACACAGAAATCACTTGCTTTTCTATATACTAACAATGAAAAATCAGAAAGAGAAATTAAGGAATCAATCCCATTCACCATTGCAACAAAAAGAATTAAATATCTAGGAGTAAACTTACCTAAAGGGACAAAAGAACTGTACACAAGAAATTATAAGACACTAATGAAAGAAATCAAAGATGACATAAACAGATGGAGAGATAGTCCATGTTCCTGGGTAGGAAGAATCAGTATTGTGAAAATAACTATACTGCCAAATGCAATCTGCAGATTCAATGCAATCCCTATCAAATTACCAATGGTATTTTTCAATGAACTAGAACAAAAATTTCACAATTCATATGGAAACACAAAGACCCCGAATAGCCAAAGCAGTCTTGAGAAAGAAGAATGCAGCTGGAGGCATCAACTTTCCTGACTTCAGGTTATACTACTAAAGCTACAATTATCAAGACAGTATGGTACTGGCACAAAAACAGAAATAATAGACCAATGGAACAAGATAGGAAGCCCAGAAATAAATCCATGCACCTATGGGTACCTTATTTTTGACAAAGGAGGCAAGAATATACAATGGGACAAAGACAGCCTCTTCAATAAATGGTGCTGGGAAAACTGGACAGCTACATGTAAAAGAATGAAATTAGAACACTTCCTAACACCACACACAAAGATAAACTCAAAATAGATTAAAGACCTAAATGTAAGACCAGAAACTATAAAACTCTTAGAGGAAAACATAAGCAGGAACGCTTGATGACATAAATCAAAGCAAGATCGTCTATGACCTCATCCTTTACTCAGGCCATGTTGAGGCAGATCCAGCATCCCCTCTTCTTTAGTTATAGGTCAATAATGTGTTCAAATTTCAAGGAGCCATTCCAGGAGTGCAGTAAGATCAGCTAGGGGTCTTGGCTGGAACTTTGAATTCCAAGCTCTGAATGATACATCACATGCTATTTAATCTCCCTTTCCTAATGTTATGTTCTTACTTCTCCACACAAGTACATAAGTATCAAAATTCCCTTCCACATGTGCTTCTCTGGTGGTGAAATGTCTTTGTCATTTAAGCAAATTTCTCTGGGAGTAGGTTATGCTGAGACATGACTCTGGTTTTCATCCTGGAGGCAACGTGGGGTGATGTATTAATTGTTTATGTTGCATAACTAATTACTTCCCAAACTTAGTGGTTTAAAGCAATAGACACTTATATTATTGTTTCTGTGAATTAGGAAGCAGGGTACACTTAGTTGAATGACTCTGATTCAAAATTTCTCAAAAGTTGCAATTTGGGTATTGGTTAGGGTTTTGGTCTCATGTGAGGGCTCATGTGGGGAGGATACTATTTCAGGCTTACCTGTGTGGTTGTCAGCAGGATTCAGCTCACCCCTGCTGTTGGGCTGAGGGTCTTATTTTCCTGCTGCATGTTTGCTGGTGGCCTCTCTTGGGTACTTGCCTGGTGCTCCCCTGCAAAGGGAACCTCACAACACGTCACTTGCCCTTCCTCAGAGTGAGAGAGCACAACCCAAGATGACCCAGTGTCATAGGGACATTTGTTACTTTGCTACATTCTCTTCCTTTAAAGTTAAACACTAGGTACAGCCCACACCAGATGAGAGGGTATCACACGAGAGTAAGAAAACTGGAAGGTGAGGAACAGAGGCCACCTCAGAAGCAACAAAAAGATGTAAATCTTTCATCCCATTCTGACCATGAGAGTCTTCAAGCATCTAACAGATACGAACAGGTCAGCAGTGAGCAGAGACTGAATTACTTAGAGATTCAATGTTCATTAGCTCACTTTCCTGTTTATAAACTTTTAATGGATTTAATAGCGGACACTAGAGGAAAAGTCAGACAGTCTGGGTTTGCCCCAGGCACTTTCCTAAGTGCTTAAATTCATTTGCTTGTTTAAATTGCACAAGAAATGACACACAGGATGGAGGCCACATTATGAATTCAATGGGTCCCAGGAACTTTTGCCTTGCTAGATCACTACTGTATGCACACACACGCACACACACACATGAACCATATATATATATATATATATATATATATATATAGAGAGAGAGAGAGAGAGAGAGAGAGAGAGAGAGAGGCTTCCCAGTAGCGCTAGTGGTTAAGTACCTGCCTGCTAATGCAGGAGACAAAAGAGATGCAGGTTCTATCCCTGGGTTGGGAAAATACCCTGGAGAAGGAAATGGCAACCCACTCTAGTATTCTTCTCTTGCCTGAGAATCCCATGGACAGAGGAACTGGGTGGGGTACAGTCCACAGGGTCACATAGAGTTGGACACGAGATATATCTCTATATATCTATATCATCTATCTATCTATAATGTACAGCATACACATTTGCTACAATTATTTGCAGCAGGAGTTTTGTTTTGTTTTTACTACATTCCTATCCCTTCCTTGCATTCTAAAGTGTCACCATGTGGCTCAGATCCTCTGCCCCTCTCAACTTCATCGTTTCAAAACTCTGTGCCTTGCTGTCCCCAGCCTCAGTCTCTCCTACTTCAGTCTTGATGAACTATGGGATTGATGAGGCAGAGATCATGAGTGCTTCATTTCTATAAGTCCAGACTTTAGCACAGTAAGTGCACAATGCATATTTGCCAGAAGAGTCTTTGAGTAAATAGATTCTTTCTCTGCTACACTCTGCTTACAGATTTATTGTGTAAAAATCATTCTTGATAATTTCACTTCCTGTCTGAAAATAATCAAAATGGTTCCTTATTACCTATTGAATTTAGTCCTGATTTCTTATTAGAGTCTTCAGTACTGTTATCACTCAGACCTCTATTATTTTTTCCAATTATCCTGCAATAAGACTGTATGAACTTCATCCCTCACTAACCCATCTTGGAAGTAATGGATGGATGTCTCTTAATGATTTGGGAGGGATGTTGTAATCATAGTATTAATAGTTAACACCTCTTGGGGCATTTATAATATATTGCATAAGAGGCTGAGGATATGGGAAATTTGCCCCAAAGTTAATATAGGTAGTAATTGGGAGGAAACAGGTATAAACTCAGTGTGATTCCAGTCCCTAGCCCAAGATACAACATCAACAGATCTTGTTCTAGACAAGCTTAATAAAGTTCAAAATTCACAGCCTAGTCACCAAACTTGTATGTTGTTAATGCACATTCAAGCCCCTGAAATACAGACTTTGATCTTTGTGGTTTCATTGCTAGAGACACTCCCCACCGTCTGTACTCTTGGATCAGAACCCCAAGGTGGGCACTCAGAGTTGCTGTCACCTGAGTACTCTTGCGTGTGTCCACCCCCACACCTCCGGTTCCCTCATATACTCTCCTGCTGCAGGTGGGAGTGCTGTAGCTGCTCCAGACTCGCCCTTCCCTTCCACAGCCTCCACTTTGTACAACTTGACCACCTCCCAGGGCCCCCTCCAGTGCTATCTTCCCAACAAGATTTCCTGAACACTCCCATCCCCACCTCACTCTGGAAGTACTCTGTGGAATTTTATCCTTTTATTTAATATTTTGCATTCTCTGTTTCAGCCTTTCAAGTGCATCCAAAAATATTCCACATCAGGCTGACAGTTACTTAAAATCAAGATCAATATAGACAAAGATCCTAAGAACTCCAAACTGCAGGACAGAAGGTACATTAAATTAAAGGGATTTGGACCCTCACTGGGTCCTTTATATTCAGCTGTTGCTTTGCTCTATATTCATAGGAAAGTTTCCCACCTGAATTATCTATACTTTCTCAATTCATATTGCTTCTCCTACCTAGTAAAGTTTCTTCCATTTATCCCATGCTATTTTTGTCCAAGTATCCAGTAGGTTTTACTTTCTTAGGCCAATGACCACTTTTCTCTGCAAATTTTACTCAAGCTCTTAGCAGCGTTTTAAGCAACTGCCTACTCTTTCCATCCTGAAATGAAGTCTGACTTGGGCTTGGGTAAGGTCAAATTCTCTTTCTGGTTTTCTTCCTGCTGAATTAGAAGCTCCTTTCTTGCTCAAGGATTAGTTTAAGATCCTCTTCTCTGCTATATCTAAACTCTTTTCTAAGTTGATCTCATCCAATCCAGTGACACTGAGTACAGGAGTTGAGAACTGTATCATTCCAAATACATGACCATACTCCATCAGGAAATCCTAGGAAAATGTTCTAAGACTTCAGCCATGATATCTGATTCCTCCTGGGAAGGGTGGTCTGAATGACTCAGAAAGGTATTCTCTCTATAATTCAGGAGATAAAGTTCCTACTTGATAGCAGATATAGATAAAACTAATTGGAGAATTAAACAGCTTGTGATACTTGTTTCTTAGCTATACCCACAGAGCATAGTGTATTTGTTCTGCTGGATTTCCCCAGGGACCCTTGGCCAGGGAATGGTCTGTGACTTCCTCCTGACCACAGCCCATACCTCTGAAGCTTCGCACTTGGCACATCCTTAAAAAAAAAAAAAAAAAATCTGCTTCAGGCAAATGGCTGGACTTTCTAAATCATGCAAACTAAAATGTTCTTTGTATTTATGGCATTTTCACAACCTCTGAAACGTCTGTGATTGCCTGTGCAGAGCTGATTGTGCTTATCCTCTTCAGGAATGTAACTGTCAGTTTACCTAGCGTGTGGGCTTAATAAGCAGAGTATCACTGCAATTTTAAAGCTAACCATTAGCATGTGTTTAGGAGAGATTGTTATGTTTTACAATATTAAGCAAAAGAACTGAATTCATAATTGCAAATTAGACTATCCTGTAAGGGATTTGTTATTTTAATAAAGATCTATTGCTACATATGGATGAGGATTTTGGGGGGAATTAAGTAAAACAAAGAATATTTTACAGATTTTAATTGCCAGTTTAATCAATTATTTTAAACATATTCCATCTCAGAATTCTCCAAAAACTTCATACTTATTCCATTCCCATGGATTAGAGAGAAAGACTCTAGGGCCAAGACAGGTAACTCTATTGAAAGGTCCCAAACAGAAAATACAAGAATGCCAGATGCCCTTTATTTTAACAGGAAATATCCACCCAGCATTTGTGGATATTGTTACTGTTGTTCAGTTGCTCAGTCATGTCCGACTCTTTGCGACCCCATGGACTGCAGCACGCCAGGCTCCCTTGTCCTTCACCATCTCCTGGAGTTTGTTCAAACTCATGTTCATTAAGTTGTGATGCCTTCCAATCATGTCATCCTCTGTCATCCCCTTCTCCTCCCACCTTCAGTCTTTCCCAGGATCAGGGTCTTTTCCAATGAGATGGCTCTTCACATCAGGTAGCCGCAGTATTGGAGCTTCAGCTTCAGCATCAGTCCTTCCAATGAATATTCAGGACTGATTTCCTTTAGGATGGACTGATTTGATCTCTTTGCAGTCCAAGGGACTCACAAGAGTCTTCTCCAACACCACAGTTCAAAAGCATCAAATCTTTGGCACTCAGCCTTCTTATGGTCCAACTCTCACATCCATACATGACTACTGGGAAAACCATAGCTTGGACTATATGGACATTTGCAAAGTGATGTCTTTGCTTTTTAATATTCTTTCTAGGTTGGTCCTAGCTTTTCTTCCAAGAAGCAAGTGTATTTTAATTTCATAGCTGCAGTCACCATCCCCAGTTATTTTGGAGCCCAAGAAAATAAACTCTGTCACTGTTTCCATTGTTTCCCCATCTATTTGCCATGAAGTGTTGTGACTGGATGCTGTAATCTTTGTTTTCTGAATGCTGAGTTTTAATCCAGCTTTTTCATTCCCCTCTTTCACCTTCATCAAGAGGTTCTTTAGTTCCTCTTTGCTTTATGCCATAAGAGTGGTGTCATCTGCATATCCTGGGTTATTGATATTTCTCCTGGCAATTTTGATTCCAATTTGTGTTACATCCAACACAGCATTTCCCATGATGTACTCTGCATATAAGTTAAATAAGAAGGGTGATATATATATATATAAGCAGGGGGATAATATGGGTTTTTATTCCATAACAAAATGTTTTTATCCCAGGAAATAGAATGTTCAAATATAGGAAATGTTTCTCAAAAATATTGGAGAGCATATTGTTCTTGGTGCATTCTAACTGTTTAAATAAGATTAGTGTAAAGTGCATGTAAAAAACATGGAAAATCAAGTCAGAAAGATAGTCAGGAAAGAGCTAAATTATATAAACTCTTGTAGATCTACTAATTATTTAATTTTACCCTTAAGTTAATAATGGAATGTGATTGAATAGTTTGCAAATGGGTGTAATAAGGTTATTTATCTCTAAAAAAATCACTTAGGAAACAGAAGATGATCTTTGAAAAGGAAGTGAGGAGTTTTGAGATTTAGAGAAGACATTTTCAGTGTCTCCACAAGATACAACAATGACCATAATTAAATAGGTATGAAGGCCTAAAAATTTGCACCAATTTCAGAGTTCTTTAGAGTTGAATCAATGAAACTTTATGATCAGATCAATGTAAGAGGTGATGTCAAAGAAAAGTAAGCCTCTGTGACAACAGTGTGTCTGACTTGCTCACTTTTATAATCTCCTAATTCTAACAGTTTTTGACTCATGGTAGGCACTTAGTGTTGGAGAAGACTCTTGAGAGTCCCTTAGACTGCAAGGAGATCCAACCAGTCCATTCTAAAGGAGATCAACCCTGGGATTTCTTTGGAAGGAATGATGCTAAAGCTGAAACTCCAATACTTTGGCCACCTCATGTGAAGAGTTGACTCATTGGAAAAGACTCTGATGCTGGGAGGGATTGGGGGCAGGAGGAGAAGGGGACGACAGAGGATGAGATGGCTGGATGGCATCACTGACTCAATGGACATGAGTCTGAGTGAACTCCGGGAGTTGGTGATGGACAGGGAGGCCTGGTGTGCTGCGATTCATGGGGTCGCAAAGAGTCGGACATGACTGAGCGACTGATCTGATCTGATCTGATCTGATCTGACGCACTTAGTTGCAGTGGTAAAGATTTTCACCTGCCAGTGCAGGAAATGCAAGAGACTCAGGTTCAGTCCTTGAGCCAGGAAGATCTCTTGAAAGAGGAAGCGGCATACATGTGTTCCCCATCCTGAACCCTCCTCCCTCCACCCTCATGTATACCTGTGGCAGATTCATTTTGATATTTGGCAAAACTAATACAATTATGTAAAGTTTAAAAATAAAATTAAATTAAAAAAAAAAAAAGAAAGAGGAAGTGGCAACCTATTCCAGTGTTCTTGCCTGGAGAATCCCATGGACAGAGGAGCCTGGCTCGCTACAGTCTATGGGGTCACAAAGAGTTGGATGTGGCTGAAGCGATTTAGCATGATTAAGTCTGGGCTTCCCTGGTAGCTCAGATGGTACAGAATCTGCCTGCAGGGCAGGAGACCTGGGTTAGATTCCTGGATTAGGAAGATCCCCTGGAGAAGGGAATGGCAACCCACTCCGGTATTCTTGCTTGGAGAATTCCATGGACAGAGGAGGCTGATGGGCTAATGTCCATCGGGTTGCAGAGTTGGCCATTACAGAGCAACTAACACACATTACATATGAGCAAGTCTAGAAACCATTTCTCTACAAGCTGGGAGAATCATAGCAAGTAATTCCTTGCAGAGAAGCAGGAAGAAATAGATTCTTTGCCGTACAGGTTGCTCTGCCTTTGGTGCCTGGTTTATTTATCAGAAAGTGGTATTTTCCTATCCATTATATCAATGAGAAAATGAAATTTAGAGAGATTAAGCATTTTGGCAAGCCTCCTGGAGGCTTGTGAATGTTGAGACTGGTGTGGATCTTGGTTGTGATGTCAAATCCTACTCTTGATTCATCCTTCCAAGGTGAAACATATGTCTTGGTTATTTTGTTTGTTTTTAGCACTTATAGACTAAATGAGTATGGTTCTTTGTGAGGACTTTTAAAGTGTGGAATATTGACATAAACATGTTACTTAAAGATGGGGCATTTTATAGCCACTATTTTTAATTAATTTCCGATCTATAATACTCTGAGAAAAATTCAGAAGATAGTTTACATCTACTCACCATTCAAATAATTTCAGACAAAAAAATAGTTTTCTGATGGAATTATCTGGATTCTTTTAATATGAGTACATTACATCTAAATTGTGTGTGTGTGTGTGTGTGTGTATGTGTGTGAGATCAGTCATGTCTGACTCTTTGAAACCCTATGAACCATAGCCTGCCAGGCTCCTCAGTCCATGGAATTCTCCAGGCAAGTATTCTGGAGTAGGTTACTGTTTCCTACTCCTAGGGGATCTTCCTGACCCAGCAATCAAATCTGCATCTCTTGAGTCTCCAGAATTTTCAGGCAGGTGAATTCTTTACCACTGCACCACATGAGATCCCCAAATAATAATGTATGCCCTAGTACAAAGTATCTTAACTGCTAAACCTTACCATTCTTTCTATATTTTGTCAGTAGTTCTTGACTTCATCTGGATAGACAAATAATCTGAGGATCTTGAAAAATATTATTTCTTAGACCAGATCTTAGACATTCTGATTTAATTTCAGGGAAGGAAGCAGGCAGCCACAAGTTTCTATGCTGAAAGAGAGGACACTAAGCTTCTCCTTTTTGTCAGCTATTCATAAACACTTCACTAGATCCATCTCTGGGGTGGATGTTTTGTCTTTATGTCCCACGTATACTTTTTCCATTGTATACATGTCCTCTGTATTACACTTCCACTAAGGTATTGTCTCTATTTTCAGTTATAACACAGATGGTGTCTTTGTGTCTCTAAGTCATGATAACCTGATGTGGACCATGGTCCATTTGTGTCATATATGCTGGGAAAACGCACAAATCCTTTGCCAACTCCTGTAGACACCAACCTTTCTCTCTCTTCTCAGGAAAAGGGGCCACTCTCCTTAAGTCAGTCCTCCACTTATGATGTCTCTTCTCATCCACATCCCTCTGGACCTCAGTCTCTTCTCCCTACGAAGGGCTTGTTGCCTTTGCCTAAGAATAAAGCAGATGTTGAGTTGTTTATGCAAATGCAAGATCCCCAACTACAACGATCTTGGCTTAGTCACATCAGACAGAAATAACTTTAAAGTGATTCTAAATGCATCTAATTCACATCTCTCTATGAATTCCATCTCTAAGGGGGGGGGGGTGGTGTCATAGCTATTGCAAAATCTCCCTGAATTCTCTTCCTCTCCTTGCCAATTACTCTATCCTCAGGGGGTTGCTACAAACCTCTCCTGTGACAATCACCAAATTTTGTCCCTGAATGATTTTTCCTCCCCTCCCTATACTGTTAGGCTATAACACTGCCTCCAGCTAGCAAGGCACCTGGGGTCCCTACACCTGTGCCCTCCCTTGGCTCCAACTCAGTGGATCTCCCTTTTAACTTGTGACTAGGAGCCCTCTGAGAAGGTAAGGACTTTGTTCTTTCTATTAATGCTTTCCCACATCTATTTCCACTTTATTGACTATGCCTTTGACTGTGTGGATTTTCCACAATAAACTGTGGAAAATTCTGAAAGAGATGGGAATACCAGACCATCTGACCTGCCTCTTGAGAAATCTGTATGCAGGTCAGGAAGCAACAGTTATAACTGGACATGGAACAACAGACTGGTTCCAAATAGGAAAAGGAGTACGTCAAGGCTGTATATTGTCACCCTGCTTATTTAACTTATATGCAGAGTACATCATGAGAAATGCTGGGCTGGAAGAAACACAAGCTGGAATCAAGATTACCAGGAGAAATATCAATAACCTCAGATATGCAGATGACACCACCCTTATGGCAGAAAGTGAAGAGGAACTCAAAAGCCTCTTGATGAAAGTGAAAGTGGAGAGTGAAAAAGTTGGCCTAAAGCTCAACATTCATTAAACGAAGATCATGGCATCAGGTCCCATCACTTCATGGGAAATAGATGGGGAAACAATGGAAACAGTGAGAGAAGAAACACAAACTGGAATCAAGATTGCTGGGAGAAATATCAATAACCTCAGATATGCAGATGACACCACCCTTATGGCAGACAGTGAAGAGGAACTCAAAAGCCTCTTGATAAAGGTGAAAGTGGAGAGTGAAAAAATTGTCTTAAAGCTCAACATTCAGAAAACTAAGATCATGGCATCTGGTCCCACCACTTCATGGCAAATAGATGGGGAAACAGTGGAAACAGTGTCAGACTTTATTTTTCTGGGCTCCAAAATCACTGCAGATGGTGACGGCAGCCATGAAATTAAAAGACGCTTACTCCTTGGAAGGAAAGTTATGACCAACCTAGATAGCATATTCAAAAGCAGAGACATTACTTTGCCAACAAAGGTTCGTCTAGTCAAGGCTATGGTTTTTCCAGTGGTCATGTAGGGATGTGAGAGTTGGACTGTGATGAAGGCTGAGTGCTGAAGAATTGATGCTTTTAAACTGTGGTGTTGGAGAAGACTCTTGAGAGTCCCTTAGACTACAAGGAGATCCAACCAGTCCATTCTAAAGGAGATCAGCCTTGGGATTTCTTTGGAAGGAATGACGCTAAAGCTGAAACTCCAGTACTTTGGCCACCTCATGTGAAGAGTTAACTCATTGGAAAAGACTCTGATGCTGGGAGGGATTGGGGGCAAGAGGAGAAGGGGACGACAGAGGATGAGATGGCTGGATGGCATTGCTGACTCGATGGACTTGAGTCTGAGTGAACTCCGGGAGTTGGTGATGGACAGGGAGGCCTGGTGTGCTGCATTTCATGGGATCGCGAAGAGTCGGACATGGCTGAGCGACTGAACTGAACTGAACTGATGCGATGCGAATTTGAATGATTATTTTTATTCCTCTTTCTATAAGGACATCTTCCCTCAAAACTTCTACGGACTGATTGCCAAGCACTATTACCCATCATTGCCCCGCCCCCCATTATCTTGACCCATCTTCCTAATATCCCCATGCATGTTCTTCAAGTCACCATGCTCTCAGGACACCAACCATGTCCAGCATGTCACGTACCTGGTTGATGGGTCTGCCTTCAGCCTTCTCATTAGATATAGTGCATTTGATTTTCCCTCTTGGCTTCTGAGACATTGTTTCTCCTGGTCTTTTTCTTTTCCTGCTTTTCTTTCTCCTGCTGCTTCACACATGTGGCTCCATTTTCTGTAACATCAAATACCATTTTTGAGAATGGCAATTTCATTGTTTCTATCTTATTCTTGTTTTTAAGTTTTAAATGTGTTGTCCCACCGACTAACAGACACCCACTTTCAGACGTGATTCCATCATCAGGAAGTCACCATGACTGCAGGGGGTGCCTAACCTCCCCATTCTATCCTTACCTCTGCTCCTTGTTTCCTCCTAATGGTACCATTTCTACCACACAAGCTGAACACTTCCTGATTCTCCTCTCTTTTCCCCAAATATTGAATAAGTCATAGGGTCTTTTGAGTACTCAGTTTCAGCATATTCCTCCTAGTTGATTTATTTTTGCAAATTACCCTCATGTGGCATCTCATTACCTCTTGTCAGATTTGTAAAATGTCATATTAATAATCCTCATAATCCAGCTCATCCTTGCCACTCTAAGATTTCCTTGTGTGCATACTCAGTCACTTCAGTCATATCTGACTCTTTGCAACTCCATGGACTATAGCCCCCCAGGCTCCTCTGTCCCTGGGGAATCTTCCAGCAAGAATACTGGAATGGGTTGCCATGCCTTCTTTCAGGGGATCTTCCCAACACAGGAGTCAAACCCAAGTCTCCTGCATTTCCTGCATTGCAGGAGGATTCTTTACCACTAACACCATCTGGGAAGTCCAAACTTCTGATTCTGTTGCTGCTGAGCTCTGGGATGCAGGCTCTGAGATTGAGTCTAGGGTTGTTGTTCAGTCTCTAAGTCATGTCCAACTGTTTGTGACCCCATGGATTGCAGTACACCAGGCTTCACTGTCTTCCACTTTACCCCAGAGTTTTCTCAAGTTCATATCTATTGAGTCAGTGATTCTATTTAACCATCTCATCCTCTCCTGCCCTCTTCTCCATTTGTCTTCAATATCTCCCAGCATCCAAGACTTTTCCAATCAGTTGGCTCTTAGCATCAAGTGGCCAAAGTATTGGAGTTTCATGTTCAGCATCAGACCTTCCAATGAATATTCAGAACTGATTTCATTTAGGATTGGCAGTTGGATCTCCTTGCAGTCCAAGGAACTCTCAAAAGTCTTCTCCAATACCACAGTTCAAAAGTATTGATTCTTTTGTGTTCATCCTTCTTTATGGTCCAACATCCATACATAACCACTGGAAAAATCACAGCTTTGACTATCTCAACCTTTGTTGGTAAAAGTGATGTCTCTGCCTTTTAATGTGTGTCCAGGTTTGTCATAACTTACCTTCCAAGAAGCAAGAGCCTTCTAATTTCATGGCTGAAGTCATCATCCTAAGTGGTTTTGGAGTCCAATAAAGAAAATCAATTTCCAAGAAAGAAAGTCACTGCTTCTACTTTTTCTCCTCCTATTTGCCTTGATATAATGGGACCAGATGTCATGATCTTAGTTTTCTTAATGTTGATTTTTAATTCTTTTTTTTTTTCACTCTCCTCTTTGACACTTATCAAGAGACGCTTTCAGAATTCAGAATTTAGTGTGGAAAATTCTGAAAGAGATGGGAATACCAGACTACCTGACCTGCCTCTTAAAAATCTATATGCAGGTCAGGAAGCAAGAGTTAGAACTGGACATGGAACAACAGACTGGTTCCAAATAGGAAAAGGAGTACGTCAAGGCTGTATATTGTTATCCTGCTTATTTAACTTCTATGCAGAGTACATCATGAGAAACGCTGGGCTGGATGAAGCACAAGCTGAAATCAAGATTGCTGGGAGAAATATCAATAATCTCAGATATGCAGATGACACCACCCTTATGGCAGAAAGTGAAGAGGAACTCAAAAGCCTCTTGATGAAAGTGAAAGAGGAGAGTGAAAAAGTTGACTTAAAACTCAACATTCAGAAAACTAAGGTCATGGCATCAGGTCCCATCACTTCATGGCAAATAGATGGGGAAACAGTGGAAACAGTGTCAGACTTTATTTTTCTGGGCTCCAAAATCACTGCAGATGGTGACTACAGCCATGAAATGAAAAGATGCTTACTCCTTGGAAAGAAAGTTATGACTAACCTAGATAGCATATTAAAAAGCAGAGACATCACCTTGTCCACAAAGGTCCATCTAGTCAAGGCTTTGGTTTTTCCTGTGGTCATGTATGGATGTGAGAGTTGGACTATAAAGAAAGCTGAATACAGAAGAATTGATGCTTTTGAACTGTGGTGTTGGAGAAGACTCTGGAGAGTCTCTTGGACTGCAAGGAGATCCAACCATTACATCCTAAAGGAGACCAATCCTGGGTGTTCATTGGAAGGACTGATGCTGAAGCTGAAACTCCAATACTTTGGCCACCTGATATGAAGAGCTGACTCATTGGAAAAGGCCCTGATGCTGGGAAAGATTGAGGGCAAGAGGAGAAGGGGACGACAGAGGATGAGATAGTTGGATGGCATAACCGACTTGATGGACATGAGTTTGGGTGGACTCCAGGAGTTCGTGTTGGACAGGGAGGCCTGGCATGCTGCAGTCCATGGAGTCGAAAAGAGCTGGACACGACTGAGCAATTGAACTGAACTTGCTGAAGAGGCTCTTTAGTTTTTCTTCACTTTCTGCCATTAGGGTGGTATAACTTGCATGTCTGAAATTGATATTTCTCCTGCAACCTTGATTCCATCTTTTGACTCACCCAGCCTGTCATGTCACATGATGTGAAAGTGAAAGTACAAATTGCTCACTCATATCCGACTCTACAACCCAAAGGACTATAGAATCCATGGAATTCTCCAGTCTAGAATACTGGAGTGGGTAGACCATCCCTTCTCCAGGGATCTTCCCAACTGAGGAATGGAACTGGGGTATCCTGCATTGTAGGCAGAGTCTTTACAAACTAAGCTATCAGGGAAGCCCTCACATGATGTACTCTGCATAAAAGTTAAATACTCAGGGTAACAATGTACAGCCCTGTCACACTCCTTTCCCAATTTTTGAACCAGTTCATTGGTCCAGGTAAGGTTCTAACTATTGGTTCTTGATTCATATGCAGGTTTCTCAGGAAACAGTTACAGTAGTCTGGTATTTTCATCCCTTTAAGAATTTTCCACTTTTTTTTTTTTTTGATACACACAGTCAAAGGCTTTAGCTTAGTCAATGAAGCAGAAGTAAATGTTTTTCTGTAATTTCCTTGCTTTCTCTATGATCCAACGAATGTTGGCAATTTGATCTCTGGTTCCTCTGCCTTTTCTAAATCCAGCTTGTACATCTGGAAGTTCTCACTACATTTACTGCTGAAGCCTAGGTTGAAGGATTTTGAGCATAACTTTATTCGCATGGGAAATCAGTGCAATTGTCTGAAAGTGTGAATATTCTTTGGCACTGCCCTTCTTTGAGATTGGAATGAACACTAATCTTTTCCAGTACTGTGGCCACTTCTGAGTTTTTAAAATTTGCTGACATATTGAGTGCAGCGCTTTAACAACTTCATCTTTTAGAATTTGAAATACCTCAGCTGGAACTCCGTCAACTCCACTAGTTTTGTTCATAGTAATTCTCCCTAAGGCTCCCTTGCCTTCACACTCCAGGATATCTGGCTCTAGGTGTCTGGCCACACCATCGTGGTTATTTCAGTCATTAAAACCTTTTTTGTTTGGTTCTTTTGTATATTCTTGCCACCTCTTCTTAATCTCTGCTGCCTCTTTTAGGTCCTTACCATTTCTGTCCTTTATTGTAGCCAACCTTGCATGAAATGTTCCCTTAGTATCTTGTTTTCTTGAAGATATCTCCAATTTTTCCCATTTTATTTTCCCCTCTCTTTGTTTGCATTGTTCATTGAAGAGGCCTTTTTATCTCTTTTGCCATTCTCTGGAACTGTGCATTCAGTTGGGTATGTCTTTCCCTATCTCCCTTGCTTTTTACTTCTCTTTTTTCCTCAGCTATTTGTAAACTCTCCTCAGACAACCATTTTACCTTCTTGCACTTGTTTTTCTTTGGGATGTTGATTACTGCCTTCTGTTCAATGTTATGAACCTCCGTCCATAGCTCTTCAGGCACTCTGCCTAACAGATCTAATCCCTTGAATCTATTTGTCTAGGATACAGGGTATTTATTAGGGATGGCCTTTAGGATCTTTGCTTGTGGGGAGGAAGAGGGGGAGCAGGATATGATATAGGGAGAAGCTGAGATACAAGCAGGTCCAAACGCCAGCCTTGGTAGGCCTCCAGGAGCTCTGGATTAGAATGGCTCCTAAGAGCTATGTGCATGGGTATTGAGTAGCCAGACCCTTTTCCCTCCATGCTGATCAGTGCTGTACAGGAATCTCCCTGGATAACCAAACAGGACCCTGTGGGGCCTTCCCAGGACAGACACTGTGTCACCCATGTCCTCCTCCTGTTTCTTGCTTTTAGAAAAATTTACCTTCCAAGGGCTTATTTTCCAAGTTCTGATGAATAAATTTAATCTGAAAAGTGAGAAAATGCAGAAGCTAAGGAAAACACTCAGGCAAGACAAAATAATGAGAGTTTAGTCATTAAACAAGGTCAAGAACCTTTGATTCCTCCTCAAAGACTGTAGATAATATTCTGAACCATGTCCTTTGAGTTGTTTCACACATACTGAAATCCCAGCAGGTGGGAGAAATTAACTGTATGCTGCCCACAAGGATATCAGTCCCACACTGTTCCAAACCAGCAGGTTGATGATACTGACTCCTGATTACCTCACCACCAACCAATCAGAAGGGTGTCCATGAGCTGACCATGCACCCATAAACACATCCCCACCCTGTCTTTAAAAACCTATCCTTGAAAGTCTTTAGGGAGTTCAAATCTTTTAAGCATCAACTACCTGGACTCCTTGGTTAGTGCCTGCAATAAATGCTGTGCTCTCCTTCACCACAACCCAGTGTGAAGATTGACTTTACTGCACACAGCCAAGCTTACCCAAGTTTGGTTTGGTGGTACCTGCATCTGAGGCAACCCCTGGAAAGGCCAAAGCTGGAAAGTCTCTATTGACAGTCCTCCTTGGCAAGTCTTCTGATGAAGGGTGGTCGGAGCGGCTCATCACACTGGCCACTAGAGTCCTTGATGGCTCCCTATTACTTCCAGGCTCTAATTTAAGCTCCTCAATATGGAGTTTGTGAGCATTCAGCCTGGTTCAAGTGCTCTCCCATTTCCCTCTTTCAAACCTCTACTTTCAAGTCCTTTGCTGTCATCATGTTGAGGAACTCAGTATCATGCCCATGAGACATATATGTTTTTAACCTCCATGACTTACCCATTTTTGCCCACTTTTCTAAAGCTCCCTGTTCAATCCAGCCTTTGTCATAGAAATCTTATCTTCCATGTTCAGTTCATATGATCCTCTGTCTGAATTCTTTCCTGATAGTCACAGTTTGAAGTGGTCATTCTTTATTTTTTTTCTCCAGTTTAAATGTATATGGATCTTAGTAAATATATCTGTGTCTATATCTATATCTGTAATTTAGGTTTATTATGCTTCCTGACATTACTGCCTTTGCAGTTTAACAGGGGCTTGTTTCTCAAGCACTAAACCAAGTGCTGGTCAGTTTCTGCTTTTTAAAATAGTTACTGTTGCTCTATTTCACTTTCAGGGTAGCCCCATATAATTTGCATCTTCAGTGAGATCCAGGCCAAGGCTAGGCTTACAGAAACCAGTCAACAGTAGTTTTCTGAGTGACTGACTGTATAAATAAATGCTATGCAAGAATATATCACAATATTGGCCTCTTTCCTATTCTGCTACTGGCCTGGAAAAAAAAAATCCTTGTTGACTGAAAATCACAGGAAGGAATAAATGAATGCTTATCTCAAGTCTATAATTTCATCAGTGTAAGAGCACACATTTGTCAACAGGAAGTAAGGTGAATTTTCTTTTCTGTGCCCTAAGACAATGACAGAAAATGGGGCCAACTACAGATGGAGAAACTGGAGTAATTTAATTGTGGAGCACAGAATTCTCACAGTGTAATTAGTTGAAATGCTCTTTCAAAGTTTAATATTTGAGATCCTTCTAATCTTGCTTGTAGGATCTTTTCAACTTCCTTGAAGGAGCAAATAAGAGCTTAATTTCCTGATTGCAAGAAACACATTTTATTTGGCCACATTTGTTTTATTTTACTCTTTTTTTTTTTTTTCATTTTGAGCCAGCAAGGTGTCCTGCTTTTTCATCAAGAAAGAAAGCTGAGGCCATTCCAGCTAAGATGCTAATATTGTTTAGTAATGAGGAAGCATGGAGAAGGGGGTTGGAGAAACAATGAGCTTTGAGAGGGATGTGTTCTAAGTGAAGATTGTTAAGTTTGTTTTGTGCTGCACAGTGAAAAACTGCATCCATCAATTATGTATGGATAATATTATTGCAGAAATAAGCTTATTCAAGTTTATAACTTTGTAAAGTGTAATAAATAGCTTACTGTTTTGTGGAGGAAGATTGACTGTTTCTCAAGGTGCCTAAAGTACAAAAAAGACATTTAAAGTCTTCTTTGACCTTATGGGATTTTCCTTTTTGTTCATAAGGAAAAGATAGCCTTGCTATGACAGCCCCTTGTTTTCAATTCTTTCTTTGTAAAGGTCCTTTCTGTAATACTCATCTTAACAAATAAGGTGCTGCCCATTTTCTGCAGAATAGAAATTCTGCAAATAATAGATCAAGGGAACAGCATGAATTCACCTTTATCATTAATGAATTATTTGGAGGAAAAGAAAAAAAAACTATATTTAATTTAATCAGTTTCTCAGAGTATAATTTGGCATTGCCCTTTAATTTAATACAACTATCTTTTAAAAATCTCTTTTAAAAATCACTGCATGTTGTGTTTTCAAACAGTCAAAATATCAGCAATTTACAACATCCCCCATTCTTTACCAGTGTGAATGTTTAAAATAGATGCAATTAATGTGATCAATAGGAAAGAAAAAGGAAAGTGAAGACTTGCACAGGCCAAATCATGCCCCAATTTAGGTCCTATTAAGCCACATATGATTAGCACAGGGAATTGGCACTCTCAAAAGTCCCTAATTACAGCCAATCCCACGTTAGCAACCTCTCACTATTGGTTGGGAGAGCCCTTGTGGCTATCACAATCCGTGAATTAGCAAGTACTTAAGGACAATGCCTAATTATCCCCTGCATTATAAAATAGGGTTTACAATGGCAGTCTTGTTTTATTATTCAAAATTACTGGGGAGAGAGATTTAAATGTGATCCTCTACAGTACTTAGTAGGTAGAAGACTTTATGTAACGCTAATTTTTATCTTTATTTTTTTTAAAGATGGGGATGTTAACCTTCATATTGTGTATATTATACTAAGTAAAAAATAGTATTAAAACATAGATGTTGTTGTTCAATCCCCCAGTCATGTCTGATTCTTTGCGACACCATGGACTTCAGCACACCAGGCCTCCCTGTCCTTCACCATCTCCTGAAGTTTGCCCAATGTCATGTCCATTGCATTGGTGATGCCATCCAGCCATCTCATCCTTTGACACCCTCTTCTCATTCTGCCCTCAATCTTTCTCAGCATCAGGGACTTCTCCAATCAGTCAGCTGTTTGCATCAGATGACCAAAATACTGGAGTTTTAGCTTTAGCATCAGTCCTTCCAATGAGTACTGAGGGTTGATTTCCCTTAGGATCGACTCATTTAATGTCCTTGCTGTCCAAGGGACTCTCAAGAGTCTTCTCCAGCACCACAGTTCGAAGGTAACAATTCTTCAGTGCTCAGCCTTCTTTATGGTCCAGCTTTCACAATCACACAAGACCACTGGGAAGACCACAGCCTTGACTATACGGCCTTTTGTCAGCAAAGTAATGTCTCTGCTTTTCAACACACTGTCTAGATTTGTCATAGCTTTCCTGCCAAGAAGCAAACGTCTTTTGATTTTGTGGTTGCAGTCACCATACACAACGATTTTAGAGCCCAAGAAGAGGAAATCTGTCACTGCTTCCACCTTTTCCTCCTCTATTTGCCATGAAGTATTAGTACTGGATGCCATGATCTTAGTTTTTTTTTTTTTTTTTTTTTTTTTAATATTTAGTTTTAAGCCAGCTCTTTCATTCTCCTCCTTCACCCTCATCAAGAGGCTCTTTAGTTCCTCTTCTTTTTCTGCCATTAGAAGTGGTATCATCCACATATATGAGGTTGTTGATGTTTCTCCCAGCTGTCTTGATTCCAGCTTGAAACTCGTTCAGCCCAGTGTTTCTCATGATGTGGTCAGTGTATAGATTAAACAAACATGGTGACAGCAGACAGCCCTGTCATACTCCTTTCTCAATCTTGAACCAATCAGTTGTTCCATACAGGGTTCTACTCGTTGCTTCTTGACCTGCATACAGGTTTCTCAGGAGACAGGTAAGATAGTCTGGTATTCCCATGTCTTAAAAATTTTCCAGTTTATTATGATCCACACAGTCATAGGCTTTGGTGTAGTTGATGAAACAGAGGTAGGTGTTTTTTTCAGGACTTCCTTAGCTTTCTCTATGATTAATCCAGAGAATATTGGCAATTTGATCTCTGGACAAATTGGAAGTTTGGACAACTTCCAGCTCGGACATCTGAAAGTTTTTGGTTCACATAATGCTGAAGCCTAGTATGCGATATTTTAAGCATGATCTTACTGGCATGGGAGATGAGTGCAACTGTCTTATGGTTAGCACATTCTTTAGTACTACCCTTCTTGGAAATTAGGATGAGGATTGATCTTTTCCAGTCCTGTGGTCACTATTGGGTTCCAGATTTACTGACATATTGAGTGTAGCACCTTGATGGCATCATCCTTTAGGGTTTTGAATAGTTCTACTAGAATTCCATCACATCCACTAGCTTTATTAACAGCAGGGCTTCCTAAGGGTCACCTGACTTCACTCTCAAGAATGTCTGGGTCTGGGTAGCTGGCCACACCATCATAGTAATCTGGTTATTTTAGATCTCTTTTATACAGTTTTTCTGTGTATTCTTTCCATCTCTTCTTGATGTCTGACTTTAAATTGACCAGACACTAAAACTTTGTAGATTTTTTTTTGAAATGGAGTAAGATAAAACTAAGCAAGTAAGACATACACTTACACACAGATGTATATGCATATATATTTATACTTATACTATAGCCACAGAAGTCGCACTATTATAAAGCATATAAGCTCTACTCTCTTCCTGCTGGTTTTTAAAAAGCATCTTACCCCATCAGCTGCAGCAGCCACAAGGACCAGGTTTCTTTCTTGTTCCCTCTTTTGAAGTCCATTTCCTGCTAGCTGAACATATATTTAAGTTTAATGAGAATGGTACCATGTATATTCTATCCTACAATGACTTCCATGTCTCCCATGCTTTATCTATAGATCGATTCCCAGTGTGGAAAACCAATTCACAGTTCTGCATTATCATGCCTCAAGTTGATGGAATTAAAAATGTGCTACTTGAGGCCACAGAATGTGAAATAATAGTCATTGAAAATTGTGGAGAGGGAAGGCAGTGTTGAAAGTAAGCTAAATACCAAGGTTTTATAACATAATTAATAAATATGTTATACAATTGCTAAACAAGATGAGGTTTCAAGCCCAAAAAGAAAAAATAGCAGTGGTTCTCAGTGCTTGGTGTTAGAAAGTGTCCAGGAATAAGTGATGGATTGATGTTCTTTTTTGGTAAAACTTTGATATGACATTGCAGTTTATCAATTATATGTGTTTTATCCTGCATAAAATGATCAACAGTAGGTTAGATAAGAGTATGAAGAGACAACTTCATGGAGGATTGTGTCAACACCTCTGACACATTTCCAGCTCCTTTTCTCTTCCTTGACTCCTGTACTTTCAGTGCTGGCCCCAGAAGACTCATGCTGGCCCTGCATGTTAATGACACATCCCTACCTATGTATTCCTTTAGTTCTTGCTACATTAAAGGGATGTTTCAATTAAACATGGAAACCAGGGAAGAACCACAGAAATCTATCACTCTGAACCCAAATGCCATTTTCTCTAATCACATTTCCTTTAACCAAAATGCAAAAATTCTCATCCTTATTCCAATGCCACACGTGGCTGTAAGTGTGGGCAGGGGTTTTCAGAGTGGAAGGAGATAGGGATCTCGATGTAGTGGAGTCAATCTATTTTAATTCTGAAAATTTATGAAAACATATGGGTAAGTGAACAAGTTGCTAGGATCTGCCCCAGAGGGGTGGTCTCAGGATCCATGGAAATGAGACTCCCTGGAATTTTAGTTTCATTTGCTTGATAGTGACTCTGCCCCTGAATACTAGTTTCAAGAATTTGTGGTCAGAGTGAGAAATGAAACACAAAGAGAAGTCTTTGATTTGAACAGATTTCTACATTCGGGAAAAGATTAAAACACACACATACATTTTGAAGAATGTGTCTGGCTCTGCCCAGCAAATAATTAATGATCACACAAAAACTTAATATCTTCTGTCTCTAATATGTCCAGATAAATTACCATGTGCAGTTCCATTTGGATACTGGCTTTCCTACGTGCATTGCAATTCTTTAAACTTTATTCCCTGATATTCTGACTTAGGTTCGCCAGATGTGGATTTGCACAACTCATCGTGGGTTTTTTCAGCCAACATTTAGTTATTTAGTAAGTGATATATCCAGGGCTTCCCTGGTAGCTCATTAGTAAAGAACCCACCTGTCAATGCAAGAGATGCAGGTTCAATCTCTGGGTTGGGAAGATCCCCTGGAGAAGGAAACGGCAACCCACTTCAGTATTTTTGCCTGAGAGATCCCATGGAGAGAGGAGCCTGGTGGGCTACGTATGGTCCATGGCTTTGCAAACAGCTGGACACAACTTATCCACTAAACAATAGCAACAAGAAATGATATCTCTTCTTTTTTTTTTTTTTTTTTGGCCACAGAGTACAGCACATGGGATTTTAGTTCCCTGATTGAACTGGTGCCCCATGCAGTGCAAGTACAGAATCTTAACCACTGGACCACAGGGAAGTCCTAATGATAGCTTCATCTTTGTTAAGCAGATTATACTGCAGTGACTTTGGAAGCATGCTATAGAAAAGAGGTGTGTCCTGGGAACATCACCCAAGCGGATGGTTTTGGTAACAGGGGTTCCCTGTGTTGAGGGTGATCTGAGCCCATGGAGACCCAGCCAACTGCCCCCAGAGCCGTGCACTGATCACCTGCTCTCCAGATTGGAGTTTCAGGCATAAAACATCAGAAGAAGACCCAATCTTCCAAAAGCACACCTACTTTCTTTTATTTATTGACTCATTATCCAACTCTGCTTGAGAAATTTGCTACAGGTGTGTCATCACTGCAGAGAATACGGCAGTCCTCTGTGATACGTGAATTGATTACGCTGAACCAGGATTTTTCTCTAAAACGCTGGGTAGTTTTTAAAATGACACTTTACCTCTTGGGCCTTTCATTCCTAATCTCAAAAATTAATGGACTACGAATAAATTGCTTTTAAGGACTCAAGTCCAGTTCTGATATTCTGGCCTGACCTTTGCTGCTGCTAAGTTGCTTCAGTGGTGTCCAACTCTGTGCGGCCCCATAGACGGCAGCCCACCAGGCTCCCCAGTCCCTGGGATTCTCCCGGCAAGAACACTGGAGTGGGTTGCCATTTCCTTCTCCAATGCGTGAAAGTGAAAAGTGAAAGTGAAGTCGCTCAGTCGTGTCTGACTAGTAGCAACCCCATGGACTACAGCCTACCAGGCTCCTCCGTCTATGAGATTTCCTAGGCAAGAGTACTGGAGTGGCTTGCCATTGCCTTCTCCGGCCTGACCTTTAGCCCATCTTTTATGCTTCAATCATGTTCTCAAGAACCTGCCTTCTACTTAGAGTCTAAGAAGACCGAAGGAAAGAGAATTTAACATCCTGAGTAATCATTTGCTTCTTTGAGTATATCTTCTCATTTATAGAATGCTGTTAATGATGTGTGATCCATGTGCATTTTGGGGGGGAGCTCAGTGAAGCTATGATATGATGTGCCTACAACGACATCTTGTGCTTCTGCTTAAATATCAGCTGTCCTCTTCCTCTTCATCGTCATCATCGTCACATCCATTAACTTAAGAATTGTATTCCTTTGTTCCTGATACAAATACAGCTGGGAAGGCAGCAGATCCTAATGTGTCAGCAGCTGAAGACAAAGGGTTTGTCTGAGCAGCTGGGCAGCCATAAGCACTGTCATATCTATGCCTATGTCTCTAGTCATCCTTGAGAATGCAAATAAAGATAAACGAAAACTGCTTTCTTCCTAGGCGCACGGAGCTAAGTCGTCTGTGGAAATGAACTTCCGTTCTCTCTGACAATTAGTTTCACTCTAAAATATGATAATTCTTTGAAGTTGCACCCAGAGAGGAAATATGGCATGCTCCACGTTCAGCAAAGGAGATATATGGGGCTGCTAGAGACATTAATCTCATTTGCTCTGCACCTGATTTTTCACCGTTAGAATATTGCAGCAAAGCTCTGTGCTAAATCTCAAGCCATTTAGCTCAGCAAAGTAGATTAGTTAGAGCCAATGCAAAGCTCTACCTTATAACTTTCTTTCTCAAATGTGATATTCAGATAGATAGTCTGAGGCCTGGTCTAAAACTGAGATGATATGCTTTTGCAATTTTTATATTATTAGATGAGAATCAAGGCAAGAAAATAGGTGCCTGTGACCTGAACTCTTACTCCAAAAACATTTAAATCTTAAATAACTTATATATAGTCTGTTGTGAATAGGGCTCATGAAATTAGGTTGAATGAAAGGTAGGAGGATTCTTATATGTACTTAGCTCTGCAAAAGCTGTCTTCTGTCCTTTTCCAAAGACATAGACTTAATGGAATTATTGTTTTCTTAAATACAGTGGCTCTGGGTGAATCCTTAGCCAATATATTAACTATTAGATACTAGAATGTTTTGCTGATTACAACTGACTAACTACTCTTCCTGCCATATTATGACCTAGCTCACATCTGTACAGGACTGTATTGGGTTGAATGGTGTTTCCCCAAACACATGATCTCTTGAATCCCAGAATGTAACTGTAGTTGAAATCAGAGTCCTTGTTGATGGAATTGGTTAAGGTGAAGTCATCCATGTCTTAGCTCCACTGACCAGTGAGTGTCCTGATTAGGCCACATGAAGACGCAGAGATGCACACACTAAGGAAAAGTGGCCAGGTGCAGATGGAGGCAAAGACAGGAGTGATGCAGGTCCAAGTTGAGGAACACCAGAGAAGGCTGACATCTACCAGAAGCTACAAAGGGAAAAGGAAGGATTATCACTGACAACCTTTGGACGCAACATGATTTCAGACTTCTGGACTCCAGAACTTGGAGAGAATACATTTCTGCTCTTTCAGTTCTCTCCATTTGTGGCACTTTGCTATGTCGGTCCTAGAAAACTAACATGGCCCCACGGTGCCAGACTCATGGTAGGACCCTGGGTCAGCGCAGCTTTCACCCTCCAGTCCCTGACTTTAAACCTGACAGTGTGCCTTGCTTTAGAGCTGAGCTCCCCAAGAAAAGTTCAGCACCATTTATGCATCTTTCTAGCCATAATGTCTGGTGATATTTTCATCCTTGTATCCCAGAATCAATCTGTGGGTCTTGTGATTCCTGGTTTGGGAAGATCACCTGGAGAATGAAATGGCAACCCACTCCAGTATTCTTGCCTGGAAAATCCCATGGACAGAGGAGCCTGGGGGGCTACAGTCCCTGGGGTTGCAAAAGAGCCAGTCAAGACTGAAGTGACTCAACACGCATGCACTTGCACCACTTCAAACCCTTCCTCCCCCAAGCACCACTGCAGTGACTGAGTCTGTGCAGATTTTAGCTAGCTTTGCTTAAATGCACATGACAACCCTTCTGCTCAGGCCCATAGCTCACCCACGGCTCTTGGAGCTTCTCTGACTCTGCAGTGGGCTGCTCTGAGGATGCCTCAGCACCTACAGGGCACACTTGGATAAGTGCTTTCCCTTCTGCGGCCAGGAGCGCTCTGCTCTTCAGCACAACCCAGAAAGCTTTTCAGTGGATGCTGAGGACTGAGGGGTAGTTGCCCTCGAGCAGTGGAAAACTGATAACATGTGGTTTTGTTGGCTTGCCTTTTGTCCTGTCTTTCCTTCATCCTTGAGAGCACTACCCAAATAAACATCCAACACAAATACCTCAGGTTCTACTCTGTGGGGGGACCCAGGCTGACAGTTGGTACTAGAATTAGCCCTAGCTATTAGAACTTTATAGCCCTAGTGAGTAGGGACTTATAGCTGGATCATTCCAGTCAGAAGGCAGACATTTCCATTGCTGGAGGAAAGTAGGGTGGTGTTAACCCCTAGCATGGAGAAGCCTTGCCATTACTGGTCCTCTCACCATCAGTTCTGGGAAAATATTCAAGCAGCAAATGAAGAGTGAGATTGTACATTAGTTGTGGCATGTGAACTGAATGGGAGTAGATAATAGTTATGAGGCTTTTGAAGTTAGTTGGTTAACTCTTTGGAAATTTTGAGGTAACATGTGGTCCCTGGTCAGCCAGTAACAACTCAAGTGAATTTTGAAAGCTGGGGATCCTCCATATCCATGTTCACAGGAGACCTTCATCTCCTTCAGCTCCAGGGAAGACCAGCCTATGATGTAACTGAAACAATTTCAGAGCTGCAAGAGGGACTGACATCCCAAGCCTTAGCATATCTCCTGTGACAAAAAAAAAATCAGGTCCTGATAATTAAAAACAGTAAAATGAGAACTGGAAAGGATGCCCTTTGGGGACAAAGTTGGGAACACAAGTTTGAGAATTTTTTTCTAATTAAAATGTAGTTGATTTACAATATGTTACTGGTTTCAGGTGTACAGCACAGTGATTCAGTTATAAGTATGCATATATTTGTATACATCTGGGCTTCCCTGGTGGCTCAGACGGTAAAGAATCCACTTGCAATGCAGGAGACACTGCTTTAATACTGGGTTGGGAAGATCCTCTGGAGAAGGAAATGGAAATCCACTCCAGTATGCTTGCCTGGAGAATCCCATGGACAGAGGAGCCTGGTAGGTTACAGTCCATGGGGTCACAAAGAGTCAGACATGACTGAGGGACTAAGCACGAACACGATGTATATATCTATCTTTTTAAAAAAATTCTTTTCACTGTAGTTTATTATAAGATCTTGAATATAGTTCAATGTGATATATAGTAAATTCTTGTTACTTTTTAATTATATATATAGTAGTGTACATTTGTTAACCCCACACTCCCAAATTATCCCTTCCCCATTTCCCCTTTGGTAACCATAAGTTTATTTTTTATGTTTTCTACATTTGTGATTGTTCTCATTTTGTTTCTTTATTTTTATATTTGTATTGAAATATAGTTAGTTTGTAGTGTTAGTTTCAGGTAAATAGCAAAGTGATTTGGTTATACATATATACGTTTATATATGTGTATATATATTATATAAGTGTGTGTGTGTGTGTGTGTGTGTGTGTGTGCATATTTGGGCTTCCCTGGTGACTCAGTGGTAAAGAATCTGCCTGCCAAGGCAGGAGACATGGGTTCGATCTCTGGGTTAGGCAGATCCCCTGGAGAAGGGAATGGCTACCCACTGCAGTATTCTTGCCTGGAGAATTCTGTGGACAGAGGAGCCCAGCAGGCTACAGTCTGTGGGGTTGAAAAAGAGTAGGCACCGCTCAGTGACTAAACAACAGCAACGACAAGCCTCAATGCAGCAAACTGTATTTTCCAAAGATGGGCACAACCCACATGACCTTGACACTCTTTCAACAAAAAAGGGGGTTTCTTTCTTCACCTGTTTGAAGTTGAGCAGACTCCATGCATGCTTTAACCGGTAGAAAATCTGAAAGTGACACTCGGCCAGTTCCAGGGCTAGTCTTCACTGGCTGGAAGTTTCTACTTCCAGGCTCTGAGGCAGACAGAAACCGTGTTCAGGTGTTCTTGCCAAAGCATCTGCTGAGTTCTCAGCAGACACCAACTGCCAGTCATGTGAGGGTGCCATCATGGGTATCCCACCCCAAAGATCCTTCCGTTTACTCCAGCCCAGCTCCATCTCACTGCAGCTGAGACAGGTGATTGCAAGTGTGAATTGCCCAGATGAGCCTGGTTAAATCCCAGAACTCTGAGACACAATAAAGTTTTATCTTAAACCACTAAAAAAAAAAAAAAGAATGTGGATAAGTCTGGGAAGGTCAGTACAAAATTGCACATCTTTGTATCTCACACTAATAGCCTTTAGACAGCATTTATCATGATGAGACACTCAGCAATTTCATGAGCAGGATAACTCCTCTTATGGGCTAATGAACAAAGAAGCCTCAGAGGAAGGGCTGAAAGCTTAGCATGGACTTGACATCATTGGCTCGTGTCTCCTTAAGCTTCATTTAATTACTGCTGAAGCAGAGATAATGCTGAATCTCTGATTTGGCATTGTTCCTTCAGGTACCTAGGTACCTGAAAGCCCTTTTCACCCTTTCACTCTGGAGGCACCAGTGATTTTTTTTTCCTAATTAAAATTGATGCTTACTGGAGATATGAGATTGTCTACCCTGGCAATTCAGAAATTTCCAGTGGAAATTCTTCCACATTGGTCTCCAGCGAGGATTCCACTGATTTAGATGGCCAGTTTGGCTCCTGAGGCCAGTGAACAAGCAAGAAAAACTACAAGTTACCACATTAATGGTAAGTAGGTGGAGGGTAGCTCCACTAGAATCACCATGCAGAATCCTAAATTTAGACACGTTATCCTGGTCGACATTGCTTCAGACCAAGAGACCTATTTGTGGCCGTGCGACCATGGAATCTAGTTATTGAACAGTATAACTTATCACCTAAAGGCTGTAGATTCAATGTAGTGCTGGATTAGGGTGGTAAAGTCTTAATCTAGGCACCAGCTTGATAGAAATTTTATGATGGGTAGCGATGGCGTCCTCTAAGCTGAACCAGTGGCTGTGGCATGTAGCTGCCTGGCATTATGGCACATAGCATTGTTTCTCTGTAAGTATAATATACGTGCTGAGAGTCATGTAGCTGCCTGGCATTATGGCACATAGCATTGTTTCTCTGTAAGTATAATATACGTGCTGAGAGTCATGGGGGATGGACAGGACCAGTTTTTCTAGTTAGGATTTTTGGTAACCCACTTAATGAATTTGAATACTTCACTCCCCACAGTCTAGGCTCTGTCCTAGTCTCCAAGGGGAAATTCTTCCACACTGGTCTCTGGCGAGGATGGCCAGTTTGGCTCCTGAGGCCAGTGAACAAGCAAGAAAAACTAGAAGTTATCACATTAATGGGCATAATTTGCCCCGTTTACCATCAGAATTTAGGATTGGTGCTGAACAATTGTGGCAAAGAGGAATATGTGTGGTATTTATTGAGGGCTCCATTGGTGTTGGGAAAACTTCAGCAATGACTGATTTTTCCCAAAAACACATCAAAAAAACAGACAATTATAGGTTTAGAACTCATGGTGTGGATCTGGAAAGTGATCTAGACCAGCTGAAGTGCTGGCCAAGGGTGAGGAAATAATGACAAGAGAATCACTTTATCACCGGAACCATTGGTAGTGACAGTGAGAAATATAATTTATTTGTTGGAAAGATCCCTTAGAGAAGAAGATAACAACCCACTCCACTATTCTTGCCTGGAAAATTCTGTGGACAGAAGAGCCTGTCTGGCTACAGTCTATAGAGTTGCAAGAGTCGGAGATGACTTAGTGACTAAACCACCCCACCACTTCTCCTAATACTCCTGAGTGAAGCCCTTGTAGAGCTGGTGTCTGGCTACCACCTTGATCCATCAACAAAATTCCACTTTGGGGTTGACTTGAAAATACCAACTATCTCTAAATTAGCATGCAGGGAGTTTATCATGGAGCAGTGCCCAGAGCTCAATAGTGAGGGGAGAATGACAGAGAATTAGTCAGAGGAAGAGCTGAAGTATGATGTGATCTCTACTAAACCCTTAGCAGACCCCCTCCCTCTCACTCTGGATTTGGGGTAGATGTTAAGGATTCTCCAAAATTTAGCCAGGAAGGATGGGTCACTGGGTGGGCATGGACAGCCACTGTATTTGGGATGTCCCTTAGGATGGACTGCGACTTTGGGCAAATAATTCTTTTCAGTTGAAGGCAATTTAAAAAATGGCAATGAAAATTCTGCCATAGGTTTTTAGAAATGCGTTCAGAAAGCCTGCTATGTCTTCAAACAGTTTTCCTATTTGGAATAAGGATTCAAGCACAAATATAACAGCAGCTATTTGCTGAGCAAACCCTCTGTCAGAACCCTGTTCATTTCTCTCTCAGCCTCCAACCCACTGCTTCTTTTCCTTTAATCCCTCACAGTGCACATTGGCCAGTTGGCTAAGAGATCTATTCGCCTCTCTCGTGTATAAAGCCGATGATGTATTGGCAGCTTCAGTGCCCAAAGGTTTTCTCATTACGGCATTCCCAGTGGCTATTTCTCAACACTGTCATTAGATAACAGTCTCTGGAGCCAGTGTTCAGGGCACACAGTGTCACAAAACTAGGTGCCATCTGGGAAAATGAGGCGATGTTGTCCATTAAAACAAGGATCATGGACATATATATTCCTCAAGATGAGGGAAAACAATTGGTAATTGAAATGGTGGATGTCTACTTCATTTATGTGCTGATTAAGAAAAGATTTAGATCTTCCCTGCTAAGCCAGAGTGGCCTGTGGCATTTAATTAGAGAATGCATTCAATGCATTCTTCCCAATGGGTAATTAAAGCTCTATGCCAGACCTCCCCAAGTCTCCAAATCTTTGGTCTTCACACACACATACACATACTCACACACACACACACACACACACACACACATAAAGATACTCACACACACATGCTCCCCCACACACAAACATATACTCACTCTCACACATACAGAGGTACTTGTTACTGTGTTTATTAATTTTTCATTATTCAATATCAATGCTTATTCAAATATTAAATGGATTATTATTTATAGCAATTAATGCAATGTCAAAAGTGAATTATTTTTCAGAACAATATGTTTCAATGAAATATTCTGAAAAATATTCATGTCAGGAACCTACACGTACACATGATAATGACTGAATTCTGTTAAAAATATGCATTGAATCTAACATGGCTGTTTCCAGTATAGGGATTAAAATTATGATATTTTTATTGATTGGTTCACTGAATACACATTTAAAGGTGTTTCAGAGGATCAGACATTCTGTGGGTGGAGAATAGGCAAAAATAAACAGGTCTTTGTTCTCCACCAGAAAGAGCGACGCCTCGCAGAGCAATTGCAGCACTGCAGGCACATTGCTGTCCTGCACAAGCGGATGGAGCAGATAGTGGGGGAAACCTGCTTGTGTCCATATATGTCACTAATGGCGCGTCAACAGGTACATGCATTGTAATCTTCAAGATGATCATTTTTATCCTTCCAATATTCATTGCAGTGATGACTAAAATAAAAAACAAACAAGTGACAACAAATATTAAGCATAAAAATTCAGACAAGTAACCTTTTCTTCCAAGGAGGATGCTTGCTCCTTGGAAGAAAAGCTATGACAAAACTAGACAGCATATTCAAAAGCAAAGATGTTACTTTGCTGGGAGCAGTGGCTGCACTTTGCTGGAGCAGCCATCCAGCATGTCCAAGGTAAAAGACCTTACCCCATGTCCAAGGTAAGAGAAACCCAAGTAAGACGGTAGATGTTGCGAGAGGCATCAGAGGGCAGAGACACAAACCATAATCACAGAAAACTAGTCAGTCTAATCACATGGATCACAGCCTTGTCTAACTCAATGAAACTAAGCCATGCCATGTGGGGCCACCCAAGGTGGGCGGCTCAAGGTGGAGAGGTCTGACAGAATGTGGTCCACTGGAGAAGGGAATGGCAAACCACTTCAGTATTCTTGCCTTGAGAACCCCATGAACAGTATGAACGGTATGTAGAGTCAAAGCTATGGTTATTTCAGCAGTCATGTATGGATGTGAGAGTTGGATCATAAACAAGGCTGAGCACTGAAGAATTGATCCTTTTGAACGGTGATGTTGGTAAAGACTGTTGAGAGTCCCTTGGACTGCAAGGAGATCAAACCAGTGAACCCTAAAGAAAATCAATACTGAATATTCATTGGAAGGACCTATGCTGAATCTGAAGCTCCAATACTTTGGCCACTTGCTGCAAAGAGCCAACTCATTAGAAAAGACCCTGATGCTGAGAAAGATTGAGGGCAGGAGGAGAAGGGAGCAACAGAGAATGAGAGGGTTGGATGGCATCATTGACTCAATGGACATGAGTTTGAGTAAGCTCTGGGAGTTGGTGAAGGACAGGGAAGCCTGGTGTGCAACAGTCCATTGGGTTGCAAAGAGTCAGACATGACTGAGCTACTGAACAACAACAATCTTTGCTAAAATTATAAAGAAACATTCCCTTGCAAAGGAACAGGCTACACTATAATTTTAAAGAGTAAATCCATGTTTCTACCATCAGAGTTAGCATATATCTTATGCTATATACCTATGTGAAATAGAATAATTGCTATAATATATAATTAGCTCTGTTAATTTCCTTTGTCTTTAGTAAAATATGGTCATAGGAATGAACCACAATCCCTTAAATACCAAAAGTGTACCCACCGTGAAAGTGCTAGTCACTCAGTCCTGTCCAACTCTTTGCGACCCCATGGACTGCAGCACGCCAGGCTTCCCTATCCATCACCAACTCCCAGAGCTTGCTCAGACTCATGTCCATCGAGTTGGTGATGCCATCCAACCATCTTATCCTTTGTTGTCCCCTTCTCCTCCTGCCTTCAATCTTTCCCAGCATCAGGGTCTTTTACAATGAATCAGTTCTTCGTATCATGTGGCCAAAGTATTGGAGCTTCAGCTTCAGCATCAGTCCTTCCAATGAATATTCAGGACTGATTTCCTTTAGGATGGACTGATTGGATCTCCTTGCAGTCCAAGGGACTTTCAATAGTCTTCTCCAGCACCACAGTTCAAAAGCATCAATTCTTCAGTGCTCAGCTTTCTTTATAGTCCAACTCTCACATCCATACATGACCACTGGAAAAACCACACCTTTGACTATCTGGACCTTTGTTGGCAAAGTAATGTCTCTGCTTTTCAATATGCTGTCTAGGTTGGTCATAACGTTTCTTCCAAGGAGCAAGTGTCTTTTAATATCATGGCTGCAGTCATCATCTGCAGTGATTTTGGAGCCCCCAAAATAAAGTCTCTCACTGTTTCCATTGTCTCTCCATCTATTTGTCATGAAGTGATGGGACCAGATGCCATGATTTTAGTTTTTGAATGTTGAGCTTTAGGCCAACTTTTTTACTATCCTCTTTTACTTTCATCAAGAGGCTCTTGAGTTCTTCCTCACTTTCTGCTGTAAGGGTGGTGTCATCTGCATATCGGAGGTTATCAATATTTCTCCTGGCAATCTATCAGATTACATAAATATAAAACATCTGTGACATCAAATCACATTAAAACATTTTATTGTGACAAAAAATATATATGAAATTGACCATCATAATCATTTTAAGTGTTCAGTAGTGTTAAGTATATTTACATTGTTGTGAAACAGATCTCCAGAATTTGTTCACCTTGCAGAACTGAAAGTTTGTATTACATGCTACACTATAATTTTGAAGAGTAAATCCATGTTTCCACATATATTATGTTGTATACCTATGTGAAATAGAAAAATTGCTATAATATATAACTAGTTTTGTTAATTTTATTTGTCTTTAGTTACGTATGGTCATAGGAATGAACCACAATCCCTTAAATACTGAAAGTGTACCCACTATGAAAGTGAAAAAGTGTTAGTCACTCAGTCCTGTCCGACTCCTTTGCAACTCCTGCTAGCCTCCTCTGCCCATGGAATTCTCAGGCAAGAATACTGGAGTGGTTTGCCATTCCCTTCTCCAGGGGATCTGATCAACCCAGGGATTGAACCAGGGTCTCCTGCATTGTGAGTGGACTCTTAACCATTTGAACCACCAGGGAAGCCCAACACTTATTGAACAACAACTCTCCAGTTTCCCCACTGCTTTATATTGTTCCTGGTGCTTGTTTTTCTACTTCTATATCTATGATTTTTTCTACTTAAAATACCTCGCATTAGTGGAATCATGGAATGTTTGTCTTTTTGTGGCTGGCTTATTTCCCTTTTCATAATATCCTCAAGGTTTATCCATGTTGTAGCATGTAACAGAATCTCTTTCCTTTTTAAAGCTGCTTAGGGACTTCCCTGGTGGTCCAGAGGTTAAGACTCTGAACTTTCACACAGGGAGTACAGGTTGGATCCTTGGTGGGAAAACTAAGATACCACATGCCATGTAACATTCTCCCCGCAAAATCTGCCTAGTATTCCATTATATGTATTTCCACAGTTTGCTTATCTATTTGTCATAAAACATTTTAAAAACAGTTTTAATGTTCTTTGATGTTATTTTTTCTGTTTTTCAAAGTAATACTTTTTTACTGTAGGATATTTAAACAAATAAATAGGAATAAACAACTACTTTTAAATGGTAGAATTCTACCATCTAATGCTATGACTCTAATATTATTTCACATATTTCCTTCATGTTATCGAGATATTTATTTTATTGTTGTTGTTTTTAGCTGAAATTATGATAACTTACAAAATGAATGAAGTGATGCTACTAAAATTTAGTTAGCCATTATCTTAGAGTATCAAATAAGAGGCATTAGCTCTGACAGTCTAGAGAGAGAAGGAAGGAGAGACAGAGACAGAGAAAGAGATAGAAGAGAAGCTTATATAAGGTTATGGCAGTGAAGTGGTAAAGAAGTGAGGAATGTTTAGAAGATGAAGTCTTTTTGTGTATCCAAGTCTCATAGTTTTCTTCTAGTACGTCACATATATTCACATACATTTCTCATGATTTTAATGTTGGAAATATTTCATTAAATTTTTAAATAGGGCCTCTTTTGAAATACAATTAAACCAGAAACTGCTATTTTCAAGAAATTTTATAGACTTCTGTATATTTGTCTTTTTTTAGAGTTTAGCTGATGCATTTTGAATTTCTAATATAATGATTTGCACACATGGATTGTCTAATGGTATAATCTCCCTAATAAGTATTTATAATTGACTTTGCTACAAATTCCACCACAGTGTTAAATAATATGGAGTGTTCTTGTTTGTGTTTTGATGTCACTTAACATCCCTCTCATATTTCTTGAGCAATTGTTATCCTTGAGACTCCATGTTCAAGTTGCAACGCTGTTTAGAGGGGTGATTTAACTTTTCTTTACTTGCAAGTTAGCATAGTATGAAGGCAAGAACAAAAACAAACACAGTCTGAAAGAAGAAATAAGATTATAGAAAAATTTAGTTTTCTAATAAACTGCTTTCCCCAAGCACTTTATTTATTAAGACCTTGTTCAAGGCCTTGCATTGTTTAGTGTACCATCCTAAACTATTCTGTCATAAACTTTGCCCAATTCCAATGTTTCTGGCTTTGAAAGGTTAATATTTAAAGCTGCTTGATCCTAGAGTCTGAAACTAATTATCATCTCCTAATAACAATAGAAAAGCTGCCTTAACTGGCCAAATTAGTGGTTAAATAATTTTTTTGTGTTCCTTCAGTTCAGTTCAGTTGCTCAGTCGTGTCCAACTCTTTGAGACCCCATGAACTGCAGCACGCCAAGCCTCCCTGTCCATCACCAACTCCAAGAGTCCACCCAAACTCATGTCCATTGAGTCGGTGATGCCATCCAACCATCTCATCCTCTGTTGTCCCCTTCTCCTCCTGCCCTCAGTCTTTCCCAGTATCAGGGTCTTTTCAAATGGGTCAGCTCTTCGCATCAGGTGGCCGAAGTATTGGAGTTTCAGCTTCAACATTAGTCCTTCCAATGAACACCCAGGACTGGTCTCCTTTAGGATGGACTGGTTGGATCTCCTTGCAGTCCAAGGGACTCTCGAGAGTCTTCTCCAACACCACAGTTCAAAAGCATCGATTCTGCAGTGCTCAACTTTCTTTATAGTCCAACTCTCACATCCATACATGATTACTGGAAAAACCATAGCCTTGACTAGACGGACCTTTGTTGACAAAGTAATGTCTCTGCTTTTCAATATGCTGTCTAGGTTGGTCATAACTTTCCTCATCAAATAGCAAAATATATGTAACATTGTGGAGAAAATATTAACATTTTTAAGGAAGGTACTAGGCCTCTCTTAAGAAAGTATTTTAGGAAGAGAACTTTGGAAAACTATTTTGACCAGGCACATAAAAGATGGTGAAATCCTGAGGACATGCTAAGATAAAACTTGATATGATTGACAAGGAAAAAAAGAAAAAAAAAACTTTCACTTCCTGTTAAGTAATGAGAAGGATAAGGGAAAGAAATGAAAAAGGAAGAGAGGAAAAATAAGAGGAAACAACTGGTGGAGTGGAAATAGAAACTTTGTGGGAAATGGTGTTCGAGGGATATTTTATGAATGGTAGTATGTACACTTCCATTAAGTGTTTGCCAGACTGCATGTAAACTCACATCCATTTTCCTTCTGAAATATTTTCTCAAGTCTATTTACTTCACCACTAATTTGTGTGATAGGGCTTCCTGAACATGTTATCTTGCCAAAGTGCTGCAGTTGGAAAAGTCATAGAACTCTAGGCACTTGCAGGATTCTTTGAGTAGTTTCAGACTTTCTGTGGCTGCAAAGCTGGTGTGGTTGGGGAAAAGGAATACTCTAGACACCCACAGTCTCCTCTCTATTCTTCTTTCTCTCCTCCATCTCTTTCTTTGTGTTGTTCTTATTTTTTAATTTATGTATTAATTTTTAATTTATGTATGAGATTAATTTATGTATTTTGTTGAGGATGCACTGTCTCCCCTCTCCTTTACCTTGAGAGATTTCAAAGTATTTGTTTTGAGAATTAAGACCTTTTGCATCCACAGAGCTTACCTGGCAGAACTGAAAACCAAGGTCATCTCTGTCAACATGGCATTCATGTTTGCTCTTGGCAATGATTATCTAGGAAAGTCAGACTACAAATAAATGAGTAAATATACAATTTGCTTTAGAAAATTTTTGAAAATCAATTTATGTGCAGAAACACTTTGCCTCTGTGTCTGTGTGTGTGTTAGAGGCTCAGTCATTTCCACTCTTTGCTACCACAAGGACTGTAGCCCCCCAAGCTCCTCTGTTCATGGGGATTCTCCAGGAAAGAATACTGCAGTGGGTAACCATTCCCTTCTCCAGAGGATCGTCCTGACTCAGGACCACATTGCAGGCAGATTCTTTACTGTTTGAGCCACCAGGGAAGCCCACTAGTCTCTAGGTAAATGACAATAAGAAAATTCTTCACTCACCTGGCCAAACTGTTCATTTTCAAACAAAACTTATTTATTAAGGCTTCTTTCATGACCTCTGTCTCAGCATGTCCACTAATCCTAAACTATTCTAAGCTTCACCCAGTCCCCAAAGAGCCTGCTCATGTGTGCACCAATCCGCTGGCATCTGTTGCTGAAGTGTTCACTTCTGCCTATGGTTTCACTGCCACATTTGGATGCAGCCATGACCTAGACGCTAACTCTAATCTCAGGCAAAATAAACAGAACACTGTTGTGCCACCTTCTCCTATAACACGCAGACTTCAGTGTAGTAACAGGAGTATATGTAATGCGTGGCCTGAATCACTCAAATATGAGCTGGCTGTTTTCTTTGATAAGTAAACTGAAAATATGAAAACATCATGAAGCTAGAGAAATTTGGAGTTTTCTTTGATAAGTAAACTGAAAATATGAAAACATCGTGAAGGTAGAGAAATTTGGGGTATCCTTTACAGTTGAAAGGTAAAAACAGTCTAACTCTTTTTATTTTTAGAGACTTGAGGCAGCTAAACAGAAAATACTGAACATATGCATTCTATTATTTAAAATGGAAAGACAGGAAACAGGGATTTCAGACTGTAAAATGACCATCTACTTATTTTTATTTAGCAACTTCCTATTTATTCATTGAACCTGTTTTTCAGAGCTTGGAAACTTTTTTTCCTTCATCTAAAATGGAAAGTCTTTCTCAAAAAAAATCTAGAAATCACTGTGGCTACGATGGCATCCTTAAATAATGGCGCTGTTTACTTGAATATTATCAATATTTAATTATCTCTGCAGACACAAGTTAGAAACAAAGAAATGCTACATTATCAGGTTATTTATTTGAATCACTTTAGTTTTTTCAAAACTATTAACAAAAGTTATTTTAGGAGCTACGCAGAATGGACAATATTTACCAAGATTCTGAAGACTAGGAAAGCATCTTGTTCAACATTTTTATAGGACAGAAAACAGAAGGTGAGGAAAGCTGGTTCAGGCCACTCAGGGTTTCCCCAGCTATCAGAACAGACCATTTTCCACAGGCTTTTCAGTCTGGTGTCTCAGGCTTATTTTATATTTCCAGTCAAGTATCTAACAGATCTTAATCCTTATTAAATAATATAAATAATAACTGTTAGCACAGATTAAAACACTATGGGAGTAAGAACAAAGCACTGTTAATTGGTATATTTATCAAATTACTTTTCATTGAGATCTCTCTTCCTGTGCCAGGCAGAACGCTCAGAACACAAGGTGGAAAAGGCATTGGTGTTCTCTGTCTTAGGAAAGTTTACAATCTGAGTAATCAGAATGGAAAATGAGGGTGAAGCAATGAATAAAGTACAAATAGTGATTAGCACTTGGATGGAGACAGAGTCATAATGTGTGTTGGGGGCTCCTTCCAGTGGGAAGGAAGAGGTGGGTGCAGTGACAGGGCCCCAGGGGGGAGGAAAGCACAGGTGTCCATGGGGACCCTCTGCTGCAGCAACTTCTGGGGTCCCCCAAGCTTCCTTTCTGTGGAGCTCCCCAGCAATGCTGGTCTCGTGATTAACAACACAGTCCTTTATGATTAGCATTAAACAGGTAAAGATTACAGAATTTCCTGGACATTTTTAAAAAGTGTTACTGACCAGGGTTTTTTGCTTCCTTAATCAATAGAAATTGATCAAAGTCCAGATGTGAAATTCAGACAAGGTTTTATTGGTGTCTCTGAGGCTACAGGGGGATCAAGAACAAGTAACAGGTGCCCTTGCTTATCCCACGAAGGGGGGAGAGCAGGTTCCTTATACCGAGTGAGGATAGGGGTGGGTCAGGGCTTCCCCAGTGGCTCATTGGTAAAGAACATGCTGGCAATGTAGCAGCCACAGGAGACACGTGTTTGATCCCTGGCTCAGAAAGATCTCCTGGAGGAGGGCATGGCAAGCCTCTCCAGTATTCTTGCCTGGAGAATCCTCACGAACAGACAAGCCTGGTGGGCTACAGTCCATTGGGTCACAAAGAGTCGGACATCACTGAAGCGAATTGGCACGCATGCCCGCAGAGCTGGGTTAAGGTGTCTGGCTAGAGGGATAGCTTAGGTGTTTTGCTCGCCCTTCCAGTGGAGAAGGAAATGACAACCCACTCCAGTGTTCTTGCCTGGAGAATCCCAGGGATGGGGGAGCCTGGTGGGCTGCTGTCTATGGGGTCGCACCGAGCTGGACGTGACTGAAGCGACTTAGCAGCAGCAGCAGCCAGCGGTGTTTTAGTGCATGGGGCATGCACAGTACTCTGCTTTTGCTCCCAACACTCTGTTTTTGCTTCCAACATTCTGTTGCTGCTTCCAGCTCTTTAGAAGCGCCAGTTGGACTCTTTTGGTCTTTTGTGTCTTTTTTCCAGAATTTGCACCAGTTGTGCAAGCACACAGCTATTTTTAGTCCTTTATGGTTTCTTTGTGTTTTGTTGTTTCCGTGGAGAGGTTTATTCAGTTCCCAGCCCTTCTCAAAAGGTCAAATTACACCTGAATACCTTTATCTAAAACACTTTCCACAGAAAACTACAGGAATCCAAAGTGACAAAAGCAGTAAGACATCCCCAGAATCAGAACACCACATTGGACCCCAGCCTCTAGAATGTCTGTGCTATGCCCTGTCCTTCTGCTCACAAGTTCTGTTTCTCTCCTGGATCCGACTGTAAGGGCAGAAAGTCCAGGTGTCTGTGGCATTTCTCCAAGCTCTCCAGCACCGTGCTGGACACATCCCACATGGACGAGTACTAACTGTCAGTCAATAAGAAATAGCAGCAGTAACACAAAATCTTGACTCACCTCCTGTTATGGCTGCTCATCAACAATATGAGTAGGATTTTTGTATGTTTCATAGTCAGTAGTCACAGAGTGAGGGAATTAAGAGATGGTAGTTGGTTTTGTAAGCCTGGATGGTTTCAGCTTTGAGGCATTGTGCTAGATAGGACATGCAGGCTAGGTAGGAAACCCAAATAAACAAGTCCGGGGCCTGCTGGACTATAGAGCTTTTCTCTAGGTTACGCAGTAAAATCTACATCGGACCACTCCAAGCGGTCTTGCACGGGGTCTGAGTGTCTGTGTTCCAGGGTGGGTTCCCTGTGTGGTGTGGCAGCCTTGCCCACCAGGCGGGGTAAATGCTGCAGTGAGGAGTCTCCTTGGTCCCCAGCTGACTGCGAGAAAAGGGCAATGACACAAGGGCTGGAAGACTGTGAGAGCTCTGCCAAGCTAATGGAGAGCTGGTGCAGGGAGTTTCTGAAGAAAGGGAAGCTGCGAGTCAAGAGCTGTCAGGAACGTTTTCTGGGAGTCACAGGTGTCGTGACAGGGATTTGTGTTTTGGTGGGATAGCCCCAAACAGAGTGGGGATTTAAAAAAAAATCTTCAAGGTAAATTTCACACTCTGCTTGGTGGTATCTGTGAAAGATGCTGAAATCTATGGTTAATATTGAGCCAATAATCTCACAGGTCAAGCATTCCAGTGACAGATGCCAATGATGACAAATGAAAAGGGCAGAATGTGTGTGTGTGTATGTGTGAGTGGGTCAGTGGGTGTATGTTTTTAATAAAGGGAGAGAGAGAGTGACAGAGAGATGGATTTTGGCAGTGGGCTGCTAAAAATGTATCAATTTTAACTGGTTTTCTAGGGGGGAAAGTTCTGCTTTACAGCGTTTGCTGATCATAAGGACCCTGATGACATGACTGAATTTGGAGCAGGGAGGTGATAGGATCAGTTGACTCCTGGGAGCTACTACAAGCAGGTTCCATCACATTGATGCTACTTGTGTACACATAGGAACTTAAGTGTGAAAAAGTCAGGTAGCTTAGGTTACACATAGATCACATCTTTAAACATATTTTCATTAGCTTCTCGTGATTTCACTTTCTTCATTTACTGGAATATCAATTTTTGTTTTCATGGAGGGCACTTGTATTAAGAATCCCAAGGATTATTTGGTCCAAAGTTTCCAATTGTGCATCTGAACGTCCTCTTGCAGAGACCTGGGACATTGGATCAGCATTCTGATCCTGAGGGCCCCAATTTTAGCCCCCTTTGCAACAAAGGTCCATCTAGTCAAGGCTATGGTTTTTCCAGTAGTAATGTATGGATGGGAGAGTTAGACTGTGAAGAAAGCTGAGCGCCGAAGAATTGATGCTTTTGAACTGTGGTGTTGGAGAAGACTCTTGAGAGTCCCTTGGACTGCAAGGAGATCCAACCAGTCTATTCTAAAGGAGATCAGTCCTGGGTGTTCTTTGGAAGGACTGATGCTAAAGCTGAAACTCCAGTACTTTGGCTACCTCAATCGAAGAGTTGACTCATTGGAAAAGACTCTGATGCTGGGAGGGACTGGGGGCAGGAGGAGAAGGGGACGACAGAGGATGAGATGGCTGGATGGCATCACCGACTCGATGGACGTGAGTCTGAGTGAACTCTGGGAGTTGGTGATGGACAGGGAGGCCTGGTGTGCTGCAATTCATGGGGTCACTAAGAGTCAGACACGACTGAGTGACTGAACTTAACTTAACTTGCATCTAAAGCTGCCACAGAGCATCCAGGCCACAGAGCTTGTCCATCTTCAGCCCCTGCTTTGCATCTCTTAGCAGGATGGGGATTGCAGTGTTATCTTTGGTTATACTCACATGCTCAGCTATTTTTCCCATGGGGTCACTAAGAGTCAGACACGACTGAGCGACTGAACTTAACTGAACTTGCATCTAAAGCTGCCACAGAGCATCCAGGCCACAGAGCTTGTCCATCTTCAGCCCCTGCTTTGCATCTCTTAGCAGGATGGGGATTGCAGTGTTATCTTTGGTTATACTCACATGCTCAGCTATTTTTCCCATGGGGTCACTAAGAGTCAGACACGACTGAGCGACTGAACTTAACTGAACTTGCATCTAAAGCTGCCACAGAGCATCCAGGCCACAGAGCTTGTCCATCTTCAGCCCCTGCTTTGCATCTCTTAGCAGGATGGGGATTGCAGTGTTATCTTTGGTTATACTCACATGCTCAGCTATTTTTCCTAAGCTTCTTCCCAGGTCAGGGGATTCACATAAGCTGCGATGGAGGGATGAAGTTAGGCCACGCTCCCTCTTCCTCTTCCACTGATTTACAGGAGGAGGTACCTGAGTAGAGGAATTGAACCTTTCAAGAGTCATACATGCATGGAGGGATCTACAGGCTCAGGCACATGCTAAGCTGAATCAGCCAGGTAGGGTAATGATTTGGGGTTGTATGGAAAGAAAAAGAATGAGAAGTTATCATTACAATATTTAATATAATTAAAATAAAATCTAATATTATAAAAATATAACAACCAGCCTCACTGTTTAATGTAGGAGGAGAAATGGTTATAATGTCTCCTCGATGTTTCAATACCTGTCTCAGTGGTGGATGTTTTGAGCCCTAGGTCAGTGTCCATACTCAGTTCTTTTACAGTCTCTTTTAAAAACCATTTTAAATTGTAATGTACTTAATTTACAATGTTGTATTAGCTTCAACAGCACAGCAAAGTGATTCAGTTATATGTATATGCATACATGTGCATTTGTTATTGTTCACTTGCCAAGTCGTGTCTGACTCTTTTCAACCCCATGGACTGCAGCACGCCAGGCCTCCCTGTCCCTCACCATCTCCTGGATTTTGTCCAAGTTCATGTACATTGAATTGGTGATGCCATCCAACCAACTCATTCTCTGTTGCCCTGTTCTCCTGCCTTCAATCTTTCCCAGCATCAGAGTCTTTTCCAGTGAGTCAGCTCTCTGCATCAAGTGGCCAAAGTATTGGAGCTTCAGCTTCAGCATCAATCCTTCAAATAAATATTCAGGGTTGATTTCCTTTAGGATTGACTGGTTTGATCTCCTTGCTGTCCAAAGAGTTCTCAAGAGTCTTCTCCAGCACCACAGTTGGAAAACATCAATTCTTCATTGCTCAGACTTCTTTATGGTCCAACTCTCATATCTGTACATGACTACTGGAAAAACCATAGCCTTGACTATAGGGAGCTTTGTTAGCAGTGATGTCTGTGCTTTTTAAAATACTGTTTAGGTTTGCCATAGCTTCTGATTCAGATTCTTTTCTAGTATAGGTTATTAAAAGACACATGATAGTTCTCTGTGGTTTTATGTTCCTTACTTTGTTTTTGTATAATGATTATTTGTGTTTCACTAAGAGTACTGGAATGGGGTGCCATTGCCTTCTCCGATTTAAAATGGGTAGGAATGCAGCTAGGGACTGGTGGATCTGTCAGAGAGTATGAGGTATTTACCATGACTTCTCAATGGAATTTGCCTCCACCCTAGGTTAGAAATTGAGTTGCTAGTCAGCAGATTCACACTGGGGTGTGCAGACTTTTCAATATGGGTTAGCAGTGGTGGATTTCTCATCCCCTAGTCTGATATATTTCACTTTGGATAGCATTTATTTTCTTCTGCTCTGGCTCTTAGATGGAGTTTTGTGTCTTGCTTGTTTGGTTTAGTGCTAATAATCTGCAGTTGACTTTTTTGATCTATTGAAAAAAGAAAATCATTAAGAGCAATGAAATTGTCACACTTGGCAATAACATTATTGAAAACAAGCTTCATTCCTCTTAAGTAACCCTATGAGCTTTCTCTCAACATTGAAGCAATCTGATATTTGACACAGGCTCTTTGGTTTCTCTCAAAGGATGAAATTATTGCTGAGAAATATTGTTTACACTAGTCACTGGAATTGCTAGTGAGTGGAAGAAAGCTGAGCACCAAAGAATTGATACTTTTGAACTGTGGTGTTGGAGAAGACTCTTGAGAGTCCCTTGGACTGCAAGGAGATCCAACCAGTGCATCCTAAAGGAGATCAGTCCTGGGTGTTCATTGGAAGGACGGATGCTGAAGCTGAAACTTCAATATTTTGGCCACCTCATGCGAAGATTTGACTCATTGGAAAAGACCCTGATGGTCAGAGGGATTGGGGGCAGCAGGAGAAGGGGATGACAGAGGATGAGATGGCTGGATGGCACCACCGACTCAATGGACATGAGTTTGAGTGAACTCCGGGAGTTGGTGATGGACAGGGAGGCCTGATGGCTGTGATTCATGGGGTAGCAAAGAGTTGGACATGACTGAGCGACTGAACTCAGCTGAACTGAGGATCGTTTTACTGGCATTTTCACAAACATTATTTCAAAGACACACCTGATCTCTGTTCCTCCATGTTGCCATCCATTCTCTGTCTGGCAGGCTGTGTTCACCCATGGGTAGGACTGATTTGGAGAGGCCCTGTGATCATAAGTAGATGTAAGGGAGCCAGATGATTTTCAGTCCTGCCTCTGCATCTTATTCACTGTATTATTTTGAACAAGTTTCTCCATCCTTGTTTGCTCAGTTCCATCAGCTATAAAATGAGTATAATGACAGTGTCTACCTTACAGATTATTTTGAAGTTGAGCTGAGCAAGTCCATGTAAAGTACTCACAGCATTGCCTGGCTGCTAGTAAGTCAGTTTCCCTTCTTTTATTACTGCTATTCCAGTTTTCAATAGTGGAGGTAAATGCCGTTACAGTTGGCCTTCTGTCAGGACCTGCAACATGCCTTTGCTAAGAAGTCCATTTTTGTGCTTTCTTGTTGTTGCTGTTTAGTTGCTCAGTCATATCTGACTTTTTGGAACCCCATGGACTGCAGTATGCCAGGCTTCCCTGCTCATCACCAACTCCTGGAGCTTGCTCAAATTCATGTTCATCAAGTTGGTGATGCCATCCAACCATCTCATCCTCTGTTGCCGCGTTATCCTCCTGCCTTCAATCTTTCCCAGCATCAGGGTCTTTTTTAATGAGTTGGCTCTTGGCGTCAGGTGGCCAAAGTATTGGAGCTTCAGCTTCACCATCAGTCCTTCCAATGAATATTCAGGCATGATTTCTTTTAGGATGGACTGGTTGGATCTCCTTGCAGTACAAGGGACTCTCAAGAGTCTTCTGCAACACCACAGTTCAAAAGCATCAATTCTTCGGCACTCAGCCTTCTTTATGATCCAACTGTAACATCCGTACATGACTACTGGAAAACACATAACTTTGACTATACGGACCTTTGCAGGCAAAGTAACATTTCTGCTTTTTAATATGCCATCTAGGTTTGTCATAGCTTTTCTTCCAAGGAGCAAGTGTCTTTTAATTTTATGGTTGCAGTCACCATCTACAGTGATTTTGGAGCCCCCCAAATAAAGTCTGTCACTGTTTCCATTGTTTCCCCATCTACTTGCTATGAAGTGATGGGACTGGATGCCATGATCTTAGTTTTATGAATACTGAATTTTAAGCCATCTTTTTCACTCTCCTGTATGATGAAGGTGAACCTTCATCAAGAAGTTCTTTAGTTCCTCTTCACTTTCTTCCATAAGGGTGGTGTCTTAACCTAAATGAAAAACATGCCTTCTCTGTAGTGTGGATCACATTTTAAACATAGGAGAAAGATCACAGAGTTTCTTAAGTATGTATCACACTGTATTTTGCTTTCTCTTGCAGCATCCTTTCCTCATGGCCTGAGTTCTCTTGCTGTAAGACTTTCCTATAATTATTACCTAATGCAAGTTTGTGTTCTCAACACAGGGTGAGGCCCAACAAATTGAAACATTGGAGTTTAGAGCAAAGAAAAGTTTATTGAAGAGCTATGAAAGGAGATAGGTGGCTTGAGGCCCTAAAACCTTGAACCCCTCTAAGGGTTCTTGTTGTTGCTCAGTTGTGTCCAACTCTTTGTGACCCCATTGACTGCATCAAGCCAGGCTTCCTTGTCCTTCACTATCTCTTGGAATTTGCTCAAATTTATGCCCACTGAGTCAGTGATGCCATCTAACCATCTTATCCTCTATTTCCCCCTTCTCCTGCCTTTAATCTTTCCCCATGAGTCAACTCTTGGCATCAGGTGGCAAAGAATTTCTAAAGGTCATGTGAGGAAGGCACATGTTTGGTTGCAAATTTCTTGGTGTTGAAATTCCTTGTTTTTGCAGCTGTTCACGTAAGTCAGATCTTTGCTGTTTTTGTAAACCTCCAGCAAGACAAATGTTATCCTCTGTTCTACAACTTTTTATCTCTGTATGAGTGAAAAAGTGTTATTTCTTAAAAGTCAGATCCTTGAGAATGGGCTGTCCTGTGTATTTAAAGCTATAGACAACTTTCTTAACCAGAAGCAAAAGCAGTAGAATGCATAAGTTAAAGAAACAGATCTAATGTGGGGTCAGGTTTGTTCTTTCCTGTTACAAAACATGGGTCCTCCCATACCTTCACCAGTGGCGTGACTGCTGCTTTTCCACACTTTCACCTGAAGCCTCACTTATCTTCAGCATGGCTTCACTACTAGCGCGAGTTTACACATCTTCATCTGCAGCATGAGTTCCCCTAGTCTCATGCTGACTTGAAGACTAGATGCCTAGTCTTCTCCTAGTCATCTTCTTTTTTCAAAATTTTATTTATTGACTTTTACTTGGAGGATAATTGCTTTACAATATTGTGTTGGTTTCTGCCATACATCAACATGAATCAGCCATAAATATACATATATCCCCTTCCTCTTTCCCTCCCACCCCATACCACCCTTCCAGGTGGTCACAGAGCACTGGATTTAAACTCCCTGTTTCATACAGCAAATTCCCACTGGCTACTTATTTTACATATGCTAATGTATATGTTAGAACTGGACTGGACATGGAACAACAGACCGGTTCCAAATAGGAAAAGGAGTACGTCAATGCTGTATATTGTCACCCTGCTTGTTTAACTGGTCCCATCACTTCATGGGAAATGATGGGGAAACAGTGTAAACAATGTCAGACTTTATTTTTCTGGGCTCCAAAATCACTGCAGATGGTGACTGCAGCCATGAAATTAAAAGACACTTACTCCTTGGAAGGAAAGTTATGACCAACCTAGATAGCATATTCAAAAGCAGAGACATTACTTTGCCAACAAAGGTCTGTCTAGTCAAGGCTATGGTTTTTCCAGTGGTCATGTATGGATGTGAGAGTTGGACTGTGAAGAAAGCTGACCACCGAAGAACTGATGCTTTTGAACTGTGGTGTTGGAGAAGACTCTTGAGAGTCCCTTGGACTTCAAGGAGATCCAACCAGTCTATTCTAAAGGAGATCAGTCCTGGGTGTTTTTTGGAAGGACTAACGCTAAAGCTGAAGCTCCAATACTTTGGCCACCTCATGTGAAGAGTTGACTCATTGGAAAAGACTCTGATGCTGGGAGGGATTGTGGGAAGGAGGAGAAGGGGATGACAGAGGATGAGATGGCTGGATGGCATCACCTACTCGATGGACATGAGTTTGAATGAACTCCGAGAGTTGGTGATGGCCAGGGAGGCCTGGCATGGTGCAATTCATGGGGTTGCAAAGAGTTGGGCACAACTGAGTGACTGAACTGAATGTATATGTTTGAATGCTGCTCTCTGATGGACATAGCGAGGGAAGGAGAAGGTGGGACAAGTTGAAAGACAAAGCATGATTTTTTTCTTTTGCACAGTTTTCAAAAATTAACAAATGATATAGTGATTAGGCAAGTCTCCCTCTTACATACCCAAATTCTGATTTTTACCCTACACATCTGCTGTTTTATTTGCCTATAATACTGTATTATTTTTGGATGCCTATGTGATAGTAATTACTTCATCAGATGGATGTAATTCAGTTAATCAATATATAACCCAGTTATTCATTAAAATAATATTTCCCTTGACTTTTATGAATCCAAAAGAATATATTAGATAATGGAAGCCTGTCTATCCAATTTGGCAATGCATTAGTAGTTGTTTATTTAATTTAAAACATAAGTTAAGATATGGAATAAAATGTTACCAGTATAATTAGACACTTTAAGTTAAAAACTTATATGAACATTCATTGTGAATATTTAACAAAGGAATGAGATCTGTATTTTTGAAGGGGATAGCACATTCAAGAGTAATATTTATTTTTGTCTCTTGTTGTTAATGAGATTCATTCTGGCTCTCAGCACACACTTTATTACCACACTCATGAAGTATCATTCATAACTTCCAGTTTTGAACACTTAAGTGCATAGAAGACCTCAATACGTTGATACTGGGGAGCAGTCATCTTGCACAGGCCCTCTAAATTTGTGTAACTCCCTGCTTCTTGCATCTTCCACATTTGTTTAATTTGTCAGCTACATTTGAGCAATTAACATTTAAGTCTTTTTTCCAAAACACTCAAATTGTTTTCATTGAAATAGTTGTTTATATTTACACTTTGTGAGTTTCTATATTTCATGACATTAAATAGTTAAAATAATGAGCCTAACTGTCAAGACATATTTGGGAAGAAAAGTAACTGACAAATTGTACCAACAAAACTTAACTGGGGGTAGCAGAAAAGCATGGTTGTGTTGAGAGCTGGCAGAACTCAGCCTGACGTTGACATCAGCCACTGTGTTTCCTGGGAGAAGTGAACAGAGGATCTGGGGCCATTGAGGTCAGTGTTCATTAGGAGAACTTGGGCTGTTAACCCTGTGAAGGTTTTACATTCAGTGTCTCAATAGTGTGATTTTGCTATGCACATTGGGACACGGGACAATTGATCTGTTGTTTTGTTCTCTTCCTTAAATAAATAGTACAATTCATTCATTTATATTATAAAGAGCTATCATATTCATATAAAACAAAAAGTATGATTGAATTAGCATTTTAATTCTCAAAAAGTTCTGTATTGAAGTTTGGGCAAATGGACTGCCATCCCTATAAAATCCAGTTTCTGTTATATTTTTATTTACATTGCTTCATCACATCATTCTTTTCAATTGTGCATGTGTGGTGTGTTTCACAATGAAGGTTTCACTTGTCACAGTTACACCATTTTCATTTACATTGGAGTTGTGACTGTTTTTACAAAAGTGTTAGGAACTATAAAAATTTAGTTACTGTTTTCTACATTCACTTTGCAACTAAGCACTTTTTGTGAATTAAACATCTAACACAACAGAATAGAGATAACAATAACATGAATTTGACAACTATAAATAGGTTAAATGACAAGAAACTGTATTAGCTAGAATGTAATGCAATTAAAGTACATGTGATCAGAGATAGATCAACTGCCAGATTTCATATCCAAAACATGCATATGTAATGACTTATCGAAATTCATTACTGCTTGTATCTTTCAGATGTATGAGGTGTATATCACAGGGATATTGCATTCTTAACTCTTTCAAGTGACAGTACCAACCACCCTGGGGCTCACCCAGCCGATCATGGGACATCGGGTCCGTTGGCCACCTATGGGGACCCTCTTGTTGGTCTTGGTCTGGTCGAGTCTACCTTCGTGTGTGCGTGCTCAGTCACTCAGTCGTGTCTGACTCTTTTCAACCCCATGGACTGCAGCTCACCAGACTCCTCTGTCCATGGGATTCCCCAGGCAAGAATACTGGTGCGGGTTGCCAATTCCTTCTTCAGGGGACCTTCCCAACCCAGGGATGGAACCCACATGTCCTGAATCTCCTGCATTCAAAGGTGAATTCTTTACCATTTTGCCATCTGGGAAACCTTTGTCTGTGGTGCATTCTCCTTGGGAATCTTTTCCTGCCAGCAGCCCTTAGCAGGTCTGGCTCAACCCATGGAGAGTACTCACTTTCCAAGGAAAGAGTTCTTTCCTCCCTGGAACTTCTGGTCCCTCTGCAAGCTCACCCATCTGCTCCTGAGTCCAGCTTTCATGGGGAACTCTAGGAAAGGGCACCCAGGGACAGCATCACTCCTTCCTGTGCTTACAAAACTAGGGGGTGCATTCAGAGCTTTGTTCTAATAAAGAAAAGCTTCTTCTTTTAATTTGCTTTCTTCTTTAGACATAAACTTGGTCTCAACTGTCATTACCTTGCAATTGTGAATCTACCAGATGCCTTTTCTGCTGGAGTAGATCTGAACAAAGATGTACGTAAAGACTGTTGTTTGTGTGCTGTTTTCAAATGTACGTGGCCACCCTCTCCACCCCCTCACACACACACACACACACACACACACACACACATAAGGCCTGCATAACTTGGGACCATGTGATGAGGTTGTAGGCTGTATTTCAGTTTTGAAGACGTGTGATTCATCTGCTCTGATGGAATTAAAGGAGGAGCAGACTGCAGACTTGACGGAGATCTCCTGTTACGGAACCAAGATGAAGATCAATCAAGGCTGAGGAGGGCCATGGACTGTTTCTCATGTTTATCGTCATGGTAAGGCGCTACAGAACATGCGTGTAATGCAATCATTCCTGACTTATCTCATAATTAAATGGATGTGAAGATGGTTAAAAATGTCATTTCTAAAGCACAGTTGACACTAATAATACTAACATGATGTAACCAAAATACAATTATCCAAGTTGAAATAGAATAGCTATTATTTCTTTTTCAGCCTTTGCATTCCTAATATACTTTAGGGTGGCTCAAGTATTCATGCATTTATGTCTAGAGACTAACAAGAAGAATTTAATTATACATAATACATCTTCTTTGACACCAGAAATGTGCAGTGGTCAGAGGGTCATTGCATTTTCTTTGTGAAATGAAAACACTCCGAAATGACATGGAAAATGTCCACAGGGCACTGCCTTAGGAAAGCAATGAAAGCTAATGTCACATCTCCCAAGTTTGTACAGGCATCTTGTTAACTAGAAATAGCCTATTATTGGTGCTAATATTTTGACTCTGTGAATGAGGCCTGGCCTATACCAGTGGCTTTCTCTTGCAGTGCTCTTGATCTTTTGTAGGCATAAATTGTTTAAATTCATTGCAGCAATTATTGTATTTGGGAATGTAGTAGCAGACTTAACTTCAGATGATTACAATCACAGAACAAAGAGATAAAGGCAAAATCTAAACCACTCACTACATGGGTACATTTTTGGTTCTTGAATGTACAGATGATAAATTAAGACAAGTAACCTCCTCAAGTTTGGTATTTTATCCAGAGATGAGTTAGGATATAATTTAGGAGAAATCTAAGGACACATCTGATTTTGGGAGAGGCCACTGAGTAAGCTGATTCTTGCATCCAACTTAATGTCCTCTTGGGCTTTATTTTTCTTGTTACTGTAGAGAATCATGAATTCTACTGAAAGCCTTCAGGCCTCTTCATGAACATAATTAGACTGTATACCAATATGCAGTGCCTGCTGAATTAATCATCTAATTGAACATTTTTGAAAATATATATTTGGGGGATGTCACTTGAAAAAAATAAGCATACCATATAAGAGTTGTGAGTTGAGTTTATTCAGGGTCTTTCTGAGAATGATAACCCAGCAGACATCTCTCAGGTGGCCCTGAGGGGCTGCTGTGAAGAGGTAGGAGAGAGCGCAGGATGTAGACCCCTGGTCAGGATCTCAGGGAAAGGTTACTGCTAGTCCCAAAGGTCAGGTATCTCAGTTAATAGTTTTACTGCTTTCCTAAGTATGGGAAGTTGCGAAGATTTAGGTTGATGAAAATTTCTCCTGAAAATAGCTAATGGTCTGAATGTCTGTTCTACCAGTTTTCCCAGAGCACAGAGGGCCTCATTCCTGATCTACATCTTGAGTTTTTTTCCTAGGATGTAATGTGGGCCAGTGGCTGAAGTGGCTGATGACTCAATTCTTATAGATGGTGGGCAGCATTCTTTGCTTTACTGGGAATACATGTCTGTACAAAGGGGAAACAAAAAAGTAGCAGGGAATGGAAGAAATTTGGAAACATTATTGTTCAACATGATTGATCCTCGGATGTGGCCTCTGTCAGGTTTCTGTAACTTACCGACAGTAAAGAAATGTGGGCAGTTCTACAAAGTGCTGCCTGGAAGGCTGTGCACAGAGCCTGTGAGCAGCTCCTGCCAATCAGCCTTTGCCTCGAATGGGTCTAGTAGCAGAAACAGGAAACAAAGGCCAGACTGGTCAGTCTGCCTTAAGGGGACAGAGGAAGAAATTCTGGGATTTATTTATAGTTGACCATTTTGTCCACAAGAAACCTAACTGCTGGATCTGCTATCCTGAGTCCTTCAAAGCATTTTAAAATTATTAAGCATATCCACATTCTAATACAGATGGAAATCATCCATTTTTACCTTGTTTTCTATGTCCTGGCTTCTGATTTTCTTTTCCAGCAACATACTTGGAAGACATGTACACCAGCATTTTGTAGTATATGTCAGTTTATCCCAGACCCTCAATCTTCCTGATACACAATAGCACTTACTTACCTCTTGGGGTTATAAGGCTTACCTGAAGGCTGTTTACATCTTTAATACAAATCCAGCATCTGCACAAGTCCTCCAAAGATTGTATTTCCAATATAGGAGGAAAGGTGATTCAAAAGACTCTGACATGCACTTAGAAGTAACTACAAATTACTTTCTTCTTTCTCAAAAATTACTTTCATGCATTACCTTCATGGTGTACTGTTTCTGGTACATTATATCTTGCATAATAATGTTCTTACAGTAGGTGATTCAAATGGCTTTTGAATAAGCAGTTTTGCATTTCCCTCAATGCCTGGGCTTCCAAGGGAGACTTATTCAGCACTAAGTTGAGAATAAATAAAGTGTACTGTTAGGAAGAGCCTTTTTTAAGCTTGTGCATATGCTAATTTATTTAAATATACACATTAGGACAGTGTGGATCCAAAGATTTAAGGGTCTTTGAAAGTTCTATATGTAGACTATCCTTTTTATTCAAGATCCAGCTTTTGCTGATACAGTTTTTCTTTGTTGGCTTTTCCTATTTCTGAGAAGTTATTTACCACTCCACAACAATTATCTCCATTGCATCACCCAATTTTTTTAACCAAGTTAAGTGTGTGCAAAGAAACAAGGTAACTGTTAGGCTCAGAGTTCAAGCTTTGATTGTATAGAGAAGTTTCAGGAAAAACTCAGGAGATACAACACTCATGGAATGTGCACTCACATACATAATTATGCACTCAAAAGAAAGAGTTGTCATGGGATTATGTGAAATCATGAGTGCTTTTGAAAATTGTCTGAGCCACCAGGGAAGTCCTATAGAATTTGAGGGCTTCCCTGGTAGCTCAGTAGATTCTGCCTGCAATGCAGAAGACCCACGTTCAATTCTTGGGTTGGGAAGATTCTCTGGAGAAGGAAATGGCAATCCAATGCAGTATTCTTGCCTGGGAAATCTCATGAATAGAGGAACCTATTGGGCTACAGTCCACGGGGTCGCAAGAGTTGGACAAAACTTAGCGACAAAACTACCATATAGAATGTAAAGAATCTATCATTCTATAAAAATAAATTACAGAAAAGTGCTTGCTGACTTAGTACATATATATTTGATGTTTGCTTTTAAAAAGATCTATACATTTATTTGCCTATTTACTAATCAAATCACACAGAATAAGTGGCTAGCAATTTCAGCAATGTCTTCCTAGTTTTCATGGGCGATCATGAGAGTGTGAATTGAGGCCCACGCACTATATCGTGAATTAAGTACACTGATGTAGTATACTGTATGTCCCATTCCACCACACTGAGAAACACACGCTGACTCTGAAGTCAGGTCTGACTGAGGGATGTTGCAAGATACTCTTCCCCTTTCTCCTGCCATTCTGTGTCTCTCTGCGAGGAGCCTCGCCACATACCTGTCTGCTAAGACAGGCCAACATGTTCAGGCTGTGTCCCCACCTGCTTGAGAGAGCACGCCCTTTGCTCCTCCTGCTAGTGGTGCTGACACCTGCCTTCTCAGAAGGCTCTGGAACTGGGCTCAGACCGGGCTTGAAAAGGAGTCCTGAGGTTGTCAGTTTGCACCTGTGGTCTATATGATGAGCATGGGGTCTGAGTGGGCACCTGCCCTCGGTCTGGAGGATTCTTTCCTGACAAGTGGGGAAGACTCAGGTTTGGACACCCTAATCCAAATAGTCCAGAGAGAGGGCTCTTTTGCCTGCGCCTAACATTGCTGGCTTATAATATCACAGTAATCCAAGTCTATGCCCCAACCAGTAACGCTGAGGAAGCTGAAGTTGAACGGTTCTATGAAGACCTACAAGACCTTTTAGAACTAACACCCAAAAAAGATGTCCTTTTTTATTATAGGTGACTGGAATGCAAAAGTAGGAAGTCAAGAAACACCTGGAGTAACAGGCAAATTTGGCCTTGGAATACGGAGTGAAGCAGGGCAAAGACTAATAGAGTTTTGCCAAGAAAATGCACTGGTCATAACAAACACCCTCTTCCAACAACAAAAGAGAAGACTCTATACATGGACATCACCAGATGGTCAACACCGAAATCAGATTGATTATATTCTTTGCAGCCAAAGATGGAGAAGCTCTATACAGTCAGCAAAAACAAGACCAGGAGCTGACTGTGGCTCAGATCATGAACTCCTTATTAGCAAATTCAAACTTAAATTGAAGAAACTAGGGAAAACCACTACACCATTCAGGTATGACCTAAATCAAATCACTTATGATTATACAGTGGAAGTGAGAAGTAGATTTAAGGGCCTAGATCTGATAGATAGAGTGCCTGATGAACTATGGAATGAGGTTCATGACATTGTACAGGAGACAGGGATCAAGACCATCCCCATGAAAAAGAAATGAAAAAAAGCAAAATGGCTGTCTGGGGAGGCCTTACAAATAGCTGTGAAAAGAAGAGAAGCAAAAAGCAAAAGAGAAAAGGAAAGATATAAGCATCTGAATGCAGAGTTCCAAAGAATAGCCAGAAGAGATAAGAAAGCCTTCTTCAGCGATCAATGCAAAGAAATAGAGGAAAACAACAGAATGGGAAAGACTAGAGATCTCTTAAAGAAAATTAGAGATACCAAGGGAAAATTTCATGCAAAGATGGGCTCGATAAAGGACAGAAATGGTATGAACATAACAAAAACAGAAGATATTAAGAAGAGATGGCAAGAATACACAGAAGAACTGTACAAAAAATATCTTCACGACCCAGATAATCACGATGATGTAATCGCTGACCTAGAGCCAGACATCCTAGAATGTGAAGTCAAGTGGGCCTTAGAAAGCATCACTACGAACAAAGCTAGTGGAGGTGATGGAATTCCAGTTGAGCTATTTCAAATCCTGAAGATGATGCTGAGAAAGTGCTGCACTCAATATGCCAGCAGATTTGGAAAACTCAGCAGTGGCCACAGGACTGGAAAAGGTCAGTTTTCATTCCAATCCCAAAGAAAGGCAATGCCAAAGAATGCTCAAACTACCACACAATTGCACTCATCTCACACGCTAGTAAAGTAATGCTCAAAATTCTCCAAGCCAGGCTTCAGCAATATGTGAACTGTGAACTACCTGATGTTCAAGCTGGATTTAGAAAAGGCAGAGGAACCAGAGATCAAATTGTCAACATCCTCTGGATCATGGAAAAAGCAAGAGAGTTCCAGAAAAGCATCTATTTCTGCTTTATTGACTATGCCAAAGCCTTTGACTGTGTGGATCACAATAAACTGTGGGAAATTCTGAAAGAGATGGGAATACCAGACCACCTGATCTGCCTCTTGAGAAATTTGTATGCAGGTCAGGAAGCAACAGTTAGAACTGGACATGGAACAACAGACTGGTTCCAAATAGGAAAAGGAATACATCAAGGCTGTATATTGTCACTCTGCTTATTTAACTTATATGCAGAGTACATCATGAGAAACGCTAGACTGGAAGAAACAGAAGCTGGAATCAAGATTGCTGGGAGAAAAATCAATAACCTCAGATATGCAGATGACACCACCCTTATGGAAGAAAATGAGGAGGAACTAAAAAGCCTCTTGATGAAAGTGAAAGTGGAGAGTGAAAAAGTTGGCTTAAAGCTCAACATTCAGAAAACGGAGATCATGGCAACTGGTCCCATCACTTCATGGGAAATAGATGGGGAAACAGTGGAAACACTGTCAGACTTTATTTTTCTTGGCTCTAAAATAACTGCAGATGGTGACTGCAGCCATGAAATTAAAAGACGCTTACTCCTTGGAAGGAAAGTTATGACCAACCTAGATATCATATTCAAAAGCAGAGACATTACTTTGCCAACAAATGTTCATCTAGTCAAGGCTATGATTTTTCCATTGGTCATGTATGGATGTGAGTGTTGGACTGTGAAGAAGGCTGAGCACTGAAGAATTGATGCTTTTGAACTGTGGTGTTGGAGAAGACTCTTGAGAGTCCCTTGGACTGCAAGGACATCCAACCAGTCCATCCTGAAGGAGATCAGCCCTGGGATTTCTTTGGAAGGAATGATGCTAAAGCTGAAACTCCAGTACTTTGGCCACCTCATGGGAAGAGTTGACTCATTGGAAAAGACTCTGATGCTGGGAGGGATTGGGGGCAGGAGGAGAAGGGGACGACAGAGGATGAGATGACTGGATGGCATCACTGACTCAATGGACGTGAGTCTGGGTGGACTCCGGGAGTTGGTGATGGACAGGGAGGCCTGGCGTGCTGGATTCATGGGGTCACAAAGAGTATACAGGACTCAGCGACAGAACTGAACTGAACATTGCTGGCTTAAAGGAACTCGATGAGTGTTTGAAAAGTAGGCATAAGTGCCAGCACAACTGTTCACTGCAGCCTGTTGTGGGGGACACGGGAGAAGCAGACGTGCAGCACACTGTGGTGGTGGGCGCTGAAATGCACAGGGCGAGCTTTGGAAAAAACGGGGTGGCTTGCTGGTTTCTTGGATGCTTGAAGAGTGTAGCCAGGGGTGGAAGAATGGGACCAACATTTCTAGCATGTGGGAAGGTGAGCAGGCAGGGTAAATGCACTAGGATTTATCTGGATGTACATTACAGAAATCCTAAATAATAGTGGTTTTTCTGTAATTTAAGTTCACAGCAGGCAGTTTCTGAGTATCAATGAGTGAATCCGTGATACTGGAGCTGCAGTTTTTGCCTTTAATTTTTGACTTTTTTTTTTTAAGCTGCTGCAATCCAGTCATTCCAACTACATTCAGGCATGGAGGAAGAAGGTGGAAACAAATGGAATATCCCTTTGTGAGGCAAAGTCAATTTATTCCACAAGTGATACATCTGAACTTCCAAAGCTGTAGGAGCCCCAGGAACTCCCCTGCACTGGGGTTAGACAAACAAGGGCGCAAGCCCACCATGGGTTTCTCCAGCTACGGGGAGAGGGCTTACCGTGTGTGTTAGCTGCTCAACTGTGTCCAACTCTTGTGATCGCACTGACTATATAGTCCACCAGAGTCCTCTGTCCTTGGAATTCTCCAGCCAGGAATACTGGATTGGGTTGCCATTCCCTTCTCCAAGGGATATTCCCAACCCAGGGATTGAACCCTGGGTCTCCCACACTGCAGGCAAATGCTTTACCGTCTGAGGTTCCTGGGCTTATATGGCTGCTCTCATTCCCCAGGCAGTGTTCCTCCTCCCTGGGATGCAGAGATTTTCCGCTTGAGCAAAACTTGAGCAAAGCAGGGTTTCTCTCCTGGGAAGAAAGTTTAGGTGTGATGTTCTTGGGAAGGAAAAGCCTTACAGCCATCTTAAGAGAAAAAAAAAAAAAAAAAAAAGGATATTGGGGAAGTTCTAGTGATTTGGAATGTTTGCAAAGAAGGATATGAAGAGAGATCCACCCAGAGAAGAGGCTGTACAGGTAAGGAGAATGTAGACAGGCTGCACTGCAGAACTGGGAAATCCTCATTACTCATCCACAAAAGAGAAATGAAATAATGCCATTTGCAGCAACACGGATGAATGTAGAGATTGTCATACTAAGTGAAGTAAGTCAGATAGAGGAAGACAAAGGCCATATGGTATCACTAATATGTGGAATCTAAAATATGACACAGATGGACTTGTCTATGAGACAGAAACAGATTCATAGAATAGACTCGTGATTACCAAAAGAAAAATGTGAGGAGGAGGGATAAATTAGGTGCTTTGGATTAACAGATACACAGTACTGTATCTAAGATAGATAACTGAGAAATATATGGAACTATATATTCAGTATTTTGTAACAAGCCATAATGGGAAAAATGTGAAAATTATATATTTATATATATATATATATGTAACATATTTGGGACACACATATGTATAATAAAATCTTTTTGATGTACACTAGAAACTAACGCAATGTTGTAAACCAACTATACTTCCATAAAAAATAATTCAAAAAAATAACTGGGAAATTCCCATTACTCTAAAGGTACACATCCAGTTTTAAAAACAAATAATGATTTATAGATAGCAATTGTACTTTTCACATATGCTAAGTAAAATGATCCAACAATGGATTTCCATGGATTAGCAAAGGTTTAAGCTCACAAGTAAGTGCATATGACACAGTGATCACAAACACGTCTACATGCATTTAGAAAACAGTCGTGCAGGCGCAGGAGAGACACTCATTATGCATTCAGCTGGCACGTTGCCTGCACTCCTCCAGTGCACAATGAGGTGTTTTAATTAAGCAAATGACAAGATCAGTTTTGCCTTTTACTTACTTGGCTTTGTGACTGGAAGAAGTGATTAAACAAGTTAGAAACCTGTTGTCTGAATCCAAGTAGGAGATGATAAGAACTGGGATTAAAGCCATGAAGAGACTTGTTAAAAAGGAAGAGACAAAAGAGATTAGAGACTGGTTTCTCTCAGGTCTTGAGTTTAGTGCCTGATATCTGGCACCGAGCAGGTTCTCAGAGCTTGCTTACTGATGGCAAAATAATTGAAAGAGCGGGAGATGGAGAATTGGAAGTGAGCAGGGTAGGGGTCATGGGGTCAGTGTTAGGACTGAGCTGGAGGTCATGGCAGAATATCTAAGTGGAAGTGCACTGAAACATTGGACACCTACACCGAAAATTTAAGAGTCTGTGTTGGGTCACTCAGTCATGTCTGACTCTTTGCAACTCCATGGACTATACAGTCCATGGAATTCTCCAGGCCAGAATAGTGGAGTGGGTAGCCTTTCCCTTCTCCAGGGACAAGAGCTTCCCTGATAACACAGTTGATAAATCTGCTTGCAATGCAGGAGACCCCAGTTCGATTCCAGGGTTGGGAAGATCCCCTGGAGAAGGAGTAGGCTACCCACTTCAGTATTCTGGCTTGACTGAGCGACTTTCACTTCACTTTCACTGTATTGGGTAGATTTAGAAGACATCGGCGTGTAGAAAAAGGCTAAGGTTGGAACTACTGGGAAAATCAGATGACAAGGAAAGATACTAAAAAGGAGATCAACGACAAAAGGAAAACCAGAAAAATTTGTTAGGAAAACAAGGGGAGCAGGAAGGGAAAGAGTTTCATTCATTCTGCCAACTTGAGCAGAGCCAGTAAGCAGGGTAAATTTTAAGCAGTAGTCCTCAACCTTTTTGGAAGCAGTCCCCAATCTATTTGGCACCAGGAACAGGTTTTGTGAAAAACAATTTTTCCATAGACCTAGAGGGTGGGGTGGGCAGGGGTTGGTTTTGAGATGATTCAAGTGCATTGCATTTATTGTGCACCTTGTTTTCTATTATTATTGCATCAGCACCACCTCAGTTTATCAGGCATTAGATCCCAAAGGTCAGGGACCCCTGGTTTACAGTATTTCCTTTGGATTCAGCAATTAGGAAGATTTGATGACAGTGGCAAAAACACACACAGAGAACTTTGGAAGAGGCCAGATTGGGAAAGACAGCAAAGAAAGATTTAAAGGCAACACAGGAGCATCAAAGTTTGGATCTAGTCAAAGATCAGTGTACATGTGTATATGGTTTAGTTTAAGAGCACAAAAACTAACTGTCACCATCCAAGTTCAAGTACATCAGGAATATACAACAGACAGAGGTTTGGGAAGGAGCCGTGGAAAGAAGAGACAGAATTTTCACTTACAAGACAGGCAGAGAGAGAATCTCAGTGTTACCCAAACACACAAAACTCATTCTCCCAGCTGGAACTCCAACCCTTATTATATATGTAAGAACATGCTATTGATTGCTATTTATTTTAGTAGAACTTAGGGTACAGGCAAGAACCTATAAATTATACATGGCTATTTCCTTTCTAATGAATCATATGGCATATTCTTAACTAAGAGAATAAACTATCAAACATATACACATATGTAGCTTCACAATGTTCATTTCCTTTGACTGTTTCAGGAATGCTCATTACGGCATGAACACAGGCAAGATTTGATTCAATAATAGATAATCCATTTTCTAATTTCTTCTCTACACTCTTTGCAAACTTCGGAGTTGCTGAGAATTCATTACATTCTTTAAAAATATTATTGTGTCTGTTTTTAATTAAAATTGGCTCATCAGGTGCACAGCATGGATGTAAAAGTAATAGGGTCATTTTTCATCCTGGACCTTCTGAAACATGTGGATGTTTTTTGTCCTTAATTGTCCAGTGGGGCTTACTGCATTTGGCTTATTATTTGTTTGCATTTCACATTTTCCTCCAAAATTGCTATCAGGCACACCAGGCAGATAAGAGAATTTTCTGTGTAATTTAAATCATAATGTTTTGATGCAAAAGCCTTCAAAAAATTGATAAAGGTTATTGTTGTCTATAAGAAACATTACAATATTCTGAAAAATTGAGGCACTTTTTTTTATTTGTTTCATTTAACTGAGAGAGATACTCCTTTGATACCAATGAAAAAAATTATCAGTGAATAATGGCTTTAACCAATCAAGATCCTTCAAATACATCATCTGTTGGCTGAAAGTCCAGTTAATAAATGTAATCAGACCCCTTGAAACTGTAGGGCTAGTAAGTAATCTTCTCCCATGCCATCAATATTCATTGGCTGTTTCACTCAATTAATATCAAGTATATGCTGTCAGGCCCCTGGAGGAGGGCATGGCAACACGCTCCAGTATTCTTGCCTGGTGAGTCCCATGGACAGAGGAGCCTGGCAAGTTACAGTTCATAGGGCTGCAAAGAATTGGACACCACTGAAGCAACAGCACACACATAAGCTGCCAGGTATTAGTCTTTATATTTTTATTTTTTTCATCTCTTGAGGGCCATGAGTTTACTGTTTGTACATTGGAAACAGTCTTAGCATTATTCTGTAGTCAGCTTTCTTCATTCAAAGTGTCTATTTGAGACCTTCTTCTCTTTCAATAGATGGTCTAATCTCTAATCTAACAGAGCAAATAGCAGCAATCTAACCCCACTGCCTGCACTGACTTGCCCTCTCTTCCTTCCTGTTGCTCCTCAGTCACAAGAAGGGACACCCCTCCTGATGCAGGCTCCTGGCACCATTTCATTTCCCCTCTTCTACCTCTGAGGATTGTTCCAAATGTTGGTCCTTCTCTCTTCTCATTCTCTTCAAACTGTCTTTAGTCAACACTTGCAGACTCCTCTCTGGACAAGAAAAGTGTATGTAGGTGTTGCTCTTGCCATGGTAAGAAATCCTAGGACCATGTTGCTGCTTCCTTATGTTCCTGTCTCTCTTTCTGCAATTGTTACTCCTGGACATGTCATGTCATGGACCCCTAACTCTTCTGAGCACAGGATGCATTTAAGGATGTTGGTCACATTTCTGAATTCATCCTTAGTTAGTTGGTCTTTAGCAGAACTCAGGGATTTAATGGCACCCCACTCCAGTACTCTTGCCTGGAGAGTCCTATGGACGGAGGAGCCTGGTAGGCTGCAGTCCATGGGGTCGCTAAGAGTCGGGCACGACTGAGAGACTTCACTTTCACTTTTCACTTTCATGCATTGGAGAAGGAAATGGCACCCCACTCCAGTATTCTTGCCTGGAGAATCCATGGATGAAGGAGCCTGGTAGGCTGCCGTCTATGGGGTCACGCAGAGTCAGACCCGACTGAAGCGACTTAGCAGCAGCAGCAGCAGGGATTTAAACATGTAGCCATTACTCCAGTTGACTTTGAAGTGGAATGTCTAACAATCACATTTTGAGAAACGTTGTTTCAATGTATGTATTTTCTGGCTCAACTTAGGCTTTTTCAAGCATAGTTCAATCTTTGTAGCTCTTTCTGTTCTTAACAGATGTTGTATCTGTCTCTGCACCAGAAGCAATGGTGGAAGGATAATTCTTTATCAGGGTGGATGCTCTATTAACATCTTGTTTCCTCGTATGCCTTCTCTCAGCTACTGAGAGAGCTCCTTTTCTCTGAACTACTGAAATGGAAGCAATTATATTGACTTTTTTTGGCAAGGTGTCTGAAAGATGGTCCCCATTCCATAGGAGAAACTGGTCTGTAGATGAATTCTTATATGCAGGTGCTGCCCTTTCTGCAGCAGATCAAGTTAACTTCTGCCCCTGGAGATGAACAAATTCACCAGGGGACCAGGGCTCAGTGCTCATCTTTGCACATGACAACTATGGGCATTTTATAAGAAACATAGCAACACTCTGTTTCGGAAACTTATTTTGGTGTCTGAAAAGTCTGGCAAGTGCTATTCATTTATGCCATGTGTTTAATATAAAGCGTGTTCAGATTGCTGCTTTACATTGGAAGAAACAGTATTTTCCATTGAAAAGCCCAATAGTTCAAAAAGAGGGAGAGAAAATCAGGGATTTCATGGATTTTACCCATAGTGTTGTGCTGTCTCTTAGTGATATTTATAAAAATCATCTTAGAGTGAAATCTAACAAAAGATTCCTAAGTTGATTGTTATGCAATGCCTTTGAGGCCAACCGCTTTGAAAGCAGCCAATTGTTTTTCAATTGAGCTAATTGAAATTAACTCATTAAAACTAGTTTATTGAAACTAATATCCCCGAACATCACATTTATGCTGTGTGTTCACTTTAAGTATCTTGTGTTAATGTAGAAATCAGATTACCTACAGGGAGGGTGGGGATGTCAGAAAAGGAGGCAGAGTTATGATAAAGTTGATGACCCTGAATCTCATATTCACAAAAACCTTGAACTATAAATTAATTTCTGAACTCACTAGGCATGTAATTTCTGTACTTCCTTTGGAAAGATCTGACACAATCTGTGTTCCCATTACGGGTAGAGAGAACCCTGGCTTCTGAGTGCTCTGGATTCCTCTACTTAGAAGTTCTTGGAGTCACTATTTTCTGCTCTGAAAAGCAGAGCTAAAAAGATATGCCTTGCACATCTGGACAAAACTATAATTCAAAAAGATGCATGCACATCTAAATAGATAGCTGGTGAGAAGTTGCTGTATAATGCAGGGAGCCCAGTCTGCTGCTGTGTAAAGACCTAGAGAGGTGGGACAGGGGAGAGGAGGGAGGCTCGCGAGGCAGGGACTCTCTGTATAGTTATGGCTGGTTCCCGTTGCTGTATGCCAGAAACCAACACAACAATGTGGAGCAATTTTCTTTCAATTAAAACATAAATTTTAAAAATATGCAGCCTAATGTTCATAGCAGCACTGTTCACAATACCCAAGATATGGAAGCAACCCAAATCTCCACACATGGATGAATAAAGAAGATGTGGTATATATATATATACAAAATAATAATACTCAGCTATAAAAAAAGGAAATAATGCCATTTGAAGCCACATAGATGCAACTAGAAATTATCATACTAAGTGAAGTAAATCAGAAAGAGAAAGACAAATAAATGACAACACTTGTATGTGGAATGTAAACTATAACGCAAGTAAACCTGTCTACAAAACAGAAACAGCCCACAGGCATAGAGAACAGAATTGTGGCTACCAAGGGTGGGGGACAGGGGGAGCGGTGGGCTAAGCATTTCGTGTTGGTAGATGCAGCTCTTATATTTAGAATGAATAAAAATGGTCCTACTGTATAGCATGGGGAACTATATCCAATCTCCTGGAATTAAACCATAATGGAAAATAATATTTTAAAAAATGTGTATATGTGTAAAACTGACTCACTTTGAGTACAGCAGAGATTGGCAAAGCATTATAAACCAACTATAGTTCAATAAAAAAGATGTACCTTGCAACATCGTTGTGCCTGGATAAAAACATTTACTCTTAACTTTTTTGGAATATCAAGCTAAAATCCAGCAAATGGGATTTTTCCTTTTTTTCTCTTTACCACTTAATTGTTCTGGAAGTTTGGAGAGAAAAACTTTCATACTCCCTGTAGATGAAATATTTGTCACATCTAGTCTCAGGGACAGGAGAACATACAGGCTTCTTGTAGGTCTCAGGGAAGTTTCCGTTTACATATTTATTTCAGAATGTATCTAATTCACTGATCTAAACCACCCTCCAGTGGCAGGCTGACTGTGCAGCTGCGAGCTGTCAAAATCACAGTCTCTATATTAACAGATGCATGTAGAATACAGAAAAAGGTGCAGATGAATCTAGTTCCAGGGCAGGGATAGAGCACAGGCTTGTGGACACAGTGAGGAGAAGCGGAGGGTGGGGTGAAGTAGGGGATCAGGACTGATCCACTGCCATGTGTGAAGCTAGCGGGAAGCTGCTGAACTCAGCGCACTGCTCTGTGATGACCTAGACAGGGCAGGGGATGTGTGTGGAAAGATCAAGAGGGTGGGACTTATGTATACATATGTCTGACTCACGTTGTTATACAGCAGAAGTTAATGCAATATTGTAAAACAATTATTCTCCAATAAAAAATCACATAAACTATGCTTAATAGAGTTTCCCTTCTGGAGTTGGCCGCTTTTGTGGAACTGCATAGAAAGCTGGGTTTATTCATTCTAATCTCTAATGACAATAATGATGAGTCTACATATGAGCCACCTTTTATTGAGAGATGAGATTTACCCTGACTCAGCCCCTATATAAATTTTAAAATGTATTATCTCCTTTAAGCTTAGCGTCAACTCTATGGGGGCAGATTCTTATATTTCATTCTCATTTTTGTGGTGAGAACCTGAAGGCCCAAGGAATCTAAGGAACACAATTTGGAGAAATGTCTGCATCTGTTAGTGTGGAGGGGAAATGTGACTACTGGATTGAATATTCAGAGATTCCAGGGCAAGAGCAAGACAAGGCTATTAAGGGCAAGGTCATTTATCCCTCAGGAGCGAACAGGGTGGCCAACCTGGATGTACATACGCTTAGGGGAATAAATTCCACATATTTCTAAGCTTGATTCAGTTCACTAAACAATGCCTCTCTACCATCTCCTGGTTGAAGTTCTAGAGAAACAAAAGGGCATAAAATCCTACCTTTACAAAAGAAAGAGCAATCAGAGTCACAAATAAATTGTGATTGTTTATGAGGGGACTGACCAGGCATTAAAACCAAGAGAGACTGAATGATTTACTCGCTGATGGCAGAACACAATCAGAGAAAGATATCAGAACACCAAGTTGGTGGGAGAATAAATATTAATGGGGAATAAACAGTAAAGTGTATACAAGGAATTCTAGCAGTGAATTCAGCTGCCAATGCAGACATGGGAGAGATGCTTAAAGACTAAGTGCCCCGATGGTCTTGAAATATAATCTGTAAGGACAGGAGGCAGGAAGACATTTGGATGAAACTTGGAAGCTGGGTGGGTGTATAGGGATCTCGGGATTTTTCAGCAGTCACAGCACATGCAAATGGGAGGCACTCAAGGAGTGCTCATTGAATGAGAAATGTGTGACAAGCTGTATGCATACAGGAGCAGAGCAGTGCCTTCACTTTCCTCGACCCTCCCCCTGGGTCTTTCTGGGGAGGTCCCAGAAACCTCTTTTCATAGTCTGGAAACCAGAATCAATCCATATCCATTGATTTTTCTCAGTTCTTGTTTTAAAGACCATAGGCTTTGAGACTCAGAGTGGAAAAGAATGTGTGAGTCAGGAAGCTATGCGGAGGTCTCCAAGGGTATCTCAGTGTGTTATGTGACCTGATCTGAAATCTTTGTTAGAATTTCCAAGCAGAAGGGCAGTGGGCATCTCCAGCTGTTTCTTACAACTTTGAGCAAGAGAAAGACTAGCATAGCATTAGTGGGAAAAGTCAGATCTATACTGCAAACTCAAAGTGGAGACTTTGAGATGGCCCTAATTATTTCTTGGTTAGCCAGTCTTAAGGGGAACCCTCTGTCTTATATAGCTAACCACTGAAAAACTGCACTAAAATCAGTGAAAATCTACTTAGTGGAATTCAATGAACATAATTAAATTAGGCTTCTGTTCTTTAGAATTCATCTTAGGCTGACTAATGTAAAAAGAAAAACAAGGGCTTTATAAGAGAAAATAAAAAAGGGTTTTAAAACCCAAAGAATGACAAATCATTTTAAATCTGTAGGATGATGTTTCTAAAGTACAAAATGGTTCCCTTTCAAAAATTATTAATAGAGTGTCAGGAGAGAACAAAGAGACTGTAAGAAAGACCATAATTTTTACATAATATTTTTTTTGTGTTTTGCCAAAAAATTGCATTTGGGAAAATTAAAAATTAAAGCATGTAAACATTTGAAATTAAACAATACAAACTATCGGCTTTTCTCTTCCGGTTTTTGCTCTGATTGTAAGGAGCTGTGAAAGGACAAAGCCAAAGGGAAACGCCTTTTGTCTTAGAGAGCACGGTGCTCCCCAGGAATGGCACCCACGCCTCTCTTCCTTCTTTGGCATTTTCTCGTCACCAGTAATTACCTTGGTATTCTGAGTTCACCTCTTTCCCTTTTTCCTGAGATAAGCCTTGACTTCTGGAGATGTTTTCCCCTTTGTTTCTTGGGTGTTTCTAGACTGAGATTTCTTTTGTCTTTCTCAGCTCCATTTGGTTCTTATGGATTCTTGAATGCCTTGCGTGCCAAGTTACTTCAGCTGCGTATGAGTGACCTGCCAGTCTCCTCTGTCCATGGGATTCTCCAGGCAAGAATACTGGAGTGAGTTGCCATTCCCTTCTCCAGGGGATCTTCCTGACACAGGGATGGAACCTGCATCTCTTCTACATTGGCAGGTGAGTCCTTTCCCATTAGCGCCATCTGGGAAGCAGATTCTCGGGGAAGTTAAAATACTTACTGAAGAATTAGAAAGAACTTGCAATGTCAAGGTTTTTTTCTCTCTCTCTTTTTAACATTGAAGTATAGTTGATTTAAAATGTTGTTAGATTTTTATGTACCGCACAGTGATTCAGTTTAAAATAAATATATATACATATATTCTTTTCCAGAACCATTTCCATTATAGATTATTATAAGATATTCAATATAGTCCTCTGTGCTATACAGCAGGTGCTTTCTGTTTATCTCTTTTATATAGAGTAGTATGTATCTGTTAATCCCAAACTCCTAATTTATCCCTACCCCTGCCACTCTTTCATTCTTCAGTAACCATGAGCTTGTTTTCTCTGTCTGTGAGTCTATTTCTGTTTTGTAAATATCAATGCTTTCATGTCTATTTTTATTTAGATTCCACATATAAGTGAGGTCATATGATATTAATTTTTCTCAGTCTGACTTATACTTCACTTAGTATGGTGATCTCTAGGTGCATCCATGTTGCTGCAAATGGCCTTGTCTCATTCTTTTTCATGACCAAGTAATATTCCACTGTATATAAGCACATCTTCTTTATCCATTCCTCTCTTGATGGACATTTAGGTTGCTTCCATGTCTTGGTTATTGTAAATAGTGCTGCTATGAATAATAGGTGTATGTTATCTTTTCAAATTATAGTTTCCTCTGGATATATACCCAGGAGTGGAATTCCAGGATCATACGGTAGCTCTATTCAGATTTTAAGGAACCTCTGTACTGTTATCAACAGTGGCTGCACCAGATTACTTTCCTACCAACAGTGTGTAGAAGGGTTCCCTTTTCTCCACCGAGAAGGAAGAAATGATTATTCTCTAAGGAAATGGCAACCCACTCCAGTATTCTTGCCTGGAAAATCCCATGGATGAGGAACCTGGTAGATAACAGTCCATGGGGTCGCAAGAGTCAGACACGACTGATTGACTTCACTTTCTTTCTTTCTCTCTACTCTTTTAAGATACACTTTGTACAATTCTTAGAGAATCATTGACTCAGATTAAAAAAGAAACAATGAAAATAAAATTAAAGCTAGAAAAAAAGTAGAAGGAAGTTTCAGACCCCCAGCAGGATCGTAGGTATGAGTCTAGTCCGGATGCTCTTCTGTGAGACATGAGGCTGTCAGGACGCAGAGAGCATCCTCTGTTCCATTCACTCGGAAGACGCTCCATTCTGATGCTGGAAGCAGTTGTGTCTATGGGTTCAGCGCCAGAGGGTTCTTGGGCTTTCCAGGAGAACAAGTATGTCCTGGGTACGTCTAGTGCTTAATCTATCCTAACAGGCTCTGCAGGAAGTCATCCTTTTTCCACATCTTCCTGGCACCCATGTCCCCTCTTCCTCTACACTCTCCCCAAGGTGGCTCTGTGCACAGCAGGAACCTCTTGTGTGTGACTCCACTCCACAGCACCTCATCCCCTCTGTGCTCCTCTTTGAGGACTCAGCTGGCTCTGGGACACAAGAGTGCAGAATGCCACGCACACAGTGTTTTTAAAATCCTACAGTTCTTTTAGTCCTCGTGGTTACTCCTTCCTGTGTCTCCTGGCATTAAACGGTCCTATGCCCTCACTGCCTGGGGCTCCCCTCCAGGGTGGGCATGGGAGGGGACACACAAACACCCACAACCTTTGGTGACAGTTCATTTTCAGCTGCCTATCAGCCAATTCACATGCTTAAGATGTTAATGACATTGACAGCTCACGCCTAACAAGAGGTAGGCTGATGAATGCAAAGGCTAGGAGACATCGTGAAGAACTAACACCTTTCCCAGGATTCTGTCTGTGTCGTCTTTCACTCTTTGTCTTCCTATTTATCATCTAGTGACTGCAACATGCCAGGGGCAACTCTGGGCATCATCACTTCCCACAGAAACACCAGGACATCCTCCTTACATCAGAATTCCAAACGATATGGGAAAAATAAACCTCTCTTCCCTTCTATGATGGCCTTAGGCTCACTTCTCAAGAATAGAGAATGGAAAGGAAAAATACTGACTTCACAAAGGAGAATCCTGGCAAATGCCACCTTAACCAGATGACCAAGGTTAACATCACCAGTGAAGTCATACGTCCATCACTTACTTACTGACGGAATGTGACGAGAAAGGCACTTCACTTGTGGTTTCCTTTTCAAAAACCTGTGCCCCTAGTCTTTCACGAGGAAAATATAGGATAAAGCTAATTTAGGTGATGATCTATAAGGTACCCAATGAGTACTCCCCAAAACTGTCATGGTCATGAAAGACAAAGATGAGAAAACTGTCGCAGCCCAGAGGAGACACGCCAACTAAATGCAATGTGGTACCCTGGGTTGGATCCTGGAGTAGAAAAAGGGTGTTAGTGGAAACACTGGTGGCCTCTCAATAAAGCCTGTGGTTTAGTTAATAGTAATGCACAGTGTTAGATCCTTAGTCTTGACAAGTAGATCATGGAGTGTGAGACGCAACATTAGAGGACACAAACTATATTGTGGAGCTCTTCTATAAACCCCAAATCTGTAATGGAGAATCAAAGCAAAATTTCCAAGAAACTAAAAAAAAAAAGAAAAAGAGAAAAATTCTGTGTGCAGTTCTCTGAAGAATGAAGGAAGCTCTCCTAGAAGCTGCCCAGTGGACTTGCAAGCTTAGAGGGTGCCTGGACACTGGGATGGAATAAAGGAAGAGGAGGATTCTGTCTGCATGCTGACACTGCAGGGCAGCAGCCAACAGGGGTAAACCATTCCCTGCTGCCTCAGAGACGAGAACGCTTTGTTCACAGGATGTTCTTGTTAATAACTACATAAGAATAGTCCTGTGCATCAGTGAGAAAATCACAAAATCCCTGAGTCTAAATAGTCCTGTGCATCAGTGGGAAAATCACAAAATCCCTGAGTCTAAACAGTCCCTCTAGCTGTTGGTTTTTCCCCAATCACCACTGCTCGTTTTTCTGGATGGCCCCTGGGTTTCCAGATGAGCCCCTAGTGAGACTTTGAGCTTTGTGCAGATGGGGGCTCACTGGGCCAACTTGTGCCTGGACCCCAAACCCATCTGCTCTTGCTCAGTCACGTGGGGCCTTTTTCTTTCCTACCATCACCATTCATTAGTTTCTGGGTCCTACATTTTTTTTTCTTGTGGACTTACGTGTGTCTTTGCATTCTCATAAGGAGTGGGGAAGACTGTCTTCCTGGAGTCAGAAAGGGGCCTTGGAGCACAGCCAGGCTTCAGCCCTACCGTGTGGTCAGCAGAAGAAGCACTGGCAGGAGTGGAAGGCCTGAAGTCCCCAGGCCCAGGTGGGAAGGGCGGCTTACGCAGCCAGGTTGTGGCAGGCCGTGTGGTCTCAGGGGACCCCAAGCCCAGTTCCTTCTTCTCTCAGTGCCCTTTGTGGACACATCTCTCCTGTGTGCACGGTCCAGGCCTCCCTCCTGAGCCCACTGCCTCTGTGTCCTCATCAGCGTCACTCTCCATCTCTTACCCCTAGGAGCCCAGGATCTTCAATCTAGGCACAACACTGAGAAGCCCAGCTCCCCTCTCATTTGGCTGCATCTAGAGTCCTCTCAGTTCTGAAATCTTGCAGGAAATATGGCCAGGAAGATGCCTTTCTTTTTTCTGCCTGTGAGATCATTGTCCCCTGTGGCCACGGCTGTGAGCATGTAAAGTGAAGGTTGTGTGAGTAGAGGTAGGGGTGTGGGTGAAAGGTCTCCACTGGGTCGTATGCATCCACCCCCCAAGCTTCTGTAACAAGGTCAGAGCAGAATTTTCTTGTCTCACAGTTCTGGAGGAGGGAAGTCCAAGATCTAAGTGTCAGTGGGGCCATGCGCTCTCAGAGGTGCAGGGACGACTCTTTCCTCACCTTGTCTACTTGTTTAGTCACTCAGTCTTGTCTGACTCTGTGACCCCTTGTCAGTCAGTTCAGTCACTCAGTCGTGTCAGAGTCTTTGCGACCCCGTGGACTGCAGCACACCAGTCTTTCCTGTCCATCACCATCTCCTGGAGCTTGCTCAAACTCACGTCCATCGAGTCAGTGATGCTATCTCATTCTCTGCCATCCCCTTCTCCTCCTGCTTTCAATCTTTTCCAGCATCAGGGTCTTTTCCAAGACCTTTGCCCCTTGTGGTTGCTGGCCATGCTGGCTGTTCATTTGCAGCTGTAACACTTTCATCCCTGCCTCCTTGCCATTGTTGCATGGTGTTCTTTCCCCCCATCTGTGTCTTCACATGGCCATCTTTTTATAGGGACTCTGCTGCTGCAGCTGCTGCTAAGTCGCTTCAGTCGTGTCCAACTCTGTGCGACCCCATAGACGGCAGCCCACCAGGCTTCCCCTGTCCCTGGGATTCTCCAGGCAAGAACACTGGAGTGGGTTGCCATTTCCTCCTCCAATGCATGAAAGTGAAAAGTCAAAGTGAAGTCGCTCAGTTGTGTCCGACTCTTAGCGACCCCATGGACTGCAGCCTACAAGGCTCCTCTGTCCATGGGATTTTCCAGGCAAGAGTACTGGAGTGGGGTGCCATTGCCTTCTGCAATAGGGACTCTAGTCATGTTTAATTAGAAGTCCACCCTAACCAACTGACTCCAGTATGACTTCATTTTAACTAAACAGATCTGCAATGATCTTTTTTTCCAAATAAGGCTGCATGCTAAGTCACTTCAGTTGTGTTTGACTCTTTGCAATCTTATGGACTGTAGCCCATCAGACTCCTCTGTCCATGGGATTCTCCAGACAAGAATACTGGAGTGGGTTGCCATGCCCTCCTCCAGGGATCTTCCCAACCTAGGGAGCAAACCTGTGTCTCATATCTCCTGCATTGGCAGGTGGGTTCTTTACCACTAGCACCACCTGGGAAGCCAAATAAAGCCACATCTTCTGACAATTACCAGCTCCAGCAAGAGTTGTGTGTTTCTGGAGTCATAGCCAGGGAGGTGTCCTCCCTGGGGCCTGGGTCTCATTTCTAGTCAGTTGTTTTTAGGGCTTGATCTGCATGCATTTTCTCTTACTTCTCTGTACTTTATTTTTGTTTAGTTTGGCCCCCCAGACACCAAATTTATTTTCTCTGCCACACTTCTTTTTACAGAGCTTTTCTGTGAAGTGTATTTTACCAGGAACTGTAATCCATTACTTTTTTTGTGAGAAAAAAAAATAAGGTCTTTCTACTCTTTCCTTAAAGTCTGGTGCCATTGATTATTTATGGACACATATATCTTTTAGAGAAGGGACATAGCTCATAAGTGTGGGGAACGTGGATTTCTTTTCATCGTAGCAAAAATGGAAAGCTATGTAATTTAAAAACCTTAAATAAATGATAGTTTCCTGATATTGTAGCAGGTAGAAAAGAGAAGGCTCTGTGTGTGCGTGTGTGTGTGTGTGTGTGTGTGTGTGTGTGTGTTAATTACCAAAAAATGAGCTATCCATTAACTACAGGACCTCAAGAGAATGAAACAGTCATTTGCTTCCCGTTTACCAATGGACATGAATGTGTGGTTTACATGCACAGTGAACTAACCGGAGTTACAGAGCTCAAAGCCATCCTTGCAGCAGGAGATGTTGGGGGTGTGGACATACTCGAGGAGCTGGATTTTGAGGTTATAGATGCTTGGATATAAATGCACCTGATGCCTTCCTGGTCCAGATCCTTAGATTTCATACTATGTGCCAGATGTGTAGGTCCCACCCTGCCTTTCAGGGCCTCTGGTGAAGTGCTGGTGAAATTCCTTCTTGTCTAGCTGAGTCTGGCACGTCACAGGTAAGTCTTAATGTTTAGGTTTATTTTATTTACAAACAATTTCTCTAGATCATAATGAAGCCATTTGGATAAAGGATGAACTGTGGCATAATTTTTATTACTTTCTATTCATGACATATGCCCACTAACCTGATTACCAGGTATTATAATGCATGTTCTAGAACTTTTTCACTTCCTTCTGTTATTTGATAGCAATTAGCATTTAACTTACACAAATCATGTTCATTGCTGTCTGAACTCAAATTTTGTTCATTCTTGAGCTAATTGAAAAGATGCCTTTTCCATGACATATGCCTTTCCTTTGGGAAAAAGTGCATTTTTCCTTATAGGGACTGATTGGCATCCCCTGGGAACATCTGCAGTAGCTCCATGTACTGATTTACTTTAACTTAACATTCATTTTCCTTAGCCGCATTTTAGCCTCCTTAGCCTGTGACCTGAGGGCATAGAAAAACTAGTAGGATGGAAGTAGGAACTCCATGCTTTCTACCTGAGAGCCCTTTGGAAGGGGGAAAACTTGAATGATATGTGCTCTTGTTTCTAACTGTGGTGAGCAGACTTCTAGAATGGCCCCAGGATCCCCACCCCTGGTGCCCCCGCCTCATGAACACCCTCCCCTAAAGGCAAACAACCTGGGAATAGGATGAAACATCACTTCTGGGGCTTTGAGTTAACATGTGATGCTGCTGCTGCTAAGTCGCTTCAGTCGTGTCCGACTCTGTGCGACCCCATAGACGGCAGCCCACCAGGTTCCCCTGTCCCTGGGATTCTCCAGGCAAGAACACTGGAATGGGTTGCCATATTCTCATAGGATTATTTTAAAGATTAAATGAGATCATGCATGCAGGTACATGAAATGGTAAAGGGCAGGCTGTGCTGGTTTGTCTTGGCTCATCTCTCCATGATTCAGTTTTCTAAAAGGATGTGTTTAAATCACTATTTACAGTGAGGTCTACAGAAAACCCTCGTCCTCAACAGAATATTATTTAACTTTTTAAATATCAATATTGAGTGTGCAAAAATAACTTTTACATATTGACATACAGGGAAGTCATTCTGGCTCATGCATGAGTTAACATGAATTTTATGCAACTACAACAGCCTGTTTGTGGGTTATCAAATAGACATTGTGCACCTGCTTTAATTAGTAAAGAAAAGGGCATACTGACCGGAAAGAAAGAACTGTGATTGTCTGTGTCGCTCAGTCTTGCTCGGCTCTTTGTGACCCCATGGACTGCAGCCTGCCAGGCTCCTCTGTCCATGGGGATTCTCCAGTCAAGAATACTGGAGTGGGTTGCCATGCCCTCCTTGAGGGAATCTTTCCAACACAGGGATTGAACCTCGGTCTCCTGAGTTGCAGGTGTAATCTTTACCATATGAGTCAGGTTTCATATTAAAAATAAAGATTAAATTCTCCCCTTAATGGGGTACCAATGCTAGATTGCAACCATGAAATTTAAAGACAGTTACTCCTTGGAAGGAAAGTTATGACCAACTTAGATAGCATATTCAAAAGCAGAGACATTACTTTGCCAACTAATGTCCATCTAGTTAGTCAAGGCTATGGTTTTCCCAGTGGTCATGTATGGATGTGAGAGTTGGACTGTGAAGAAAGCTAAGCACCGAAGAATTGATGCTTCTGAACTGTGGTGTTGGAGAAGACTCTTGAGAGTCCCTTGGACTGCAAGGAGATCCAACCAGTCCATCCTAAACGAGATCAGTCCTGGGTGTTCATTGGAAGGACTGAAGTTGAAGCTGAAACTCCAATACTTTGGCCACCTCATGAGAAAAGTTGACTCAATGGAAAATACTCTGATGCTGGGAGGGATCGGGGGCAGGAGGAGAAGGGGATGACAGAGGATGAGATGGTTGGATGGCATCACTGACTCAATGGACATGGGTTTAGGTAGACTCTGGGAGTTAGTGAAGGACAGGGAGACCTGGCATGCTGCGATTCTTGGGGTCGCAAAGAGTCGGACACGACTGAGCAACTGAACTGGACTGAACTGATGCTAGTTCTAGTGCTCTTTCCAAGATAAAACAACCTTCACAGGTGCTAAGGCCATGCTGGCTTGCTGTACACGTATTTGCTGATATATGTCAAAGTTATCTGGGTGTGTTTTGTTTTGTTTTTTGAAGATTGGAGATACATTCAGTTCAGTTCAGCCCCTCAGTCGTGTCTGACTCTTTGCAACCCCATGAACCACAGCACACCAGGCCTCCCTGTCCATCACCAACTCCTGGAGTCCACCCAAACGCATGTCCATTGAGTTCGTGATGCCATTCGACCATCTCATCCTCTGTCGTCCCCTTCTCCTCCTGCCCTCAATCTTTCCCAGCATCAGGGTCTTTTCCAGTGAATCAGCTCTTCGCATCAGGTGGCCAAAGTATGGGGGTTTCAGCTTCAGCATCAGTCCTTCCGATGAAAACCAAGGACTCATCTCCTTTAGGATGGACTGGTTGGATCTCCTTGCAGTCCAAGGGACTTTTAATATATCCCTGGATTGTTTATCGGACAAGATAAAAAACTGTGCTGAAAACCATGTTTCTCTGGAGCAGCTTCTCCCAGTAATCTAGAAAGGGGCTAGTTCTTCATTTGGCATAAATAAAATTCTTTTCTCATTGTAGATTGTTTACTGATTATTTTCATTGACAAATGTCTTTGGAAATGTAACAATATTTCAGTATTCTCCATTCAAGTACAGGGTTATTCTATTTGCAAAAGGGTCAATTCACAATTTCTTACCACAATTTTTAGGAGTGTAGGTGAGGGTGAAATGTTTCCTTGGTATTTCTAATTTTCTTGAAGAGATCTCTAGTCTTTCCCATTCTATTGTTTTCCTCTATTTCTTTGCACTGATCACTGAGGAAGGCTTTCTTATCTTTCCTTCCTGTTCTCTGGAACTCTGCATTCAAATGGGTATACCTTTTCTTTTCTCCTTTGCTTTTCACTTCTTTTCTTTTCACAGCTATTTGTAAGGCCTCCTCAGGCAGCAATTTTGCTTTTTTGCATTTCTTTTTCTTGGGGATGGTCTTGATCCCTGTCTCCTGCACAATGTCACTAACCTCATCCATAGTCCATCAGGCACTCTGTCTATCAGATTTAGTCCCTTAAATCTATTTCTCACTTTCACTGTATAATCATAAGAGATTTGATTTAGGTCATACCTGAATGGTCTAGTGGTTTTCCCTACTTTTTTCAATTTGAGTCTGAATTTGGCAATAAGGAGTTCATGATATGAGCCACAGTCAGCTCCTGGTCTTGTTTTTGCTAACTGTATAGAGCTTCTCCATCTTTGGCTGCAAAGAATATACTCAATCTGATTTTGGTGTTGACCATCTGGTGATGTCCATGTGTAGAGTCTTCTTTTGTGTTGTTGCAAGAGGATGTTTGCTATGACCAGTGAGTTCTCTTGGCAAAACTCTATTGACCTTTGCCGTGCTTCATTCCATACTCCAAGGCCAAATTTGCCTGTTACTCCAGGTGTTTCTTGACTTCCTATTTTTGCACTCAAGTCCCCTATAATTTTTTGGGTGTTAATTCTAGAAAGTCTTGTAGGTTTTCATAGAACCATTCAACTTCAGCTTCTTCAGCATTACTGGTCAGGGCATAGACTAGGATTATCATGATATTGAATGGTTTGCCTTAGAAATGAACAGAGATCATTCTGTCATTTTTGAGACTGCATCCAAGTAGTGCATTTCATACTCTTTTGTTGACTGTGATGGCTACTCCATTTCTTCTAAGGGGTTCTTGCCCACAGTAGTAGTTATGATTGTTCTGAGTTAAATTCACACATTCCAGTTCATTTTATTTTGCTGATTCCGAAAATGTCAACATTCACTCTTGCCATTTCCTGTTTGATCACTTCCAATTTGCCTTGATTCGTGGACCTAAAATTCCAGGTTCCTATGCAATATTGCTCTTTATGCAATAAAGGACAAAAATGGTATGGACCTAACAGAAGCAGAGGATATTAAGAAGAGGTTGCATGAATACACTGAAGAACTGTATAAAAAGATCTTCATGACCCATATAATCACGGTGGTGTGATCACTCACCTAGAGCCAGACATATTGGAATGTGAAGTCAAGCGGGCCTTAGAAAGCATCACTATGAACAAAGCTAGTGGAGGTGATGGAATTCCAGTTGAGCTATTTCAAAACCTGAAAGATGATGCTGTGAAAGTGCTGCTCTCAATATGCCAGCAAATTTGGAAAAAATAGCAGTGGCCAAGGACTAGAAAAGGTCAGTTTTACTTCCAATCCCAAAGAAAGGCTATGCCAAAGAATGCTCAAACTACTACACAATTGCACTCATCTCACACGCTAGTAAAGTAATGCTCAAAATTCTCCAAGCCAGGCTTCAGCAGTACATGAACTGTGAATTTCCAGATGTTCAACCTGGTTTTAGAAAAGGCAGAGGAACCAGAGATCAAATTGCCAACATCTGCTGGATCATCAAAAAAGCAAGAGGGTTCCAGAAAAGCATTTATTTCTCTTTTATTGACTATGCCAACACCTTTGACTGTGTGGATCACAATAAATTATTGAAAATTCTGAAAGAATTGAGAATACCAGACCACCTGGCCTGCCTCCTGAGAAATCTGTATGCAGAACAGGAAGCAATAGTTAGAAGTGGTTCCAAATATGAAAAGGAGTACATCAAGGCTGTATATTGTCAGCATGCTTATTTAACTTATATGCAGAGTACATCATGAGAAATGCTGGTCTGAATGAAGCACAATCTGCAATCAAGATTGCTTGAAGATAGTTTCTCCCTCTTGAAAACTTCTCACTAATCCTGTTATCTTAAAATTTATATTGTGGGAGTTGGTCTGGTAAGGTTTTTCTGTTGTTAAATTTTAATCCTGTTATCAGTTCAGTTCAGTCACTTAGTCACGTCCTACCTTTTGGGACCCCATGGACTGTAGGACACTAGGCCTCCCTGTCCATTATCAACTCCTGGAGCTACTCAAACTCACATCCGTCTAGTCAGTGATGCCATCCAACCATGTCCCCTTCTCCTCCTGCCTTCAATCTTTCCCAGCATCAGGGTCTTTCCTAGTGAGTCAGTTCTTCGCATCAGGTGGCCAAAGTATGGGAGTTTCAGCTTCAGCATCAGTCCTTCCAATGAATATTCAGAACTGATCTCCATTACGATGGACTGGTTGTATCTCCTTGCAGTCCAAGAGACTCTCAAGGGTCTTCTTCAACACCACAGTTCAAAAGCATCAATCTGTTGTGCTCAGCTTTCTTTATTAGTCCAACTCTCACATCCATACATGACTGCTGGAAAAACCATAGCTTTGACTAGATGGACATTGATTGGCAAAGTAATGTTTCTGATTTTCAATATGCTGTCTAGGTTGGTCATAGTTTTTCTTCCAAAGAGCAAATATCTTTTAATTTCATGGTGGCAGTCACCATCTGCAGTGATTTTGGAGCCTAAAAAATAAAGTCTCTCACTGTTTCCATTGTTTTGCCCATCTATTTGCCATGAAGTGATGGGACCAGATGCCATGATCTTAGCTTTCTGAATGTTGAGCTTTAAGCCAACTTTTTCACTCTCCTCTTTCACTTTCATCAAGAGGTACTTTAGTTCTTCTTTGCCTTCTGACATAAGGGTGGTGTCATCTGCATATCTGAAGTTATTGATATTTCTCCCGGCAATCTTGATTCCAGCTTGTGCTTCATCCAGCCCAGCGTTTTTCATGTTGTACTCCACATATAAGTTAAATAAGCAGGGTGACAATATGCAGCCTTGATGTACTCCTTTCCTGATTTGGAACTGGTCTGTTGTTCCATGTCCATTTCTAACTGTTGCTTATTGATCTGTATACACATTTCTCAGGAGGCAGGTCAGGTGGTCTGGTATTCCCATATCTTTCACAATTTTCCACAGTTTGTTTTGATGCACACTGTCAAAGGCTTTGGCATAGTCCATAAAGCAGAAGTAGATTTTTTTTCTGAAACTCTCTTGCTTTTTGATGATCCAATGGATATTGGCAACTTCATCTCTGGTTCTTCTGCCTTTTCTAAATCCACCTTGAACATCTGGAAGTTCACAGTTCATGTATTGGGCTTCCCTTGTGGCTCAGCTGGTAAAGAATCCACCCACAATGTGGGAGACTTGGGTTCGATCCCTGGATTAGGAAGATCCCCTGGAGAAGGGAAAGGCTACCCACTCCAGATCTGGCCTGGAGAATTCCATGGACTGTATAGACCATGGGGTCGCAAAGAGTCAGACACGACTGAGCGACTTTCACTTCAATCCTATTATCTTAAAATGTAAATTATGGGATTGAGTCTGGTAAGATTTTACAAACTTGTGGCATTCCTTTGATTTATTGTAATAATTAATTTAAAAAAGTATATGACTCCCTTGCTTAGACTAGTGAGGGGGGCACTCTCTGTCCCCCTTCTGCTGTCTATGTCAGAAGCTTTCTCTGTCCTTTCTCACTTTAATAAAACTCTGATCAAGCCTGGTCCCTGGTCCAAAAGCTAAATCTTCTTCTTCTGAGATCACAAATCTGACTTCATTCACCGTAAGCTATCAAGGGTCAGCTGTGTTCTTGGCGCAGGGTATCTCACTGGGATGAAGCTGAGGTGTCAGCCGTGCTGGCTTCTTACCTACAGTTCCACAGTCTCTTTCAGGTTCACGCAGGTTGTGAACAGAATTCAGCTTCTTGCAACCAGAAGACCGAGGTTTATAACAAGTAAATAAAATGGAGAGCAAAACAAGCCCCTCACCAGCATTGGAGAACCAGTACCTTGAAGGTCTGCATGATTTCTCACAATTATACAATTATATGAATCTAAGATTCTTTTTATTTATCTGTTAATTCATATTTTTATATTTCCATCTGACTCCTCTCCCCTCTACACCTTAAGAAGAGATTTGGAAATGGTATACTTTACATATTTTGTCTCGTCTCATCCATGGATGGACTTATTTTAGGTCCTCAGAGCCTGGAACATAGGTACCTCTGTTCTTGGGGAAGTTTGTGCATTTGTACAATCTGAAAATGCAAGGCTTCAGTTGAAAACACTTATGTCCAAATTAGACACTTGAAGTTCAACATAAAGGTGATTATGATCAATTCATGGAAAAATCTAACAGTGTGGTACATTTGACATAAGAAATCACTTGAAGCTTCAGATCTTATTAGTACTAATTAATACCCCTGGAAGGAAAAAAAAAAATCCTGCTTTGATGGCTCTTTTATTTGAGACTCAAAAGGGGATTTGCACTTCTTAAGAGATGTTCAGAAATGAGCCAGTTAGGGGGAGGAGCCAAGATGGTGGAGGAGTAGGACGGGGAGAACACTTTCTCCCCCACAAATTAATCAAAAGAGCATTTAAATGTCGAGTAAATTCCACAAAACAACTTCTGAATGCTGGCAGAAGACATCAGGCACCCAGAAAAGCAACCCAACTCTTCGAAAGGAGGTAGGAAAAAATATAAAAGACAAAAAAAGAGACAAAAGAGGGAGGGATGGAGTTCCGTCCCGGAAGGGAGTCTTAAAAAGAGAGAAGTTTCCAAACACCAGGAAACCTTCTCACTGCCGAATCTGTGCCAAGCTTTGGAAGCACAGAGGGCAACATAAAAGGGAGAAAAAAAATAAATAAACAATTAAAAATCGCAGATTGTGAGCCCTACGGTAACTCCCCCAGCGGAGAAGCAGCGCAGACGCCTGCACATGGCATTAGCAAGCAGAGGCTGGGCAGGGAAGCGCGGCGCGGGCTGTGTCCCTTAGAGTAAGAATCGGGCCCGAATGTCCTGAGCGCTATCTGAGCGAAATAATTTGGGCTAGCAAACCAGACTGTGGGATATCTACCACGCGAAAAGCCAGCCCTAACCTAAGACACCGCCAGGCCCGTGCACAGAACAAAGGACTGAACAGAGATAGCGGGCTGCAGACCTTCCCCCTCCGGTGACAGGCAGCCAGAGCTGGAAGGGGGCAATCGCAGCCCCAGAGAGACACTATCTATAAAACTGTAAACAGGCTTCTTTGCTAACTAAAACTTCTTGGGGGTCTGGACGGTCAACATCTGCCTGAGAAGGTGCGCCGGTTTTACACCCAGATAACCGAGTGGCGGGGAGGCAATAAGTTGCAGCATTGGCGCTCGCCAAACACCTCATCACCTGAGCTGCTCGGATCTGGGAAGAACACAAAACGCAGGCCCAACCGAGTTTGCGCCTCTGAGGACTACCCGAGTGCATGAACCTGAGCGGCTTGGACCTGGGAGCTCAGCCCAGGGCCGGCCTCTGATTGTTCCCGGCGGAACAACCTAGAGCCCGAGCAGTGTGGGCAGGGAGGATACACGCGCTGTGAGCGGGGGCAGACCCAGTGTGGCTGAGGTACTGCGAGCGCACGCCAGTGATATCTGTTTGCAGCATCCCTCCCTCCCTCCCCACAGCGCGGCTGAACAAGTGAGCCTAAAAAAAAAAAAAAAAAAATAGTGTCCTCAACCATCCCCTTTGTGTCAGAGCGGGAACCAGACACTGAAGAGACCAGCAAACAGAAGAAGCTATAACAGAGGGAAACGCCTTGGAAGCTACAGGCCATAGATTAAAACCCTGTGGTTACTACGGATTACATAGGAAGGGGCCTATAGATCTTGAGAAATATAAGTCGGACCAAGGAACTGCCAAAAATGAACTGAACCCACAATACTCACAACAAAACCAGAGAAAGACCTAGATATATTTTTACTATTTTTACGATCAATCTTTCTTTCTTTTTTTTTAATTTTTTTTTAAATTTTAAGTTCTCTATTGTCCTTTAATTTTCACTTTTATAACTATTACTTTGCAAAAAAAAAAAAAAAAGACCCTATTTTTTTTTTCTTCTTCAGCAAACTTCATATATATATTTTATAATTTTTTGACCGTGTTTTGTTTTGTTTTTTTTTTTTCTTTTTCTTCTTTTCTTTAACATTGTATTTTTGAAATTCCAAACTCTACTCTAGATTTTTAATTTTAGCCTTTTGGTATATGTTATCAATTTTGTACCTATAGTTTTTTTCATAATTTCTGTGACTTTTTTTTCCCCTCTGTTTCTTTCTCTTCTTCTTTTATATAACATTGTATATCTGCAATTCCAAACTCTACTCAAGATTTTTAATTTATGCTTTTTGGTATTTGATATCAATTTTGTACCTGTATTTTCTTTATTATTTTTGCGACATTGTTTTTGTTGGTTTGTTTGTTTTCTCTCTTTATTTTTCTTCTTCTTCTTTTTTTTAACATTGTATTTTTGAAATTCCAAACTCTACTCTAGATTTTAAATTTTTGCTTTTTGGTATTAGTTATCAATTTTGTACCTGTAGTTTCTTTATAATTTTCGCGACCTTGTTTGTTTTTCTTTGTTCGTTTTTTCTCTCTTTCTTTTCCTTCTTCTTTTCTTTAACATCATATTTTTGAAATTCCAAACTCTACTCTAGATTTTTAATTTTAGCCTTTTGGTATATGTTATCAATTTTGTACCTATAGTTTTTTTTTTATAATTTCTGTGACTTTTTTTTTCTTTTTTCCCCTCTGTTTCTTTCTCTTCTTCTTTTGTATAACATCGTATATCTGCAATTCCAAACTCTACTCAAGATTTTTAATTTATGCTTTTTGGTATTTGATATCAATTTTGTACCTGTATTTTCTTTATAATTTTTGCGACATTGTTTTTGTTGGTTTGTTTGTTTTCTCTCTTTATTTTTCTTCTTCTTTTTTTTTTAACATTGTATTTTTGAAATTCCAAACTCTACTCTAGATTTTAATTTTTGCTTTTTGGTATTAGTTATCAATTTTGTACCTGTAGTTTCTTTATAATTTTTGCGACTTTGTTTGTTTTTCTTTGTTCGTTTTTTCTCTCTTTCTTTTCCTTCTTCTTTTCATTAACATCACATTTTTGAAATTCCAAACTCTACTCTAGATTTTTAATTTTTGCTTTTATGTATTTGTTACCAATTTTGTACCTTTAAGAACCCAATCTTCAGGACCCATTTTTCACTAGGGTACGAGATTACTGGCTTGACTGCTCTCTCTCCCTTTGGACTCTCCGTTTTCTCCACCAGGTCGCCTGTATCTCCTCCCTAACCCATCTCTACCCTACCCAATTCTGTGAATTTCTGTGTGTTCCAGACGGTGGAGAACACTTAGGGAACTGATTACTGGATGGATCTGTCTGCCTCCTTTTCATTTCCCCCTTTTATCCTTCTGGCCACCTCTGTCTCCTGCCTCCTTCTTCTCTTCTCTGTATAACTCCGTGAACATCTCTGAGCGGTCCAGTTGTGGAGTGCACATAAGGAAGTGACTATTGGCTAGCCCACTCTCTCCACTATTGATTCCACCTCATCTCATTTGGGTCACCTCTAACTCCCTCCTCCCTGTTCTCTTCTCCATGTAACGCTGTGAACCTCTCTGAGTGACCCTCACAGTAGAGAAACTTTTCATCTTTAACGTAGATGTTTTATCAATGGTGCTGTATAGAAGGAGAAGTTTTGAAACTACTGTAAAAATAAGACTGATAACTGGAAGCAGGAGGCTTAAGTCCAAACCCTGACTCCAGGGAACTCCTGACTCCAAGGAACATTAATTGACAGGAGCTCATCAAACGCCTCCATACCGACACAGAAACCAAGCACCACACAAGGGCCAACAAGTTCCAGGGAAAGACATACCAAGCAAATTCTCCAGCAACAAAGGAACACAGCCCTGAGCTTCAAGATACAGGCTGCCCAAAGTCACCCCAAAACCATAGACATCTCATAACTCATTACTGGACATTTCATTACACTCCAGAGAGAAGAAATACAGCTCCATCCACCAGAACATCGACACAAGCTTCCCTAACCAGGAAACCTTGACAAGCCACCTGTACAAACCCACACACAGCGAGGAAATGCCACAATAAAGAGAACTCCACAAACTGCCAGAATACAGAAAGGACACCCCAAACTCAGCAATTTAAACAAGATGAAGAGACAGAGGAATACCCAGCAGATAAAGGAACAGGATAAGTGCCCACCAAACCAAACAAAAGAGGAAGAGATAGGGAATCTACCTGATAAAGAATTCCAAATAATGATAGTGAAATTGATCCAAAATCTTGAAATTAAAATGGAATCACAGATAAATAGCCTGGAGGCAAGGATTGAGAAGATGCAAGAAAGGTTTAACAAGGACTTAGAAAAAATAAAAGAGTCAATATATAATGAATAATGCAATAAGTGAAATTAAAAACACTCTGGAGGCAACAAATAGTAGAATAACAGAGGCAGAAGATAAGATTAGTGAATTAGAAGATAGAATGGTAGAAATAAATGAATCAGAGAGGGCAAAAGAAAAACAAATTAAAAGAAATGAGGACAATCTCAGAGACCTCCAGGACAATATTAAACACTACAACATTCGAATCATAGGGGTCCCAGAAGAAGAAGACAAAAAGAAAGACCATGAGAAAATACTTGAGGAGATAATAGTGGAAAACTTCCCTGGAATAGGGAAGGAAATAATGACCCAAGTCCAAGAAACCCAGAGAGTCCCAAACAGGATAAACCCAAGGTGAAACACCCCAAGACATATATTAATCAAATTAACAAAGATCAAACACAAAGAACAAATATTAAAAGCAGCAAGGGAAAAACAACAAATAACACACAAGGGAATTCCCATAAGGATAGCAGCTGATCTTTCAATAGAAACTCAAGCCAGGAGGGAATGGCAAGACATACTTAAAATGATGAAAGAAAATAACCTACAGCCCAGATTATTGTACCCAGCAAGGATCTCATTCAAGTATGAAGGAGAAATCAAAAGCTTTTCAGACAAGCAAAAGCTGAGAGAATTCTGCACCACCAAACCAGCTCTCCAACAAATACTAAAGGATATTCTCTAGACAGGAAGCACAAAAATGATGTATAAATTCGAGCCCAAAACAATAAATTAAATGGCAACAGGATCATACTTATCAGTAATTACCTTAAACGTAAATGGGTTGAATGCCCCAACCAAAAGACAAAGACTGGCTGAATGGATCCAAAAACAAGACCCCTACATATGTTGTCTACAAGAGACCCACCTCAAAACAGGGGACACATACAGACTGAAAGTGAAGGGCTGGAAAAAGATTTTCCATGCAAATAGGGACCAAAAGAAAGCAGGAGTAGCAATACTCATATCAGATAAAATAGACTTTAAAACAAGACTGTGAAAAGAGACAAAGATGGTCACTACATAATGATCAAAGGATCAATCCAAGAAGAAGATATAACAATTATAAATATATATGCACCCAACATGGGAGCACTGCAGTATGTAAGACAAATGCTAACAAGTATGAAAGGAGAAATTAACAATAACACAATAATAGGGGGAGACTTTAATACCCCACTCACACCTATGGATAGATCAACTAAACAGAAAATTAACAAGGAAACACAAACTTTAAATGATACAATAGACCAGTTAGACCTAATTGATAGCTATAGGACATTTCATCCCAAAACAATGAATTTCACCTTTTTCTCAAGCGCACATGGAACCTTCTCCAGGATAGATCACATCCTGGGCCATAAAGCTAGCCTTGGTAAATTCAAAAAAATAGAAATCATTCCAAGCATCTTTTCTGACCACAATGCAGTAAGATTAGATCTCAGATACAGGAGAAAAACTATTAAAAATTCCAACATATGGAGGCTGAACAACACGCTGCTGAATAACCAACAAATCACAGAAGAAATCAAAAAAGAAATCAAAATTTGCATAGAAACGAATGAAAATGAAAACACAACAACCCAAAACCTGTGGGACACGGTAAAAGCAGTCCTAAGGGGAAAGTTCATAGCAATACAGGCACACCTCAAGAAACAAGAAAAAAGTCAAATAAATAACCTAACTCTACACCTAAAGCAACTAGAAAAGGAAGAAATGAAGATACCCAGGGTTAGTAGAAGGAAAGAAATCTTAAAACTTAGAGCAGAAATAAATGCAAAAGAAACAAAAGAGATCATAGCAAAAATCAACAAAACCAAAAGCTGGTTTTTTGAAAGGATAAATAAAATTGACAAACCATTAGCCAGACTCATCAAGAAACAAAGGGAGAAAAATCAAATCAATAAAATTAGAAATGAAAATGGAGAGATCACAACAGACAACACAGAAATACAAAGGATCATAAGAGACTACTATCAACAATTATATGCCAATAAAATGGACAACATGGAAGAAATGGACAAATTCTTAGAAAAGTACAACTTTCCAAAACTCGACCAGGAAAAAATAGAAAATCTTAACAGACCCATCACAAGCACGGAAATTGAAACTGTAATCAAAAATTTTCCAGCAAACAAAAGCCCAGGTCCAGACGGCTTCACAGCTGAATTCTACCAAAAATTTAGAGAAGAGCTAACACCTATCCTGCTCAAACTCTTCCAGAAAATTGCAGAGGATGGTAAACTTCCAAACTCATTCTATGAGGCCACCATCACCCTAATACCAAAACCTGACAAAGATCCCACAAAAAAAGAAAACTACAGGCCAATATCACTGATGAACATAGATGCAAAAATCCTTAACAAAATTCTAGCAATCAGAATCCAACAACACATTAAAAAGATTATACACCATGACCAAATGGGCTTTATCCCAGGGATGCAAGGATTCTTCAATATCCACAAATCAATCAATGTAATACACCACATTAACAAATTGAAAAATAAAAACCATATGATTATCTCAATATATGCAGAGAAAGCCTTTGACAAAATTCAACATCCATTTATGATCAAAACTCTCCAGAAAGCAGGAATAGAAGGAACATACCTCAACATAATAAAAGCTATATATGACAAACCCACAGCAAACATTATCCTCAATGGTGAAAAATTGAAAGCATTTCCTCTAAAGTCAGGAACAAGACAAGGGTGCCCACTTTCACCATTACTATTCAACATAGTTTTGGAAGTTTTGGCCACAGCAATCAGAGCAGAAAAAGAAACAAAAGGAATCCAAATTGGAAAAGAAGAAGTAAAGCTCTCACTGTTTGCAGATGACATGATCCTCTACACAGAAAACCCTAAAGACTCCACCAGAAAATTACTAGAACTAATCAATGACTATAGTAAAGTTGCAGGATATAAAATCAACACCCAGAAATCCCTTGCATTCCTATACACTAATAATGAGAAAACAGAAAGAGAAATTAAGGAAACAATTCCATTCACCATTGCAACGGAAAGAATAAAATACTTAGGAATATATCTACCTAAAGAAACGAAAGACCTATATATAGAAAACTATAAAACACTGGTGAAAGAAATCAAAGAGGACACTAACAGATGGAGAAATATACCATGTTCATGGATTGGAAGAATCAATATAGTGAAAATGAGTATACTACCCAAAGCAATCTATAGATTCAATGCAATCCCTATCAAGCTACCAACAGCATTCTTCACAGAGCTAGAACAAATAATTTCACAATTTGTATGGAAATACAAAAAACCTCGAATTGCCAAAGCGATCTTGAGAAAGAAGAATGGAACTGGAGGAAACAACCTACCTGACTTCAGGCTCTACTACAAAGCCACAATCATCAAGACAGTATGGTACTGGCACAAAGACAGAAATATAGATCAATGTAACAAAATAGAAAGCACAGAGATAAATATACACGCATATGGACACCTTATCTTTGACAAAGGAGACAAGAATATACAATGGATTAAAGACAATCTCTTTAACAAGTGGTGCTGGGAAATCTGGTCAACCACTTGTAAAAGAATGAAACTAGAACACTTTCTAACACCATACACAAAAATAAACTCAAAATGGATTAAAGATCTCAATGTAAGACCAGAAACTATAAAACTCCTAGAGGAGAACATAGGCAAAACACTCTCTGACATACATCACAGCAGGATCCCCTATGACCCACCTCCCAGAATATTGGAAATAAAAGCAAAAATAAACAAATGGGACCTAATTAACCTTAAAAGCTTCTGCACATCAAAGGAAACTATTAGCAAGGTGAAAAGACAGCCTTCAGAATGGGAGAAGATAATAGCAAATGAACTAATCTCAAGACTATACAACTAAAACAACTAATCTCAAGAATATACAAGCATCTCCTACAGCTCAACTCCAGAAAAATAAATGACCCAATCAAAAAATGGGCCAAAGAACTAAATAGACATTTCTCCAAAGAAGACATACAGATGGCTAACAAACACATGAAAAGATGCTCAACATCACTCATTATCAGAGAAATGCAAATCAAAACCACTATGAAGTACCATTTCACACCAGTCAGAATGGCTGCAATCCAAAAGTCTACAAGTAATAAATGCTGGAGAGGGTGTGGTGAAAAGGGAACCATCTTACACTGTTGGTGGGAATGCAAACTAGTACAGCCACTATGGAGAACAGTGTGGAGATTCCTTAAAAAACTGGAAATAGAACTGCCTTATGATCCAGCAATCCCACTGCTGGGCACACACACTGAGGAAACCAGAAGGGAAAGAGACACGTGTACCCCAATGTTCATCGCAGCACTGTTTATAATAGCCAGGACATGGAAGCAACCTCGATGCCCATCAGCAGATGAATGGATAAGAAAGCTGTGGTACATATACACAATGGAGTATTACTCAGCCATTAAAAAGAATACATTTGAATCAGTTCTAATGAGGTGGATGAAACTGGAGCCTATTATACAGAGTGAAGTAAGCCAGAAAGAAAAACACCAATACAGTATACTAACGCATATATATGGAATTTAGAAAGATGGTAACAATAACCCTGTGTATGAGACAGCAAAAGAGACACTGATGTATAGAACAGTCTTATGGACTCTGTGAGAGAGGGAGAGGGTGAGAAGATTTGGGAGAATGGCATTGAAACATGTAAAATATCATGTATGAAACAAGTTGCCAGTCCAGGTTCGATGCACGATACTGGATGCTTGGGGCTGGTGCACTGGGATGACCCAGAGGGATGGAATGGGGAGGGAGGAGGGTTCAGGATGGGGAACACATGTATACCTGTGGCGGATTCATTTTGATATTTGGCAAAACTAATACAATTATGTAAAGTTTAAAAATAAAATAAAATTAAAAAAAAAAGAAATGAGCCAGATATTAGTCTTTGAAATGGGTAATTGGTCATTAGCTTTATTTTGTAGACAATGAAGATCTCTAACACTGTAGAAGGTCAAATTACCAACAGCAAGTTAAAAAGCAGTAGCTGGGCCCAGGTCAGAGGCCCATTTAGAAATGTTCTCTGACCTACACTATCTATCTGAGTCTTTGGAGGAAAAACTCTTACCTAAAATTGGATTCCGTTAGCTGCCTCTGTGCCTAGTGTACATTACCAATATGACCACAAGCCTGATAACCACAGCGCTGCTTGGGGAACAAGATCAGGCCACTTAAAGGCTAAATTAAACATTAGCACAACTAGAAAAGGAACATATTGCTTTTCATTTGTTTTTCAGAGTCTCCCTAAAAGTAGACAGATATGTACATCTTCCTGTTACCTAGCCAAGTTCTCTGGCAGCTAAAATCTCAAAAAAGAAATTAAGCCATTTGACACATGTTTCTATAACCATCCTTAGCAAACATAGAAATAACATGTTACTTGCCTATTGAGAAATTTGTATACAGGTCAGGAAGCAACAGTTATAACTGGACATGGAACGACAGACTGGTTCCAAATAGGAAAAGGAGTTCATCAAGGCTGTATATTGTCACCCTGCTTATTTAACTTATATGCAGAGTACATCATGAGAAACGCTGGGCTGGAAGAAGCACTAGCTGGAATTAAGATTGCTGGGAGAAATATCAATAACCTCAGATACGCAGATGACACCCCTCTTATGGCAGAAAGTGAAGAGGAACTAAAAAGACTCTTGATGAAGGTGAAAGAGGAGAGTGGAAAAAGTTGGCTTAAAACTCATTCAGAAAATGAAGACCATGGCATCTGGTCCCATCACTTCATGGAAATAGATGGGGAAACAGTGGAAACAGTGTCAGACTTTATTTTTGGGGGCTCCAAAATCACTGCAGATGGTGACTGCAGCCATGAAATTAAAAGACGCTTACTCCTTGGAAGGAAAGTTATGAACAACCTAGATAGCATATTGAAAAGCAGAGACATTACTTTGCCAACAAAGGTCTGTCTAGTCAAGGCTATGATTTTTCCAGTGGTCATGTATGGATGTGAAACTTGGACTGTGAGGAAAGGTGAGCGCCGAAGAATTGATGCTTTTGATCTGTGGTGTTGGAGAAGACTCTTGAGAGTCCCTTGGACTGCAAGGACATCCAACCAGTCCATTCTAAAGGAGATCAGCCCTGGGATTTCTTTGGAAGGAATGATGCTAAAGCTGAAACTCCAGTACTTTGGCCACCTCATGGGAAGAGTTGACTCATTGGAAAAGACTCTGATTCTGGGAGGGATTGGGGGCAGGAGGAGAAGGGGACAACAGAGGATGAGATGGCTGGATGGCATCACTGACTCGATGGACATGAGTCTGAGTGAACTCCGGGAATTGGTGATAGACAGGGAGGCCTGGCGTGCTGTGATTCATGGGGTCACAAAGAGTCAGACACGACTGAACGACTGAACTGAACTGATTATATCTGTTCACTTTTCTGAGATTCTATTTAAATATTTTATGCACCTACTCTATTTCCCCCAACTCTTTGGGGATTTTAAAAACTAAGGGAGGTTGAAAGACCAATACTGAGAAGGCAGAAGCTGCCTATGAGTTCTAGCCACCCAGCCCTTATCCCAAAGGGCTGAAAGAGGACTGTGAGGGAGTGCTCCCCAGGACTAAGGAGAAAACTGATCAGAACCTCCAGGAAAGCCTATAAGAAGATGGTAATGGTAATAAGGGGAAAACACAGAAACCCAGGTCTTGTATTTTGTCTTGTTTTTTACTTATTAATGCTGGAGAGGGAGGGAAGTCCAGGAGGAATGTGCAACCAGCCTGCAAGACACCAGAACAGAAGAAACACCGTCTTCAGGAAATAGGGACCTGCGGCAAGAGCACATCCTGGACTCCATTCTCTCCACTCTCTCCAGGGAAAAGCATACAGTCAGTGCCGATACTGGCTCAAGAAACATTCTTCACCGTTACTATTGCCTTACTGGAATTCGTGTCTCCTTTTAAGTTACTGGTAGAGTAAAATTTGACAGGAATTGGAGATACTATGGCTGATCTTTAACCAGTGAATGTGGGTGGATAAAAGTCTTTTAAAAATCCAAACTTGAAACAAAAGAAAAAACAAAATTGACCTATCATTTATGATGTGGCTGTGGCCTGGTCATTATAGCTTTTAATAGGTTATTAATTAAGTCTAAATGGCAAAGATCAGGTATTAAAATGCATATCTAAGTGGGAAATTGTGCTATTTGTCTGTTTCAAAGGCAATACAGGAAAGCCCCAAGAGCCTAGGAATGATTACTATATTAATGCAGTTTATCAAAAGCCACTAGAAACATGGCACTTGCTTTTCTGATAATTCAAAGGACATTGGCACTTCAGTTGGTATTAATTGGCCTGAACTGACCCAGTGCATCTGGTTACCCACAAACTATGGTGCTATTCTTCAAACGGATCAATTTTACCATATGGACCATTGTGTAAGCAGTATTCTAGAACTGTGGCAATCTGTGTTTCTGAAATGATATTATATTAAGTATAGTTGTCTGTCAAAATAGCAACAAATCCAGCTGTCTTGGGAATGCTAAAACAGAGCACCCTCTTTTAAAATAAGCAAAATCACAAAAGAAAAGAATCAACTTTCTGCATGATTAGAAGAGAAGATATAAAATATAAGCCAAAATTGAGAGGTAAAATTGTAAGGCATATGTTTATTTACAAAACTGAGCACTCTGTTGGCATAAGCAATGATATGAATGCAAGAATGGTCCCTCTATGGCCTTAAAAGTTATCTTCTGTTATTAACAGCAAAAGAGATTGAGATAGAGAAAGACTGAGTGAGAACGAGAGAGGAAAATTGGAAAATCCTAAAAATGCCTCAGGGATTTCATACAAATAAGGACTATCAGGAGGGCCTTTCCAGATAATGATTTTTACAATAGAAAATGTTTGGTTTAAGAGTATGGATGTTATTCTGAGAGCAGATGTTACTGTTTATGTTTGCTCTACTATTACAAAGTTTCAGAATCCTCTCTTGCAAAATACTAAATGGGTTTTAATTATACCTAGTAATGAGCATTGTAACTGCACCTCATCATAGAACATTTATCCAACCACCTGCCAATGAAGACAGTCAGCTCTCCTGGTAGTTTTAAGGGCAGGACCACACTGCCCATCTCAAGAAGAAAGAGGAGAAGGGCAGGGAGGTGTTGCTTCTGTGTGCCTGTCAGGTACCTGTACTGATGTCACTCATGCTCTCAACATGTCAAATGCCCATGGCACGGCATGGGTGCATGACACAGGAAGCTGGCCACAGGATCCACCACCTGCCTGGGTGGTCATGGCGCCAAAATCAAGGTCAAGATGGTGAGGAAATTGAAAGGCAAAGTATCAGTGGTAAGTTGTAAACCCACCCAGCGCTGTAGGAAATAGGTCAGTGGGAAAGACTGCAGATGTTAGCAGATGTCAATTTTGTTGTGATTTGAATACTTGAACGTTCTCAGGGGAAGAGAGAGCTTTAGATTCTGAATTCTCAAAGTGGTATAAGATAGAAACAAAGATAAAATAATGAAGAAAATAAAAACTGGCTACTGTGTTGGGAAGAGAAGAGACTCAGAGGAGGCACGTAAAAGATTAGAGGTGATGAGCATGAGGAACAAGGGCCAGCTGAGGCCTCAGAGAGAAATGGTCTGAGACATGTTCCTGCAGACCTGGACAGTGACTTGGAGCCTGGTGCTGGGTGGACGGCAGGTTCGAGGCGGGCCCTCAGGGTCGATGAGAACCAATACAACTGAGGACTGACTGTGTGCCAGCTGTGAGTCTAAAGGCCTTCCGTCCACCGATTCATTTCATCCTCAGATGTCCCTGTAACTTGAGTTTCCTTAGAGATGAGAGGCTGATGCTGAGACAGGTCACTGCAGGGGAAGACAGTTAGTCCCCTAAATATGAATGAGTTCCATTCCAAGAGCATGTTCATAAGTCCAATTTGTTTGTTTAAGTCCAACAAAGTTCCCAAGGTACCTAACAAACACAACTGGCTATACAGTAGTGTACTGTATATGTTTATAATACTTTTCACACAAATTATACATAAAAACAAACACAAAAAATAAGGAAAACAAATTTAATCTTACAGGACAATACTTTGAAATGTAGTAGAGTGCAGCACACTTGGCAGCACCAGCTGCATCACCTGTGGCCTTCCGCTTCCTTCGGGACATCCAGGGCCTGAAATAAAGACGTTGTACTACTGTCTGTGTATCATACCACATGGTAAAGTGCACGAAAACACAGCGGCTTTTGGAGGATGCACACATGTGACAATGCACACGAGACTCGTGCACTAACATGCAAATGCACATTCTCATCTTTGAAAGTTCTAAACTTAAAGGGGACTTACTGTAGCCACGTCAATAAATACTCTTAGGGAAAAAAACATAAAGAGTATTCACATGAAAAAGGAATAACACTGGGCTTGTATCGTAGAACATTTACAAACTTTGCCTCAAAATGGATTGAAGACTTAAATGTAAGACCTGAAACCATACATTTTCTAGAAGGAAACGCTGGGGAAAACTCCCTGATGGGAACGCTGGGCCGAGTGACTACACCCTCTTCATAGGCACTGGGCTGAATTCACATCCCCACTTCCTGTCTCCAGCGCTCCTCCTCACCAAGGTTCTGGTTTTGGGGGCTCGGCCTCCTGCGAAGCAGGCTGTTTAATCTTATCTGGTCCTGGGGCAGCCTGCCTCCCTGCATCCCCGCTGCCCACCTCTCCTGTCACCCAGGTCTCTCTCCTGCTCTTTCTTCCTGTCTCACCCTGGTCTCCTCCTAGAGCCCTGCCGGGTTGAGTTCTTTCCCTTCTCTTTGCCAGCTAACAATTGCCTTCCTTTTTCGTAGGCCAGCTCACTGGGCTGGAGCTAAAAGCTTCTTCCATGGTTTCTAAGTGTTCTCACTGAGCTGAAGGTCTGGGTCTCTCTCTTTTGGTGACAGAGAAGGGAGCTACTATAATAGAAAGTGTCCTCAACAAATGTGTGCTGAAAGTCTCTCTCCTTGTTCACAGCTGGTGGTCCCCAAGAGCTGGCCTGCTCTCAGCTGCAGGCCCAGCTACAGAGACTTTAACACTGCTATCACTGGGAGAATCACTGGGGATGCATTATGGTAGATAAGAGAAAATGCTCTCTCTAAAGAGAGCGTGTGCCCTGCCCATGGTGCTCAGGAGGTCCTCAGCAGAACTTCAGCCAGAATCCACATGTCTTCATCTCCCAGTGGCTGGGCTCTTTGCCACTGCACCAACCTCATCCTCAGGGGAGGCCCCAAGTGTCTAAAGAACCCCAATCAATCCACACCCAGGGTCCCTGGAAAGATAGGGCCCAGAATAGGGTGCTGAGTAAGGGCACGAGGGTCATACTGGGAGGACACGTGTCATGAAAAACTAGACAGGCTAGGTAAAGAGAAGTGGAGAAGAGCCTGGATAATGCAAGAATGTAAATAAGTAGGATGGATTCATCTGGGATTAAAACATGCACAAGCTAGGCTTGAGGTGACCCCTGATGTGTGTCCCTGGACAGCAACGGAGACTTCTCAAGCTACATTGGTCACATATGGTCCTGTCTTGGGAACAGTCCTAGCTTGAAGGGATCAAGAGTAGGATTACAGTGACCAAGTGATTCACTGGAGCATTGGAACTGCCTCTCAGAGCTGCCAGGGCTTCAGGTCACCATGGTGATGAGAGAAGATGGGGTGGCAGAGAGCTAGAAAGTGTATTTGATACATCTCCAAGATACAGGGCTGGACTCGGAGGTGGTGGCTTCGGAGCCTAACGGGAGAAATCTGTAGTTGCTCCAGGCCAATCTCATCAGCATGCCTTCACCAGGCAAATGCCTCTGGAAAAGTGAAGTCAAGCCCACCTATTGTCAAGGCCTTCTTCTGCATGGCCTGTTCTCTCTAGATCCCAACCGGCTCCTCCATTATTCCTGCCACTCTTGCAGCTTCTGTTTCAGGAAAACAGTGTCAGGATGTGGTGATAGAAATCTCTCCCCTGCCACCACGCCCCACTGGAAGCAATGAAAAACCACCCTCTTCTGTCTCCCAGAGTAGCTTCAGGGTTCTTTTCTCTTTCCAATTAATGACACAGTCATCATACCTGCAATCACAGATAGCTGTCATGACCTCATCATGACCTCATCTTTCTTTATTTTCTTTTGCTTCATATAATCAATAGTAATGGAAAATCAGAGATGCAAAAATCAAGTGCTGACCAGGGCAGAGTGAAAAGGCTTTTATTCCATCTCTTCAAGTGCACACTTCATTGTGCTGCCGGATGCTGCAGCATCATCTCCTTGGTGACAGGGAGCGAACAAAGCTGTTTCATGATCTTCAAATCTGTTTTGCAAGACCTGTGAACCAGAACTGGATAATCGCCCACCGTGCATAATCAGAACTGTAGCTGTTGTAGGGAAAGCACCAAATTATCGGACTGCTTGAATGTGGGCTTGAGGGGCCAGTAAAAAAGCAGAATCTCAGATAGATGCTTCTTGTAAAATCTTATGCTTCAAAAATGCAGCCCCTTTCAGTATCATAAAACGTTATTGATTGCTTGTGATTTTGAAAACTTGTATATGTGAGCAAATATTTTTACATGTTATTTGATTCTCACGGAAAGGGATGTGATGGTTATGATCCTACAATCATTGCTATTTTCTAGATGAAAAAGAGTTTCAGACAGATTAAATGTCTGCCCATTTAAGGTTCCTGCTGGGATTGGAAGGATACCTAAAGTAAGTTGCAGGAATATAGGGACTCTCAGGTCCACACTGCTAGGTGACTGGCACAAACTCTCTCTGTGCTGTGTGGGTCCATCTTATTTAAATGCCGTGGAGTACACCATGAACTATAGACTTGAGAAAACCAGGGTTTGGGAAGAAATGTGCTACCAGGCCCTGAGGAGAACCTCTTCACCCATATTCCGACTTTAACGTAAGAATTAAGTCCTGGTTTTCAAACAGTTCACTGTTGCTGTTTTTATTTTAAGAATGCTGAAATGAAGGAGATCAAATGAGATGAACGGCTTTGAAAAAAAATAGCTGAAAGAGTATATATATATGGCTCTTTTATTGAGAAAATAGCCAATTGCTTTTTTAAGTCCCCAGAAAAGATTCTTAAGCACAACATCAAGAGCTTTTGAAATGTCTCTTATGTTTTTTGAAGATACTTACTGTACTCAGTTTTGTTATCAGAAACCAACATTCCAACAGTGGTTAATTTACACCTGTGCAGAAACAGCTTTCCTTGGTAATTTGTGTGCTTTTTTTCCTCAGCTTTTATTGAATGCTTTCGTAAGAAACATCCATTTGATAGATTGAAAACATGTAGTAGCTGAAAATATTGTCTTCATATTCCAAAATCCTCTATATGGAGACTCAAGAGATGTAATTTTCATAAATCTGTATACGCAAAAGATCATCTCTTAAACACTTCTCTGGCTTCTCTGTGGTCAAACATAATATAAAACACAAGTAACTCAGGTGAAGTCATTATTTGTTGTTGATTGAGTGATGTCCTGACATCAAACATTTGTACATGTGATGTGCTGAGCCCTCCTCCACAAGGCGCATGTCCTCACCTGAAGGTACTGCTGATATTTCCAACTCAAAATACCTAAAAGAATAAGTTGGCCTCCTTTTTAGTAATAGCATGCAGTATTATTCAGTGTCACAAAATGCTCTAGAACTGACGAAAACAGGAAACTTCATCCATATAGAGCAGATAAAGAAGCAAAGAACCCGAACAGCTAGCAATGAGGTGTTCAGGACACCTGGGTAGTTCTAGGTATAATTGGTGATGGGAGGATGGGGTGTCCCTGTAGGCCAGGGAGGTCCGACAGCAGGACCCAGCTGCCCTGCAGTAGCCTGGCTGTGGAGAGGAGGTGAGACCACTGCAGAGAGGTACCAGGTGCTTTGAGGACTGAAGTGCATCTAAGCTGCACAGTCCCCTTTCAGGTGCTCATCATCAAATGTATTTTACAAATGCAGAAATCATTTATAAAATCATTTTTGTTTCAAAACTTACCCATGTATGGATAACTGAAACAAAAGCAAAGCCCCTTGCAAAATCAAATGAAAGTCTTCTTGATCCAAAGATCATGCTTTCTACTACATTTATAATCTCGTGTTAAATGAAGAGCTACAGTATTGTGGTTTGAGGTGATCACAAAAAAAAAAAAAAAAAGACTGTATTCTATGTTTACCATTGTTCAAAGTAATATAGAAGGCTGTCTCTAAGAGTCGCAGAAAATTTGAGCCATATTAACTTCTACCTCATTTAGTAGCTTTCTTAGGTAATTAGTACCTTCACTTAGGTAATTGCAAATGATGCTGCATAGGGCTAGCTGATTTTTTTTTTTTTTCCCTCCCTGGAGTGACTTCCATCAGAAAAACTTTTCTCCTCTAATGAGTACAAAAGAATCTAGAGGGAAAAGAGCTATAACTGTATTTCTTTGTTATCTTTTCTGACACCAATGTAGATTTTTCAAAATATGGATTTCAAAATTCAAATGTCACGGTACTGGTAACAAATGCTAGAGGAGTTGACACTGTTTGGGGATAAAAGTAAGTAATGACTCTATAACATTGTTTCAAGTATATTAATTATTAGGAAGGTAGTGAAATGTTATACGTGATGGTAATGTCTAATGACGATAGAAAAATGATAAATTTTACTGTAAAATTTCCTGTGGGATTAATTTTTTCAGAAGATTGTTTATGACTTTAATTTACCTTCTGCGTCTTTCTCTGCACAGTTATGAATATGCATGCAAACAGCATGTGATTTTGCAGCCAGACATACTGAGTTTTGGCTTCTGCCATGTATTAAATCCATGTGCCTGATCTTGATCCTCTGCCTGTCAGTGCTATAAAACAGGAGAATCACTGTGAAAGCCTTAGGTAACAGAAGCAATGTAGCCACAAGTTTTCCTAGCATGTAGGAAAACTGCCACTGTTAGAGAAGCAGATTGAGATATTGTGACTTTCTCTTGAAAAAGAAACTCCTGAGTCACTTTACAAAGCAAATAATTGTACACATATATTCTATGTTTAGAGTTTGATTTCATTGGATTTTCATGTTTTTTACTTGTTAGGAGGTTAGGCATAAGCCAAGAGGGGTGGCCTACCCGAAAAAGATTCAAGCTGATATCTAAGCCTCATCCCAGACATGCCCCAGTGAAGCCCAGGAGAGTTCACAGATATGCTACAAAATAACCTCAGAGACTTTTCCAACTCCAGCATATGCACCCTTGATGTACAGCTGTGTCCTTAAGTGACCTTAGGCAGCTGCCCACCTGTTAAGGGTTCATAAAAATTCTATACATACATAGGTCTGATTATAACAGTCTGGATTATGGTAAAGGCATGCACAATAGAGCCTGTTGTTATGTAACTTGTAACTGTCGGTCAAAACTGTCAGTCCATGCCCGTTTAGATCACTGTATAAAGTCCTGTCTTGAAAACCCCTATACCTTAGCCTTATGGGGCCAGTGCCTCTCTGGGCTGGGCCCACCTCTCCTTTGAGGTGTTCTTCCTGTGCTTTCTTCAATAAACTTGTTTTTGCCACAAAGAAGACCTCAGATTCTTCTTTGCATCCTTACCAAGAACCGAGGCCCAAAAGGGTGTGTCCTCTGCAAACCTCCCTGTATCTGCTAACATATCTGTTAACATATCAAGGTTTCTTTCATTTTTACTGGACTGTAATTTTCCATTGCCTTTTGCTGTCATTTAAACATAACTACTCTTCTTGTTTGGTTATTAGCAAAACATTATCATTTTAGAAATTGAGAGTTGACAAAAATGAAAATCACTCCATATCATTGTTATAAAATGAATTGTAATTGTTTCCTTAAGATTCATATGCTAAAGTTTTGCCTCCCGTCTGACAGTGTTGGAGACTGGACCTTTAAGGAGGTTGCTGCTAAGTCGCTTCAGTCGTGTCCGACTCTGTGTGACCCCATAGACGGCAGCCCACCAGGCTCCCCCGTCCCTGGGATTCTCCAGGCAGAACACTGGAGTGGGTTGCCATTTCCTTCTCCAATGCATGAAAGTGAAAAGTGAAAGTGAAGTCACTCAGTCGTGTCCGACTCTTAGCGACCCCATGGACTGCAGCCTACCAGGCTCCTCCATCCATGGGATTTTCCAGGCAAGAGTACTGGAGTGGGGCACCATTGCCTTCTCCTTTAAGGAGGTAGTTATAGTTAAATGAGGACATAGGGTTCTGGCCCTAATCCAGTAGGATGGATGTTCTTAAAAGGAGAGGAAGCAGGTACGGAGAGAAGCCCACATGTGGACACAGCAGAAGGTCCTCTGCAAGTCAAGGAGAGACATGCCTCCAGAAATCAACCCTACTGGCACCTTGATTCTTGAACTTCCAGCCTCGAGAACTGGGAGAGAATATATTTCTGTTGTTTGAGCCCCCAGTCTGTGGTGCGTTGTTTTAGCAGTCTTAGCAGCTAATATAACCACCTGCAATCATTTTAATGAAAGCCTTTGCATGGAGACTTAAGGAATATATTGACTTATGTTAACATGGTTGCTTTGTTTTGCTTTGTTTGCATTTTGGGGTTGGTTAAGAGAGAGTATAACAGCCTCCTCCACCTCCAGGGCTTCCCTGGTGGCTTATATGGAAAAGAACCTGCCTGCCATGCGGGAGACCTGGGTTCAATCCCTGGGTTGGGAAGATCCCCTAGAGAAGGGCATGGTAACCCACTACAGTATTCTTGCCTGGAGAATCCTCATGGACAGAGGAGCCAGGTGGGCTACAGTCCATGGGGTCGCAAAGAGTCAGACACTACTGAGTGACTAAGCACATAGCAGCCCCCGGCCTTCAGGAGCTACCCTGGCCTTGGCCTTGGACTCTGGGGATATGAGCTGGCCTGCCTGGTACCCTCCCCCAGATGCTTGTGTTTTCCTAGTCAATATAAACATTTCAAAGAGCACCAGCCTCAGAAGAGTCCATACCATGACCATTATTCATCAGGATGAAAGGAGACAGTGTAACTGTGTTAAATATAGATAAAACATAAATATTGTCTATAACCAAAGGAGGGGGGGATGAATATACAAATCTATCCTGGCTACTGGGAATAAAGGGTGCTTCTCTGCAAATTGGGACTTTAGCTTAGGTCTGGTTTCTCTTCCTCCTAGACCAGATTTATTAAGATACTGACTTACAGAACAACCCTGGGTCTCAGTCAGCACTCTGTCCAGAGCAAAATCACTCAATGAAAACTATAATAACTATACTAACGGTTTTTCGACTCTTTTGCAGCTCCTGAAATGTGTGCTGCTTCTCCCTGTGGAGAGTAACACCCTCGGATTGTTCAACAGCACATGTGTTCCTTCTGGTCTCAGGCTGAGGAGCACTGACATGGTTTTTGGTGGATTTTTAAATTCATCTCTGAGTGTTTTCTCTCGCCATTGTGTTTCATGAATGACTATCTGACTATATTTCCACTGGGCACTGGATGTTTTAAAAACTGGACCATAAAGTCTTTTTAATTGTGTCATGAGAAACCAAATTAATTATTTTCATACAACATATTTTTCTCATTAATAGTGGCAAGAAGACGTTGCTTCTATAATACTATGGCCTATGATTTTAAGAAAATGTTCACCTTCTAGTATAGCCATTATATGCAAAACAAAAGATATTACATGTTGGCCCCAAAGTAGAGAAAATTGAACCCTTATGTACTGTGGGTAGAAGTATAAGATGGGAAACAGTAAGGGGTCCATCAAAAATTAAAAGTAGATCTACCATATACCACCTGGCCGTGCCATGTCTGGGTATTTATCTGAAAGAAGTGAAATCATTATCTACAAGAGGTGTTTGCACTCCTCTGTTCTTTGCATCATTGTTCACAATAGCCAAGACATGGAACAACCTACATGTCCATCAGTGAATGAACAGATAGAGAGAATGTCTGCACGCACACACACACAGTGGAATAGTATTCAGCCTTTAAAAAAATATACCAAAAGAACACTGTCATATGCAATAACCTGGGTAAACTTTGAAGAAATTATGCCAAATGCAATAGGCCAGCCATGAAAGAAGGAATATTGCATGATTTCACTTACATGAGGGATCTAAAATGACCAAACTCCTGGAGGCAGAGAGAAAAGTGGTAGTTTCAGGGACTGGTGGAGGAGGGAGTGAGCAGTAGTTACTCTGTAGTTATAAAGTTTCAGTCATGCAAAATAAATATTTTGTAGAGATCTGCCATGCCCTTAGTTAACAATACTGTATTGGAAAATACTTATGGATGACTCATTTTGTTGTATGCCAGAAGTCAACACAATATTGCAAAACAATTATCCTCCAATTGAAATTAAATTAAAAAACATTTTCTACCAAACAAAAAAATGTGTTAGAAAGTAGAACTCATCTTACGTGTTCTTAATACACAAACACAAGAAAAATTATACAATTTAATGACATGTATTGTACAAAATGGGTTTCCCTGATGGCTCAGTGGGTAAAGAATCTGCCTGGAATGCAAGCGTTTGATTCCTGGGTTGGGAAGATCCCCTGGAGGAGGAAATGGCAACCCAATCTGGTATTATTTTCTGAAAAGTCCCATGGACAGAGGAGCCTGGTAAGCTACAGTCCAAAAGGTTGCAAAGAGTCTGACACAATTGAGTGACTAAGCATGTACACATTGTTCAAAATACAAACTCAAGGCACTAAGAATGTAAAAAGTTCACAGCCTTGAAGAGAGGGGAACAACACAGTTTTCAACAGTCTCCTCAGCTCCTTGCACCTGAGAATTTTCCTTCTCAGTGCCACCCTTTCCTTCCCTGACTCAGCTTTCTCCTCTATAACATTCTGTATGGTTAAATGCATAAATATGAAAAGACCAGAGTGCACTGACTTAATTCAGTTCAGTCGCTCAATCGTGTCCGACTCTTTGCGACCCCATGGACTGCAGTACACCAGGCTTCCTTGTCCTTCACCAACTCTCAGAGCTTGCTCAAACTCATGTCCATCGAGTCAGCCATGCCATTAAACTATTTCATCCTCTGCCATTCCCTTCTCCTCCTGCCTTCAATCTTTCCCAGCATCAGGGTCGTTTCCAATCATTTGGCTCTTTGCAACAGGTGGCCAAAGTACTGGAGCTTCAGCTTCAGCATCAGTCCTTCCAATGAATATTCAGGACTGATTTCCTTTAGGATGGACTGGTTTGATCTCCTTGCAGTCCCAGGGACTCTCAAGAGTCTTCTCCAACACCACAGTTCGAAAGCATTGATTCTTTGGCGCTCAGCTTTCTATATGTTCCAATTCTCACATCCATACATGACTAATGAAAAAACCATAGCTTTGACTAGACGGACCTTTGTCAGTAATGTCTCTGCTTTTTAATATGCTGCCTAGGTGTGTCATAGCTGACTAGTGCAAAATAAGTATTAGCATCATTACCATTGTCATCATCATCCCAGATTTAATCCTCATGATGTCTCAGTGAGAAATGCATTATTCTCCCTATTCTGAATAATGCAAGATTACACACTGGAGAATATATAAGACTCTAAATCAAACTCTTTTTTATAAATAAACCTATCTCAAACTCCCTAATAATAAGGTCACGAGAAGGTAAGTAATAGTTAATTTTTTTTCATTAATGCATTTCTTTCTTCCCAACCAATCAGAATGCTCCCAAGCCTGGTCAGTGTATAGGTATGAGTGAAAGTGAAAGTGTTAGTCACTCAGTTGTGTCTGACTCTATGCAACCCCATGGACTGTAGCCCAGCAGGCTCCTCTGTCCATAGAATTCTCCAAGCAAGAATACTGGAGTGAGTAGCCATTCAATTATCCAGTGTCTAATGCATTGAAGGCAGATTCTTTACTGTCTGAACCACCAGGGAAGCCTGAGTAGGTATAAATGAGGTTTTTATTCTTAAGTTCCATGGCTTATTAACACCTGCTGGCTTTTAGCAGCCCCTTGGCCTTCGGATTAGTTTCTTCCAGATCCTCACTCTCTTGGACCTTGTGTGTCTTACCTGCAGATGAGGAGGTACCACTGCCTACATTCACTCTTCTGAGGCTGCTATTTAAGGCCACACCCAGATAAATCTTCATGCGATCCTCAAAGGATGCATCTTTCTTTGACTTGGAACAGAGCTTTGCACTTCCCACCATGTAGATCAACAGTGACATTGTGAAAGCCACTAAAATATTTTATTTTAATAAGTCTTAGAGTCCAGAACTCAGGAATGTCATTGAGAGGGGCTACAGAGGTCCCTATTCATCTCCAGGCTGTGGGCTGCCTTCCTATTCTTCACTTCCTTTCACCAGATCTGAGTCTTCCCAGAAAGGCTTGTAGAGTGAAGACAGATCTTGTCCTTCTGGACACTCTGACTCAAAATCACATGTTTCTTCTTCTTAAAGAAGTCCTTCCATGAAGAAAAATGTAACATAGTCTCTGGGAATGGGAGCTAAGGCCTCAAGGTGACCCCTCCTCTTTCCTCCTCTTTCTCTGGGCTTATTGCCTTCTCCCTATGAAGTTGCTAAGAAACCCAAGGGCAAGGCAGATGCAGGTGGCAAGCATGAATGAATGAACTGTGTGTCTGTATTTACTAGTGTTGCAAATATCGTAGTAAAAAAATACATAATGGATACATTTATAATGTAAAACATGATAAGAACTATATCAATTTATATCCTAAACTTGTTTTCCTTGGAGAATTTACCCAGAGGATAGCATTTGAAACTGGAAAATATATAGCACACATATATATTTTACAACATTGTTTTCGTAGTAGAAATAAATAAAATATATGGAAAGAGGGGATTAGGTGAGTGAATTATAGCATGAAATATTGTAAAATATTATGGGATACTTAAAATATTGTGAAACTGTAGGCATTATAAGGACCATACATAAATATGAAGATGTTTTTGATATAATAGTAAATGAAAAAGTAAAATAAAAGCTTGTGTCATATCTTTTATTATGTTCAAATGCACGTACCCTTGGAAAAAAGCAAGAGCTGATATATTTGGTGGTTATATTTCAGTCACATTTTCTTTATTATTGATAGAATATTATTCATACAACTGATAAAACTCAGAAAAGACATTTTGGTTAAGAATGATGGAATATTTGCTTTCTTAAAATAATATATACAAATCTAGAAAGTGCAGGAAAGTATCATTTAAAAAATCAATTATGAAAAAAAATATGGAAACACTCAGATAACATTTAATTTTTCCTACTTCCCTAGAAAATATTTCAAAAGAATATTCATTTTCTTACTGAAATTCACAAACATAGGGTGCCATTTGAACTCATATTCTTGATGAGCTTTTCCCAATTATATTCCTTTTAAATGACTATTCTAGTTTAAAACTAAGCAAGTGGCTGCAATTTTAAAATTTTAGATGGCTTTAGGCTATTGAACTTATTTTATATTTTAGAAATTTTTCTAGCTGTACTGGCAACTTCCCAGGTGGCGCTAGTGGTAAAGAACCTGCCTGCCAATGCAGGAGACTCGGATTTGATCCCTGGGTTGGGAAGACCCTCTGGAGGAGGACACTGACAACCCACTCCAGTATTCTTGCCTAGAGAACCTCATGGACCAGGGAGCCTGGTGGGCTACAGTCCATAGGGTTGCACAGAGTCGGACATGACTGAAGCAACTTAGCATATAACACTCACTAACAGTTGAATGTCAAATAATGGACATATAGCATGATGTTAAATTGAGGGTGGATAACGTGATCATTTGATTTGATACCCAAATATATTTGAAATGATTACTGTAATAAGGTTAGTAAACACATTTGATACCTCACTTTTTTTTTTGTAGTGAGGACTTCTAAGATCTACTGTCTTAGGAAACATCATGTATGTAATTCAGCATAGTTAACTATAGTCACTGTGCCGTACATTAGATTTCTAGAACATGTTTATCTTATAACTGCTGTCTGCACCTTTTGAACTATATCTCCCCATATTCTGCTCACTGATCCTGGTTCTGATAATGACTCTGATGTTTTTTAACTTTGCATTTCATTTTGGAGTAGAGCCAGTTAACAATATTATGGTAGTTTAAGGTGCACATCACAGGGACTCAGCCATATATGTACAGGTATGATCAGTGTTTTTATGGGTTTGACTTTCACATGTATGGGGCTTCAGACATCATTCGTCTGTCTCAGCCTTACTAATTTAACTTAGTATAATGCCCTCAAAGCCCATCAAGGCTGCTGAAAAAAGGCCGAATTTCCTTCTTTCATATGACTGTTATAAATTCTTTTAATGTTCTGTTTTATTTGTAGCACGTTTTACCTATTGGTCCATCAGTGCATGTTTAGGTTGTGTCCATGTCTTGGTTTTGGTGAATAATACTGCTGCAAACATGGGGCTACAAATAGCACTTTGAGTAATGATTTCATTTCCTATACCAAGAAGCAGGATTGCTGGATCACATGATAATTCTATTTTCATATTTCTGAGGAAACTGTACTGTTTTCTGTAATGGATCTGCCAAATTACATTCCCACCAACAGTGTACAGTCATGCACTGTTCTCTTTTATCCACATCCTCACCAACACTTGTTAGCTTTTGTCTTTTTGATAACAGCCATTTATATAAGTGTGAAGTGATATTGCACGGAGACTTTGATTTGCATTTCTCTGATAATTAGGTATGTTTAGCACATTTTCATACCTGTTGTTCATTTGTATGTGTTATTTAAGACAACACTTTTCCAGGTCCTCTGTGTGTGTATATGTACACACACACACACACACACACACACACACACATATATATATATATATATGATTTGCTATTGAGTTGTATGCATTACTTTTGGATATTAGATATTAACCCCTTATTCATATATAGTTTGCAAGTATTTCCCCCTTTTCCATAGATTTCTTTGTGCTCTTGTTGATTGTTTCTTTTGTTGTGAAGAAGCTCTTCAGATTAGTGTTGTCTCACTGGTTGATTTTTGTTTTTGTTGCCTATACTTTTGATATTGCATCCCCCAGAAAACTATTTCCAAGGTCAGTATCAAGGAGTTTTCTGCCTGTGTTTTCTTCTAGAAATGTTGTGGTTTTAGGTCTTACATTTAAGCCTTCAGTTTTTGAGTTAAGATTTGTGAATATTACAAGATGCAGATTAATTTTCATTCTTTTTCATGTGATTATCCATTTCCCCCACCAAGACTATTACTTTAAGTGGCTGCTCCTTCTCTATTTAGTGGTTTTGGTTCCTATGCTTTGATTCCTTCATCTTTATCTTTTGTGATCAACTGTAGGGTTTTGCTTTATGGTTACCATGAAGCTTATGTAAAACATCCTATAGATATAATGTGTCTATAAGAGGAATCATCTCTTCCAGTCTTACTGATTAGCTTCAAGAACAAAGTATCTTTCATCAGCCCTGCTTGGGAATGGAAGACTTTTTCAGACTTTTCCTATGCATGTTCCACACTTCTTGTTATCCCTTGGGGATGGATCTCATGATTGCCTGTGTTTTCTTGATCCTGCAAAGCCAGACCAGGTACTGACAGCATTCTTTGCTTTCCCTAGGGCAGTGCTGAATGCTCAAGTTTGTATCATTTCTCTCAGTCCTGCTGTGTCAGGCTGGTTTCTGCCTGTTTTCACTAGCTGCCTGCAAAGGCTCACTCTCATTATCTTTGGAGACATACACACTGAGTTGGCCAGAAAGTGCGATGTGTGTCAGTGACATATATGGAATATTGGAGGTACCTGTGGTCCAGTTTTGGGGACCCCCAGGTCAGGCATCCCCAGTGGTTCATGGGTAGGCTTCCTAAGGCTTCCCTGGTGTCTCAGCTGGTAAAGAATCCACCTGCAATGTGGGAGACCTGGGTTTGATCCCTGGGTTGGGAAGATCCCCTGGAGAAAGAAGTGGCTACCCACTCCAGTATTTTTGCCTGGAGAATTCAGTCCATGGGGTGGCAAAGAGTCAGACATGACTGAGCAACTTTCACTTAAAAACTTAAAAAGGTCAGGCATCCTCAGTGGTTCATGGGTAGGCTTCTTAATAAAAATCCATGGCATAGATGAGATTTGTATCCCTTTGAGAGTTGGACTGTGAAGAAAGCTGAGTGCCGGAGAATTGATGCTTTTGAACTGTGGTGTTGGAGAAGACTCTTGAGAGTCCCTTGGACTGCAAGGAGATCCAACCAGTCCATTCTAAAGGAGATCAGTCCTGGGTGTTCTTTGGAAGGAATGATGCTAAAGCTGAAACTCCAGTACTTTGGCCACCTCATGCGAAGAGTTGGCTCACTGGAAAAGACTCTGATGCTGGGAGGGATTGGGGGCAGGAGGAGAAGGGGACAACAGAGGATGAGATGGCTGGATGGCATCACCGACTTGATGGACATGAGTTTGAGTGAATTCCGGGAGTTGGTGATGGACAGGGAGGCCTGATGTGCTGCAATTCATGGGGTCAAAGAGTCAGACATCACTGAGTGACTGAACTGAACTGAACTGATTCCCTTTGAGAGTGCTGAATGTTATTCCTTCAGTCACTCCCCACCTCTTAGCCATAGAGTTCACCTTGGCTTTCTGGATAGACAAGAAAGATTAGGTCTCTTTTGGAACATCTACACACCTGGAAAAACTGACTTCTCATTCTATGCTTTCCTTTTCCCTAGGAGAGAAATTCTGATCCAAACAGTTTCTTTGTACTAACCTCCTTATGGCAAGGGCCATGAGGGTGCAGAGAGACTGCTCTTTTATTGTCTTCACAGCATTCAATACTTATTATTATTATTTCCTTTAGTAGCTGATGGAATTTGTCCACTGGATTCCTGGATCTCCATAAAGGCACTGTTTTCTGTGAGTGATTGCCAAAAGAGTTGTTCTTGACTTTGATGACATCACTCTCCCAATTCGAGTTAAAATAGCAAACCTCTATTTAGCACTTGCAGTGTGCAAAACATGCATATTTTTGGCCTAGTAAAATTTGAACTCTAATTCAAAGCTGAACAAGGGAGTGCTCTCTTAGAAGGACATCTGCATTCCACAGAGAGAAAAGGAGTGGCAAAATGTGTCCTGAAAATATATATAAATAGACCAAGTTATCTAAGATTCTGAAGCTTAAACATATGCCACAAACACTTTCAACATGCATGTATGATGTTGAATATGATGATGCTGTTATTAGTGCCCAAACAGACATTTATGTTAAATAAAAAACAAGTAAATTCAAGATCAAGTAAAGATTTATGTGTAGATTAAGCTGTCTTGCAACTATCTTTGAAGAAGAATTGTGTTCACAGAAAAGGAGAGGTGTGTACAGAGCCTAAAAAGAAAGAGCATCAACTGCCCACTCTTCTTCAGGAATTTGGAGATGTGGGTACCTTATTCATCTATCTTTTCCAGTTTAGTTAAGTTTAGTTTATCTTTTTAAGCAGATGAATATGTTGCAACTGATAATATGAGTCTTTATTATTGTGCAATTTATACCTTATCCATTTATAGCTGGCTTCCAAACCACTGCCTTGACTACAAGTTGTCTCCGAATTAGGGAAAGCTCATGTTGAATAATAGATTTGAGCATTCTAGAATTCCTGGTAGCTTCATTTCTAATAGTAAATCAATAAACACTATCTTCATTTTTGCAGTCTTTGTCTTATAAGTTTGGTTACTGTTTGTCTGTCTTACTCTGGGGACCTGAGAACATTGGCCAGTGGAAGTTACAACTTAGGAAATGTGGCTTCTGTCACTAGTTAACTTCCCTAAGCTGCATCTTTATTTTATCATGCCAACTGCTGGACAAGAAAACTGATGAAGGGTTTCAAAACATATTATGAGTTTCTGCTCTTGATGATGGAAGAAAAGGCAGCAGCAGATTTGTTTAGAAGATTTTTGACAGGAACATGCCCCTGAGGAAGTAGTTAGGGAATAGCCAAATGCTGATGATTAAGGGAAATAGTTAGACATTTAATAAATGTAAGGCCCAGGGGAGGGGGCATATTGAGAACCGAATACGCAAAAAGAGTTACACTATGCTGCTTGGGACAGAGTGCTCTTAGACCACTAGTAATTAAGGGGTGTGACCCTTTTGTTGGAACAGTGAGGGTCAAATATTCTCAGTACACAATAAAAATGAAGCCAGTGACTTAAAACTATAAACATACCAAGCATACTCTGGAAGACTGAATAATGTCTTTCATATATATCTATTTATATTTTTCTAATATCCATAAATGTATTTACAATGCATAGAAAGTTATTTAGAAATAAAAATGTGTGATGTACTTTTAAATTCTTAATAGCCATTTTGTGCCCACTTATTTTCTCAATAAATGAATGAAAAGCACATCTACTGTAACTTAGGCATTCTTGGTATATTTTGTAGTTGAAATGGGTCATTATACAGAAAGAGGTGGGGACTATATTTCTGGAATGTACAAGGAGAGATGAACAGGGGTTTGCGCCTCTTCTCTTTCTTGAATATTTGGTTGTTTCCTGTTTCTTTAATTCTCGCTAAATATACTATTTCATTCCTCCTATCACGCTCACTTTCTCCTATTTCTGTGTGCATCGTTATATAGGTGTATGTATCAGTCAGAACAAGCAAGGTTATGCTATGGCAACAAACAACCTGAAAACATTAGTGGGTCAAAACTACAAGGATTCATTTATTCTTCATACTTATTGTCCTTCTTTTGTCAGCTAAAGGAATTCTGCTTATTGGGTCACTCAGATACCCTGGCTGATGTTTCAGGGACCATCCTGGGCATGGTCAGTTAACACATTTGAAGGAAACAGCCCTCAGGCCAGAAATGCTCTCAGACTTACTGGCTAGAACTCATGGTCTCAGTGTGTAGGATTTCCAGGAGCTTCAGAGGTACAGTTCCTTTACAAGCCCAGAAGGCACAGAGCCAGGAACTCTTGGTGACCTCCTGCATTAATGACTAACTCACTATTTTGAATCATTGTTTTCATCCAAGTAAAATCCTAGGAAAAATTTTATATGATGGGGATGATTACTGTAAAATGGCTCTTGCTGTTGGAATAGGAGCCATATGGATGGAGTATGAGTGCAGTCATGACAGATGGCCTACATCAGGGGCTCTAGTAGCCTTGATAAGCAGATCCCTTTAATTGTTAAGAAAATGATCTACTTAGAGCTTGAGCAGGGATGCAGCGATGTCTAATCAATTTCTCCAGGATGTGGAAGAGCAGTCATTGATTTTAAAAAGTCATCAGTTACTGAATTCATATGTACCTTTGACAGGTCTCTGATTGAGCAAGTATAAACCAAAAGCATTTTAATGATCTTAAAACTTTTTACCATGTATGGTTATTGAAAACACTGGAAGAAAGGCCAAGAGACTGGGGCAAGAGTGGCTCTAGAGGTGTGATTAAAGAAATATAACTAATGTGGCCACTCTCGTTATAATCAGATCAGATCAGATCAGTCGCTCAGTCGTGTCTGACTCTTTGCGACCCCAAGAATCGCAGCACGCCAGGCCTCCCTGTCCATCACCAACTCCCGGAGTTCACCTAGACTCACGCCCATCGAGTCAGTGATGCCATCCAGCCACCTCAACCTCTGTTGTCCCCTTCTCCTCCTGCCCCCAATCCCTCCCAGCATCAGAGTCTTTTCCAATGAGTCAACTCTTCGCATGAGGTGGCCAAAGTACTGGAGTTTCAGCTTTAGCATCATTCCTTCCAAAGAAATCCCAGGGCTGATCTTCTTCAGAATGGACTGGTTGGATCTCCTTGCAGTCCAAGGGACTCTCAAGAGCCTTCTCCAACACCACAGTTCAAAAGCATCAATTCTTTGGCGCTCAGCCTTCTTCACAGTCCAACTCTCACATCCATACATGACCACAGGAAAAACCATAGCCTTGACTAGACGGACCTTTGTTGGCAAAGTAATGTCTCTGCTTTTGAATATGCTATCTAGGTCATAACTTTCCTTCCAAGGAGTAAGCGTCTTTTAATTTCATGGCTGCAGTCACCATCTGCAGCGATTTTGGAGCCCAGAAAAATAGAGTCAGCCATTGTTTCCACTGTTTCCCCATCTATTTGCCATGAAGTGATGGGACCGGATGCCATGATCTTAGTTTTCTAAATGTTGAGCTTTAAGCCAACTTTTTCACTCTCCACTTTCACTTTCATCAAGAGGCTTTTAATTCCTCTTCACTTTCTGCCATAAGGGTGCTGTCATCTGCATATCTGAGGCTTTTGATATTTCTCCCAGCAATCTTGATTCCAGCTTCTGTTTCTTCCAGTCCAGCGTTTCTCATGATGTACTCTGCATGTAAGTTAAATAAGCAGGGTGACAATATACAGCCTTGACTGTATTCCTTTTCCTATTTGGAACCAGTCTCTTGCTCCATGTCCAGTTCTAATTGTTGCTTCCTGACCTGCATACAAATTTCTCAAGAGGCAGATCAGGCGGTATGGTATTCCCATCTCTTTCAGAATTTTCCACAGTTTATTGTGATCCACACAGTCAAAGGCTCTGGCATAGTCAATAAAGCAGAAATAGATGCTTTTCTGGAACTCTCTTGCTTTTTCCATGATCCAGTGGATGTTGGCAATTTGATCTCTGGTTCCTCTGCCTTTTCTAAAACCAGCTTGAACATCAGGAAGTTCACAGTTCACATATCGCTGAAGCCTGGCTTGGAGAATTTTGAGCATTACTTTACTAGCGTGTGAGATGAGTGCAACTGTGTGGTAGTTTGAGCATTCTTTGGCATTGCCTTTCTTTGGGATTGGAATGAAAACAGACCTTTTCCAGTCCTGTGGCCACTGCTGAGTTCTCCAAATCTGCTTGCATATAGAGTGCAGCACTTTCATAGCATCATCTTTCAGGATTTGGAATAGCTCAACTGGAATTCCATCACCTCCACTAGCTTTGTTCGTAGTGATGCTTTCTAAGGCCCACTTGACTTCACATTCCACGATGTCTGGCTCTAGGTCAGTGATCACACCATTGTGATTATCTGGGTCATGAAGATCTTTTTTGTACAGTACTTCTGTGTATTCTTGCCACCTCTTCTTAATATCTTCTGCCTCTGTTAGCTCCGTACCATTTCTGTCCTTTATCAAGCCCATCTTTGCATGAAATATTCCTTTAGTATCTCTGATTTTCTTGAAGAGATCCCTAGTCTTCGTCATTCTGTTGTTTTCCTCTATTTCTTTGCATTGATCACTGAGGAAGGCTTTCTTATCTCTTCTGGCTATTCTTTGGAATTCTGCATTCAGATGTTTATATCTTTCCTTTTCTCCTTTGCTTTTCGCTTCTCTTCTTTTCACAGCTATTTGTAAGGCTTCCCCAGACAGCCATTTTGCTTTTTTGCATTTCTTTTCCATGGGGATGGTCTTGATCACTGTCTCCTGTACAATGTCACAAGTGTATAACCTTGTTATAATCAAGGTTCCCAAATTCTCAGTTTCAAATAAATTGCATGCCTATAGAAAATAATCAGAACATTCCCCAAACTGAATTTATTATCAGTTAACATAGACTGGATTTTGCAGAAACTGAACTCCTTTATCAGACTGTGTAATTTCTAGTTTTGGAAACTCGTCTGTATTTATAACATGCAGTGAACAATGCAATGGACAACAGAATGTGGGGATGTCAAGAACACCAGATTGAGGCATTTGTCTCTTAAAAACTACTCATTTTTTAAGAAAAGTCATTTTGCAATGTCTGTAATAAAATTTAAAGAGGAGAACAGTAAAAATTACTGCAAAAAGTGATTGATGACACCCCAGCAAGAAGAGATTTCTCCTAAGTCCTGAACACTTGAGCAACCAAGCCTCTTCAAATTAATAGAATGCTGAGTACCTTAAAGTACCTGCTAATATCTGTTTAAGGAAGACAGTTGAGGAATATCATGCATGTGTACTCAGTGACATGCAACCCCATGGAGTGTAGCCCACCAGGCTCCTTTGTCCACGGGATTCTCCAGCAAGAATACTGGAGTGGGTGGGCATTTCCTACTCCATTCTAGACATTAGACTCCAGTCTAATAAAAAGTGAATTTTCTGAGATGCAAATGGGAGACATTCAGATGGATAATGTACACTAATAAAAGGTAGAAGCAATGTGGGTGGTATTATTGTTATTGTTAGTTTCCTCTGCTGCTGTAACAAACTGCTATATAATTGTGTGGCTTAAAGCAACATATATTTATTATCTTACAGTTCCAAGGTCAGAAGTCTAAAATGGTTCTGACTGGGCTAACATCAGAGCTGCATTCCTCTGAAGACTCCAGGGTAGACTCTCATTTGTTGTCGTCTCCAGCTCCTAGAGACACCTGCCTTCTTTGACTGGTTAGCACACCCTCTACATTCAGCCAGTAGTGTGGCAACTTCAAATCTTTTTCACTTTGACCTTCCTCTGTCCCTCTAATAAGGACCCTGTTGATTACACTTGACCCACCTGGATAATTGAGGGTAATTGCAGTGTCTCAAGATCCTTAATTTAATCACACTTGGAAAGTCCCTTTTGCCATTAAAGGTAGCATATTCTCAGGTCCCCATGCTAGTCACATACGTCCAGGGACATCTTTGTGGTTGGTGGTTGACAGGGTGGAGCGTGAGGGCGGTGGCATTGTTCTACCTACTACAGTGGTAAGAAAAAGAGTGAGGAAATAATAGTCAGGCAAAGGCGTGGACACAATCACTCTTCATCTCCCACTTGACGTTATTCGCCTGCTGTTTTAGTCAAAGTTTACGTAATTTGTTTGGAATTAGTCATTTCTTTTTGTTTGTTCTGTGCTAAACACAGAAAAGTAATGTGAAATAGTCTTAGTCCTCTTCAGTGGCTAGAGAAAAACATTATGCTAACCTAAGATGAAGCTTGACAAGTGATGCATTACTTGGAAAACCACTGAGCACGGCAATTGCATATTATGCAAATATATTCAATTCCTGACCATTGTTGAAGAAGTTTTTACAGGTAATTATGGAAGGCTACAGCAGTGGCTTTCCTACTAGGGTTTAAAGTTTCCAGTGAATGCTCATGAATAGTGATATTTTACCTAAGAATAAAATCATTCACTTCCACTTGAAACACTCATTAGCAAACTTTTTAAATGGTTGCATTGTCTGAAGCCTGATTAGTCCTGTTGGACTTTGATTAATGTTGCTCATTACTTAGATTAAACTCCAGCTTTGTGAAGACTACTTCATTGCCTAATAATGCAAAACATCTTACATTGAAACTGAGTCATGTAGACAAGTGATAGTATTTTAATCAATTGACTAGTGGCGCTATCAAAACCCTCATGAGAGGTCTAGTCACACTGGAAAATACCACATCTTTAATAGTTTATAATTAGCACTGGGCAATGAATTGGTTTCAAATTGGCTGAGAAGACTTTGTTACAGGTTTCTTCCTGTATGAGATGCGGTACTGATATGACATACTGGAATCTATATCTTGCTGCCTAGAAACACTGTATTTGACCTTACTAAGAGTGAATCCACAAGTTTAGATCTAGTTTTCCCAAAATCTCAATACTATGAGTCTAACTGGAAATATTATCTGTTTACCAGGAGAGGCAAATCAGGTAGAACCACAGCATGCTGTGCACTCTTAATTGGACTATTAATATGATGGATGAAGTCTGTAATTTGAAATTTTATGGGGTAGAACAACACAGCATACAAGGACCCCTCTGTGTTATGTAACTAAATGAATGGAGACAACTAAAACCTCATGAAATCTTGTACAAGGCTGTAATTGATGAAAAGTCTAATTATGTCTTTTTGAGGGGAGGGGACAAAACAGTATAAATTGCATAGTAATTATTCACAGAAGTAATACACAGTCTAGTTAGCAACCCAGGGAATTGAAACAGGTTAGAGACATATATTTAAAAAGTAGAAACCATAAGAAATAATCAGAATTTAAAATTTCTCAACTTCTCTCAAATTTTGTAAACCATTTTCATCTAAAAATAGAAATATGTGGATGATATGATTTCAGGCCAATTTGTTGTCATGTATTGGTTAGGTTAATTTTCAATATTTGTATAAAATATTTGTGAAAATTTCAAATCATGAACTGTCCTTGAACAAAAATAAAAGTCTTCAATTTGGAGGTTAGAAAAAGAAATGACTGCTTTTCTTCTTTCACCTAGAAATATTAATTGCACCATAACCTTCCGGAAGCCATATGCACTGCTATCTACTATTCACTTGGAAAAATGATTTTTTTTTTTTTTTGCATTTTTAAAGCAGATACTATACATTTTGTCACACATATGCTATTTCTTACTCTTAGTCAACTGGTCCTGTCCAACTCTTTGCTACTCCATCAACTGTAGCCTGCTAGGCTACTCTGTCCATGTGAATTCTCTTGGAAAGAATACTGGAGTGGGTTGCCATGCCCTATCCAGGGGATCTTCCCAACCCAGGGATAAAATCCAGGTCTCCTGCATTGCAGGCAGGTTCTTTACCATCTCAGCCACCAGGGAAGCCCATTTTGTTGGTCACACCGTTGTCATTAAACAAATAGCCCCAAATCAATTCATAAGACTGCTGGGAAATTGTGATTGTATGAATGAGAAAAGAACAAACTAGCACACAGTGTCTACTCAATCCTATCATTTTGATAATGAAGAAAACAGAGATGCATGCACATGCTAAAAGATGACTGATAAACCAGGGAATTCTTGATATCATTGTTTGAAGTCATGTATACATTCAAACCATCTTACAGTTGCCGGGAGGAATGGATAGTTAGGGACTTTGGGAAGATCATGTACACATTGCTATATTTAAAATAAATAATCAACAAGGACCTCCTGTATAACATACAGAACTCTGCTCAGTGTTATGAGGCAGTCTGGATGGGAGAAGAGTTTGAGAGAGAATGGATACAGGTATATACATGGCTGAATCCCTTGGATGTTCACCTGAATCTACTGCAACATTGTTAACTGGCTACACCTCAATACAAAATTGTTCCATGTCTGGTTCTAACTGTTGCCTCTTGACCCACACATGGGTTTCTCAGGAGGCAGATAAGGTGGTCTGGTATTCCCATCTCTTGAAGAATTTTCCAGTTTGTTGTGATCCACACAGTCAAAGGCTTTAGCATAGTCAGTGAATCAAAGATAGGTGTTTTTCTTGAATCCCTTTACTTTTCTATGATCCGATGGATGTTGGCAATTTGATCTCTGGTTCCTCTGCCATTTCTAATCCCAGTTTATACAGGTGGACGTTCTTGGTTCATGTATTATTGAAGCCTAGCTTGAAGGATTTTGAGCATTAGTTTGCAGTAGTTGAACATTCTTAGGCATTGCTCTTCTTTGGGACTGGAATGAAAATTGACCTTTTCCAGTCCTGTGGACACTGCTGAGTTATCCAAATTTGCTGGCACATTGAGTGCAGCACTTTAACAACATCATCTTTTAGGATTTGAGATAACTCAGCTAGAATTCCATCACCTCCACTAGCTTTATTTGTGTTATGCTTCCTAAGGCCCATTTCACTTCACACTCTGGGTTATCTGGCTCTAGGTGATTGACCACATCTTCATGGTTATCCAGGTCATTAAGAACTTGTCTATGTAGTTCTTCTGTGTATTCTTTCCATGTCTTCTTAAAATCTTCTGCTTCTGTTAGGTCATTTCTGTCCTTTATTGTGACTACCTTTGCATGAAATGTTCCCTTGGTATCTCTACTTTTCTTGAGGGGCTCTCTAGTCTTTCTCAATCTATTGTGTCCTCTATTTCTTTGTATTGTTCACTTAAGAAAGCTTTCTTACCTCTTCTTGCTATTCTTTGGAACTCTATATTTAAATGGGTATGTCGTTCCTTTTCTCCTTTGCCTTTAACTTCTCTTCTTTTCATAGCTATTTGTAAGGCCTTTTCAGACAACCATTTTGCCATGTTGCATTTCTTTTTCTTGGGGATGGTTTGGTCACTGTCACCTGTACAATGTTATGAACCTCTGTCTATAGTTCTTCAGGCACTTCTGTCTATAAGATCTAATCCCTTGAATCTATTTGTCATTCCCACTGTGTAATCATGAGGGATTTGATTTAGATCATACCTGAATGGGCCTAGTGGTTTTCCCTACTTTCTTCAATTTAAGTCTGAATTTTGTAATAAGGACCTCATGATCTGAGCCATAGCCAGCTCCTGGTCTTGTTTTTTCTAACTGTATAGAGTTTTTCCCTTTTTGGCTGTAAAAAATATAATCAATCTGATTTCAGTGTTGACCATCTGCTGATGTTCATGTGTAGAGTCCTGTCTTATGTTGTTGGTGTTTCCTTTGACCAGTGTGTTATTTTGGCAAGACTCTGTTAGCCTTTGCACTGCTTCATTCTGTACTCTAAGGCCTAACTTGCATATTAGTCCAGGTATTTTTTGACTTCCTACTTTTGTATTCTAGTCCCCTATGATGAAAAAGACATTTTTTTTTTTTTTTGGTGTTAGTTCTAGAAGGTCTTGTAGGTTTTCATAGAACTATTCATGGACTTTTGGATTATTGTGATATTGAATAAGATCATTGCATCTGGCCCTGTCACTTGATGGCTAATAGATAGGGAAAAAAATGGAAATGGTGACAGACTTTATTTTCTTGGGCTCCAAAATCACTGCAGACAGTGACCACAGCCATGAATTTAAAAGACACTTGTTCCTTTGAAGAAAAACTAGAGTAAACCTAGACAGTGTATTCAAAGACAGAGACATCACTTTTCTGACAAAGATCTGTATAGTCAAAGTTGTGGTTTTTCCAATGGTCATGTACAGATGTGAGGGTTGGACCATAAAGAAGGCTGAGTGCCAAAGAATTGATGCTTTCAAACTGTGGTGCTGGAGAAGACTCTTTATAGTCCCTTGGACAACAAGGAGATCAAAACAGTCAATCCTAAAAGAAATCAACCCTGAATATTCGTTGGAAAGGACTGATGCTGAAGCTGAAGCTGTAATATTTGGCTACCTGATGGGAAGAGCTGACTCATTGGAAAAGACCCTGATGCTGGAAAAGATTGAGGACAGGAAGAGAATGGGATGACGGAGAATGAGATGGTTGGATGACATCATCAACTCAATGGACATGAGTTTGAGCAAGCTCCAGAAGATGGTGAAGGACAGGGAAACCTGGTATGTTGCGCTCCATGGGTTTGCAAAGATTGGGACATGACTGAGCAACTGAACAACATCAACAATACAAAATAAAATGCTAAAAGTTAGGGGAAAAATGAATTTTAGTGTAAAGATGCTTTTCCATGATCCAATTAAATAACTGCAAAGATAGGTAAAGCAGCAAGATATATAAGATGGGTGGATTTTGGCTTATCTGGGAGGGAGGTCAGATGACTGGACATGTGGGAGTTTAGAAAGAGCAGCACGTGGAGGGGAGGGCTGAGGGCTCACATGCTGCCAGGACCCACTCAGTCCTGGTTTCCTGAGGTTAAGCTCTGTGTAGTGGGGAGAGTGGAGTGCAGATCTGGGGGTCACAGCATTTACAGTCTAGATCTCCATGATCAGAAGGGGGTGAACCTGGTTGGAATGATTCTGAGTTGTGCCATTTTGACCAGAAGGCAAATTGGTAGAAAATGTCTGGTAATAATCTGGTTGTCATAAATGCAAAGTATAAGGTGTAAAAATGGTCGGAATCTGGGAAATGACTGAAGGACCTATTAGAAAACTTGGGTTTCTGAAAAAAAAAAAAAAAAAAAGAAATAGACAAAGTGGAAGAGATTTTGAGGCAATAATTAATTAATTAAAAGATTTACTGAATATAGATGCTTTGGGAATTAATGCTGTGATTCACACACACTGCTAGATTTGCAGCTAGGAGCAGTGGTCTCATTGACTGAGGATGGAGTATTCATCATAGATGGAAGACAAAGTGTTGGAACAAACAAGCGCTAATTGTGTGAGTTGAAGGTAGGATTTTCCAAAGGAAACATGCTTATATTTATTAGAGACATGAACCTGATACTTTTCTCCAAAGACAGCTATTATCATATTTTCACAACTGTTCAGTTCAGTTCAGTTGCTCAGTCAGGTCCAACTCGTTGCAAACCCATGAATCGCAACACGCCAGGCCTCCCTGTCCATCACCAACTCCCGGAGTTTACCTAAACTTATGTCCATCAAGTCTGTGATGCCATCCGGCCATCTCATCCTCTGTCATCCCCTTCTCCTCCTGCGCCCCCAATCCCTCCCAGCATCAGGGTCTTTTCCAATGAGTCAACTCTTTGCATGAGGTGTCCAAAGTATTGGAATTTCAGCTTCAGCATCAGTCCTTCCAATGAACACCCAGGACTAAACTCCTTTAGGATAGACTGGTTGGGTCTCCTTGCAGTCCAAGGGACTCTCAAGAAACTTCTCCAACACCACAGTTCAAAAGCATCATCTTCAGCGCTCAGCTTTATTCACAGTCCAACTCTCATATCCATACAGGACTACCGGAGAAGCCATAGCCTTGACTAGACGGACCTTTGTTGGCAAAGTAATGTCCCTGCTTTTGAATATGCTATCAGGTTGGTCAGAACTTTCCTTCCAAGGAGTAAGCGTCTTTTAATTTCATGGCTCCAGTCACCATCTGAGTGATTTTTGGAGCCCAGAAAAATAAAGTCAGCCACTGTTTCCACTGTTTCCCCATCTATTTCCCATGAAGTGATGGGACCGGATGCCATGATCTTAGTATTCTGAATGTTCAGCTTTAAGCCAACTTTTTAACTCTCCACTTTCACTTTCATCAAGAGGCTTTTTAGTTCCTCTTCACTTTCTGCCATAAGGGTGGTGTCATCTGCATATCTGAGGTTACTGATATTTCTCCCGGCAATCTTGATTCCAGCTTGTGCTTCTTTCAGCCCAGCGTTTCTCATGATGTACACTGCATATAAGTTAAATAAGCAGGGTGACAATATACAGCCTTGACGAACTCCTTTTCCTATTTGGAACCAGTCTGTTGTTCCATGTCCAGTTCTAACTGCTGCTTCCTGACCTGCATATAGGTTTCTCAAGAGGCAGGTCAGGTGGTCTGGTATTCCCATCTCTTTCAGAATTTTCCAGTTTATTGTGATGCACACAGTCAAAGGCTTTGGCATAGTAAATAAAGCAGAAATAGATGTTTTTATGGAACTCTCTTGCTTTTTCCATGATCCAGCGGATGTTGGCAATTTGATCTCTGGTTCCTCTGCCTTTTCTAAAGCCAGCCTGATCATCTGGAAGTTCATGGTTCACATATTGCTGAAGCCTGGATTGGAGAATTCTAAGCATTACTTTACTAGCGTGTGAGATGAGTGCAACTGAGCAGTAGTTTGAGCATTCTTTGGCATTGCCTTTCTTTGGGATTGGAATGAAAACTGACCTTTTCCAGTCCTGCGGCCACTGCTGAGTTTTCCAAATTTGCTGGCATAATGAATGCAGCACTTTCACAGCATCATCTTTCAGGATTTGAAATAACTCAACTGGAATTCCATCACCTATACTAGCTTTGTTCGTAGTGATGCTTTCTAAAGCCCACTTGACTTCACATTCCACGATGTCTGGCTCTAGGTCAGTGATCACACCATTGTGATTATCTGGGTCATGAAGATCTTTTTTGTACAGTACTTCTGTGTATTCTTGCCACCTCTTCTTAATATCTTCTGCCTCTGTTAGCTCCGTACCATTTCTGTCCTTTATCAAGCCCATCTTTGCATGAAATATTCCCTTCATGTCTCTAATTTTCTTGAAGAGATCTCTAGTCTTTACCATTCTTTTGTTTTCTTCTATTTCTTTGTGTTGATAGCTGAAGAAGGCTTTCTTATCTCTCCTTGCTATTCTTTGGAAATCTACATTCAGATCCTTATATCTCTCCTTTTCTCCTTTGCTTTTCACCTCTCTTCTTTTCACAGCTATTTGCAAGGCCTCCTCAGACAGCCTTTTTGCTTTTTTGCATTTCTTTTTCTTGGCGATGGTCTTTATCCCTGTCTCCTGCACAATGTCACGAACCTCTGTCCATAAGTTCATCTGACACTCAGTCTATCAGATCTAGTCCCTTAAATCTATTTCTCACTTCCACTGTATAATCATAAGAGGTTTGATTTAGGTCATACCTGAATGGTCAAGTGGTTTTCCCTACTTTCTTCAATTTATGTCTGAATTTGGCAATAAGGAGTTCATAATCTGAGCCACAGTCAGCTCCCGGTCTTGTTTTTGCTGACTGTATAGAGCTTTTCCATCTTTGGTTGCAAAGAATATAATCAATCTGATTTTGATTTTGACCATCTGGTGATGTCCGTGTATAGAGTCTTCTCTTGTTCTGTTGGAAGAGGGTCTTTCCTATGACCAGTGAGTTCTCTTGGCAAAATTCTATTAGCCTTTGCCCTGTTTCATTCCATACTCTAAGGCCAAATTTGCCTGATACTCCAGGTATTTCTTGACTTCCTACTTTTGCATTCCAGTACCCTATAATGAAAAGGACATCTTTTTTGGGTGTTAGTTCTAAAGGCCTTGTAGGTTTTCATAGAACTGTTCAACTTCAGCTTCTTCAGCATTACTGGTTGGGGCATAGACTTGGATTACCTTGATATTGAATGGTTTGCCTTGGAAACGAACAGAGATAAATCTGTCGTTTTTGAGATTGCATCCAAGTACTGAATTTAAGACTCTTTTGTTGACCATAATGTCTACTCCATTTCTTCTAAGGGATTCCTGCCCCCGATAGTAGATATAATGTTTATCTGAGTTAAATTCACCCATTCCAGTCCATCTTAGTTGGCTGATTCCTAGAATGTCGACATTCACTCTTGCCATCTCTTGTTTGACCACTTCCAATTTGCCTTGATTCATGGACCTGACATTCCAGGTTCCTATGCAATATTGCTCTTAACAGCATCAGACCTTGCTTCTATCACCAGTCACATACACAACTGGGTATTGTTGTTTTGGCTCCATCCCTTCATTCTTTCTGGAGTTATTTCTCCACTGATCTCCGGTAACATATTGGGCACCTACCGACCTGGGGAGTTCCTCTTTCAGTATTCTATTATTTTGCCTTTTCATACTGTTCACAGGGTTCTCAAGGCAAGAATACTGAAGTGGTTTGCCATTCCCTTCTCCAGTGGACCACATTCTGTCAGACCTCTCCACCCTGACCCGTCCGTCTTGGGTGGCCGACATAGCATGTTTTAGTTTCATTGAGTAAGATCAGGCTGTGGTCCGTGTGATCAGATTGGCTAGTTTTCTGAGATTATGGTTTCAGTGTGTCTGCCCTCTGATGCCCTCTCGCAACACCTACCATCTTACTTGGGTTTCTGTTACCTTGGACGTGTGTTATCTCTTCACGGCTGCTCCAGCAAAGCACAGCCGCTGCGCCTTACCTTGGACAAGTCACCCCTCCTGACCTTGAACATGGAGTAGCTCCTCTTGGCCCTCCTGCACCCATGCAGCCACCGCTTCTTGGGCATGGGGCAGCTGCTATAGGCTGCCGCACTGACCTCAGAGGTGGGGTAGCTCCTTTTGGCCACTGCCCCTGACCTCGGACTTGGGATAGCTCCTCTCGGCTGCTTCTGTTAATTGTTAATCATATGCAATTAAATGTTCCACAGAAAATATAATCAAACCAGTGTAATAAATTTGTTACCAAACTGGTTAACCAGACCCACACTGAGGTCCTAACCTGAGCTGAGACACCTTGTCTTGGCTAGGAGCTTTTTTTTCCCATCAGATATAAACCATAGCCAATAACAAAACCAATGCTGAGACTGGAACAGTGCAAGATTTATTTAAAGGCTAAGAAGAACTAAAGAGCCTCTTGATGAAAGGGAAAGAGGAGAGTGAAAACGTTGGCTTAAAGCTCAACCTTCAGAAAACTAAGATCATGGCATCTGGTCCCATCACTTCATGGGAAATAGATGGGGAAACAGTGGAAACAGTGGCTGACTTTATTTTTCTGGGCTCCAAAATCACTGCAGATGGTGACTGGAGCCATAAAATTAAAAGACGCTTACTCCTTGGAAGGAAAGTTCTGACCAACCTAGATAGCATATTCAAAAGCAGAGACATTACTTTTCCAACAAAGGTCTGTCTAGTCAAGGTTGGTTTTTCCAGTGGTCATGTATGGATGTGAGAGTTGGACTATAAAGAAAGCTGAATGCAGAAGAATTGGTGCTTTTGATCTGTGGTGTTGGAGAAGACTCTTGAGAGTCCCTTGGACTGCAAGGAGATCCAACCAGTCCATCCTAAAGGAGATCAGTCCTGGGTGTTCATTGGAAGGACTGATGCTGAAGCTGAAACTCCAATACTTTGGCCACCTCATGTGAAGAGTTGACTCATTGGAAAAGACCCTGATGCTGGGAGGGATTGGGGAGCAGAAGGAGAAGGGGATGACAGAGGATCAGATGGCTGGATGGCATCACTGACTCGATGGGCACGGTTTTGGGTGAACTCCAGGAGTTGGTGATGGACAGGGAGGCCTGGAGTGCTGCGATTCATGGGGTCACAATGAGTTGGACATGACTGAGAGACAGAACTGAAGTGAGCTGAAGGAGTGGAGAAATGGTAACTTAGTTCATAAATTGACTTCTTAACCCAGTTTAGGAAGAGACACCAAATATATAGAAGGGTCTATGTAAAAGGGAGGTATTTGGAAAGAGATGAATATTTATGACTTATCTGAAAAGAGGACAAGGGTGTGGTTTAGACCTGGAACTCATGCAACACTTCTTTTCAGTCTTTGGTCTTTTCCCATTGTTGTCATGGCAACTGGCAACTGTCCTGGCACTGATGGGTGTGTCATTTAGCTAATGTATTATAATGAGCATATAATGGGGTTCAAGGTCTATTGCTGGTCAAATCTTCTGCTCTATTGGGCTTAGTTGGTTTTAACTTGTTTTTTTTTTTTTTGTCTTTTCAACTTCCTTCTGAAATTTAAATAAGAGAAATTGGTTTCTATTCGAAAGAGAAGCAGAGATATAATTCTGTGGCTACATCCTTGGCAACAAAGAATTCAATAAATAAGAATTTTGAAGTATGCTTTTTTATGATCTATTTATATTTTTAAGACTGTGCAACTTAGAATTGCCCAAAACATTTTTAAGAATTTCAAGACTACATTTGGAGTAGAAATTACATAAAAAATGGCTACCAATTGTGAAATTTTCAGGCATCTACATGCACTTTTCTGATATCATGTTCACTTTAAAACAGTAATTTGGAACATTCTGAGATCATGGGATTTATATGAAAGTATGATTATGTTTAATGATTAAAGAATAATGGAATACATTTTTATCTGAATCACAAGGTGAGTTAAACAACCCTATATTCTATTTTGTGCACTTTTTGATGCCCATAACTTCTTTAACCACATAACAACTAAAATACAATCCAAGAACAATATTAATTCCATCATAAATTAATGGAGTTGGAAGCACTGAGGGGGGAACAAAGTTAATGCAATATGAAATTGAGTAATTTCTCCAATGTGTTAAAAAACACTAAAAGCTTTCTAGGTACTTGACATCTAAACTATTGATATTTTAAAAACTGATGTTACACATCCATCAAAAAAGTGTTAATCTGTAGCATTGTCAGAAATTGAGCATGGTACTTCTGCTCTATCATCTACCTTGTATACACAAATTCGCTATTAGTAAAACTTTCCTTATTACATATCTAGACCTCTGGTCAGGACTTTACTTGCATTTTATGTCATTTAATCCACAATATCATTTATTTAGGTAGGTAATATTATGGAAAATAGTTGCAGCCAGGGAAACCAACACCAAGGGGTTTACTTACTTTGCCCATTATACAGTTTTTATGTGCAAGAATTGTGCTGAAAACATCATCTTTGGATTAGTTAGTTTAATTTATCATGTACCCATGTATATCTCATGATTTTGATGTTTTTCCCCCATAATTAAAAGTCCTCATTTAAGAACTTTTGATCAAGAAAGAAATGTGATGTTTACTGTGACTTAGAATTAGAAATTTAATGCAAATCTTACTTGTTTTTACATATTGTAAGCATTTTACCACTTCTTCAATAAATAACGACTAATTTGTTTCAGAATCATTTAGTTTGGGGTTTATCATTTTGATCAAAACAATTTAGAGGTCTTCCTTAGAATTTCTTTCTTTGTATCTTAAATATAAATAAATAATGCATATGTGACCAGTGATTTTTTAACAATTCTTGTTCACAAAGTTATTATGAGCCTGCTGTATACCTCATTGGGTAGAAAGGAGTATAATATCTTCAGAAATGAAGACAGCACTTAGCAGTCTTGAAGTTCTCTAACATGAAGAAAGACACATGCATGATAGCAAAACATAAACAACCAGAGGGATTGCATGTTAATAAGTGATAAAAAACTATCTATAGTTAGATTAATAAAATACCAATTAACTTATGAAATTCACAAATTTCAATTAAAGCTGAGAATTGAGTAGGTCAGAATCCCAGGAGTTCCCATTACCGGGCTAAATCAGATCAAACAATTTTTTTTATTCCAGATATCACTCTCTTCAAGACTAAAAATCCCTTGAGAGATGAAATCAAATTGATATGATTTGGTTCCAATCCCCATATCATGCCTTGGTTGAGGCAGACAATCATTGATAGTCCTACCAACAATGTATATGCCGCCGCCAAGTTGCTTCAGTTGTGTCCGACTCTGTGCGACCCCATGGACTGCAGCCTACCAGGCTTCTCCGTCCATGGGATTCTCCAGGCAAGAACACTGGAGTGGGTTGCCATTTCCTTCTCCAATGCATGACAGTGTAAAGTGAAAGTGAAAGTGAAGTCACTCAGTCGTGTCCGACTCTGTGCGACCCCATGGACTGCAGCCTACCAGGCTCCTCCATCCATGGGATTTTCCAGGCAAGAATACTGGAGTGGGTTGCCATTGCCTTCTCCCAACAATGTATATAGTGGGAAAGAAATGCAAAACAGGAATGAGGTGCTATTACTCGAATAGATTTAGTAGATGTCAAGAAGCAAGAACGTCATCAAATGTCTATCACAATTTCTAAAGTTCTATTGATCTATATCACTTTCTCTCTCTCTGTTTTTTTCTGTCTCTCTCTTTCTCTGTTTCCTTCCCTGTCTATACTCTAAAGCAACAGAGAATAGGGGAAGTCTAGTATAGTAATTTCTACTTTTTCTAATTTGTAGTTTCTTGAATTAATTCTTTCATTTTACAGTATATTTGGTGAAGAGATCACAGAAAACCACAACGAACAGAAGAGTCCAAGTCCTTTCATTCATAGAGCTTACATTATGGTAGGAGAGACAATAAATCAATAAATAAAATGTCATGAATTGTGCCCTTGACACTCCTTTCTTTTAAATTTCTTTTTTTTTTTTAAAAACTTGTACCTGAACTTTATTTTTTTTATTTTTTTTTTACTTTACAATATTGTATTGGTTTTGCCATTATGACTACTTTTTAAATCATTAAATGCAACAAATCAATAATAATAATAAACCAGACCCAAGGAGCAGTAAAAAAAAAAATAAAATAAATAAAGGTGAAGGAAATATTTAAGAGAGAGGAATAGAAAGAATATTCAATATAGATTCTTATTGTTCACTTGCTAAGTTGTATCTGATTCTCTGCAACTCCATGAAGTACACCATGCAAGGCTCCTGTCCTTCACCATCTCCTGGAGCTTGTGCAAATTCATGTCCTTTGAGTTCATGATGCCATCCAACCATCTCATCTTCTATCACACTGTCCACCTCCTGTCCTCAATCTTTCGCAGGATCAGGTCTTTTCCAATGAGTCACCTCTTTGCACCAGGGGACCAAAGTATTGGAGCTTCAGTTTCAACATCAGTCATTCCAATGAATATTCAGGCTTGATTTCCTTTAGCACTGACTGGTTTGATCTCCTTGTTTTCCAAGGGACTCTCAAGAGTCTTCTCCAGCACAACTAAAAAGCTATATAGATGGTGGTCAAAGAGAGCCTCTTAGAAGAAGAGGTATTTCAGGTGAGACTAAATGCAGTTAAGGATGATGCTCCAAGTATGATGGAAGCAAAAAGGTTAAAAAAAAAATTAGGCAGAGGGAATAAAAGTGGAAGCCTCTGAAATGAGAAGAGATTTGTGGTGATGAAAGTGAATTTCTAGAAGATGTTGGGAAAGGAGCAAGGGACATTTAGAGACTGTATAGTCCATAATTTAAAAAAAATTAAACTGTTTTTATAAGGTGGTAAGAAATTGTGTCCTTAAATAAAAGTATTTCTTGTGCCATGAATGAAAGACTGAGTATGTGTAGGTGAGAAAGGTGTTCCCAATAACAACAATGACAAAATAGAATGGAGGATTATGGAAATAGGATGGAGTCTTTGAACACTGACTACCATGTCCAAACAGCAGGGTATGTAGTGGAATGTTGTAGAATAGGAGTGAGCCTGTGTCAAATTATGGATGCCTACTCAACAGTATCAACATTTTTCTACAGTCAGTGAGAAACCAAACATGTTTTGGAAGCAAGGTAACTAACTAGTCAGCAGATGTGAGGAAAAGGTCAGGGCAGACATAACATTTAGAACTGGGATTTTTCAAGGAGATAGCCTCAGGGAATTCTAGCCCCACCAGAACTCACTGAAAAAGAAATGAACAAAATAAGTTTGGAAAGCATAGTTTTGAATGACTCTGGAAGTTCAAAGTGAACTTTAAAAAGTTACTTGATTAACAGAGTTTAATCCAGAGTCTTCCAATGTTATTTTAGCATAAAACATCCACCACCTTCTTTTGGTGGGGAACTTTTTCTACTCAAAAGAAAAGAGTTATTGAAATACTGCCAAGGAACTTTCAATAGAACTTGGAAGTTGTATGGCAAAGAAAATGAAAGGAATGAGATAAATCAGTGAAACAATGCTTCACTGATAGATCAATGGTGAACAAGAATCACCACAAATGAGAACAATGTTAATTAAGCAACAGATATTAATCAGGTATTCATTTTCTATTTTGACTGGTTAACATTGATTCAAATGGGTAACAATAGAGGATATCTTAAAAAGGGAGATAATCTTCGGTGATTAGGATCTACAAATAATTCACTGCCTACAGGTTTTAAATGACATGACAGAAAGTGAAATTTGTGCAAGCTGTCAAAGAATATGAGCAACACACAAGACCTTAGCTTAATATTCATCCTCAAATGCTAGCTGTTTATCAAACAGCTTTCAGGCTGCAGGATGACATTTCGGAGTTTGAAGATGAATCAGCCTCCAGTCAGAATAATGGAAGTTGTACATTCCAGGAACACAACACATTTCTTATTGTCTTATTGCTTTATTGCATGTGAAATATATGGAATTAAATACCATGATAGTATGGAATCCTAACACAAGAAAAAATTATTACAATTCCATATGCATCTGAAATTCAACTTTAAGAAAATAATAGAGCTTAACTTCCTAGACTTGACACTCATTCATTTGTTCCTGCCATAACTCTTCTTTTTTCTCAAGACAAGTCCCTTCTTCCCATCGCCATTTTTTATTCATTAATTTATTACTCCTTGTAGTTTTTTCCTCTTCTGAAAACTTCCAATTGACCATCCTTTTGATCATCCCTTGATCAATACATGAACTCCCCTGGCTCCTTGTCTTTGCTTCATAGGCTCCTACAAGACTGATTCTGGACTAACATGACCTTCTGCTTCATGGGTCACAGAACTGGTGAACCTGCCTAAGGAAAGTCTTCCCAGCTGTCAATGTTGACCACACACAGGTTAATCTGGAGCCAATTGTGATGCTCATCAGTTCTGATCTTTTCCTTGCCTTTGATTTGCAGACAAATTCTACACAAGTGAATAAAAGGGCCATCATATGTTGACCCATCTTTATCTCTTCTTCTGCTTCACCGTCTCTGAACTATTTGAAGTTCCTTGAATGAGCTATGCTTATATGCAGGTAGGCCTTCAGACATAAACTCCTTAACCAAGATGAGCTCCCCTCCTTCTCAATATGGTTAAAGGTTCTTCCTTCTTTAAGACTTTATTTCATCGAACCCCTCCTCCAAGTTTTCTGTGAGGCACTAGATGTCCTACCTCATTATTCTTTTAGCACCACTCTGTCCTGTGCTCTGTGCTAGTAGCTGGAATACAGTGATGAATTTAATACAGCCTGAGCCTTTCAGGAACTCATAGTCCCAGGAAGGAGAGAGATGGGGCAAGCACAGCACCAGGATAAAATGGGCAACAGCCAGAAGAACATCAGAAGGTGCTAAAAGAATAAGGAGGTAGCACTTCTGGAATGGGAGGATGTTTCCAGCCCATGTGCAGACTTGGTGTAGAGACCCCTGCGTACACCACATTTCCAAAATAAAGGTACCATCTTCAGACCCAACTTCCTTTAAATTTACCCATGGAGGATAACAAGGACAGGGAAGCTGTGTAAAATAAACCTGGATGTGAGTAAACAGAGGAAGATGGTTAACTGTAACATATTTCCATTCATATGTGGTGGTTTACAACTTTCAAAGAATTTGCTTTTCTAACTACCTAGTCTAATCCCAGAAATTGTAAAGAGATAGAACAACATTTAGAAATTAAGTCACACTTACATGGTTCCCAATCCTAGTTTGCTTCAATTTAAGAATCAAATTCCTCATTTCTAAAATAGAGGTTATACCTACCCAAGAGAATTAATGTAGGAACAGAAAGAGAAAATGCATTTATAAAGTACAATACTTGGAAGCATTTGTAAGCAATAGAAATTATAAATAATTCTTAGTAGAATACTTAGTATTCTTAGAATTAGTATTAGTATTAGAAAGTATTAGTATTAGAATTAGTATTCTTAGAATCTTAGTAGATTCTTAGTGGAATTCTTGGTATAATAGAAATTATAGTGTTTCTCATTATGAGAATTTTCTCAGGAGAAGACCCACAGATATCACTCAAAAGAAACATCAAAAGTAAATAATTTGAAGATATAGAAAACAAACTATGGTTATCAAAGGAGATAGTGGAGCAGGTAGGGAGGCAAAGGTAAATTAAGAGTTTGGGATTAACATATACACTGTGTGCTAAGTCAGTAAGTTGTGTACCACTCTGCAACCCCATGGACTGTAGCCCGACAGGCTCCTGTTCATGGGATTTTCTAGACATGAATACTGCAGTGGGTTGTCATTTCCTTCTCCAGGGGATCTTCCTTGCATCTCCTGTGTCTTCTGCATTGGTAGGTGAATTCTTTACCACTAAGCCACCTGGAAAGCCCCTAAATACACACTACTATACATGATAGGTAAACAACAAGGACCTACTGTATAACAGAGGAAACTAAACTAAATATTTTGGAATAACTTGTAATGGAAAAGATCTGAAAATGAATATATATACATATATATTTATATATAGATGAATCACTCTGCAGTACACTTAAAACTAATAGAACATTGTAAATTAACTATACCTTGATAAGAAAACACAATTAAAAAATCAGTAACATGATTGAGAAAAAATCATAAAAAGAAAAAGTGAACAATTTGACCTGAAAAACTAATGGATAGTAGCAGGTGGAATTTGTTCCAGAGTGCAGCAAATATTTGGTGTTCATATAGTCAGGTATCTTTAAAAATGAATATTTAAATAAAAAAAATGAATATTTAACTCCAGAGGGAAAAATACCTATCTGATGTTCTATTAAAATGTCTTAAATTCATTTCCAGCAATCATCCATTGGTACCAACATGCTGGCAGGGAGTTTGTTGCAGTGAGACTGGTGATGGCCAAGCTTATTATAGTCCCTTCCCTCAGTGAATGAGAAGGACAGAATGAGAAGGGCAGAGTCATTGTAGACTGACACCTCAGATCATTACTTTGAAGAGTCAACTCAAAGTGCCATGCAGTGGGTGGGAAAGGAGGAAGGTTCTAATTTAGTTAAGATGTAGAGGGTAGGAAAATGTTTTTGGTGAAATTCCATTTACTGTTAGTTTCAATGTTTTTGACAGATGGAAAACCCAACATATAGTATTAAAAGCAATAAGAAGAATGGCAACATGATCAATATGTTCCTTAAATAATAACTCTGCCTATAATTTGTTAGAGGATTTGGGGAGCAAAACCTGGATGAAGAGAGACAATACTTTTATTTTTTTCAAAAAGCATTATTGTGCACAAACTGTGCATCAGGCTTCAGGTTTGATACACAAAATGGATAAGGTCTTTGCCTTTATGTAACTTTCAAAGTATGAAGAACATAATTGAAAATGTAAGAAAATGACTATAGATTGTGATAAGCATAAGAAATTAACCAAACAGGATACTATGGTAGGGAATAAGAGGGGGTCCTACTGATTTGGAGTCATCAAATAGGGCATCTGACACTTAATTTGAGAGCTTAAGGCTGATGGACATAGCTAAGCCCAAGATGGTTGGACACAGGAAGGTGGGCAGGAAACTAATTTAAGATGTGTCTGACCTAGAGATTGTCACACTAAGTGAAGTAAGGCAGAGAGAGAAGGACAAATGCCATGTGATATCACTTATATATAGGGAATCTGGAAGAAACAGAAACAAACTCACAGCCATAGAGAACTGACTTATGGTTGTCCATAGGTATGAGAGGGGAGGGGTGGACTGGGAATTCAGGATTAGCAGATGCAAACTATTACATATATATATTATAATATTATATATATATATATGTGTGTGTGTGTGTGTGTGTGTGTGTGTATATAATTGAGTCACTTTGCTGTATATCAGAAACTAGCAGAGCATTGTAAATCAATTATACTTCAATAAAATAGATTAAAAAAACTAAAGAAGTATCTGAAAGGTATCAGTCAAACTGTTAACAGTTGTATAAAGAAATTAGGGGGAGAAAGTTGCCAATGTTTATCCTTAGATTTGTGTGTGTATTGTAGGCAATTGAGTATAAGTGTGACACATAATAGGCAGAGAACCACTGGGAGTGACGGCTAGCACAGCAAAATTGGGAGTGTGATTTTGGATGTTTATTTTGAGAAATAATATACACAAGACCATTTAGGCACTTGCATTCATGGGTCTGGAGTACACAAGACATGTCTAGATAAAATATAATGTTTTCATCATTAGCATTAGGTGCCACAGTGCTCCAAAAATAGAAGATGTGGCTATATGGGAGCCATACACCTCTTCTTTCATTCATTGCTTTCCTGCCAAGCAATTTTTCTTTTAAAAAATTTCATTTTTTAAAGCAAAGTATTAACATTTAGAACATTAAGACAATTACATATTTATAGAAAATTTGGAATCTTTCACTATCAGAATTAGTAAGTAAAGTCCTGAAGGGAATCTGCTAGATTTCCTTTGAAGTCATGTATTACTGGCCTTTAGAAAACCTTCTTTATAGTTTATTTAGAATTCTCTATATGCATGTCAGAGCTTTTGGTTTCCACCAGTAGGGCCTGGTAAGCTCTGCGTTTTCTGGTTTCTTGTTTATTTTGCTGTGTCATAATGTCTATGGTGTAATTACAAATTTTTGCATCATAAAAGATGTAAAGAGAGTGATTTTGAATGCAGTAGCAATACACACAAAAAAGTGGAGATTTTTTTGCAAAAAGGAAATGTAGTGGAAAATAGGGTTTATTATTCCTCATTTATATCAAAATGTATTTTGGCCTCATCAGATCCCAGAATGATTGTTGAGGGCAGAAAATGCTAGAAGACTAGATTCCTGCTTATCCCTGCTTGCATTCTATTTGCAATGGAGACCTTGCACCTGGTGTGTCTGAGACTTGTTAACCTGTCTTCTGAATCATTAAAAAGACACAACATGCCATGCTACTGCTGGCCAAGGGATTCCTCTGAAGAATATTTGGACGTCTGAGTGGAATTCAAGCCTGGTTTTGGTTTGTCATCAACACTCCCTGAAATTCCTTCTTTAGGCTTGCTGAAATATAAAAGCTCAACTAAAAATTTACTGCTTTGTCTATTTAATATGGCAATTTGAATAATACCAGCAGAAAATGGGAGTAAAATTACATGCTTTTTCTAAATCCAGAACTAGTCCAGTGGGATATTTTTATATGTACTGTTAGTTCAGAGCTCAGATAAAATTTAGTATTCGAATATAATCTCCTAAACACCAAAAGCAGCCAACTGAATGTAAGAATTCCATATCTAAGGCTGGCAAAAGTGATTTGGATTAGAATAATACAAAAAGATGGAGAATGGAAATTATTTTTTAAAGCAAATTCCATGAAATTTTATATCAGATTTAAAAAGTCCATTACATGAACAATAATAATAGCTATGAACAAGTACTTAACAGGAAGATAATTCTTCTATCAGATTTAAAATAGAAATGGACTTTCTTTTTCTCAATCTTTTTATTCTTATTTTTCAGAAAGACTTTCTTGTCACAATCACCTCCTAAAATTAAGAAAATGAAAATAAAACACCATTTTTTCTTACTTAAAAAAAAAAAAAACAAAACAACCATAGCATAGTGTTGAGAGTTTTTTGTCAATTACTTATAAAAAGATGAAGGAGGAATTTCCAAACTGCAAGAACTAGCAAAATCTAGAGACAAGAATATATTTTTTCTTGAAATAGTAACATTAGTTACTTGAACTAATTTGTTACTTGAACTAATTTGTTTCAAGTAGCAATAGTTACTTGAAATAGTAACATCCATGACATTTTGTTATCAGTTTGGTTCAGTAGCTCAATCAACTCTGCGACCCCATGGACTGCAGCACGCCAGGCTTCCCTATCCTTCACCAACTCCTGAAGCTTGCTCAAACACATGTCCATCAGGTTGTTGATGCTATCCAGCCACCTCATCCTCTGTCTTAAAGTTATTCTTCAGTTTAGTTCAGTTCAGTCACTCAGTCATGTCTGGCTCTTTGTGACCCCATGAACCACGGCATGCCAGGCCTCCCTGTCCATCACCAACTTTGGAGTTCACCCAAACCCATGTCCATCAAGTCAGTGATGCCATCCAGCAATCTCATCCTCTGTTGTCCCCTTCTCCTCCTGCCCCCAATCCCTTTCAGCATCAGGATCTTTTCAAATGAGTCAGCTCTTTGCATGAGGTGGCCAAAGTATTGGAGTTTCAGCTTCAGCATCAGTCCTTCCAATGAACACCCAGGACTGATCTCCTTTAGGATAGACTGGTTGGATCTCCTTGCAGTCCAAGGGACTCTCAAGAGTCTTCTCCAACACCGCAGTTCAAAAGCATCAATTCTTTGGCGCTCAGATTTCTTCACAATCCAACTTTCACATCCATACATGACCACTGGAAAAACCATAGCCTTGACTAGATGGAATTTAGTTAGCAAAGTAATGTCTCTGCTTTTTAATATTCTGTCTAGGTTGGTCATAACATTCCTTAAAAGGAGTAACTGTCTTTTAATTTCATGGCTCCGATCACCATCTGCAGTGATTTTGGAGCCCAGAAAAATAAAGTCAGCCACTGTTTCCACTGTTTCCCCATCTATTTGCCATGAAGCGATGGGACCGGATGCCATGATCTTAGTTTTCTGAATACTGAGCTTTAAGCCAACTTTTTCACTCTCCTCTTTCACTTTCATAAGAGGCTGTTTATTCCTTCTTCACTTTCTGCCATAAGGGTAGTGTCATCTGCATATCTGAGGTTATTGATTATTCTCCCAGCAATCTTGATTCCAGCTTGTGCTTCCTCCAGCCCAGTGTTTCTCATGATGTACTATGCATATAAGTTAAATAAACAGGGTGACAATATACAGCCTTGATGTACTCCTTTTCCTATTTGGAACCAGCCTGTTGTTCCATGTCCAGTTCTAACTGTTGCTTCCTGACCTGCATACAGGTTTCTCAAGAGACAGGTCAGGTGGTCTGGTATTCCCATCTCTTTCAGAATTTTCCACAGTTTATTGTGATCCACACAGTCAAAGGCTTTGGCATAGTCAATAAAACAGAAATAGATGTTTTTCTGGAACTCTCTTGCTTTTTCAATGATCCAGCGGATGTTGGCATTTTGATCTCTGCCTTTTCTAAAACCAGCCTGAACATCTGGAAGTTCACGGTTCATGTATTGCTGAAGCCTGGCTTGGAGATTTTGAGACTTCCTTTACTAGCGTGTGAGATGAGTGCAATTATGTGGTACTTTAAGCATTTTTTTGGCATTGCCTTTCTTAGGGATTGGAATGAGAATTGACCTTTTCCAGTCCTGTGGCCACAGCTGTGTTTTCCAAATTTGCTGGCAAATTGAGTGCAGCACTTTCACAGCATCATCTTTCAGGGTTTGAAATAGCTCAACTGCTATTGCATCACCTCCACTAGCTTTTTTGTAGTGATGCTTCCTAAAGCCTACTTGACATCAAATTCCAATATGTCTGGCTCTAGGTGAGTGATCACACCATCGTGATTATCTGGGTTGTGAAGATATTTTTTGTACAGTTCTTCTGTGTATTCTTGCCACCTCTTAATATCTTCTGCTTCTGTTAGGTCCCTTCCATTTCTGTCCTTTATTTTGCCCATCTTTGCATGAAATGTTCCCTTGGTATCTCTAATTTTCTTGAAGAGATCTCTAGTCTTTCCCATTCTGTTGTTTTCCTCTATTTCTTTCCCTTGATCTCTGAGGAAGGCTTTCTTATCTCTCCTTGCTATTCTTTGGAACTCTGCATTCAAATGGGTATATCTTTCCTTTTCTCCTTTGCTTTTCACTTCTCTTCTTTTCACAGATATTTGTAAGGCCTCCTCAGACAGCCATTTTGCTTTTTTGCATTTCTTTTCCATGGGGATGGTCTTGATTCCTGTCTCCTGTACAATGTCACGAACCTCCATCCATAGTTCATCAGGCACTCTGTCTATCAGATCTAGCCCCTTAAATCTATTTCTCACTTCCACTGTATAGTCATAAGGGATTTGATTTAGGTCATACCTGAATGGTCTAGTTGTTTTCCCTACTTTCTTCAATTTCAGTCTAAATTTTACAATAAGGAGTTCATGGTCTGGGCCACAGTCAGCTCCCAGTCTTGTTTTTGCTGACTGTATAGAGGGTCTTCATATTTGGCTGCAAAGAATATAATCAATCTGATTTTGGTGTTGACCGTCTGGTGATGTCCATGTGTAGAGTCTTCTCTTGTGTTGTTGGAAGAGGGTGTTTGGTATGACCAGTGCATTCTCTTGGCCAAACTCTATTAGCCTTTCCCCTGCTTCATTCCATATTACAAGGCCAAATTTGCCTGTTACTCCACGTGTTTCTTGACTTCCTACTTTTGCATTCCAGTCCCCTATAATGAAAAGGACATCTTTTTTGGGCGTTATTCTTAATGTTGAGTTAAATGATCAGATTAAACCAGTCAAAACAGTTTACTCTGAAAATAAAACTGGCACTTTCAAATTGTATATCAGTTGAGACCAATATGATAAAATTTCAGGGTCTAGAAAAATTGAAAGCATACATATTGGTATAATAACTTATAATTGATGAAGTACTTAGATAAGCATTATGCATATCTATGTAATAGAAATAATTACAAGAGCAATAAAGATAGAAAACAGTTTATTTATTGTAAATAAATACAATAATATTTATTGTACAAATAAATATTTATTGTACAAAAATGCAAATAAAATTTCCCTTTTTTTGGGGGTAGGGGAAGAGGGGGTTACAGGGTCCCTGAGACTCAGAAAGAATAAATGATTCACCCAAGGACTCATAGTCAGTGATCAACATGAGATTTTCTCATGTCTCCAAGCTCCAAAAATGGTTTTGCTTCCTTTAAAAAAAAAAGTGTTTGGGATGAACATGTATACATTGCTTTATTGAAAATGGATAACCAACAAGAACCTCCTGTATAGCACAGGGAACTCTGTTCTATGTTATGTGGCAGCCTGCATGGGAGGGAATTTGGGTGAGAATGGATACATGTAACATATGGGTGAGTCCCTTTGCCATTCACCTGAAACTATCACAATATTATTTATCCACGATACCCCAATACAAAATAAAAAGCTTAAAATGCTAACTCTTCAACTTGAATATTAAAGTAAAATCTCAGCATATGATATATTTTTAATGTTCATGGGTTTGGGTGAAGGATAAAAGTGTTTCATTTTTGCATTCATTTAAATGGAAAACTTGCTCTCACAACTTCATATGGTCAACTTATTCACCTGCATCGACAGAGTTACCAAGGTTCACTTAAAAGCAATTCATTGAAAATATTCTTCTGAGCAGGAAGAAACACATCACCACTAGTAGGCAATTATGTCTAATCATTGTCTATTGAAAAATCATTAACACATAGGAATAATAAATATGCAAAAAGTATGGAGGGCCAATTATACATGACAGATGATACTTTTTATTCACTTTATCCTGACACAATTGAGATGATGCATCATGATATTAACTTTCCAAGACTGTTCCCAAATAATGGGCTTTAAAACACTACCTCTTCTGTTAATCATATTTAAAAACAGCCTAACTCAGTTTTTGCCTTGCTGTGAGGCAGGCACAGTGTAACTCATTTTATGAAAAAGAAAAGCAAATGTAATTTTTGGTCCTATCATCAATCTTTTAAAATAAGTATCATCATCCTGTTATAGAGATGAGGAAACTGAGAATTACAGATTCTAAGACTTTTGCCCCAAATCATGTGAATAGATATGTTGAAGTTAAATTAAAATTCAGAGTTCTTTTAACCCAGGAACCATGCTTTTCCTATTATGTTAACAGATGAATCATTCAAATGAGTCAAATATCAGCAGTTTCATATAGTCCAATCTGACATATGGGTCATGGAGGGCTTTTGATACTGGCATTTTTAAAGATTAAAGATGGGTAAACAAACCCAAAACATTGTATCTTATTCTAATCTTTTAAAGTGCAGTGTACATATATCTTGAGATTTATTTATTGTATTTATTATTCGTATTTGTTCATCTTGGGCTTCTCCGGTGGCTCAGTGGTAAAGCAGGAAGGGTCAGAAAATCCATACAGAAGGAAATGGCAACCCACTCCAATATTCTAAGCTGGAAAATCCCATGGACAGAGGAGCCTGGTAGGCTATATCCATGTGGTTGCAGAGTCTGACATGCCTTAATGACTGCTGTTGCTGCTGCTGCTGCTGCTAAGTCGCTTCAATCATGTCCGACTCTATGCGACCCCATAGAGGGCAGCCCACCAGGCTCCCCCGTCTCTGGGATTCTCCAGGCAAGAACACTGGAGTGGGTTGCCATTTCCTTCTCCGAAGCATGAAAGTGAAAAGTGAAAGTGAAGTTGCTCAGTCGTGTCCGACTCCCAGCGACCCCATGGACTGCAGCCTACCAGGCTCTTCCGTCCATGGGATTGTCAAGGCAAGAGTACTGGAGTGGGGTGCCATTGCCTCTCCAGCCTTAGTGACTGAGCACATTTATTTATCTACATTGGCATATACTTGGTAATTGCTAAAGTTATTTAAATATTTTGCATGACCAACTACTTAAAGATTTAAAATTCAGGAAGACATACTTCTATTTTTACAGATATTATGTGTGAAGATAAGTAAAGTCCACTTAGAGAATTTCTTCTTCTATAGAACTGCAGGCTGTGGTGCAATGTGTACAGGAAGAAAAAAATAAATGGAGTATGGGTTTGTGTCATGAATTTATTCTTTATTAACCATGTAAACTTTGACAAATCTCTGTTAACACTGCTGCACTCAGTTTTTCTTATCTGTAAAATAAAAGAAATATTATCACAAAATAAGGAAAAACCCACTTTGTAGGCTAGAGTGGGAATCAGTTACAATTATCTATTTTAGTTTTCTCTCCTAATTACCTATCAATGTTGGAAAATTTTATCCGTACAGAAGATGTTTCTCTAGTTTAGGAAAAACTCATTTTATTAGGAAGGGTATGTGTGCTCTGCTGTGCTCAGTGGTGTCAGTTATGTCTGACTCTTTGCGACCCCATGGACTGTATCCCTCCAGGCTCTTCTGTCCATGGAATTCTCCAGGCGAGAATACTGGAACAAGTTGTCATTTTCTCCTCCAGGGGATCTTTCTGATCCAGGGATTGAACTGGGGTCTCCTGTGTCTCCTGCATTGCAGGTGGATTCTTTACTCACTGAGCCAAGCAGTTGAGTAAATATTGAAAATTTTCATGTTAATTAATGAGTTTGTTTTATTAGTCAATATAGTTTTTATTCTGCTTTACAAATTCTCAATATTTTTTCTTTCATGAAAGGTAGTGGTTTGGCAAGAGCCTGGGGAGGGGGTCTCTATTTCATATGTTCACTCAGGATATGGAAGCAGGGAAAGAGCCAGAACAGCAGGGTCTTACAGCAATTAATACCTCAGTCTAGAAGTGACATACACCATTCGTACTCACAGGATATTGGCCAGAATTAATCACATCATCCCACATACTCACAGGCAGGTGGGAAGAGTAATTTTTCCTATGCCCCGAAGGGGAAAGGAAACCCATACCAGTGACCTTAGCAATATCAGTGCAGGTATCATGCTGCTGCTGCTGCTAAGTCGCTTCAGTCGTGTCCGACTCTGTGCGACCCCATAGACGGCAGCCCACCAGGCTCCCCCATCCCTGGGATTCTCCAGGCAAGAACACTGGAGTGGGTTGCCATTTCCTTCTCCAATGCATGAAACTGAAAAGTGAAAGTGAAGTTGCTCAGTCGTGTCCGACTCTTAGCGACCCCATGGACTGCAGCCTACCAGGCTCCTCCATCCATGGGATTTTCCAGGCATGAGTATAGCCTCTGCTGATTTCTGCTATCCGGTCTTCAAATCTCCTTCACCTCGAGAAAGAGATTCATCTTTCTAGGAAAAAAAAAAAAAGATTAGGCAGATTTTACTGATTCATCCATATTACTTATTTTTCCTTTTTTCTAATACATGCTGCAATTCTTGATAAAGATTTTGTAGCCCACCGAAAATGATATTCTCTGATAAAAATGATCTGGTGCTGTGTGGACTTTTTTTCTTTCTTGCAAAATCAATCTTGAATATCTTGTAAAGGAGGAAACAAAAGCAAATAAAACCTTTCTCCTTTGTCTTAAGTGAGAGTCAATGTAGAAATTGCTCTTCTGTGGATACAGTTATGTAAATAGTTACATTGATTGTCTTGTCATAGGTACTTACAATATGTCATCTTTTGGACTTTTTCTATGCTGTGGAGTACAATTGTTTCTGCATCTTCAAGGCCTCCCTTATAAGCTTTCCTTGGGTCCCAGTGCCTTCTCTATGGTCAAAAAGATATAAGAATCTCATCCTTATAGACCATACATATTCACTTTCAGGACAACTTTCCCTGCCCCTCCCATCTTTCAGCCCTTCTTTCCCTGGAGTTCTTAGTATGTAAACTACCTGTGTGTGTGTTTTGTTGCTCAGTTGTGTCCAACTCTTTGTGACTTTATGAACTGTAACCTGCCAGGCTCCTCTCTCCATGGAAATTTCCAGGCAAGACTACTGGAGTGGGCTACCATTTCCTACTCCAGGGGATCTTCTCCACCCTGTGACTCTTGTGTCTCCTGCATTAGCAGGTGGATTCTTTACATTTACTCAAATCTAAAGAGAAATTAAAAGACATTTACTCCTTGGAAGGAAAGTTATGACCAACCTTGAGAGCATATTAAAAAGCAGAGGCATTACTTTGCCAACAAAGATTCGTCTAGTCAAGGCTATGGTTTTTCCTGTGGACATGTATGGATGTGAGAGTTGGACTGTGAAGAAGGCTGAGCGCCACAGAATTGATGCTTTTGAACTGTGGTATTGGAGAAGACTCTTGAGAGTCCCTTGGATTGCAAGGAGATCCAATCAGTCCATTCTGAAGGAGATCCAATCAGTCCATTCTGAAGGAGATCAGTCCTGGGTGTTCATTGGAAGGAATGATGCTAAAGCTGAAACTCCAGTACTTTGGCCACCTCAGGCGAAGAGTTGACTCATTGGAAAAGACTCTGATGCTGGGAGGGATTGGGGGCAGGAGGAGAAGGGGACGACAGAGGATGAGATGGCTGGATGGCATCACTGACTCAATGGATGTGAGTCTGGGTGAACTCCGGGAGTTGGTGATGGACAGGGAGGCCTGGTGTGCTGCGATTCATGGGGTCTCAAAGAGTCGGACATAACTGAGCGACTGAAATGAACTGAACTGAAAGAGAAATACTGAAAGTGAAAGTCGCTTAGTCATGTCTGACTCTTTGCGATCCAATGGACTATACAGTCCATGGAACTCTCCAGGTCAGAATACTACAGTGGGTAACCTTTCCCTTCTCCAGAGGATCTTCCCAACCCAGGGATCAAACCCAGGTCAACTGCATTGCAGGCAGATTCTTTACCAGCTGAGCCACAAGGGAAGCCCAAGAATACTGGAGTAGGTAAGTAAGTAAGTGAAAGTCACTCACTGAGTCTGACTCTTTGTGACCCCATGGACTAACACAGTCCCTGGAATTCTCCAGGCCAGAATGCTGGAGTGGGTAGCCTTCCCCTTCTCCAGGGGATCTTCCCAACCCAGGGATCGAACCCAGGTCTCCTACATTGTGGGCTGATTCTTTACTAACTGAGCCACAAGGGAAGCCCTACTGGAGTGGGTAGACTATCCCTTCTCCAGCAGATCTTCCTGACCCAGGAATCAAACCATGGTCTCCTGAATTGAAGGCGGATTCTTTACCAACTGAGCTATCAGGGAAAGGGGCTCCTAATAGAAAGTCCCCATGTGGAAGTTTCCCTGGGAATAGATACTATGTCCTCCTCAAATTTCTTTTGTTCAGTGTTTCAGTAACAATACTTTCCATGTTTTGTGGTCATTTATACTGAACTGGGATGTCGTATAACGTTGTTATATAGTTCTCCATATTGGAAAGCAAATTATCTACCTGTTTCTTTCCTTTCCATGCATTCAAATCTATTCATTAAATTTTCTTTTTATTTACTTCCTATTTTCCTTTCCACAAATTTTAAACAACAATGTACATTATGTGGCCATGATAGTATGTTCCACAACTGAGTTTAAGCTCACTAGAAATTTCTAGATTAAGACAATCATTTTATCTGATGTTCTCTAAGTGGGGAAGTTGACTAATGGCTAATCTTGGCTGGTGCCTATTTTACTCACCATACTGTGTGCATACACGTGTACTCAGTCACGTCCAACTCTTTGCAACCCACCAGGTTCCTTTGTCCATGGAATTTCCAGACAAGAGTACTGGAGTGGGTTTCCATTTCCTTCTCCAGAGGATCTTCCAGACCCAGGGATCAAACCAGTTTCTTATGCATTGGCAGGTGAATTTTTTACTATGAGCCACCTGGGAAGTCCCACTATAATGTGTAGTTACATTTTAAAACATTGGCTCTTTCTAAGTTATAATAAAGTAGATTCAAATCATTACATATTGAAGGTGAGTATACATCTGTCTCAGGCAGTCTCTTTTCTAATTGTTAATGTTTTTTCTCAATTCTCTTACATTTGAGGATAATTAACCTGATGTATTTTTTAGTTGTACAGATTATTTAATTATTTTGAATGTTAGCTATAAGTTTCATAGATGCTGTTTGTTGAACAAAGGAACATCTCCTCTATTCTGAATTTGCTGAAGTTTTAGTGTGTACTGGACTTTGCCAAATTCTCTTTCTGCACTGATTGATATGATCACGTGTAGATACATAGATATACATATGGATGTGGATGCAATGTGTGTATTGTTTCTTTTGACACACTGGATTGCAATAATTAGTTTTCAAGTGGTAAACTAGCCTTGCATTCTTTTAGATATCACTCAGTGTCAAATTTCTTAAGTTGTCAACTTTATGACCAAGTCGGAGTTTTTACAGTGTTCCCTTATCATCATTTTAATGGCTGCAATATTTGGAGTGTTAGCCTGTCTCTTCCTGATATTGCTGATACATGTCTTCTCTCAATTCATCTTTATTTATTTTTTCAATCTATTTTACTGATTGTTTTGATGAAAGGTATTTTTGTTTTGACCAACCTAGATAGCATATTCAAAAGCAGAGACATTACTCTGCCAACAAAGGTCCATCTAGTCAAGGCTATTGTTCTTTCTGTGGACATGTATGGATGTGAGAGTTGGACTGTGAAGAAGGCTGAGCACTGCAGAATTGATGCTTTTGAACTGTGGTGTTGGAGAAGACTCTTGAGAGTTCCTTGGACTGCAAGGAGATCCAACCAGTCCATTCTGAAGGAGATCAGCCCTGGGATTTCTTTGGAAGGAATGATGCTAAAGCTGAAACTCCAGTACTTTGGCCACCTCATGCGAAGAGTTGACTCTTTGGAAAAGACTCTGATGCTGGGAGGGATTGGGGGCAGGAGGAGAAGGGGACGACAGAGGATGAGATGGCTGGATGGCATCACTGACTCGATGGACGTGAGTCTGGGTGAACTCCGGGAGTTGGTGATGGACAGGGAGGCCTGGCGTGCCGGATTCATGGGGTTGCAAAGAGTCGGACACAACTGAGTGACTAAACTGAACTGAACTATTTTTGTTTTATTGAATTTCCCTTTGTGTTCTTGTTTCAAATTCCAAATCTTTCTGTTTTTATCTTTATACTTTTCCTCCTTGTGTTTGCTTTGTGTTTGTTCTAATTTCTTGCAGTAAGAACTTAGATTATTGATTTGTAAACATTTCATGGTATGCATTTCCTTCTCTGAATGACTTTAGCCACATTTCACGTATTTTCATAAGTTTGACTGAAGTCTATCCATGTTATTTTTTATTTTTTGAGAGGCTTCCTCTTTTACTTATGGGTTATTGAGAAGTAGCTTGTTTAATTTCCAATTATTTGGAGACTTTCCCACTGTGTTACTGTTATTGATTTCCAGTGTGATTTCATTATGGCCAGAGAACATACTCTGCATAATTTTTATTATTTAAAAATTTATTAATTAAATTTAAAATTATCACCAAAACAATGTTCCATGGACCAAATATTTTATGATGGGCTCCTGGCAAACATATTTTACATATGCCATGAAGGGTGACATTACCTTTATTATTCTGACAGGACACCAACCTGCTTTCCACAGGAAGATACTACTATCATCCAAGAGTGTTTGCTCTGTGAACACACCTGAACAGGTAATCCAGATCAAAACTTGCCCATGCCTCTACTCCAGAGAAGTACAGAAACTGAGAGACCCATGGAGAATTATCTCCAGACCAAACAATTTAGTGACCTCTTACCCCATGTTCTATTTTAAAGTCATACAAAATTCCAACTAATTAAAATTATATTGCCCCCAAACTGTAGTCTTTACAATATTGAGTTCTGTTCCTATTTTTCCATGTTTACCACTATGCCTCTAAGGAAAAGTATGCAATTTTCCTAATAAAACCTACATATTAAGAGTTTCCTGTTGCTAGTGTTACATAATTTCTCCCACTTCAATATTTTCAATTGGTTATTGTTGATATAGGTAATAGGTAATTAGGTGATCTGTTTATTTATTATGCCATTCAACACTAACCAATACTCTGAACTCTTATTTCCTCCTGATTCTTCTTTTAGTGACTTCAGTTAATTATCAATGATTTTTAGGTTGCTATCATAATAGCCACATTGTATCTTCATTGCCAAATGAAGATTTGGCAATGGTTCATTGCCAATCTTCACATTGGTTCATTGGCTATAACTTTTAGATCAAAACCAGTTAGTGCCATAGTGGGAATCTGTTTTTTTTGTTTGTTTGTTTGTTTTTGTTTTTGTTTTTACTTTAGTGGGAATGGATTTGGAGTTTCAACACAAGTATAATGCTGGCAATAGATTTTAAGTTAATAAACTGTATGAAGAACTTGAGGGCCAGTGGAGTGGATCAGTGAAGGTGTCATTCCTTTGTGCCAATGAGCCAAGCCAGGATTCCATCTTGAAATTGGAGTTCCCCCTCAGTCTCTGCCTCCTTCAAGATGGACTCCTCTCCTCTCTTACAGAAAGAAATTAGGGGAAAAAAAATAGAGGGAAGAAGGGGGTCTCTCTAAATCTGGGTCCTCTGACTTGTGCCTGCTGTGTTTCCAGCCCTGCTTAGCACTCCCTGTTGTGAAACAAGGAGTTTTGTTTGCCTGGGAGCCAAGCCAATGAGTTGGATTGAGGGGTGACCAGCTGGAAGGGCTACTGCGGACATTCTTCAGAGAAAAATTATCTCCATTCCAGTCAGTCCCTGCAAGAAACTTAGATCCAAAATCTACCTGTGATTAAGGGAGACAGTACTTTGGTTTTGAATTGTGCCCCTGTGTTTGGAGTCCGTATTAACCATTTGAAGCCCTGGAGGCAGTGACTGACTTGTCTGTAAGGGGCTGTCTAGCTGGTCTCCTCCCCCAGTATCCCAAGCAGGAGAGCAGACCCAGGAAGGGGAGTTCTGTGTTGAAACGGGATCATGTCCTCCAGCAGTCAATTTGCCATGAAGAATCTCAGACATAAATGAGGTTGTGGGTACTTTGCATCCCACACAGACCTGGCACTTACTATGCTGTCAGTGACAGCCATTGCATGGGGAGATGCTTCTCATTGCGTCAGTCATGGTGGGAGTGGAGCTGGGTACACTAATTTCCAGTTACGATTGTTCTTTCATTCTCACGATGTGGAAAAAAGCTCTCATGGAAGGGAGCTAGCTGTGGGCTGTTAGCAAGGGCCAGACGTCATGTTAGCCAAAAGGCAGCAATGCTTCCTGACACTTCCCCAGAGACCAGGAATTCAAATTCTTCCAGAAAGAGACCATCAACACAGCACATTTCCTTTGGCCCATTTATGGAAATTGATAGAATTCTTCACCTTCCCACTAGTGACAAGACAACGTGAAATATCTTCCTTTTAAGACCTGAGAAACATGTCTTGCAGAAAAGAAGCCCTTTGCTGGTTCTAGGGTTGCAGGAGGCCCTCTGCACAAGCTCTGACCCTGATGCAGCTCCACTGATGACTCTGTAAAATTGGCCTCCAGCCTGTTACCTGAACATCAGTGTGAGTCACCAGCAAGGAGGATGGACCTCTCCTCTCAATCTGTTGGAATTCTCCTCTCTCCTTTCCTCCTTCAATGACTCTTCATGGGTCTTCTGCTTAAAGGAGCTTCATACTGGTTTTTGCATGGAATGAGGAAAAATGACCTTCTGGTGTTGAGCATATATACATAGATTCAGCTGTGAGGATTGTTGTTTGAAAAAATATGCCACCAATAGTACAGATCACCTCAAAGCCACTGCTTTCTATAGGATTTCCTGTTTTAATTTAGTTATTTAATCTCATGTAATGGGATCATGAAGAGTCAGACATTAATGAGCAACTGAGCAACAACAATAAAATAGTAATTAAATAGAGAGAGATAACATTTCTTACATATTACTATCTATAATTGTAGTATTATTGTCATACATTGTTTTAAATACATAGGTTGCATTAAAATTAATTTTTCCTATATTGGTCTTTGAGAACAGAGTTGAATGTTCACTCAAATACTTTGAAGTGAAAATAACCAACCAGTCAGAATACATTCTTGAATAAAATCACATTGATATATGGGAAAGTTTCTGCTTCTTTCAATGATTTCACTCTAAGAATTTCAGTCAAAGCAGTGAGAATGGTGAATCCAAAATAGAAGATACAAATGTATTGCCATGAATATGTGTGCATGTTTATTTGTTTTTTTTTTTTTTTTTTTTTTTTTTTTTTGGACTTAAGATCATTCCCAGTGACCTAAAAGCAGGTTGTTCTGATTTGAAAGCCCAGGATAAGGTTAAATGATTGCTTCAAGGATTCTCACTCTTAGCTAAGACAGTAGATCTGATAGTTGTCAAATAAACACCAAAGCGAATCAATGTCCACTGTGAGGGAGGTCTGTGCTCCTGCTCTGCAGGGCAATGTCTTCAGAAAGATTTTATCACTGGCACAGTTGAAATTAACAGAGTGAGAATACAGATGCAGCAAAGGACAGAATGGGAAAGACAAGCATTTCTCGGTGAATAGTGTGACAAGATGAATCCAACTTTAACAGAAAACTCAGATGACTTTAAAGGTGTCATTCAAATCAGAGACTCTTTGAACCAAAATTTATGAAGATGCCCAATTTTTATTTCTATTTAATTCTAAATGATTCTCACCCTCTCGTCACATAATTTTCTTTCAAGTGAGTATGATTGTTATGAACACAGATTGGTGATTGTCTGATTCACCGATGTATGGATTATTGTGTATTTTAAGATCAATATGTTCTAAAGTTCAAATTCTTCACTTACTGATGCTTGCAAGCGTTTTGATACAAAAATAACTTTAGTAGTCTACTTGTCATCGTGATTCCAAATGGTGAACTAAAGCCTATCATTTCAAACCATCTGCAGCACTGGGTAAATATCACTTTCACAACACGATCTACAGCCGTCAGAGATCCTTTGTATGAAACCATTCAGTGGCCTTTTATTACTTTCACCCAAAAATGATGCATAAAATAATGATGTCTCCTCCAATTAACTCTACCATCAAATGCTATGAATATTGGGAGATACAAAGAAACATTGACTGTTTATTATTTTGGCAGTCTTCCATCTACCAGCTGCTAAATAAAGGTTAACAAATTAATGAATCGGACTGAGAACATGGAGACCTTTAATTTCAACACGTTTAGAGATAGCACCATATTCTATTAAGAAGAGAATAATTTGCATTTGAGGCTTTTTGATGACATTTACATGCAGACTGACTCACTGCTTTTTCCTAAAGTAAGAAAAAAAATCTATCTGGATAGTCAGTTTCTGTGGTTGGGCACCTCAACTCTACAGCTCTCCAGAAAACCTTATAAACTTGATTATCATAGAAATGGTCTTTGTGAGAAGAGTCAAAAGATTTAGTTTCAGTGGGCTTCTAGTGCAGTCCTATTGTTTTGAGGCATAACCTTAACCTTTGTGAAACGCACTTTCTAAATTTATGAAATGAGGTTATTTGACTCACAATTCTAAGTTGCTGTTTTGTGTTTGAATTTTGTAGCCCAAATGGAATTAAACTAAAATATAACCAAACATGACTTTGATTTTCACTGGACATGACAAAAAACTGAGATGTGAATGTAGTGAGGCCACCTTGGTTTACAAATTTAATGAAATTCTACTATTGGTTGTACAATGTCATTAAATTCACATCCTGCTAGGCTCATCTTCCAGAAACTCTGAAAAACAGGGTAAAGGATAAAGATAAAGTGAGTCCAGGGCAAAAAAAAATGCACAAGGGGAAAAGAGCAACCAAAAGTAGCAGATCACTCAAATATTGATAGAAGTTGGAAGTGTAGTAGACTTCATTGAAAAACATGACCCAGAAAAAGATTAGGTAGTAAATCAGAAAGTGTGGTGGCCCATTATAGGAATGGTAAGCATAGCTACTTTGTGCATTGAATGTGAATTCCTAAGTGGTCTTCTCAGCATTCACCCAGCTCTATATTCATTTTTCTGAAACCCATGATCATATGACCAATCATGACCTCCCTAGTTTACTTCTTCAATGATGTAAATCTTTGATGGAGGCCCGTTAGTCTGGTGGATACACTACAGCCTCTTCAGCCCATGCTGCACCTCTGGCCACTCTGCCATACTCTGCTCTGCCATACACTGTCCACCAAGATGGTAGAGAGCCTGCTACACCTCACAGGCTGTTCTTTCTAAAAGGAACACTGGCCTTTCTCTTCCATATTAATCAACATTTACTAATTCTTCAAAGTCTTGTCCAAATATCACATTTCCTGTGAAATATTTTGTGTCTACTCCAGTTTATTTTCTTGCTTCTTCTTCTGTGTCCCCAGAGTTCTTTTTATACATTTCATTTTTTAGCATATATCATACAATAATCATGTGTGTACTAGATCATGATAAATACCTGTGATATCGCTTGCTCTTTTTTATTAGGTTTTGGGTTATAATATTTTGAAAAACGAGAAGGGATATATAATTTATAGGTTGCTATGTAGAACACAATAAAACACAATTCAACTATGTGCGTGTATGCGTCTGTGTGTATGTACAAATACACAAATTTATAAACAAAATTTTCTTGAATGTTGTCATGGATTGCACAGAACAAACCCATATGAGCTATGTTCTGCTCACTGTTGAAGATACATACGAATATTCATGTACTTAGGAATACAACAGTCATCAGTGCTATTTGGGAAAGATAGTCTAATAAATTTCCAATCTACTTTCTACTCTAAATTTTATCATTTGAATTGGAAAGGGGAAAGCCATAATTTTGGACCATGTAAACCTAGCCTCCCACGGAAGAGACTTTATGAGCTATGCTTGAATGATATGCCTTTAAGTTTCATCTACAATTGCTCAAAATGCTGTCTAGTAAAATGATCTTTGGTGTGGTTCCTAAAAAATATATTTTTAATGACAGCATCTTAGAAATTTTCATGTAAACTTACATATGAGACATCCCAGCATTTAGTGGCAGAAAATCTTGTGCTTCCAGTAAACTGACATGTAACTTTGTTGCTGAAATGGGGACTGTGACAAGCGGCAGGCTTTCCTTTTTCCTTTGGTTGAAAGAAAAGTGAAAGTGCATTTACAGTAAATCCTAGAACTTTTAGAAAAGTAGCATTTTCTTCTTTTTTCTGTCACCAAGCTCTGCATCTTTCCTTTAAGACCTGTGTAACTTTTTTTTAATTTGTTTTAATTGGAGGTTAATTACTTTGCAATATTGTATTGGTTTTGCCATATATCAACATGAATCCACCACAGGTATACACGTGTTCCCCATCCCAAATCCCCCTCCCTCCTCCCTCCCCATACCATCCCTCTGGGTCACCCCAGTGCAGCAGCCCAGCCCACTTTTTCATCAAAAAGTTAGATGTCCTACTTCTGAAAGTGTTATAGTTTAGTGATATGAACTACTCATCAGAGATACTTTACTGAACTTTACAACCACTTAAATTATAAGGGTTTTAGTGCAGGTAAGGTATTTCAACAAGAAATGCGTCAAAAGTGGCTCTCTCTGGAGGCTAGAAGCAAGCACAGAGAAATCCAGAAGGAGACAGAGACATCTCAGCTTTGGGAACTGACTCCATCCAGGGATTGAGGATGAGGAAGAATAATATATTGGGAAAGGAGCTGGTCAGGCATAGACTTTATAGCTAAGCCTGAAGGGAGGGCAGAGGAGAGTGTAGTGAGGACAGGAGCCTGGGCTTGCAGAGCCCCCTGGAAATGCACAGCCAGCCCACTGTGCTCAGCCAAGCACATTTCACTTAAATTTTCTTTTTTTTCCATTGGGTTATAGCTGCTTTATAATGTGTTAGATTCTGCTGTACAATGAAGTGAATCAGCCATATGTACCCAGATATCCCCTCCCACTGAGACCTCCCTCATACCCCTACACCTCCATCCCATCCATCCAGGGAATTTTAAACTGATGCATAATCCAGCCCTGAAGATGGAAACTAACTACTTGCTATGTTTTTTTTGTTTGTTTGTTTGGCTTAAATGACAAACATTTACTTCTCACAGCTCTGGAGGCTGAGAATACAAGATCAAGTCTTGAAGGTACTTGACACACTCTCATTTCTTTTTGATCTCTTTTTAAATGAAACCTTGCCCAAACATGCCTGCCTGACCACCATAGGTAAAGTAGCATCTTTCCTCTCCAACTCCTGATTCTCCCTTTTAATCCTTGTTTGCATGATGTTGCATAATATACTATGTTATATTCTACTTAATTCTACTTCCAAGAATGAAAGTTTCAAGAGGGCAAGGACTTATTTTTTGCTGTTGTCTCCGCAGAGGCAAGGAAAGAGTCTGACATGAAATAATCACTCAATAACTACTTGTGTGGATTAACAAGGAAAGGGACCTAGATTGTTTTACCATCTCAAGTGGTATTAATAATGCTCAATTCAGAGAGGTGAGGGATTATAAAATATGGTAAACGGCTTGGCAGGATGCATTTCCTAAGAGAGCCAAATACTAATCCCATATGCAAATGCAGCAACTTGACATCTCAGCATCTTTCCTTGTCTTGTGGTTAGAGGAACGCCAAAGTGAGTGACAAATGTCTATATTTTGCTTTTCCTACTAGTTAATTGCTGGGAGCCGGCATATTGCATATTGAGTGCAGCACTTTCCACAGCATCATCTTTCAGGATCTGGAATAGCTCAACTGGAATTCTATCACTGCTGGGAGCCAGCGTGAGGAACTCCGCCCGTGGCAAAGGTCATGAGGAAGGAGGCTCGGCATACGCAAAGGCGGGATTGAGCCTCAGGAGTCCCCCTGGAAATTCTCGAGCATCTACCCCCAAAACCAGAGTCTGCCTACTTTCTGCTTTGTGCTTTCACCTACACCTCTGACTTTACAGGGGGCTGTCCCCCAATACCTCTCTCTGAAAAAAGAGTTAGCTTACAGCTCCAGTTAATAATTCCTGGGTGTGACAGTGTTTCAACCTACAAACTCCTTTGGAAATCCTCTAGCCTGCCTGAATAGGTTTTTCCGGCCACATGTGATTGTTCAGAGCCTCCCAACTGTGAGAGGCAGGAGATGTTCTAAACTGTCTAAACACAGATTCTTTTGAGTAGTTAAAAGATTGATTAGAAATTGTATTGGTGAAGGGTTTTTCACTTATTGAGCCAATGTTTGCTGCTAAGTGTCCATACTCCTTACCTACTGTGTCCTTGGCAGTGTATTGATTGATACAATGGGTTTATAGAAATGTAAGTAGTAGCCTCAATGTTTGTAAGCTTGGACCCTTGAGTTAATTCTTTTCTTGATTGAGCCCACCTCACCTTTGCCCTATAGGAATGCAGCTTTGTCCAGTGCTTTTTTTGGAGGCTGGTGCCTGACTTTGGAATAATCACCTTTAGAGAAAAATAAGTTTCTTAAAATGTTAACAGGCCTCCTGGCCAGAAGATGATGTAATTCACCTGAACTTTTGCATATGATAAGTTTGAAAGCCTGGCTTCGATTAGGACCAGGAACTGCTGTCCTTGCATGACTCCACCCCTTCCCCCATTATCCTCTATGCACAACTTAAGGTATAAAAACTACTTTGGAAAATAAAGTGCGGGCCTTGTTCAACGAAACTTGGTCTCCCCATGTCACTCTCTCTCTCAAATTCTGGCTGAGTCTCCATCTGGAGCACGGAACCCGCCATGTTTGCTAATTATGCCTGGGCTTCTAAGATCCGACCGGGGAGGCCTCAGTGTCTCCTCTCCTTCGGGAGAATGGAAGGACGCCTGCGGCCTACATGAGTGGTGCTAACTTCTTGTCTTGAAGTTTTATTGGTCTCCCGCGTAAACCAAGCTACTCAGCCTCTTTTCTCCACTGAATTTTCCTACTGAGCTATCCTCATTCTATTACTCTTTATATCCTTAATTAACGTTTAATTAAGCAGTTGTTTCCTGATCCTCGCTTACGCCGTCTCTCCTTCGAATACCCTGGATCAGCCTGGGCTGGACCCCGGCAGTTAATACTCAGGGACTCTTAAGTGCTGTGTTAAACAAAACAGATCGACAACTTGGCTGGAAAACTCTCTCTGGAGATACCTGGGGGTCTTGTGCTCATGGTGGGCCATGACAAGGACTGTACGATTCATGATGATGCATTGTCTGAAGTCCAGCCCTTCCTTCATTTCAGTTTAGATCAGTCACTCCGTCGTGTCCAACTCTTTGCGACCCCATAAACCGAAGCACGTCAGGCCTCCCTGTCCATCACCAACTCCCAGAGTTCACTCAAACTCATGTCCATTGAGTCGGTGGTGCCATCCAGCCATCTCATCCTCTGTCGTCCCCTTCTCCTCCTGCCCTCAATCCCTCCCAGCATCAGAGTCTTTTCCAATGAGTCAACTCTTCGCCTGAGGTGGCCAAAGTACTGGAGTTTCAGCTTTAGCATCGTTCTTTCCAAAGAACACCCAGGACTGATCTCCTTTAAAATGGACTGGTTGGATATCCTCGCAGTCCAAGGGACTCTCGAGAGTCTTCTCCAACACCACAGTTCAAGAGCATCAATTCTTTGGCAGCCTCCAAATCTGATTTGGTTTCCCCTGCATGACCGACAAGAGAGCCTTGCTGGACTGTTTGAACAGAGATGCACAAAACCCCACTGAGACTTCTGTCCTGAGCTCCAAAGAAGCCATGATTCCTGACTTAAACCTTGCTGACTTCATACAGTCAGGGCCAGTGTATAGCTTAAGGGCCTTGGGGTGTCTATTGCAATCCTAAAGTCTGCTCCTACTTGCTCTCCCTTGAAATGAAGGCTATAATGATGATGCTATAAGGAGAACAGTGAGCCCTTGTGAGCATCTGAATTGTGATGCCTTCAGGTCCCTGTGATGCAGATGGCTTTGGTTGCAGGTGGGAGGCAGTCAGAGGCCTGCTGTGAAGAATTGGGGCAAACAGTAAAATGAGGCTCAGTGGAGTTTTATGAGTCACACAAATGCTCATACATCTTCATCCAATCATTCTGGTAAAATTCTTTCCCAAAGAAATGGTATAAAGTAAGGAAGCAAAAAGAAATGTGAAAGAAGATGATAACACTAGAATTTTGTCTCTTAGCTATGACTGAAGCCAGGAGAGCTGAGAACTGTTCTAGTTGGTAAGTTACTCCAGTTTCTCAAAGTGAGGTGCCAGATATCCTTACTCAGGACTTGGAAATGTCATGGCAGAAGCTTGACCTTCATTTGAAAAATTGCCTGGAGAACTGTTGGGCATTAACAGAGGATTTTTTGGGAGAAGGACTGTAGGTGCCAGCCTCCCCATCAAGGAGGGGGAGGTGTGGCTCGGCAAACAACTACAGGTGTCCAAAAAGAAAAGTCTCCAGTGAGAGAAGAGAAGAAAGAGAGAAATAGAAGCAGCCTGTGGCAACTGAAAAGAGCTGAATAGGGGAGGTAATCACCCTCCTACTGGCAGTGTTTTCAGATCCATAGGGGACTAGGGTTACCAGACAAAATATACCATCTCCAGGTAGGTCTTAATTTCTCACATAATATTGAGATGCATTTAAGCTAAAAATGATCTGCTTACCTGAAATACATATTTAACTGGATGTTTTATATTTTTAGTGGTAGAGATTTTTTGCTGCAGTCAGTTTAAGGGGGCTTCCTGAAAGAGGCCAAGAGAGGTCAGTAGCCCAGAGACTGGAGACCAAAGAACAGCTCAAGCCCTAAGGATGGGGCCATGGACTAACCAATGAAGCAGAAGCACTCCAGACTAAAATGCTGAAACCAAAAGGGAGCATTAGGGGATCTTAGAAGATGTTGGCAATGGGCTGTGTGCTAAAGGGCCTCAAACATCACCAATGGCAAGAGTACACCCAGAGCAAATGCCAGATTCACCTGCAGAGTCAGGTCCTTTTTCTTCCTCCTTGACTCTGTCATGAAGGGTTCAGAACTCTCTGGCTTGGGGGAAAGGAGAGTGAGCAAAAGGTCACACAGGAGAGGAAAAGCCAATTGTGTCCTATCTCCTTCCCCAGGTTCCAGGTTGAACTTGAGCCTGGAGGGCAGGTGGGGAGTGATGACACCAGAGCAGCTTTGTCCAAGCAGAGGGAGGACCTCATTATAGATGCTGCAGAACAAACCGCATCCTACAATGAACACACATACAAAGCTATTCCCACAACAGGGAACACAAGTTGAACAGGGTGCAGTTGGTTTATGAGATGGTGCAGACTTTTCAGAAAATATCATTAGGCTGTTAGAAGTTTCTGCATTTTTTTTTCATTTGATAAAAGGAACCTATGAAGCCCCAACTCTTAAGCACCCAGGCACTATGCTGGTGCTGAGGATAAAAGCATGAACATAAGCAGAGGTGGTTAAGAAACAAACCCAAATAATAGCCACATAGCTGATGGAGCAACTTAGAATCATGTGGGCTATGAGGTTAATGCAACTTTTGGCAGCACTGCACTGATGATCTACTCTGGGGTGATTGCCCAAGAACAAAATACTAGTCTCAAACCACTAGGATGAAAAAATCCTATCGGGAAAAAAAAATGTATTTTCTTAATCAGTTCAGTTCAGTTCAGTTGCTCAGTCATGTCCAACTCTTTGCGACCCCATAAATTGCAGCACACCAGGCCTCCCTGTCCATCACCAACTCCCAGAGTTCACTCAAACTCATGTCCATCAAGTCGGTGATGCCATCAAGCCATCTCAACCTCTGTTGTCCCCTTCTCCTCCTGCCCCCAATCCCTCCCAGCATCAGGGTCTTTTCCAATGAGTCAACTCTTCATATGAGGTGGCCAAAGTATTGGAGTTTCAGCTTCAGCATCAGTCCTTCCAATGAACACCCAGGACTGATCTCCTTTAGGATGGACTGGTTGGATCTCCTTGCAGTCCAAGGGATTCTCGAGAGTCTTCTTCAACACCACAGTTCAAAAGCATCAATTCTTTGGCACTCAGCTTTCTTCACAGTCCAACTCTCACATCCACACATGACCACTGGAAAAACCATAGCCTTGACTAGATGGACCTTTGTTGGCAAAGTAATGTGTCTGTTTTTGAATATGCTATCTAGGTTGGTCATAACTTTTCTTCCAAGATGTAAGCATCTTTTAATTTCATGGCTGCAGTCATCATCTGAGGTGATTTTGGAGCCCAAAAAGTAATGTCTGACACTGTTTCCACTGTTTCCCCATCTATTTCCCATGAAGTGATGGAGCCAGATGCCTTGATCTTATTTTTCTGAATGTTGAGCTTTAAGCCAACTTTTTCACTCTCCTCTTTCACTTTCATCAAGAGGCTTTTGTGTTCCTCTTCACTTTCTGCCATAAGGGTGGTGTCATCTGCATATCTGAGGTTATTGATATTTCTTCTGGCAATCTTGATTCCAGCTTGTGCTTCTACCAGCCCAGCATTTCTCATGATGTACTCTGCATAGAAGTTAAATGAGCAGGGTGACAATATACAGCCTTGATGTACTCCTTTTCCTATTTGGAACCAGTCTCTTGTTCATATCCAGTTTAACTGTTGCTTCCTGACTTGCATATAGGTTTCTCAAGAGGCAGGTCAGGTGGTCTGGTATTCCCATCTCTTTAAGAATTCCCCACCCCCCCAAAAAAAAGAATTTCCCACAGTTTATTGTGATGCACACAGCCAAAGGCTTTGGCATAGTTAATAAAGCAGAAATAGATGTATTTCTGGAACTCTCTTGCTTTTTCCATGATCCAGCAGATGTTATTATCTCTTTTATTTTCCATTTATTTTATCTATTTTCCCATGATATAATTGGTAAAATACCTGTGAGTATGTGTGTACATATGCATATGTGCATGTGTGTGTGGGCACATATTAAACATTATCATGCTTCACACTAGGGGGAGAACAAAGTGAAGTTCAGTTAAGAATGCTCATCCATAAGAGCTGTGTCTGGGAGCAGAGCTGGAAGGACCAGATGGTTTTATGCTTAAGAGTGTCATGCTCAGTCACTAAGTATATGACTCTTTGTGACCCCATGGACTGAGCTGGCCAGACTCTTCTGTCCATGGGATTTCCCAGGCAAGAACAGTAGAGTGGGGTGCCATTTCCTTCTCCAGGGAATCTTCCTGACCCAGGAATTGTACCCATGTCTTCTGTGTCTCCTGCATTGGCAGGAATATTCTTTATCACTGAACCACTTGAGAAGCCCTTATGTTTGTCAAAACTGTTTAAATCTAGTAACTTGAGATTCTTCTGTGCCACTTCAAAATAAAATCAATACCTTTCCCCATGATGCAGAGTTTTCCAGACTCAGGTTTTGTGGTACTGTTCTAGACCAGCTCATACATTTGCATTAAACATTGAATGGTTCCTTCCTGAGTTTCCACTATTCAGTTGTATTTTTTCAACAGATAAATAAGACTTGGAGAAAATAAAGTAAGTATGCAAAGTGGACCCCTATGATGCCACAGGAGTCAGAGTTTGAAGAATTAGAGTAAAAAATAAGTTTGGGGTGAGGAGAAACCAGGTTATCACCAGCCCTTAGCCCCGTCATTGCAACGATGTCTCGGGATGGGCGGCACAGGAAGTCTTCCGACTGGAGGATGCTTGTGCAAGGAGCCAGCTGGCTAGAAATCCAAAACTCAGACTTATCAGTAGGTCTCAGCTGACCTTCTGTGTCGTCCACATACTTTCCCATAATTTATTCTTTTCTCAATATAGTCCATTAATTTCAATGAGTTTTGTAGCTTCAGCTCTTTCTTAGGGGGAGATGAAACACGGACAAGAAAGCCATTTTTTTTTCTTCATCCCTTCGCTCTCCCTCTCTCCCTCCTTCTTCCATTCCTTTCTTTTTTTCCTCACTTCCCCTGTTGAACCCTACATGAATTAATGTTTGAATACTGGATTTTTTTCAATTCCAAAAGAGAAACTTGTGTTGACAATATCACTTTCAACTGGAGTGAGTCAACTGAAAAAAGTCCTATGTCTTCATATAAACATGGATGGAGGCAGATGAATGATTATCTAAATATCTGTTATTGCTGAAAAAGTCACAGCACAAATACAATAAAAACCCTGGTAATATTTATTTGAAATTTATATTTAATGGTAAGTAATGGAAAGGAATAGAATAGTTATGTGTCAATATTTGGAAATATAAGTTCTGGAATAAAACAAACCATTTCCAAGTGAATTTGGAAACTCAGAAAGTACATGCAGAACTTATAACTGTTTAAGGCAAAGCAGGTACCTGTTGTAAACTAACCTGACTATTGACAGAGTTGAAAATGCAAAAGCCCTGCAAACCTTATTGAATGAATAATGAAAGAGTTAGTGAAATAATTGATGAGACATTTATTTTACTTACTGCTAATGGTCATAGTAATAAAGGTTAAAGCTTGCACAGTGATTGATTTTATGCCTCTTTCAAATAACACAGTTGCTTGTGGAGTTATCAATACCACCAAAAATGAAAAGCAGTGATTTTATTAGAAATGTAACAAAGTCAATATGCCTCAATAAAAAATAATAAATACCATAATACTATGAACATGTTTAATCTTTTGCTTTTTTAAAATCAGTGGTCAACAATGTAAAACAGCCTATGTAGATGTGTAGCAACACACACATCCTACAACTGAAGAAGAGGATTCTAAACATACTAGTTCATGACAAAAGTAACAGAAATAATCCAGAAGTGAGCTAAGAGGTTACAGAGCTGGTACCACAGACAGAGTTGCTCACATGAATTTATTTCTTCTCCGTTTTGAAGCTGGAGTAAGCTTGGGGGATTGTTCAGATACAAGCATCCTTCTGCAAATCCATCAATATCGATTCATAAGAAGTGCTTAATAATATTCCGATTGTCAATCATGTTGAGGCAGAATATTTCTTTTTGAAAAAATTTTAAACAGTTTTATTCAGATACGATTGACACATGTTACAATTTGTTCATTTAAAGTATATAATACAATGGATTTTAGTATACTCACATGTATGTGCAACCAACATCTCAATTATAGAATATTTTTATCATTTCTCAGAAAGAAATGCTCTCCCATTCCTTCTTGCTACCCTCCCCCAACACTAAGTATTGACTAATCTACTTTATGCTTCTATTAATTCCCTGTATTGCACATTTTATATGAACAATATTGTATAATATGTGGACTTCTGCGGCCTCTATCACTTATCATAATATCTTCGAGGACCATTCAGGTTGTAGCAAGTATCTTACTTCATTCTTTTTGATGGCTGCTGTAAGTCTTTGTTTTTAATTGAAGTAGAGTTTATTCAATATTATGTTAGTTTCAAGTGTAAAGCAAGGTGATTCAGTATGTTTGCAGATCATACACCACTATAGGTTACTGCAAGGTAGGGTGTATAATTCCCGGTGCTATACAGTACATCCTTGTTGCTCGTCTGTTTTACATATAGTAGTTTGATCCATTAGTCTCACACCCCTAATTTACCCCTCCCCCTTTCCCTCTCCCCTTTGATAGTGACCACAAGTTTATTTTATATGTCTGTGAGTATGTTTCTGCTTTGCATACACATTCATTTGCATTATTCGCCAGATGCCACATGAAAGTGATACAGTATTATCTGACCTATGTCACAAAGCACAGTATTCTCTAGGTCCATCCAAGTTACTGCAAATGGTAATATTTCATTGTTTTCTATGGCTGTGTAATTTATCTATCATCTATCTATCGATCACATCTTAATCCAATCATTTGTTGATGGCACTCTTTCTGTTTCCTTATCTTGACTATTGTAGTAGTGCTGCTATGAATATTGGGGTGCATTCATCTTTTCAAAGTAGCAGTTTTCTTTTTCTCAGATGTATACCCAGCAGTTAAGTTGCTGTGACATATGGTGAACCCGCCTGCCAATGCAGGAGACCTAAGGGACATAGGTTTGATCGCTGGGTCAGGAAGATCCCCTGGAGGAGGGTACTACAACCCACTCCAGTATTCTTGCCTGGGAGTCCCCATGGACAGAGGAGCCTAGTGGGCTGCAGTCCATAGGGTTGCAGAGTCAGACACATCTGAAGTAACTTATGCACACACGCCCACGGAGGTTCTATTTTTAGTTTTTTTTGGAACCTCTACACATTTTTACATAGTTAAATGAACTAATTTGGATTCCCACCAACAATATACAAAAATTTCCTTTTCTTCACATCCTTACCAACATTTATTATTTGTAGACTTCTTGATGACAATCATTTTGATAGGTAAGAAGTATTATCTCATTGTGGTAATAATTTGCATTTCTCTGATAATTAGCAATTTTGAGTGCCTGTTATCCATCTATATGTCTTCTTTGGAATAATGTCTACTTGGGTCTTCTACCCATTTTTTGTTTGTTTGTTTGTTTGCTTATTATTGTTGTTGAGATATATGAACTGTTTATGTATTTTGGATATTAACCCTTTGTTGCTAACATTGTTTGCAAATGTTTTCTCCCATTCCACATGTGTATTTTTATTTTTTTTTTCTGTTCTTTTTTTTTTTTTTAATTGAGGTAAAACTGACATGCTTCCCTGGTGGCTCAGTAGTAAAGGCCAATGCAGGAGACTTGGGTTTGATCTCTGGGTTCAATCCATGGCTTACAGTCTACGGGGTCACAAAAGAGTCAGACATGATTTAGTGACTAAACAACAACAAATAATTAACATATAACATTATGTTAGTTTCAGGTGTACAGCATAATGCTTCAATATTTACATATATTGCAATATAAGTATTTTTATTTTGCCAATAGCTTCCTTTGCTGTGCTAAAGCTTTTAAGTGTAATCAGGTCCTATTTGTTTCTTTCTGCTTTTCTTTTATCTTAGGAAACCGATCTAAGAGTATATTGCTATGATTTTTGTCAGAGTGGTCCACCTGTGTTCTAGAAGGCAGAACATGTCTTGATGGGTACAGTTTCAGCTTTTCGAAAATGAACACCATGTCTGTAAACAACACCCTTAGGTTGAAGATTTCTGCTTTCTTCGTAGAAATATTCTCCCTCAATATAAGTTGTAGTTAAACTTCAAGTTTACCATGAGGTTAGCCTTTGAAAATTGACATTTTCCAGCATGTCTTGCTATAATGTTTGCTTGATGGGACAACCTAAATTTCAGCATAAGGCAACACTCAAAGAATAAAATAACTCTGGTAATTGAAAAATCAAAGGTAAGAAGGTAAACAAATTGATTGTGATGAAGTTTATTATCTTTATTGTCAGGTAAATAACTTTATAAATTAATGTATTTTGAATTTTGTGATGCAATTGAAGTATTTGACAAAAATATTATAAAAAGCATTATCCCAAGCAAGTGAAGCAAAACTGAATATAGAAATTTTACCTCCCATTTATATTGCAGGTAATATGAACCTGGAGCATTGATTTTAGAAAGTTCTTTAGTTGACATATTGAAGTCAAACTATATTCTGTACCATTTACTCAGTTTTGGTTAGGGTTTTTACTTTTCTACCAGAAAACGCAATTATATCATTTTTATTTTACAGAAATAAGTACTCAAAATATGAGATTTCATGCTTTTTAATATTAAAGTATCTTACCAAGATTGAATCTTTCTTCTTATATTTAAGTTGTCTTTTCTGATGATCAATAAGAATCATTTTCTCTTCCAGTTGAGGAACTGATTTTGAGATATGCATTTTTGTTATTCAATTGAATTATTACAACAAGTTTTATTGGTTTATTATATATTTAGATTTATTTTTTATATTTAAACTTAATACTATTTTAAAATTTTTACTGCATTTATCCTCAGTTACAATTTTTGGCAAACTATTTTAATTTTCCTTGTTAGTTCTCCCTAAGGTAGTTGTGGTTTATAAATTTAACATAATTCCAATACAAATACTAATAATTTTTGTGTAGAATTATACAAATAAGTGACAACAACAACAAAAAAAGCTAAAATCCTTTGGGGAAAAAAAAGCTAAAAGGAGACACTAATCTTACTAGATATTTAAGCTTAGTAAAATATTCTTTATTAAAGCAGTAAAATGTTGGCACACTAATTTACAGATGCATGGGACAGAATAGATAATAGAGAAATAGATCAAATTCATATGGAAGTTTAGTACATGACAAAAGTGATATCTCAAAAATTTAGAACAAATATGGATTTTTAAATAAATGGTATTGGGACAACTGGAGATCCCCTTAAAAAGAGTTAAGATTAGACCCAAATTTTCTGGGAAGTGGGTCATAGAGGATCCTGCTGTGATTTATGTCGGAGAGTGTTTTGCCTATGTTCTCCTCTAGGAGTTTTATAGTTTCTGGTCTTACATTTAGATCTTTAATCCATTTTGAGTTTATTTTTGTGTATGGTGTTAGAAAGTGTTCTAGTTTCATTTCTTTTACAAGTGGTTGACCAGTTTTACCAGCACCACTTGTTAAAGAGATTGTCTTTTTTCCATTGTATATTCTTGCCTCCTTTGTCAAAGATAAGGTGTCCATAGGTGCGTGGATTTATCTCTGGGCTTTCTATTTTGTTCCATTGATCTATATTTCTGTCTTTGTGCCAGTACTATACTGTCTTGATGACTGTGGCTTTGTAGTAGAGCCTGAAGCCAGGCAGGTTGATTCCTCCAGTTTCATTCTTCTTTCTCAAGATTGCTTTGGCTATTCAAGGTTTTTTACATTTCCATACAAATTGTGAAATTATTTGTTCTAGCTCTGTGAAAAATACTGTTGGTAGCTTGATAAGGATTGCATTGAATCTATAGATTGCTTTGGGTAGTATACTCATTTTCACTATATTCATTTTTCTGATCCATGAACATGATATATTTCTCCATCTATTAGTGTCCTCTTTGATTTCTTTCACCAGTGTTTTATAGTTTTATATATATAGGTCTTTAGTTTCTTTAGGTAGATATATTCCTAAGTATTTTATTCTTTTCGTTGCAATGGTGAGTGGAATTGTTTCCTTAATTTCTCTTTCTATTTTCTCATTATTAGTGTGTAGGAATGCAAGGGATTTCTGTGTGTTGATTTTATATCCTGCAACTTTACTGTATTCATTGATTAGCTCAAACAATTTTCTGGTGGAGTCTTTAGGGTTTTCTGTGTAGAAGATCATGCCATCTGCAAACAGTGAGAGTTTTAATTCTTCTTTTTGAAATTTGGATTCCTTTTATTTATTTTCTGCTCTGATTGCTGTGGCCAACACTTCCAAAACTATGTTGAATAGTAGTGGTGAAAGTGGGCACCCTTGTCTTGTTCCTGACTTTAGGGGAAATGCTTTCAATTTTTCACCATTTAGGATAATGTTTGCAGTATAATCCTCTATGACCCACCTCCCAGAATATTGGAAATAAAAGCAAAAATAAACAAATGGGACTTGATTAAACTTAAAAGCTTCTGCACAACAAAGGATACTATAAGCAAGGTGAAAAGACAGCCTTCAGAATGGGAGAAAATAATAGCAAATGAAGCAACTGACAAACAACTAATCTCAAAAATATACAAGCAACTCCTGCAGCTCAATTCCAGAAAAATAAATGACCCAATCAAAAAATGGGGCAGAGAACTAAACAGACATTTCTTCAAAGAAGACATACACATGGCTAACAAACACATGAAAAGATGCTCAACATCACTTATTATCAGAGAAATGCAAATCAAAACCACAATGAGGTACCATTTCACACCAGTCAGAATGGCTATGATCCAAAAGTCTATAAGCAATAAATGCTGGAGAGGGTGTGGAGAAAAGGGAACCCTCTTACACTGTTGGTGGGAATGCAAACTAGTACAGCCACTATGGAGAACAGTGTGGAGATTCCTTAAAAAACTGGAAATAGAACTGCCTTATGACCCAGGAATCCCACTGCTGGGCATACACACTGAGGAAACCAGAAGGGAAAGAGACACGTGTACCCCAATGTTCATCGCAGCACTGTTTATAATAGCCAGGGCATGGACGCAACCTAGATGTCCATGGGCAGATGAATGGATAAGAAAGCTGTGGTGCATATACACAATGGAGTATTCAGTTCAGTTCAGTTCAGTCGCTCAGTCGTGTCTGACTCTTTGCGACCCCATGAATTGCAGCACGCTAGGCCTCCCTGTCCATCACCAACTCCCGGAGTTCACTCAGACTCACGTCCATCGAGTCAGTGATGCCATCCAGCCATCTCATCCTCTGTCGTCCCCTTCTCCTCCTGCCCCCAATCCCTCCCAGCATCAGAGTCTTTTCCAATGAGTCAACTCTTCACATGAGGTGGCCAAAGTACTGGAGTTTCAGCTTTAGCATCATTCCTTCCAAAGAAATCCCAGGGCTGATCTTCAGAATGGACTGGTTGGATCTCCTTGCAGTCCAAGGGACTCTCAAGAGCCTTCTCCAACACCACAGTTCAAAAGCATCAATTCTTCGGTGCTCAATGGAATATTACTCAGCCATTAAAAAGAATATATTTGAACCAGTTCTAATGAGGTGGATGAAAGTGGAGCCGATTATACAGAGTGAAGCCAGAAAGAAAAACACCAATACAGTATACTAACACATATATATATATGGAATTTAGAAAGATGGTAACGATAACCCTGTATGCGAGACAGCAAAAGAGACACAGATGTATAGAACAGTCTTTTAGACTTTGTGGGAGAGGGAGAAGGTGGGATGATTTGGGAGAATGGCATTGAAACATGTATAATATCATATATGAAACGAATCGCCAGTCCAGGTATGATGCATAATACAGGGTGCTTGGGGCTGGTGCACTGGGATGACCCAGAGGGATGGTATGGGGAGGGAGGAGGGATAGGGAACTCATGTATACCTGTGGTGGATTCATGTTAATGTATGGCAAATTCAATACAATATTGTAAAGTAATTAGCCTCCAACTAAAATAAATAAATTTATATTAAAAAAAAGATTAGACCCAAAATATAAGAAAATACTCTAAATTGGTATTTTTCAATCATGACAAATTTGCCACTGTTCCTGTTTGAGGACTTCTGGCAAAGTCTGGAGACATTTTTGACTTGATAACTGGGAGATGGTACAAGTAAAATTCTATAATGCACAGAAAAGGCCCTACAGCAAAGAAAATTCTCTTACAAAAATGTTAATAGTGTCAAATTTGAGAACTTTTTAAAGTAGGTCAATAATTCATTAAAAATGACACAATAACATTGCAATAGGGAACTAAAGTCAAATCTAGCCTCTGTAGCCCAACACCAAATTAAAACTTGGAGACAGAATTTTGGGTGAAGTAGAAAAGAAAAGCTTTATATCTTTTATGAAGGGGGTTACAGTGGGTTCATGTGTGCCCCAGGTAGGTTTTGAGTTTTAGAGACAAGGGTATATGTGTTTTGTGGTTCAGTCATATCTGATTCTTTGTGACCTCCTGGACTGTAGCCCACCAGGCTCCTCTGTCCAGGGGGATTATACAGGCAAGAATACTGGAACGGGTTGCCTTGCCCTTCTCCAGGGGATCTTCCCAACCCAGAGATCAAACACAGGTCTCCTACAATTAATGGATTCTTTAGCATCTAAGTCACCAGGGACAAGGTGGTGGGGTTGCTGATAAGGATCAGGATACACATGGGGCCTGCAATCTTTCAATCCAAAGATCACCCAGCTTCAGGTGGTGAGGGACTTCCTCTGGAAAGAAGAGTGCCTCATCCAGTAGTTCAATTCAGGTCAGTTCTGTCACTCAGTCACGAGCAACTCTTTGTGACCCAGGGACTTCAGCACACCAGGCTTCCTTGATCATCACCAACTCCTGGAGCTTGCCCAAACTCATATCCATCTGGTTGGTGATGCCATCTAACCATCTCATCCTCTGTCAACCCCTTCTCCTTTTGCATTCACTCTTTCCCAGCATCAGGATCTTGTCCAATGAATCAGTTCTTCACTTCAGGTGAACAAAGTATTGGGGTTTCAGCTTCAGCATCAGTCCTTCCAACGAATATTCAGGATATATTTCTTTTCAGATTGACTGGTTTGATCTCCTTGCAGTCCAAGGGACTCTCAAGAGTCTTCTCCAACCAACACCACATTTCAGAAGCATAAATTCTTCATCACTCGGCTTTCTTTATGGTCCAGCTCTCACATCCATACATGGCTACTGGAAAAATCATAGCTTTTACTAGAGTCACCTTTGTGGGCAAAGTAATGTCTCTGCTTTTTAATATGCTGTCTAGGTTGGTCATAACTTTTCTTCCAAGGAGCAAGCATCTTTCAATTTCATGACTGCAGTCACCATCTGCAGTGATTTTGGAGCCAAAGAAAATAAAGGCTGTCACTGTTTCCATTGTTTCCCCATCTATTTTCCATAAAGAGATAGGACTGGATGCCATGATCTTAGTATTTTGAATGTTGAGATTTAAGCCAACTTTTTCACTCTCCTCTTTCATTTTCATCAAGAGGCTCTTCACTTCCTCTTCACTTTATGACATAAGGGTGGAGTCATCTGTGTACCTGAGGTTATTGATATTTCTCTTGCAATCTTGATTCCAGCTTGTGCTTTAACCAGTGCAGCATTTCACATGATGTAATCTGCATTACTTTGCCAACAAAGGTCTGTCTAGTCGAGGTTATGGTTTTACCAGTAGTCATGTATGGATGTGAGAGTTGGATTATTAAGAAAGCAGTGCACCGAAGAATTGATGCTTTTGAACTGTGGTGTTGGAGAAGACTCTTGAGAGTCCCTTGCACTGCAAGGAGATGCAATCAGTCCATCCTGAAGGAAATTAGTCCTGGGTGTTCATTGGAAGGACTGATGTTGAAGCTGAAACTCCAATACTTTGGCCACCTGATGTGTAGAGCTGACTCACTTGAAAAGACCCTGATGCTAGGAAAGATTGAGGGCAGGAGGACAAGGGGACAACAGAGGATGAGATGATTGAATGGCATCACCGACTCGATGGTCATGGGTTTGGGTGGACTCTGGGACTTGGTGATGGACAGGGAGGTCTGGCGTGCTGCAGTTCATGGGGTCACAAAGAGTTGGACATGACTGAGCGGCTGAACTGAACTGAAACAGGGCCTGCCTCAGGGCTGCACCGTTGTTTCTTGGCTGCTCCTCCTTTGTCTCTGCATCTCCTTTCTTTCCTTATCAGCAAATTTTTGAACCTGCCCTTTGGAACTCAGGGAAGGGGACACAGGAAGGCTTTTGTGCCCAGGAGCCCCACTGGGTCTTGCTTGGTTTCAGTAAGTACACTGGCTTTTGTATAATATGAAAAGGAAATAAAAATAAATAAATAAATAAATGCTGATCTTTGCAATTAGAAACTGAGGAAAGATAAGCTAGAAACCACTGATACTGTTTACCTGTAGGGAAAAGGGTGAAAAAGAGTACATGTCTCTGAATATACCTTTTTATGGTTTCAACATTATTAACAATTTTAATTCTATGGCTTTGTAAATCAAAAAAGCAATGTAAATCAAAAGCCATAAAAATAACAACAGAAGTAAAGTAATAATAATTTTTAAAATCCAAAAGGAATATAAATAGTCACCGGTATACTTAAGCATATTTCATTTGAATAACAATTACATCCACAGGAATGAAAGAGAAATTTAACCCTCATAATCTTTGAAACAGGCAGATACCTGCAGGCTAAAGGAGGAAAATGTATCTCCTTTATTTGAACTTCTCTGCATAGTTTGTTTTCTCAGTGTTTGTTTTTCAAAGTGGTATGAATTAGTAAGCATTAAACTACATTTAGGTAATATTTTTTTGCTTGTTTGCCATTGTACTTTAGTGGCTATGTCATTTCCTACTCTTTAAGACCCCATAGACAGTAGCCTGCCAGCCTCCTCTGTCCATGGGATTTCCCAGGCAAAAATTCTGGAATGGGTTGCCATTTCCTTCTCCAGGGTATCTTTTAGACCCAAGGAGCCAGTACACCTCTCCAGGGTATCTTCCAGACCCAAGGAGCCAATACACCTCTCCAGATTGGCAGCTAGATTCTTTACCACTGAGCTACCAGGAAAGCCCTTTATGTAATATAGGATTGAGCAAATGGCTAAATTATTGAGATTTTTGACTGTCAGAAATATACAGAAAGGGAAAAACCAGGGTAAGTGATATGAAATTCAATTAGAAGCTCCATAGAACTCATGGTTTTTGGTAGCTGTATGAGCACATAGATATTTAAAAGTGTATTTGTTTATGTATGTAAAAGTGCATATTTTTTCACTTGCTCTGTGTGCTAAAAAGCTTTAGAAACAGGCCTAAAAATCAGAACTGCCACAGTGAGCAGGATGGCAGCCTGTGTGTTCTGAGTTCTGGGGTTAGGCATCGTTTTTCGAGACACAGTGCTGGACATCAAATAACTTATTTTTGACAGCTTATATAATCTAGATTTGGCTGTCATCATGGCCCCTTAAAACATCAAAAATATGTGTTATCTTTTAGGGAGTGCAATGGCAACCCACTCCAGTACTCTTGCCTGGAAAATCCCATGGACGGAGGAGGCTGGTAGGCTACAGTCTGTGGAGTTGCAAAGAGTTGGTCACGACTGAGCGACTGCACTTTCTTGGTGATGCTAGGAGAATATTGCTCTTTATGGTTGAGGAGGTATTCCTGCCAATGGGGGAGGTCTGATCAATGCATAATGCAGATATTCAATGCAGTATGGGGAGATAGGGGGCCAAAATGCAGAGAAGAATATTAATGTTTAAATTTTCCTTGTCTTGCCATAAAATATGGATTTTATTTCACAAGATTCCCTCCCTTTGGTTTTACCTCTGTTGGCTATTACAGCATGATGCCAACAGGCATCCACGTATGAAAGGATGCTTGTGAGGTCTCTCCTATTGCTCAGCAATAGTTATGAGGCTTGTGTGGGTGCCTGCATCTGTGCTCAGGCATGTCTGACTCTTTGTGGCCCTATGGACTGTGGCCTGGCAGGCTTCTCTGTCTGTGGGATTTTCCAGGCAAGAATAATGGAGAGGGTTACCTTTTCCTTCTCTAGGTATGGAGCTTAGAGTTCCAGCTCCGGGTAAAATAAAGTGTGCATGCATCAAACTTTCTCCTCCACTGAATACAACTACAAATCTGGAAAGAATATATGAAACTTGGAAGCCTACAAAAGTAAATGCCAGCAGGCAGATTGGTGAAGAACATCAGATTTTGAAGTCACCAAACTAGGGCTGAGCACTTTTTTTCTCTCTGTGGACTCCCCAACTGAACTCCACAAAGCTGGAAACTCAAAAATGAGGACTTCAGAAAAACTGAAGCTCTGGCTCATGTGTGGGGAAAATGGGATGCTTAGCATTCAAAGAGAGAGGAGAAAATCAATAAAATCAAAGTGGTTCTTTGTAACCATCAATAAAATTGATCTTTTAGCAAGGCAAACTGATTAAAATGAAGAAAAGACACAAGTAATTAATATCTGGAATTAAAGCAGGGAATATTACTATAGGCCCTATGGATATTGAGAGAAAATAGGGAATCCTGTGAACACCTCCATAGATGTAAGTACAACAACTTTGATAACATGAGTCAATTCCTCAAGAAACACAAAATACCAAAATTCATCCAAGTCACCCAAGATCACTCAGTTAACCTGAATAAACCTATAAATATGAAAGTAGTTTAATTTATATATATATATATTTTTTTTTTTCTTAGAAATAAATCACTAGGACTAGATTGTTTCCTGGCAGATTTTATCAAACAATTAAAGAAGAAATGATCTTGATGCTATACAATCTCTTCTAGAAAATGAAAGAACACAGTCATCCCACTTTATAAGGCCAATACCACCCTGATACCAATTGTAAACAAAGAAATTAGGAAAAAAAAAAACAAACAAAAAGAAAATTCAGACTCATATCCCTTAATCATGCGATAATCCTCAAAAAAATTTTAGCAAACTGCACCCAACATTATGTGTGTGTGTATTAAGTCACTTCAGTTGTGTCCAACTCTATGTGATGCTGTGGACTATAGCCCACCAGGATCCTCTGTCCATGGGATTCTCCAGGCAAGAATACTGGAGTGGATTGCCCTGCCCTCCTCCAGGGGACCTTCCTGATCCAGTGATCAAACCTGCATCTCTTATGTCTCCTGCATTGGCAGGCAGGTTCTTTACCACCATACCCTCACCAAATGATGGCTATGCTGGGAATAGCAGTCTGTATCACTATGCAGAAAATAGTCACTGAAATCCACCATTTAAATAATCTAAAAGAGAAAGAGTACATGATAATATCAATTGATAAAAAAGTATTTGACAAATACAACGATCATTCACAATGAAAGTATTTACCAAAGTAAGAATAGAAGGAAACCTATGAGATTTTATAAAAGGAAATCTACAAAAACTCTACTAACATCATATGTAGTAAGGAGGGGCCATTTGTGTTTCCATAATATGAGGAGCAAGGCAACAATATGCACTTTCATCATTTTTTGGCAGAATCCTCAACCAGAGCAATAAGAAAACAAACAATGCTATAGATTAGAAAACAAACAATGCTATAGATTAGACCCAGAGGGATGGTATGGAGAGGGAGGTGGGAGGGAGTTTCAGGATGGGGAACACATGTACACCTGCGGCGGATTCATGTTGATGTATGGCAAAACTAATACAATATTGTAAAGTAATTAGCCTCCAATTAAAATAAATAAATTTATGTTTAAAATTTTTTAAATATATAAATTTGTCTTAATTGTAAAGGAGATTATTATTTACACAGAAAACTCAATCAGGTTAGAGGATAGAAAACAAAACAAAAACATGAAGCAACAAACAACAAGAACAATGAACAATGCACTTTTATATACCAGCCATGTACAAACAGAACAAAAATAGTGAAAGAAAGAGCACCGCTTTTAAAACTTGAAAAAACAGAATTTTGAGGTATAAATATAAAAACCTAGATATATAATGAACTATTAATGTGAACTATCAATGGAGGGACTCAAAGAAAAACTAAATAAATGGAGTTATTCACTATGACTTCTGATTGAAATTCTCAATACAACTTCAGATGTCAGTTCTCTCCAAATTGACCTATAGATTTAATGCAGTATCAGTGAAAAATCTCAACAGGATACTTTTTTTTTTTATGTACATAAGTTGATCCTAAAATTTATATAAAAGGAAAGGAATCTAAAAGGGCTAAAATACTTTTGAAAAAGAATGATATATTTGAGACAGTCACAAGCTACTTGATATTAAGCTTTTTAAAACCATAGAATTCAAAGAAGTATGATATTGAAAAAGGGATATTCATATGGGCCAGTGGAAAAAAATAGAGTCTAGGAATTGACCTCCACATGTCTGATCAACTGGTTTTTAATAAAGTTGCAAAAGCAGTTCAGTGGATAAACTGTAGCCTACAATAACTTGTTTTGAAATCTCCTTGTCTAAAACTATAAATTTTTAGAATAAAACATAGGGTATGAGTTCTTTTTTCATTACTTTGCTTTGGAGTGTAGTTTCTTTACCAAACTGTGTCAGTTTCCTAACTAATGGGGTTTCCTTCCCATTTAGGTCACCACGGAGCACTGAATGTAGTTTCCTGTGTTATAAAATAGGTTCTTATTAGTTATCCATCAGTAAGTGTATATATGTAAATCCCAATCTTCCAATTCATCCACCTTCCTCCCCTCCTTGGTATCCATAAGTTTGTTCTCTATGTCTTTGTCTCTATTTCTGCTTTGTATATAAGATCATCTAGATGGTGACTGCAGCCATGAAATTAAAAGACACTTACTCCTTGGAAGGAAAGTTATGACCAACCTAGATAGCATATTCAAAAGCAGAGACATTACTTTGTCAACAAAGGTCCGTCTAGTCAAGGCTATGGTTTTTCCAGTAGTCATGTATGGATGTGAGAGTTGGATTATTAAGAAAGCAGAGCACCAAAGAATTGATGCTCTTGAACTGTGGTGTCAGAGAAGACTCTTGAGAGTCCCTTGGACTGCAAAGAGATACAATCAGTCCATTCTAAAGGAAATCAATCCTGGGTGTTCTTTGGAAGGACTGATGCTAAAGCTGAAACTCCAGTACTTTGGCCACCTCATGTGAAGAGTTGAATCACTGGAAAAGACCCTGATGCTGGGAGGGATTGGGGGCAGGAGGAGAAGGGGACAACAGAGGATGAGATGGCTGGATGGCATCACCGACTCGATGGACATGAGTTTGAGTGAACTCCGGGAGTTGGTGATGGACAGGGAGGCCTGGCGTGCTGCAGTCCATGGGGTCGCAAGGAGTCGGACATGACTCAGCGACTGATCTGACTGACTGACTGACTGAAAGTTTCCCAACTAATCTATGACAAAGGAGGCAAGAGTATACAACGGAGAAAAAAACAGTCCCTTCAATAAATACTGCTGGAAAAGCTGGACAGCTATGGGTAAAGGAATGAAATAAAATCACTCCTTAACACCATACACAAAAATAAACTCAAAATGGACTAAGGACCTAAATCTAGGGTATGAGTTCTCATGGATTGCAAGAAAACTTGGTCTATGAAAGAACACATTGATTAGTTGGACTCCATCAAAATTTTTAAAATGTTTTCTCCCAAATGTACTGTTAAGAGAATGAAAAAACAAGCTATAAATTGGGTGAAAGTATTTGCAAATAACATATCTGGTGAGGGACTTGTATCCAGAATGCATATTTAGAATACCTTAATGTCCCTACAGTGCTTTTTTTCTTAATATTTATCTTCTGCAAGCTAGAACTAAATGAGAGTTAAAATGGATAGATTACAGCATACATTGCTATATGATCTGAATACACAAATACAACCAAACAAAATTGGGGAGAAGGAGAAGAATATAAAGACTTAAAAATTTAGCCTTTTTCAATAATCATAATAGATAGAGGTACTATTATTATTACTGTTATTCTGAGATTTTTGTAATAATTATCGGATGCTTAAGTCTATGTTTTTAAGAACCAGGATTTCTGCTTTGGAATAAGTGAGATACGATTGCAATAAAAATGTATTTATATTTTTTTACCGTCTGCTTATGGGCTTCCCAGGTGGTGCTGGTAGTAAAGAACCTGCCTGCCAATGCAGGAGACAAAAGGGTCACAGTTTCCATCCCTGGGTTGGGAAAATTTCCTGAAGGAGGGCATAGCAAAGAATCTCCATGGACATAGAAGCCTGGTGGGCTACAGTCCATAGGGTTGCAGAGTTGGACATGACTAAGGCGACTTAATACACACCCTCTGTGTATGCTAAGCAGAAAAAGGCAGCATCTGAATGGGGGACCCATGCGTGCCTTTTATTCTTTTGGATTCCAGGTCACCACGTGGACTTCACTTTTCCTTTGAAAGCAAGCAGGGCTCCAGTTGGGATTGTAAAATGTATTATCATGAATAAAATGAATCAAAACTAATGAGGTATATCTGTGGTGGATTCGTTTTGATGTTTGGCAAAACTAATACAGTGTTTGAGGTTTTAAAAATAAAATAAAAATTAAAAACAAACAAACAAACTAATGAGGACCTGAGACCAAAAGAACTGAGACAGGAGATAGAAGGGCCCCCAGCAGAACATTTTCTCCTCTGTGGATATAAACTCCAAAATACCAGGAGGGAGAAGCTGGGCCCTGTCCAGAAGAGATAAAGATCATGCATTCCTCATTCTTGGCGTCATGGAGGCCTTCCCAACTACAAAAGAGCTTATGAAGAGAGGAGGGCGTCACTCCACAGTGTGAAGCAGCTGTGGGCCTTGGCCCCGTCCGTCTTGGCTAGGAGAGGCGCACACACAGGGGACGGCCCTGAGATAAGCCAAACACAGACTCAGCACCTGGAAAGCGAGATGACAGGTCAGAGGAGACTCAGAAGAAATGCCCGTAAACCTATTCTAGTGAGGGCACGACTCTCCCTGTACCCTGTGGTCTATGCACATGTACTGTACTCGGTTTCCTCTTGATAAACACATTACTTGTTTCACGCACCTCTGTTTCTATGTGACAGTTCATTTCTACACAGCTGATAGTCCGGGGCCTTGTCACTGGCCCTGTCCTGGGTGGTCTAGTGGCTGGGATCCAGGGCCCTCACGGTCACAGCCTGACTTCAGTCTCTGGGCAGGAGCCAAACCCTGTTTCAGGTTGTTGCAGTCTTAGGCCACACAAAATCAGAATCATCTAATGATCAATTCAGAATTGATTTCTCACAGTCTTGAAAGGGGAAATAGGAGAAAACAATGCATATTCTTCTTAACAATTGACGTGTACCCTCATCACTCTAAAATTCTCTCAGTTGTTCATTTTTATGAATCATCTTTAAATCTGCAGAAACTTTACTGGAAGTTTTTTTTTTTTTTAAATCATGCTAAATATAATGAATAATTTAAATAGACCGCTAGATGACTAACAGTATTTCTCTTTTTAGTATCTAATGACAATTGTTGGGGAAATGGGAAGGAAAGCTTGGTTCATGATGATGAAAACTGTGTTTGGCAAAGCAGACTTCTAGGACCCTAGTGGGAGAAAAGTCTTCAACTAGATGTGAATGAATAGATGGATGAATATTCAGAATGACAGAGTAGAGTGGGAGAGGATAAATGACTCAAGGATACAGCCATGGTAATGCTTAAAATCATCTAAAAATCTGCTTTATAATGACAAGGACATTTCCAGGTTTATGTCAACCTACTGTATTTCAATGTTGATATGCCATTTATCCAATGAGCTGAGGTAAGATAAAAGCTACTGTTTTACAGAAGATAAATGATGGGCAGGGGGGGCACTCATGAGAAAGACATCCGCTTCCTAATCTTAATTCTTCTTGACATCTAAACTTTTACTTGATAGCGTCTTGCTCCATAACATATGCATTATAGGAAAGGTTTTATATTCATTTATACTGATTTGCTGTGAAAAGTTCATGGTTTTTCTGTTCTAATTTAACTTTCAATCTGCCCTATTCGCTCTCAAAATGGCTTATTTTGAACAAGACATTATACCTTTCCCCAATTATAAACTCCTCCATTCTAAACTTTGCAGGGATTTTTCTTCCAGGATCCTTCAACACTGTTGTGTCTAGACTTCAGGATCACAATCCACCTCACTTCTTGACAGCATCATTCGTAATTGTCAACAGACAGCAACAGCTCCTGAATCAGTGAGTCAATCTTATTGACTCATAGTAATTAAGAGAGTGCCCTTTTAAGCAGGGGTGGGAGGTGGGGGTGGGGTGAGGGGTGGGGAGAGATGTTGGGGCTGAAGACCTATTTTGTCATTCATCTGCTGTATAACCTTGGCAAATTAGTAACATCCATATATCTCATTTCCCTGCTCTGTAAAGGGTATAATAACAGTACCTGCCTCATGGGCTTACTCTGAAGAGTAAATGAGTTAATATATGCAAATTACTTTAAAATATGGGTGCTTACTAAGCAGAATAGTAAATGATATTACCTTAAATGATGTCCTCTTACCCCATTTCGTCTTATGAAAACAAACTTTCAAAGACTTTTTTTTTTTTTCACACTATCATGAAAAAGTAATTACTAACTAGTTGCAGGCTTTCTGTTGAAATCTATATATCACCCACTACTCATTTTTCTCTCTCACATATGTAGCACTTTATTTTCTCTAACTCAGAGTGAAGTTTACCTTTGTTTGCTTAGTTTTTCTGTGCATTGTTATTTATATCTAATATATTTCTGGGTTTTTCTAAGCTTTCCAGTACTAATTTAATATCTTCTGGGTATTTCTCTTAGAGGTCAAAATCCTATGTGTTTTAAAAGAAAAAGACAAAATGTTACATGCTTGCTTAGTCCTTTCAGCCGTGTCTGACTCTTTGTGACCCCATGGACTATAGCCCACCAGGGATTTCATATCCCAGGGATAGTCCACGGGATTTCAGGCAAAAATACTGGAGTAGGATGCCATTTTGTGGAAAATAAACACCTTCATATTGCAAAGTTTATTAAAAAGTTTGATGTACATAATATCTATATTTGAATTTCAGAAAAGTATTCTGTGTTCATAAAGCAACAAAATGACAGATACATGGAGGGTACATGTACAGAGTCAAAGAACATATAAAGAAGACATTTTTAAGAGTTGAAAGTACATATACACAATGGAGCATTACTCAGCCATTAAAAAGAATACATTTGAATCAGTTCTAATGAGGTGGATGAAACTGGAGCCTATTATACAGAGTGAAGTAAGCCAGAAAGAAAAACACCAGTACAATATACTAACGCATATATATGGAATTTAGAAAAATGGTAATTATAACCGTGTATGCGAGACAGCAAAAGAGACACAGATGTATATAACAGTCTTTTGGACTCTGTGGGAGAGGGAGAGGGTGGGATGATTTGGGAAAATGGCATTGAAACATGTATAATATCATATATGAAACAAATTGCCAGTCCAGGTCTGATGCAGGATACAGGATGCTTGGGGCTGGTGCACTGGGATGACCCAGAGGGATGGTACGGGGAAGGAGGTGGGAGGGGGTTCAAGATTGGGAACATCTGTACACCCGTTGCTGATTCATGTTGGTGTATGGCAAAACCAATACAATATTGTAAAGTAATTAACCTCCAATTAAAATAAATAAATTAAAAAATAATAAAAAAAATAAAATAGCAGCCAAAAAAAAAAAAAAAAAGTACCAGAAATGTGCTGATCTTATAAGTAACAAATTTCCCAGCAGGAGTATATTCAAATATATGATGGTCAAGGGTAATATTTTAGGGAAGCCACCAGGAAAGCCTGTCCTGGAGAAGGGACTGACTATCCACTCCATATTCTGGCCTGGAGAATTTCATGGACAGAGGAGCCGGGTTGGTACAGTCCATGAGGTCTCAAAGAATCAAACATGACTGAGTGATTAACACTTTCACTTTTCTTTCTATGAGATTTCTAAATCTTTAATGCCAATTAATGCATTTTGGAAATTTTACTTACTAAGGAAAATTGTAGCTAAGCATTTTTCAGAATTAAAAAAACATATTTTCAACTGGAATACTTATATACTTTTTAAAACAATTCTTCAAATTTGGCTTTTGATTTTTAGATTCGGTAGGTGGAGTTTGAACTGCGTGTGTTCCTTTTAATCCTAGCAGTCAGCTTGCATCCTGTCCTACTGCTTTTGCTCTCCCAAGAGGAATCTGTAGTCAGAGTCACATTGAAGGGCACAGTTCTGCTTTGATTTGTATGTAATCATTGTTTTTTCTCTATATATATAACTTGAAAGGAACTGCTAATTATTGATGAGATGACTAAATAGTTATTTTGGAGTGGTTCAAAGACCAAGGGTAAGGCAGGGGGGATTTATCTTCATCCTTTCTTGAGTCACTTGGGGTAACCTGCTTGTCTGAAAGACACTAATGATCAGCGCCACTTGTCTCTGTGTAGGAAGCTCCACCATGACAGTCTGAATTAAGCTTGTCTGCTCCTGGGATACATTTTCAAGTTGCCAGCTCCCCTCTGTTGGAGTAATTGGGCCCAAGGTAAGTGAAATGAAAGGCTGGCTCTCCGTGGGAACAGGCCTCCTCTGTTGCAGGCATTGTCAAGACTGATGTGTATCTCCTTGACTCTTCCACCCTCTGTAGGTTCCATACCTGATGAGAAGTGAAAATACAATCAAAAATGGTAAACTCAAAAGGCAGAGTCTCTTAAAAGAAACCTTTTCATCACTAGTCACAATTTTTGAGAGATATCAGGAGGAGACTTTCATAAAAGACAAGGGAAATAGGATGGACTGTAGATTTATTCCAGACCGATGGTGACTGCCTTATTGGGCCAGGGAAGCAGAAAGAAAGAGGTTATGAAAAGAAGCAGGCAGATGTGTTTACCAGACTGAGCCATGTGAGAGAAGAGACTTTGCAGAAGACAGAGCAGTAGCACAGCACTGCTGCCGGTGAGGTATGGGCTGGAAGCGCCCTCCACAACATGCATAGTCAGTTGTGTTAGTCACATCAAAACCTAAATAGAGTCAAGCACCAGTTTTGAAAACAGTTTAGCAATTACAACCTCCAGTTAGTAATCCATGTATGTCCAGTTAAGATCTCTTTTCTGAGGCTAAGTCCCATATAACACACCTGAATTATAAATCTCCATAAGCACCTCAATTTTCCCATGAACAAAGTATCCTTTGCCCCACCCTACCCACTCCATCCCCAAACTTTCTTCATTTTTCATCATTGGTAAATCAATCCAACCTCTTCAACCCAGGCAGGAATCTTGGGCACTATTTTGTAGTCCTTATTTATGAAGGTTTCTCTTCTGTTACTGAAACTGTGTTCCCTTGATGAATTTATGATTAATGAGCCCTCTCCTGTGTGCCCACCATTTCTGGAAGGAAAAGACTTTGCTTTAGTTCCTTGCACCTTCCCTGAGTCTTGGAAAGTCTGGCTCAAGGGCCAGTGATTAGAAGAATGTAAATATATGGAAACAAAGTATAGCACTTGGGCAAACGGAACTGTTAAAAAATAAAGGTCTGCCCTGTAACTAAATCACAGAACTTTAGTTTCCTCCCTGAAGGACATGGATAACAGCATCTGACACACAATCTTAAGATGCTTTTTAGGGAAACCAGACTCCCATCAGATGAAAACTTCTGAGTTGGATTGGAGCCAGAAGATTGATGATGGTCGAAACTTTACCTTGGTGTTAGCGAATCTAATTGAGCAAAAGCTCATCACTTACCCTGAAGCCCCCCTCCCCGACACTGCTTTTAAAACCCCTCCATCGGTGAATTCATGTCTTTTGAGCATGCGATGCCCAATCACCCTTCTTGGTGGTTAAACCCAGTGTCAGTAGATTGGCTTTGCTGCACATCAGGAGAGCAGGACAGCTCTCCTGATGAACAACATAACCAGAAAGCAATTTGGTCCTGTCAAGGTTCTTCCTGTCTGCCTCCTCACTCTCCAGCCCCACCTCTGCTGTGTCAATTCAGGTTTGCAATAATGTCTAACTGGACTGTGACAATTCACCTCCACTCTCAAAAGATATTTTTCTAATTGTGAAGGTGACTGCATGATTCCAGTTCTTTGCATTCTATAATGATTCTGTTTGTCCAGAAGGAAACAACCAACATTTTAAAGACCATCTACTCGGCTTCCCTGTTGGCTCAGACGGTAAAGCGTCTGCCGGCAATGCGGGAGACCCGGGTTTGATTCCTGGGTCGGGAAGATATCCTGGAGAAGGAAATGGCAATCCACTCCAGCACTCTTGCCGGGAAAATCCCAGGGATGGAGGAGCCTGATAGGCTACCGTCCATGGAGTCGCAGAGTCGGACACGACTGAGCGACTTCACTTTCACTCTCTTTCTGATCATACCTCATCCTCTTTCTCCCACCTTACCTCCTGATAGAAATACCTATGGTGCATTTTCTGCAGCTTCTGTGTTGGAAAATGGGGTACCATGCTCTTTCAGCCTCTGAACTTTGACGGAATATTTTTTCCTTTACCTTTACTGTGTGTTTCTTATCCTCAGTGTCTGTTAATCCTTCCCTAATTTTGTAGCTTGTAGTGATCTCTCTCTTCATACCCCACCCCCCACCCTCCCGTAATTGTAACCACACTTTAAGAAAGCATTGCCTACTTATCTAGTTTTCTATTTGTCTCGACACTTTTGAACAGAGGGACTGTGTCTCATTCATCTAAGTCTAGTTCCTGGCACAGAACTTAATATGTAATAAAACTTCAATAAATAGCCAGGCAATTAAGTTGATTAATCATTACTATCATGTAAGCAGTAAAGATTATACGTTGCTTTCTTAGTTTTTGAGTGTAGAATAAAATCTCTAACCACAGTGAAAGTCACCTCCCTCACATGCTCCCTGGGTGTGAGAGAAGAGTGTGAAAGCACAGGAAGCTTGGGGAACCTCCTTAACCTGTGAAAATCCAGCAAGGGCCCCTGGGGAGCAGAGACTGAATAGTTTTGCATTTGCATCTCTGGGGAGAAGGGGAGGAGAATCTGATGCTAGTTCTAATTAACTGATTAATGGCAAGATGCCCAACATGTCTCATTCCATAGAGTGGTGGGCATGTTGCTTTCAGAAACTTTCCATGGATTATCATTTGGGAAATAGATGCTATTTCTTAGGTGACCCATAATCAGAAGCCCTGGCCAGGGGAAACTTTCAGCATATGAGAAGAAGACTCTCAGATCAGGAAGTGGCATTGTTAGAACATTTCCAGGGCAAGAAAGAGACTATCCCACTACAGTTTGGACTGGAAGAATTCCTCTGCCAGAGTTGCTTATTACTTAACATAAGTCTACCAGAAATAAACATTTAAAAAGATTCTAAATATATATTTTAAAAAACATATATTTGTTAGAAACCAAATGATAAAACACTGATCTATTTTTTAAGCATAAGTGACTTACACATTTTTACAATAGACTGAACTATTTGTAAAAATGCAGAAATTAGATGCCTTATTTCAGTTCTTAATTAAATATTACATCACTGAACATCAGAATTAAACACATATTATCTATTCATGTACCTTCACTGGCACCATCAAAGGCAAGAAGGAACACTGGCATGACTATGTGTTCTCTCTCTGACATTTACTAATCCTTTAATCACAGAACAGTTGTTTAACTTCTCAGATGTTTTGTCATTTGGATAGATTGAGAATCAAACCGGTGAGTGGATCTGTAAATTGCATAATTCAGTTCCTAGATTATAAAAGAAAGGCAATAAATGGGATTTATTACCTTTGTTATTTTCATTTCACCCCACTTATTTACATACATCTTGAGTGACTTTCTAAGAGCCACAGTCTGGGGTGGGTTAGGGGTTTAAAGACAAACCAGCTGTTCACTGTCCTTCCAGGACTCAGAACCAAATGGTGAGAAGGGCATGGGTGTGAGGATAGAGACTCTCCAGTGTAGACTGGGAAAGAGCAGCATGTGTGACCACCCACACTGACCTCCTTTTTAAAAGTAAGACGTTTTTAACCTATGGAGAAGAACAGAAGGGTACCATGACAGAAGAGCAGGTTGAAATAAAGCCTTAATCATAATGTTCAGTTCAGTCACTCAGTTGTGTCTGACTCTTTGTGACTCCATGAATTGCAGCACACCAGGCCTCCCTGTCCATCACCAAATCCCGGAGTTCACTCAGACTCACGTCCATCGAGTCAGTGATGCCATCCAGCCATCTCATCCTCTGTCATCCCCTTCTCCTCCTGCCCCCAATCCCTCCCAGCATCAGAGTCTTTTCCATTGAGTCAACTCTTAGCATCAAGTGGCCAAAGTATTGGAGTTTCAGCTTTAGCATCTGTCCTTGCAAAGAATACCCAGGACTGATGTACTTGCAGACTATAAGCATTCAGAACAAGAGAGTCCTGAAACCCAAAACAGACAAGGAAGGAGAGGCAGGTCCTGGGGACTCACAGAGGAGAGTGGACCCATGAACTCAGGACATTTGATTGGAGGATCCGTTTTGATAAAAAATTTTTCCCCAACATATTTTATTTATTCATACCTTAAAAATGTATACAGCTTGTTTAGTGATTAATTTAAAATTATTCATCCACATGATTTCTTATGTGGTTTGTAGAAATAAAACAAAAAGGCATTTTCAAAAAGTAGTGAAATGAACAATATTTAAATATACATTTAAATCTATTATACACACTAATTGTACAAAATCCTTTATTTCTCATATTAGCATTAAAATTATTTCTATTGCATCCTAACATAGCATGATTGAACATAGCTCAGTATATGTTAATATCTTTCTTTAACACTTTGTGAAGCAGCAAATTGAAGGTTTGTTTCTGAGTTTGCTTTATTTCATTGATTAAAATTAGTGGCTGTCATATCTGAAGAAGAAACTTCACAATGATATGCAGTTGTAAATGAAAGGTGTGCAAATTGCTACCAAATTTGTACATTAAGGTGCACATTATTATTTGCTTTTGCATTTTAACTTTTCTAAAATTGTTGCATATCTTTCTCTTGACTGTTGCTTAATTTTTAAAAAATGTGGTACTTCTAAAGACATTTTAAAACTCACTCACCAATTATGCAACTTTTACTGAAATTCAGTTCAGTTCAGTTCAGTCACTCAGTTGTGTCTGACTCTTTGCGACCCCATGGACTGCAGCACGCCAGGTCTCCCTGTCCATCACCAACTCCCGGAGTTTATTCATACTCATGTCCTTTGAGTTGGTGATGCCATCCAACCATCACATCCTCTGTCATCCCCTTGAGTCAGTTCTTTGCATCAGGTGGCCAAAGTATTGGAGTTTAAGCTTCAGCATCAGTCGTTCCAATGAGTATTCAGGACTGATTTCCTTTAGGATGGACAGGTTGGATCTCCTTGCAGTCCAGGGGATTCTCAAGGGTCTTCCCCAGTACCATGGTTCAAAAGCATCATCTTTGGTGCTCAGCTTTCCTTATAGTCCAACTCTCACATCCATACACGACTACTGGAAAAACCATAGCTTTGACTAGACAGACCTTTGTTGGCAAAGTAATGTCTCTGCTTTTTAATATGCTGTCTAGTTTGGTCATAGCTTTTCTTCCAAAGAGTAAGTGTCTTTTAATTTCATGGCTGCAATCACCATCTGCCGTGATTTTGGAGCTCCCCAAAATAAAGTCTGTCACTGTTTCCACTGTTCCCCCACTTATTTGTCATGAAGTGATAAGACCAGATGCCATGATCTTAGTTTTCTGAATGTTGGGTTTTAAGCCAAATTTTCACTCTCCTCTTTCACGTTCATCAAGAGGCTCCTTAGTTCTTCTTCACTTTCTGCCATAAGGGTGGTGTCATCTGTATATCTGAAGTAATTAATATTTCTCCCATCAATCTTGATTCCAGCTTTTGCTTCCTCCAGCCCAGCGCTTCTCATGATGTACTTTGCATATAAGTTAAATAAGCAGGGTGACAATATACAGCCTGGACATGCTTCTTTCCTTATTTGGGACCAGTCTGTTGTTCCATGACCAGTTCTAACTTGCTTCCTGACCTGCATACAGATTTCTCAAGAGTCAGGTGGTCTGGTAGTCCCATCTCTTTCAGAATTTTCCACAGTTTGTTGTGGTCCACACAGTCAAAGTCTTTGGCATAGTCAATAAAGCAGAAGAAGATATTTTTCTGGAATTCTTTTGCTTTTTCAATGATAATCAGCGGATGTTGGCAATTTGATCTCTGATTCCTCTGCCTTTTCTAAATCCAGCTTGAACATCTGGAAGTTCATGGTTCACATACTGTTAAAGGTTGGCTCGGAGAATTTTGAACATTACTAGCGTGTGAGATGAGTGCAACTTTGTGGTAGTTTGAGCATTCTTAGGCATTGCCTTTCTTTGGGATTGGAATGAAAACTGACCTTTTCCAGTCCTGTGGCCACTGCTGAGTTTTCCAAATTTGCTGGCATATTGAGTGAAATTCAACTAGTATGTTATGATGATGATGCTGCTGCTTCAGGGAAAAATGATCGAAATGTTATTATTTTTTTTAATTAACCAAAAACTTGTTTAGTCACTCAGTTATGTCATATTCTTTTGTGACCCCATGGACTGCCAGGGTCCTCTGTCCATGGGATTTCCCAGGCAAGAGTACTGAAGTGGGTTGCCATTTCCTTCTCCAGGGGATCTTCCTGACACAGGGATTGAAACTGTTTCTCCTACATTGCAGGTGGATTCTTTATTACTGGGCTATCAGGGAAGCCCCAACCAAAAATTTAAATCTCAATAAAATATTTTCAGTTATGAATATTTTATTTTATTTTATTTTTTTAAATTTTTCCTCAGGTAGTTTCTTTTTTTTAAATTTTTATTTATTTATTTATTTTTTAACTTTACAATATTGTATTGGTTTTGCCATATATCAACATGAATCCACCACAGGTATACACATGTTTCCAATCCTGAACCCCCCTCCCACCTCCCTCCCCATACCATCCCTCTGGGTCATCCCAGTGCACCAGCCCCACCAGCCCCAAGCTTCCTGTATCCTGCATCGAACCTGGACTGGTGATTCATTTCTTATATGATATTATACATATTTCAATGCCATTCTCCCAAATCATCCTCCCCCTCCCTCTCCCACAGAGTCCAAAAGACTGTTCTATACATCTGTGTCTCTTATGAATATTTTAAACATTTAGAAAATTCTGTTTCCAAGTTATTTCTTATGAAAATATTAGAATTTTTGTGATTTCCACATGTGTTTTTTAGCAACAAAATCACATTCAATGAGAACATTTCCAAATAATTATTTTCAAAATGCAGTTTGTTTCTCACATTTTCATACTTGAAAGTACATGTTAAAGCAATTTTTTTAATTGAAAAGCATCCACTTGCTATCATGTGACTGACTGGATATATGTCATAGCTAAAAAAGTGAGCTAATTCAGAAACAAACAAACAAACAAAACCGAACAGGATTCTATTAAAGAGAGATTATTAGCACATCTTTATGGTCAATTACTCTCCCAAGGACTCTGTCTTGAAGAAAGCTTTGAGCCTTTGCAGGGCTAAAGTATAAACATCTGAATGATGTTTTCCCATCACATTTCAATGCAAAATTAGCATGGCACTATCTTTGGAAGAGTTGATTGTATTAAAATAATATTTTGCACTCTATTGTGCACTCCTGGTGGCTGCAAGCCTCCCCTCATAAATCCTTTTTCCTGATGTGACATAGTCTAGCTTCCTGCCCACTTAAATTTGTGCTGTGCTCTTAGTGTAAAGATTGAGACTAATATTCAGATCCCTATAGGAGTTTGTTAATTGCATTTTTGTGACAGAGTTCTAGTCTGTGAGTCTGCCAAGAAACAGCCTGCTTCACTTCCAGAAAACTGAGTCTCAGAACTCTTCTTCCTTCTGTGCCAAACACCACAGAATTGGAATCTACACTGATAATGGTGGAGACAAAAAAATGACAGAGACCTGGTATTTTGAATTCCCAAGTGGAAGACCAACCACTGATCAGGAGACTCCTCATTGGACTGTCATGTGACTCATGGCCATATTTTTTTTGCCATTTGTTACAGACCCCCTTTAAATGATGTCCACATTCTAACCCTCAAAACTTGTGAGTATGTTAGGTTACATGATAATGAAGAATAAAGCTTTCAAATGGAGTAATATTGCTAATTAGGTGACCTTGAGATGAAGAGATAATCCCAAATTACCCAGTTGGAGCCCGTGTAATCACAAGAGTTGAGGAGCAGAGTATGTCACTGTGATTCCCTGTAAGAGAATTCAATTAGCCTTTGTGCATCTTGAAAAGGGAAAGAGGCCACAAGCCAAAAAATGTAGGTAATCTCTAGAAGCCAGAGAAAACAAGAATATATATTTCCTCTAGATCCTTGAGAAGGAAGACAGCTCTGCTTGACACTTTGATTTTAGCCCATTAAGACCCATTTTTGTCTTATTTCCAGAATTGTAAACTAACAGATTTGTTAAGTCTGTGGTGACTCATTAGGGCAGCAATATGAATCTAATATAACCACTCAAATTGTATCTGCCCTCAACTGCTGTGTATACCTTTGAATCTGGAGGTTCATATGATGCCGTAACTAAATTGGAAAATGATACTTTGTGGTGTGTTTGAAACATTGTCTTAGCAAATGGCCACTGGGCATTAAGGCTAACTCTCATCGTAATTTGAAACCATAAGATGTATTTGGTTCAATGTTTCTTAAAATGACATGATAGGCTATGATATCATATGAAATGACGTGATAAACATACACCTGATCAACTTACAGCTTTCAGTGAAGTTGGCTGGAAAGATCCAGATTTTTAGTGTGTTTTGACTATTATTGGATTCCTAAGGCAAGGAATATAATAAATAAATGTTTAGACTAAAATGGGTGGCTTGCCAAGTCAAGGTCAATGGAAAGAGAAAGTTCAGATGTCAAGGAGCTGTAGGCTGGGAATGCTGACTGCTTTTAGAATCCTATTAGTAAGTGACAGCCAAGAAAGATGTGAATGACAGAAAACGTTGGTTGAAAACCTGAACTCAAACTTATTGCCAGTGCTGGAGTGGTGTGCTATTTCTTCAGATCTCTTTTTACATGGGCTTGAGGTGGATGTCAGTGAACTGAGAGAGGGAGAGAGAGAGAGAAAAAGAGAGAGACAGACTAAGATGAGCAGACGAGCCCTCAGGAATGTATGTTTACCTTTTGAAAAAAGACATGAAGGAAAAAAGCAATGAGGAGGGCCAAAATGCATATTGCAGATTTGACAACAGAAAGGTAAAACCCACCTATTTAAAAGCATGAACACATTTGAATAGACTTTGCTCCCGAGAAGATATACAGATGGTCAAACGGCATGTGAAGAAATGTTCAACACCATCGGTGTCAGGAGAATGCAAGCCAAACCATGGTGAGATACTAGGTCACAGCCACTAAGCTGTCCATACTAAACAAAAACAAACAAACAAAAACAGAAAACAACATGAGTTTCTGAGAATATGGAGAAATTGGAACCCATGTATATTGTTAGTGGGAAGGTAAAATAGTTCAACCACTATATGAAAACAGTTTAGCACTCCTTCAAAATTAACCCAGAAATTCTGCATTTAGGTATGTAACCAAAATAATTGAAAAGTGGTGTTAAAACAAATACTTGCTCAATAATATTTATAGCAGCAGTATTTATAAGAGCAAAAATGTAGAAACAACTCAGATGTCCATCAAAGGATTAATAGATATACAAATTGTGCTATGTCCATTGCATGGAATATTTTTAAGCCATAAAAGATATTGATATATGCTACAGCATAAATGAAACTTGGAAACAGTGCTAAATGAAAAGAGCTTAATAGGAAAGGTCACATGCTATGTGATTTCATTTATATGAAATGTATAGAATAGATAAATCCACTGACACATAGAGTAGATTGATGATTTCCAGGACTGCGAGAGGAAAGAATGGGGAGTAACTTCTTAGTGGATATGGGATTTTATTCTGAGGCAATGAAAATGGTTTGGAATTAGATATAGGTGGTGGTTGCACAACATTGTGAATACTCAGTGCCACTAAAATACGAATATGTGAAATTACCTTAATAAAATAGTTAAGTTGTATATGCATGATATGTACAAGCTTAATGTGAATATTTTTAAAGTATAAAATATATCCAGTTCTTGGAAAAATAAACAAAATAATCAAAACATAGTTAAAATAATTTTAATAAGTAAAAGTGGCTATTAACCAATTACAAAAATAAGACATGAGAAACACATTTTAAAATAAAGACATTCTTTAAAATTCTATGCAAAGAAGTTAGAAGAACTAGATGACATAACAGATTTCCCTAAACAGCATGTAGGAAAATGTGAAAACATAGATGTCATCAGAGCTAAGAACACATAATTTATCTAATTTGAACCCAGCAGAGAGAGAAAACTTAAATATCAAAGAAGAAGAAAACCAAAAAGTTGAGATAAACATGAACCAAAATATTTAGTTTTGAAAAAAATGCAAGAAGTCACCAGAAAAAGTCTTAAAAGGCAGGTTGTTTTTCTGCTTCCTCAGCCTCTATTTCCTTTCCCTTTATTTTCATATTAAATTATTTCATTGAAATCTTAGTTTACTCTTATAATAGGCATCAATTGTATTTGCAGTAAAGGTTGTTTGACAGAGGCAGACTTATTGGCATTTATGTTTTTAGGGTTTACTCATAGTTGCAACAGATCTAGAATAAAAAAAAAAAAAGAACTAAAATGCAGAGCAATGTAATCAATGCAGTTGCTAAAAACGCACATTGGTGTATTCAGAGTCCATGGGATCACAGCTGTCATACTCACTAAGTGCAAATATCCTTTTATGGGGAAGTCAATTAAAATAATTCTGAGTAGTTGACTTTATGTTGATGGGAAGAGGATGAAATATGAAGGAAATTTGAAGCTTGCAATGAACAATTTGGAGGGAATAACATCTTGATATCAGAACTTTTCCCTACAGTTTTATAAACAAACCAACTCTATTCATTCCACCTTGGAATTCAATATTCCCCATGACTGGGGATTCAGTCTCTGATAGCCCTGACACTGCCCAGCCTTACAACACAGATGCCTATTAAGGTGAAGACAGTGAATTCAAAACAACCAAAAACAAACTGGCTAAGAATACAAAGGAGATACCTGGTCAAATCTCTCTATAAAATATTTAACAACAGTGGATAGTGGTCAAGGCAGCCTAGAAGGCAAGACCAGCTATAGAATTTGCAAAATAAAATTGCGGGGTCCCTGGCACAAAAATAACTAAGACTTTTAAAAATAATTTTATTTAAATATAGTTAATTTACAATGTTGTGTTTGATTTGTGCTGTGGAACAAAATGATTCAGTTATATAATATATATTTTAATTTTATTTTATATTATGGTGTATTACAGTATATTGAATATAGTTCCCTGTTCTACACAGCAAGACCTTGTTGTTTAAGGAATTTTAAAATGATAACAGAATAATATTAAATCAAAGTAAGGAAAGGGAAGGGTTAGTTGATCAGTCGTGTCAGACTCTGTGTGACCCCACATGGGATTCTCCGGGCAAGAATACTGGATTGCCATTTCCTCCTCCACGGGATCTTTCCGAACCAAGTATCAAACCTGGGTCTCCCATATTGCAGGCAGATTCCTTACCATCTGAGCCACCAGGGATTAAATCAAAGGTGAACCCTCTTGAGGCCAGAGTCCTGTATGATGGCAGAGTCCTGTGTACTGGCCATGTTTCTGGGAATGGTCATGTTTTAAGCTAGCTTTCGATTTATTTGATGATTCACCTGTTCTCTTATTCATCTAAAGTTAGTATGTGAATGAAGAAAATGGTCAAGGTTCTGCCTTTGTGGAACTTATATTGTGTGTAAAATCAGAAGACAAAATAAGTACATCCTACATCAGGTGATATTAAGAGCCTTTAAGCACATTGAGGCAGAGAAGGCAATGGCACCCCACTCCAGTACTCTTGCCTGGAAAATCCCATGGACGGAGGAGCCTGGTAGGCTGCAGTCCATGGGGTCGCTAAGAATCGGACACGACTGAATGACTTCACTTTCACTTTTCACTTTCATGCATTGGAGAAGAAAATGGCAACCCACTCCAGTGTTCTTGCCTGGAGAATCCCAGGGACGGGGGAGCCTGGTGGGCTGCCGTCTATGGGGTTGCCCAGAGTCAGACACGACTGAAGCGACTTAGCAGCAGTAGCAGCAGCAAGCACATTGAGGAGTGTGAGGGTATAGAGGAGGATGAGGGTTTATTCAGGAAACTGTGTTCAAGAGAGTTTTCTCCAGCGGGTGAAATCTGGGCAGAGACGTAAATGAAGAGAGGGGTCAAGCCAGATAACTGTCTGTGGGAGGAAGAGTCCAGGTAGAGGAAAAAGCAGGTTCAGTGTTTCTGGGTTGCATCCATTTTTGGCTGTTTCAGCAATGTAAGGAGTCATGTGACCACCTGGGAGCACAGCAGGGTGTGAGTGCAAAGTGGCAATAGCAGAGTCGTGCAATTTAAAGGCCATATAGGGTTTTTGAATTTTATGCTTTTAAATTTTTTTTAGAGAAAAACTATATCTATATAAAGACTTCTTATATATAATTTTTAAATGTGCATATATATATAAGCTGTACATCATGATGATAATCATGTTCAAAGTGAAATGATTATTACAACCAAGCTAATTAGCACCAATTTCATCAAGTAGTTATCCTTTCTTCATGTGGAGAAAGCGCCTGGGATGTACACTCTTAGTCAATTTCTAGTATAAGACACAATATTATTTTCCGTGGTCATGGTGCAGTATCTCAGTCTCTAGAACATATTCACCCTATATAACTGTAACTTTGTACAGTTGATCAACATCTCCCTATTCTGTCCCCTACCCAAACATCCCAAATGTTACAGTTATGAGTTTGACTCTTTTGCTTTCTTATGTAAGTGAGGTCATGCAGTATTTTTCTTTCTATCTGGTTTATTTCACTGAGCATAATTTCATCCACGTTCATCCATAGGTGGAAAATATCAGGGTCTCTTTCTTTACTAAGGCTGATAAAATATTATATATATATATATATATAATTTTCTTTTTTATAATTTTCTTTATATATATATTTACTGGGGTATACAGTTGATTTATAATATTCTGTTAGTTCCAAGTGTACAACACTGATTCAAAATTTTTGCAGATTATATTTCATTAACATTTCCCCATTCATCTGTCAAGGGACACATAGGCCATTTCTATATCTTGGTTATCATGAATAATGCTACAATAAAACTCAACAGGATTTGTTGATTGTTTGGATGTAGCATATAAAAATAAGTCAGGAATTCTGAGTTATTTCTTACTGATTGGATGGTGTTGCCTTTTATACAAATGGATTGTATGGTCTTCCAAAGAGTAGGTGATAGGAACCAAAAATCATGGATCTTTTTTTGAAGAAGTTGGCTTTGAGATGCCTCTTAAATCTACAAATGGAAATGTTCAGATAAATGTAGAAATATGAATTTTATGTTGGGGAAAGTCTTTGTGACAGATGAGGAACTGTGGAGAATTGAAGGCATGGAGGAGGGCATGGCAACCCACTCCAGTGTTCTTGCCTGGAGAGTCTCATGGACAGAGGAGCCTGGCGGGCTACAGTCCATGGGGTTGCAGAGAGTCAGACATGACTGAGTGGCTAAGCAAAGCACAGTGCATACTGAAGAGATAATGAAGGACTGGATGCAGCTGAAAAGACTAGATGGGGGAGAAGTGAGTCCTGGGATACACAGATTTCTCAGGCATCCATAGATGAAGGCAGTCAGCAAGGAAATGGAGAAGAAATGGACAATGAGATAGGACGAACATTTAAAGAAAACGGTGTCCCAGTTGTCAAGTGAAACAAATATTGCAGTAGGAAAAATTCACCAAATGCGTCAAATGCTCCCACTTTGTTGAATGAGATGAAGACTAAGATATCTTCTTTTTGCAATGTTCATAGGTAAACTTGATAGTTGATTTAGATTTAGGTAGTGAGGGAGAGGCAGACCACATTTCACTGTGAAGTACAAAGAAAGGCATGGCATGAGCAGCAAATAAAGTATACTAGATTTATACTGTGTAATCTCAAGAAAAAAAGTTGAGAAAATTACCAAAGGAAGGTGTGCATCTCATTGAAAGAATTATTAAGATGACATAATTACTAGTGAGCAGACGTGTGGATCATGCTGAATGATTTAAGTGCATTATCTCACACACCACCCTGGAAGAAGTTAGGCCATCAGAGTACATGATCACATTTCAATATAAGCATTTGCTTGCAAGAATCATATCTTCATGTGTTCCCCACATCCTTAATCAATTATGTAAATGTCAGTTGCATTTGGAATACTTCAGTAAAAGAAAGAATTTAGAAACTGGAATTATGGAAGACATAAATAAGATAAGACGGGGAGACATACATGAAAAGAAGAACTTTAAAAATTAACCTTAGGAATCTCCTGCCTTTATTTCTACAAGAGAAATCCACTGGGACAGAGAAGAGAGGGCTAGAGCCATGGCAGTAGTTTACACCTTCCTGACCTGTGAGATGTGGGTTGAGCAGTGTTATAGTCTTAATCCAATAGTTTATGGAAAGGTTAAATGGAGATTATCTAGGTGCTGAGGTTTATTCTGTCTTTTCAACTAATCTTGTTGTAGAAAAATGAAAATGTGAACAGAGTGACTATTGGAACCAGAAAAGTTGCTGGTTTTACAGCTATGGACAGGAGTATTTCAATGTGGAATACTTTCCATTGCATCCCTGATGGTTCCTTTAGTTAAATATTTCACACAGCAGCTGGGCACAATCTATTAGCAACTGGTAACATGGAATTACTAGCAAATTATCCCTAGTCAATTACTGGTTAGAGCAGCTACTAGAATCCAATCCAAGCAGGTAACAGGAAACAAACAACTCAGAGCAAAATCTTTAATGATTTCAGATAATCACTTCTGGTTTCCAGATTACTGGTTCCTATAGAAAAGAATAATCCACCTATTGAACTTGAACTCTGATTCTTCCATTCTACTTTTAGGAAACAATGAAAAGATCTCCACATTAAGCTCATGGTTCTTGGGGTAAATGTAGGAGAATAATTGAATGAGGCAAAGCGAATTGTATTTGATTTTAAGAGATCTTAAAATTTGAAATAAAAATAATACTGCTTGTGTTTTGTAAATTTCTGACTTTTCACAGAAAAATTTTCCATGTGATATATTTGTGTAGGCATCCAAGTGAGACCAACCTGTGATGCTGAGTCTACTGTGATTTGGCTTGAAATTGCAGCATAAGTTGATTTGTGACCTACTGTGTTGATTTTGGTCTCCACACATTTCTTCTCTGCCCATACTATCTTCCATGGCCCATCTCCTTCCCATCCCTTTGGGTTGTGCTATCTGGAGTTCTATGTTGCTGTAGACACCTTGTTCTATACCACTGATTCTTCAGGGCCACCCTCCATTCAGCCTGGTGAGGAAGAAGAATTCAATGTTACAGTCACACAGTCTCTGAACCCATCTCCCCACCCTTTCTGCACACCTAACCTTGACACAGCCCTCTCTGTTGATACTGTGACTGTCCTCGGGGTTGACAAAATCTTCCAACTTTCTACAGAATAACTTCAGGTGTAGACTCAAATTATTTATTTTAACCACCAATGCATCTTTATCACCTAGAACAGTACCTGGCCCATGGGAGGCTGCATATAAATACTTGTTAACAAGTGGATGGGCAAATAAATGAATGAGCATGGTTTCTTAAAGAGTAGAACAAGATGCTGTGTCAGGATGTGTGCATGCATCACTGATGATCACTTTAATCAAATAGCTTACAAGGACAACCATTTCTCATATACCAAATATCATGGCAATTAAACTTCCACTGGAGTGTGCTGATACATGTTAAAACAGAAATAATAAGTGCTGATCCAGTGGACATAAATAGGACCAAGAGATGAAAAATGTAGGGAGACAATTTGCAAATTGACATAAGGAAGAACATTCTAACCACGAATGGGTTTTTTTGACAGAGAGAAATGGCTGAGAATCAAATATATAAATTTTATAATAATTTGATACCAGGTCTTCATGATGCAGAGGCTTTTCCCACAACCATTGTTACTTCTGGTAAGTTGTCCCTTCAGCAGAGGAGGCCTTAAAATGCTGTGAAGAGTGGAGCTGGCCAATGATTTGCAAATACACTGGGCTGGGTCTATAATCCATACAGTGGATGTCAGGCTATTTCAGATCTGCCTTAAAATTATTCCTTCCTCCAACATGCCCACTTTGACTCATATCTTGGGCCTATCTCTAGTCTTAATAGGACTTGTTTGATTAAAACTTAAAAAAAAAAAACAAAAAAACAAAAAAAACAACTTATGAGGTTCCAGGAAGGTTTTGAGCAGGACCAGTTCCTAACAGGACCAGTTCTTAACTTGACCAGAATGAATTTTTGGTGGTGCCATGGGGGAGAAGCTTAGGCTTTTAGAAGGCAACTTTGAAAGAATTTGGAAGCTGAGAGTGGTTAAAGGAAAACTCTATTAAAGACAGAAAGAGAGCAATTTCTCCTTTATGAATTCTCCTGAGTCCTATTCAGCAAAAGAGCGTTAGGTCCACCACAGTAAGACATGTCATAAGTTGGAAGAGATCTTCAGTTCATATAATCCATACTTTGTAGTTTATAATAAATACTCTGCATTTATTTGTATTTATTTATAATACATACTTTGTATTTATAAATGTATTTCATAAATGAGCATTCTCAGTCATCAAAGGCTAAAATATATATCTTAGGTTTACCTGACATTCATGTGAATCCCAAATCACCTGACATGTTAGCTCAATTATTGTGCTCTGCTATTATCTATAAAGCCATTGAATCAGTTTCCAGTTATGTACTAGATATTTGAGTTAATTAGTCTGCCTTGGATAAATTTCATCAAAATATTCAAAGTAGCAAAATTAATTCTTCCAGTCTTATTTGAGTGTGATTGACATATGACCTCATGATGATTTGATATATGTACAGATTGTGAAATGATTACCACAAGTTTAGTTAACATCTGTCACCCATATTTTTTTTTTTCCTTTCAATGAGAACTTTTAATATTACCCTCTTAGCAAGTTTCAAATGTATGGTACAGTTTTATTAATTATAGTCACCTTGCTGTACATTATATCTTCAGAAATTATTATATCACAAATACAAATTATAGATTTGTTATCTCTATATTCTTTCATCAATGGCCACTTAGGTTGTTTCCATTTCTTGGCTATTGTATATGATGCTGCAATGAACATGAGGGTGAAAATATCTTTTAAAATAGTAATTTTTTTTCATTTATATATAAGTTCAGAAGTAGGATTACTGGATCACATGATAGTTCTAGCTTTCATTTTTTGAAACCTCCATACTGTTTTCCATAGTGGCTGCTTCAGTTGACATTCTCATCAGCAGTTCATGAGAACTACATTTTGTTCACATCCTCATCAACATCTGTTAACTCTTATTGTTTTCATGTTAGCCCTTCCAGTAGGTAAGGTAGTAATGTTATCAGAGTTTCACACAAAAATATTTCATGTTCAATCTCTCCTTTTTAAAATCAATTATTCTTATAACTCTCAAATATTGAATATATTGAAGAAAAATAAACACTTCATATAAAAGTAAGTAAGTGAAGTCACTCAGTCATGTCCGACTCTCTGCGACCCTATGGACTGTAGCCTACCAAGCTCCTCTGTCCATGGGATTTTCCGGGCAACAGTACTGGAGTGGATTGCCATTTCCTTCTCCAGAGGATCTTCCCGACCCAGGGATCGAACCGGGACTCCTGTATTGTAGACAGATGCTTTACCGTCTGAGCCACCAGGGAAGTCATATAAAAGTAGGACAATTCAAATACTAATGACCATATGATTTCCTCCATAGTTCAGTCGGTAAAGAATATGGCTTTGATGCAGAAGACCTGGGTTCACTTCCTGGGTCAGGAAGATCCCCTGGAGAAGGAAATGGCAACCCATTCCAGTATTCTTGCCTGGAGAAACCCATGGACAGAGGAGCCTGGCAGGCTACAGTCCATGGGATAGCAAGAGTCGACCACGACTTAGCGACTAGACCACCACAATGACCATATATGGAAACTCCTACCCCTGCAGTAATGTGGAACAAATGATATCTATCATAATTTTATAATTGTCATGGTTCATAACTATTTTCTGAGGGCCTTTTCCTTTGCATTGATTAAACATCTCCAAGTGCACAGAACATTTTGCTTGATGATTTGGATTTTGTATCACTTGATTCCCACATCAAGCCTATAAAGTAGTTGTTATCCTTATATTCTGAATGAGATGCCCAAGGCTCAGAAAGAACAGCACCACCCAGAGATTGATGTATCTGATGCTATTTATTTTTCCCTTCAGGGCTTCCCTGGTGGCTCAGCTGATAGAGAATCTGCTTGCAAAGTGGGAGACCTGGGTTCAATCCCTGGGTTGGGAAGATTCCCTGGAGAAGGAAATGGCTACTCACTCCAGTATTCTGGCCTGGAAAATTCCATGGGCTGTATAGTCCTGGGGTGGCAGAGAGTCAGACACAACTGAGTGATTTTCATTTTCTTTTCACTGTTCTCTTCACTTGTAAGTCTTGAGATGATCCCCTATCCTCAGGTGCCTGCCCCCTGACTACCCTGGGCCTGAGTGGTACAGCCTGTGAAATTTTCCACATGTTTGCTCCTATCTGAGACCAAAAAAAGACAAAAGCTCCATTTAGAAAAATCTTTGAGGATCTTTACATTCTGCCTCACTAGCAATCATTCAGTTCTTTTCCTGTGCAGAAAGAAGAGAGGTGCTGTGGACAAAGCAGTTTTACTTGAAATGCTCAAATAGGGTGGTGAAACAGAAATTGAAAAGGAGTGAGAACCTTGGCATCCTGTGAGGAGCTGACTACTGTGGTTGATAATAATTTGTCATCCTTCTTTCTTTTTCCACTTATGCTCCTCCTCCTCTTCCTGCTTGTTTTTTCCCTCTCCTTCTTTCTTTTTAAAACTAATTATTCTTGGCTTATTATAAAGGATACAGGACTTCACAGAGCTTTCATGCCCTCCCAGGTTCACCTTCCTCCAAGTTCCTACATGTGGTTACCAACCCAAAACCTCTCTGAGTCTCATCCTCCAGGGTTTATATAGAGGCTCCATTGTGTAGACATGATTTATTAAATCATGGCCATTGGAGATTCAATGGCCAATGACCTAACCAATGAGGAGGATCTGGACTCAAACTCTAAATCCTCTCCCTTCCCCAAAGTTTGAGGGACGGGGGTGAAAGTTCCAACCTTTAGCCATGTGTTGGTCTTTCTGGAAACCCCCATCCTGACACTGTCTAGAGACTCCACCTATCAGTCATCTTTTTAACATAAAAGAGAATCACTCAGGAGATTCCAAGGACTTGGAGTCTCTTGTGTTAGGAGCCAGGACACTCCTTTAAATTCCCTCTCCTTTGTTCTCTCTCATGCTCCCTACTCTTCCCATTACTCTTCTTTCTCTGGCAGATCTTCTACAAATGTCAGCTGACTCTCCAGCAGGACCAGGGCAACTGGAGGCTCCTCACTCCTCCCCTGTTCTTGGAAGATGTGACCTGTTTGCCTTTCCCAGGATAGAAGCTGCTTATGGACACAGCCTTGAAATCACAGAGTGTTGTTAATACCACTCAGATGGTATTCGTGACTGGACCCAGTGAAGGCCTCCATATACACTTTCAAGATTCTGGCTGGCAGGTATGGAGATCTACCTTTCTGGTGGTGCCAAGACAAGAATCATAAAGTGAGTTCCCTGCTTTTTAAACCTGCCAACTTCCCATCTGAAGAATCTATCTCCTTCTTTGTTCTTTTCCTGCTCTGTGTGTGTGGGGACCTGTTTCAGATCTCACCTGGGAAGCTCTTATGGAGGTGCCAAAACAACATCTCTGCCTCTTCTTTACATCTCACTCTCTGTCACATTCTCCTTCTCACCATTTCTGAATTACCTTTCTGTTATGTTTCTGTAGCCACCATCTCCCAGCCCAGCAGATGCCTTCAGGAGGGCTGGAATCAGAGCCACATCCTGCCTCCCTGCAAGGCATCTGCAGCATCCAGTTTCCTGCTTCAAGCTCAGCTCTGCATGTTAAGTATGGCTTGAACTTTTCCCCTTTTTTCAAAAATGTTGTTTCTTCCAAATGCTCATAAGCACTTCTAACCACTTTCAGTATGTTTTGATTTGCCAGCTGTTTCTTCCTGGCACTCATCTAAGGCTCCAGCCATCTGCTTTCCAAGTTGAAAAAGGGAACATAAAAATATGCTTTTCCTCCAGCAACGCACATGCTCTGACCTCTGTTTCTGAAACTTGCCCTCAAATCTGGTCACTATGGGATGCACAGTATGTCTTTATGTGGCCTCTGCAAAATGGCAAAACATAATAGCAGTTGTTTCCCATGTGAAAAACAAAAAAATGCAAAGAAACCACTCTATATAGCAATGATGAGGAAGCAGGAAAGAACTGAACAATTACTAAGTACATGGATAGTACTGGGATTAAGAAGCTTGCTTCTCAGTTCCCCAAACTGGTATTAATTTCCTGTCTTTGGGGTTCTGATTTTGGGTGTGGGAGCAGATCAGAGGGGAAGATTTCTAAATTCCTTTTAGGACACAGATGGCTATAAAGGAAAGTCCATACATCTTGAAGGTCTAGACTTAAATTTTTCTCTGACTTAATCTTTCTCTCCTTTTTTAAAAAATACATCAAATTTGGTTTGACTGACTATTTTCTAAACTGAAATACAGTTGATTTACAATATCGTGTTAGTTTTAGATGTATGACAATGTGACTCAGTTATATACACACATGTATATAATTGCATTCATCTATTTTTTCTGATTCTTTCCCATTATATTTTGCTATAAGTTATTAAATAAAGTTCCCCAACTTAATCTTTCATAGCATTTTTTCATCTGCAAAAGAGAGACAGCAGTATTTTTGTCAAAGTCAACATGGGAATTCAGGGAGAAAATCCTTACATAAAACTAGGCTGATGATATGAGAGACTGTTAAGTCTGTGGACTCCAAAAGTCCAATTTCTCAATTCAGAAAGTAGGTTCAGAGAAGATTTTTTAAGGTTATAAAGTATTCAAGAGTATTTAACACAGCTATTCAGGGCCTACCTTCAGTTTCCCTGGGATGCAAGGTCTCTTTGTGAATCACTGACATTCAGAGATGCACCTGTCTAATGGGCTGAACCTGCAGACTTCAGCTCGGATGAGAGGCTCTACTGCAAAATGCGTCCTGGAGATGACAGCAAACTACCTCCTTCACTGCTTCTCTTCTGCCTTGGCCTTAGGCCTACTGGCAATCTCAATGTGGTCCTGGGCTGTGGCAGGCCCCCTCGCTGTGCCCTCCCCCTCAGCCCCTTCTAGATTCCACTCTGGGAACCTGAGACTCTGGCTTTTCCTGAATAATAGGCCGCTCCTCTCTTCCAGGGTTCCTGCAGTGGGTGGATGTGATAGATGCAGTGTTTTTTTTTTTTTTTTAATTTTTATTTTATATTGGCATACAGTTGATTAACAATGTTGTGTTTCAATTTTGAGTGTACAGCAAAATGATTTGGTTATACATATATATATATATATTTATTCTTTTTCTAATTCTTTTTCCATGTAGGTTATTACCAAATATTGAGTAGAGTCCCCTGGGCTATACCTTAGGTCCTTTCTGTTTATCTATTTTATATATAGTAGTGTGTATATGTTAATTCCATATTCCTAATTTATCCCCTCTCCACCTTCCCCCTTTGGTAACCATAGTTTGTTTCTGATATAGGTGAGTCTATTTCTGTTGAGTAAATATGCTCATTTGTATCAATTTTTAAAAATTCATGTTGATGTATGGCAAAACCAATACAATGTTGTAAAGTAATTAGCCTCCAATTAAAATAAATAAATTTAAATTTTATTTTTTTTAATTTGGGTTTTTTAAATACAATTTATTTTTTAAATAAAATTTAAATTTATTTATTTTAATTGGAGGCTAATTACTTTACAACATTGTATTGGTTTTGCCATACATCAACATGAATTTTTAAAAATTGATACAAATGAGCATATTTACTCAACAGAAATAGACTATGGGGAACATGTGTATACCTGCAGTGGATTCATGTTGATATATGGCAAAACCAATACAATATTGTAAAGTTAAAAAATAAAATAAAAAAAAAAGAAATACAAAAAAATATAAATTTAAATTAAAAAAAATTTTTTTTAAAAATTCCTCTTATAAGCAATATGATATGACAAATATCATATGATATTTGTCTTTCTCTGTCTGACTTAGTTCACTTAGAATGATAATCTCCAGGTCTATTCATGTTGCTGCAAATGGCATTCTTTCATTCTTTCTAATGACTGTGTAATATTGCCTTGGGTATATGCACCACATCTTCTTTATCCATTCATCTGTCAACAGACATTTAGGTTGTTTCCAAGTCTTTGTTAATTGTAAATACTGCTGCAATAAACATTCTAGTGCATACCATTTTAACCATAATTTAGCCCAGGAGGTCTGGGTTTGTTGGGAGCTTGGCTCCAAGGGCTAGTGTGTCTAAACACATGAATGATAGTCCCATAGCTCATTTAAATAGTCCTGGGAATTTTTTAGCAATATCTGGAACTGAGATTTAAGGGGAAACTTGCATTTAATGGTAGTCAAAGGTAAAGGATGATATCTCAAATTTAGTATAAATGTTCTCATTTACAGACCTATGCAAATGAATCCTGAGTTATACTGATCACCTTTGTAAATATTTGTGTTTGGTTTAAACATGATCTGCTTTGGATGAGACTAAGACTCTAATCTGACTCTCAGCTTATTCTTACTGCATGGAGAGAAGACCAAGCATCCTTAATAAATAGTGAAGGATTCTTTCATTTCTTTGCTATATTACAGATACTTCAAAGTGTTTTCAGACACTGAGGTATTCCCTAAAGGGTGAACATAATTCTGGGCTCTCTAGGGGTCAAAAGGAGTGGCTTGGACAAATCCCAGAATGAGTATGGCCAGTAATGGACCAAAAGTTCTCAAGAGACTAGTGAGCAATCCCTATTTGTGGTCATTAGGGCTGCTGACATAAGATTGGATATTTGTATGTCTCATGCACTCAGAACTCAAATTTATTACTATCTCATACCAATGGCTGCTTGAGCATGCTCACTCTAGCTCTGTCGTCTGAGCCTTTTTGCCCCTCTTTCCAAACTCTATACACCAATCTTTTCATCCAAAAAATTCATGACATGAACTCTGCAACCCTAACCTCCCCTCCAGAGGATTAGATGGAAGAATACAATTGAACATCAAAATGACTCCCCAGTGTAAAAAGTGGGTACACTTTCCTTTTGTGCAGGCTTTGCTGGCATTTGCTGTGTCACTCTGTCTGATATGGAAGGAAGATCTGACATAAATTCTTTTTCAGGGGACATAGGGTGGTCAGATCCCTCCAAACTTGATGGGAAAGACTAGAGATCTCTTCAAGAAAATTAGAGATACTAAGGGAACATTTCATGCAAAGATGGGCACAATAAAGGACAGAAATGGTAGGGACCTAACAGAAGCAGAAGATATTAAGAAGAGGGGGAAAGAATATACAGAAGAACTATACAAAAAAGATCTTCATGACCCAGATAACCACCATGGTGTGATCACTCACCTAAAACCAGACATCCGGGAATGTGAAGTCAAATGGGCCCTTGGAAGCATCACTATGAACAAAGCCTGTGGAGGTGATGGATTTCCAGTTGAGCTATTTCAAATCCTAAAAGATGATGCTGTGAAAGTGCTGCACTCAATATGCCAGCAAATTTGGAAAACTCAGCAGTGGCCACAGGACTGGAAAAGGTCAGTTTTCTTTCCAATTCCAAAGAAAGGCAATGTCAAAGAATGCTCAAACTACCACACAATTATATTCATCTCACACACTAGCAAAGTAATGCTCAAAATTCTCCAAGCCAGGCTTCAATGGTACATGAACTATGAACTTCCAGATGTTCAAGCTGGATTTAGAAAAGGCAGAGGAACCAGAGATCAAATTGCCAGCATCCATTGGATCATCAAAAAAACAAGAGTTTCAGAAAAAAACATCTATTTCTGCTTTATCAACTAAGCCAAAACCTTTGATTGTGTGGATCACAAGGAACTGTGGAAAATTCTGAAAGAGATGGCAATACCAGACCACCTGAACTGCTTCTTGAGAAACCTGTATGCAGGTCAGGAAGCAACAGTTAGAACTGGACATGGAACAAGAGACTGGATCTGAATAGGAAAAGGGTTGCATATTGTCACCCTGCTTATTTAATTTACATGCAGAGTACATCATGAGAAATTCTAGACTGGATGAAGCAAAAGCTGGAATCAAGTTTGCCAGGAGAAATATCAGTAACCTCAGATACGCAGATGACACCAACCTTTCAAAGAAGAACTAAAGAGTCTCTTGATGAAAGTGAAAGAAGAGAGTGAAAAAGTTGCCTTAAAGCTCAACATTCAGAAAACTAAGATCATGGCATCTGGCCCCATCACTTCCTGGCAAATAGATAGGAAAACAGTGGAAACTGTGACAGACTTCATTTTCTTGGACTCCAAAATCACTGCAGATGGTGACTGCAGCCATGAAATTAAAAGACGCTTACTCCTTGGAAGAAAAGTTATGACCAAACTAGACAGCATATTAAAAAGCAGAGACATTACTTTGCCAACAAAGGTCTGTCTAGTCAAAGCTATGGTTTTTCCAGTAGTCATGTATGGATGTGAGAGTTGGACTATAAAGAAAGCTGAGCACTGAAGAGTTGATGGTTTTGAACTGTGGTGTTGGAGAAGACTCTTGAGAGTCTCTTGGGCTGCAAGGAGATCCAACCATTCTATCCTAAAAGAAATCAGTCCTGAAGATTCATTGGAAGGACTGATGCTGAAGTTGAAACTCTAATCCTTTGGCCACCTGATGTGAAGAATTAACTCATTTGAAAAGACCCTGATGATGGGAAAGATTGAAGGCAGGAGGAGAAGGGGACGACAGAGGATGAGATGTTTGGATGGCATCACCGACTCAATGGACATGAGTTTGAGTAGGCTCTGGGAGTTGGTGATGGATGGGGAAGTTTGGCGTGCTGCAGTCCTTGGGGTCACAAAGAGTTGGACATGACTGAGTGACTGAACTGAGCTGAACTGATTTTTGGACTGGTTTGCATGTTACCTGAAACATCCCTTCCTCCAACTATGATGCCAGAATACCGGTATTAAGATACATGGTACAGGGTCATTTGGTCATATGAGCTCATGTCCATAGGAAGACTCGTGTGCTCATTACAATGGACCTATATCTCTGTTCATGGGCTTTGTGTGACAAAGAAGCCTGGGACATAGGGAAATTCAGTAAGTGCTTGTTTTCTTTCTCCTTCATTTTATCTTTTTTGAATGACAAAAAGGAAGGTCAGTTCATGCATGCAAAAATACAAATGCAAAAGAAATTTCCTCCCAGATCTTTTCTATGCATATTATGGACTGATTTATTTATTTCCTTACAATAGAATTACTTTTATTCTAGCTTAACTGTGAACTACAAAAGTTGAAATAATTGCTTTGTCATCAGTAATTCATTCTTATTCCTGGGTACTTAAAGCTTGAGCTAAAGTAGAACCGTTACACACACTGAAACCATGCTTTATAAGAAGATTGATTTTACATATTCTTAAATTCACCAGGCGAAATCATGCACTACTTAATTCTTGCAGCACTTGAATGCCATTTAACAGGAAAAGAGGAAAATAAATCAGAGAGCATTACCCTTGATTTCAAAGACATCTGGAAGGCTCTGAATATGCTGCTTCCTTAAAGCCAGCAAATGAAAGAAGCTGCTGCAGGTGTGAAGTTGGTGAAAAGGCAAGCCACAGCCTCAGATTCTGCAAACCTGAAGTTTCCCATACTCCTTTTCCAGAACAAATCCTGCCTCCTGGCTAAGGAAGCATTCCCAAGTGAATGCATCTTCTCCAAAAGTTAGTCTAAGACTGATAATGAGACTTCTTTTCAGCTAACTAGATTGTATGTTTATTTAAATCACTTTAGATAATCATTCCACATCACTCTTCACTTATTTTCTTCTTATCAAACCACGTCTCCAAAATCTCTGCATAAATTTTATACTGATGGTAAATTCTGTAATGACGCATTTTTGCTTGTGTCATTAATAATCCAGTAGCAAAAGATGGGATCAAAAATTAATACCTGTATTATTACAGGTATCAGTTTATTGTAGGTGATTAATAAGCAGATTTTAACTCAAACATCCAAAATATGACATTTGAAATAGCATCATTTTATCCTTCAGGAAAAATTAGCTGCCATAATGTAATATGCTTATTATTAGAATAAAAAGTGAATTATCTAGGTGAGCTTAGATCTCATTAATTTCTTGATATAGCTATATACCGTGATATGTATTAGAAATCAGCATTGATATATCTAGGAAGCTTAAAGAGTCCGGGGCCTGACAGTGAACTGAACCGTGTAAAGGCTTTCTAGGGTAGGTATTTGCATTTTAGAGTTTTTGATTTGAACTCTCTGTGTTTTAACTCCAAGTCTGCTGTGAGGTAGGGGAGGGGAAGGGGCTGTGGTCTGCCCGCTAGTGTAGGGGAGCGTTTTACTACTGATGTTACATGTTACATATAATGACAAGGGCATGGTGACATCAAAACATGAATGACTTTTGGTTGATTATATTATTGTTGTTGGATCCTCCATAATCAAGGCACTGCTTCTTGCCTGAGTCAGGATGGGCTGTTCCCATGAGCATTACTCTGACCCCAGCGAAGATGCCACCACTGTGCTCAAATTCCTACGTCTAAAGTTACTCCAGGATTTGGGGAAATGGCAGTGGTCAAAACTTTTTCTTTTACTTAAAACAATAATCTGGGCATTCTCTGATGGCTTGGTGTTGAAGATCCCAGGCTTTCACTGCTGTGGTCCAGATTCAATTTCTGCTCAGGGATCTGAGATCCCAAAAGCTGTGTAGCAAAGCCAAAAAAAAAAAATCCCAAAACAAACAAACAAAAAGAATATTCTGATTTTCCAGCCTGGATCAGCTATTCTGATTCCTGGACAGGGAAGAAATCTGTCTTAAATTTGAGGCAATTTATGTTAGATTTAACAGAAGAATATCTCATTTATCTGTTGAATGAATTTTCTATCTCCTTGCTTATGAGTTTAAACACAGAAACAGTGTGTTTCTCTAAACATTAAAAAAAAAAAGTGGCTATGAGTAGAGTGGTATTATTCACATAATATGAATGCTTTCATTTTAAAATTTTGTGAAGATATATTGACACTCATCCGGGCAATACGGAAACCACCAGCCAAAAATGAGTTTAAATTAGATAATGCATTTTTTAAAGCTCTATGTAAACTTTAAAATGCTCAATAAAGTGCTATGGTTAAAAGTGAGCCTCTAAGCCTCTAATTTTATCCACAACTCTAGCAAACCTAGATATTGTGAAGGGAATTGGTTCTGTTTATGAGTTGGGAAATTCTTTGGGGTTTAGACATGAACAGAGGGAGAAGCTGCTGAGCCCATGTGATTATTCTCTTCTTCTTTATTCTCTCCTGCTCACTGTTTTCCCTTTTTAGCTTAGTTTTCCGTTTAATATATTAATCTGTGCACTTATTTTTCTGGCAGATGTGCTATAAGAGCACCTACTATGCTGCTGGCACTGTGGCTCAAGGGACAGATTGGGTCTGATAGCTTTTGGTGACATCTGGGCAAACACTGGTAGGTGTCACCAGTGGTAGACATTTTGGCTTAAACAGCTTGATTTCACTGTCTTTCTCATTATTTAAAATCTCTACACTCATAAAGAGTCCCTCGCTATCACTCTGCTATCCACACCCTCCAGTCTTTTGAACTCTGTGCTTCAACACCCATGACCAAAATTTCCATCCTTAGCACATGTCAGTATCATGTTCTTTAACGATATTCATTCTTATTTAAGATGTGAAGATTAATTTACAGTGATATTTACATAATAACTGCTGAAAGTAATTTTCAACTTTAAGAAAGTTAAGCACATTTTCTCCTTTTATTTATTTACATAAAAGTCAAATGATATTTTAAAGTTATTCTTTTATATTATTATTGAAGCATGATTAACTTACCATGTTATATTAATTTAAGGTGTACAGCATAGTGATTCAATATTTTAATAAAATATACCCCATATATATTTATTATAAAGTATTGGGTGTACACCCTGCGCTCTACATCACACCCTTGTCACTTACCTATTTTGCACATAGTAGTTTGTGTCTCTTAACCCTCTTCACTTATCTTTCCCCTCTTCTAAAGCTTCTCCTCAATGGTAACCACTAATTTGTTCTCTGTAACTGTGAGTCTGTTTCTGTTTTATTGTGTTCATTTGTTTTGTTTTGATTCCAGTATAACTGATATCATATATACTTGTATGAGTTATTTCCACTAAACATAATACCCTCCAGGTCCACCCATGTTGCTGAAAATGACAAAATTTCATACTCTTAATGGTTGAGTAATATTCCATTGAGCATTTATCCTGTTTCTCCATCCATCTGTTGATGGACTCTATTAGTATTTTTATCAATGAGATAATGAGATTAAAAACAGAGTAACGGGTAAAGAATTCACCTGCAATGCAGGAGACCCAGGTTTGATTCCTGGGTCAAGAAGATCCTCTGGAGAAGAAAATGACAGCCCACTCCAGCATTCTTGCCTGGAGAATCTCATGAACAGAGGGGCCTGGTGAGATACAGTCCATGGAGTCATAAAGAGTCGAGCATGACTGAGTGATTTAAGCACATGCACATGATACATATATTTAACCAAAGAAGAAAACTCTGAAAGACAGATTTTTACACTTCAAGCAAAACTTCACCAGGTAAAATAAAATCAGCATCAAAAGCATTGCAGTGCAGAAATTTCAGTAAAGCAAATCATGGAAAAGGAGTGTGGCTGAAAGTGTATACTTCAGATATGATGTGCCAGAGTATAGAGTGGCTTGGAAGAGCTACTAAAATGGATAAGGAGAGGAGATGAAAATTCTTAGCATTAACAATTTTTATTGACAACTGACAAAGATGACAGAAGACAAAAATGGGGGGGGGGAGTAAAAAGTATGTTTTGTCAAATAATTATACAAAAATTTATTGTACAGTATTTTGAATATTTATCAAAAATTAAGCAAATGAATAAATTGTAAGATGTTTCTTTACTTTTCAGTTCCTTGTACTTAGTAAAATATACAGATTGTATGCCTTCCAATGAAAGCAAAATAGACAACATTCAATAAAAAAGCATAAAACATGATTCACATGGAAAGACAGAAGTTGAGTTTATGATAACAGAGATATATTTTGTAGATAACTTTTTCAAAATAACCTCATCATTGAATGCAGTCCCATGTCTTCAGTTCCGGCACCTACATCCTTCTCCAATGGACTGGGGACCTGCTGAAGGGTGCAGTAAGTCCTAATGACCTTGACATTCTTTACTCCTGTGTCAATATCCCTCTACATAAGGAAGTACATTTAGTAGAAAGCTGAGATCATAGATGCAGAACTATTGGCACTGAAAGATTGATTGGCAAGAATGCAAAGAATTAAGTTATGATAGACTCAAACAAGTAATTTTCATTGTTATTGTGGAAAATCTGATTTTTTTTTCAGATATAATGATGCTTGTTTCCCAGTGAACATGAAGCTTTGCTTTTCCTAGTGGTGAAAGATGCACAAAGGCTGAGGTCTTCATGGAATAGCTTTGATAGAAGAGTTTCTCTTTTATTATTCTTTTCTCATAGCTCTGACAAAAATGACTGTTACCAATGGCAACAATGGCACTAGCTTGACTACCCCTGTGACAGGACCTTTTGAAATGCTGAAACCTTTGCTGGTGTCATATCTCAGAACTGTCAAATGTGTCAGCTGCCACTGTGACTGCTCATGGCTCGTTAAAGAATATGCCTCCCAAAATGTGCTGCTTTTTGACCTAAGAGTCACACTTTAATGAGACTGCCCTCAGTAATTAAAACTATTTACAATGCAGTATTTACAGTCTTGGACACTTAGATGGGTAGAGAATGTAACCACTCAGTCGGCAGCCATTATTGTTAAATTCAAGAATAAGCACATAAAGAGCCTCAGTGAGGACACTCACCTCTATGGTACTATGAAAGTGGCAGCCAGTCACACCCTCTCTTTTCCATAGCTGACTCATCCTAAGAAAGAATGAAATTCTGTATCTTAATATCTGTGCCTTGTTTGAAAATCAGAATGCTAGCCTGATGCATGAGCCCTGATTTGTAGAGAAAGCTTCCATGAGGCTAAGATATGAAGTTACCCACATGGCCAAGGATCATTTAGAGACACCTACATGATTCTGATGACAAGGGATAGCTAAAGAGCACCAGGTATCATGAGCTTTAGCTATAATTATCTTATACAGCAAGAAATCGGAAATCACCTGTCTTGTTGATTTTGGATGACACTCGTCTTTCCCTTAGAATCTCCTGTGGAATCACATCTGCTCTAAGAATAAGCGTCTCTTCCTCCCGAGCTTACACAGACACGACTGACCCACATGGCATTAAGTCTCATGTGCTCACACAGCTTCATAATGATAGGTAAACCAGGGCCAAGGAGATCGACGTGTGTGAGCCCACAGCATCCCCACTTCACTCAGAGCTGAGTAACTTTCAGTAGTGACGCCTCACTTCCAACAGAATTCCCAGCATGGATAGCATAGGAGCACAGGGGAGAGGGTCACAGGTACCAATTACAGAGGTGAGCCGAGGAAGGAAGACACTGGAACCACAGTTCAGGAGCCTGAGATGAGCACACCTGAGGAGAAGCTGAGAGTCAGGGCATCCTCCAAGACAATTCCACCTGAAGACCACGGTGTAAGTTGTGTAAAGTAATAGAAACATGGTCTCCAATCTCAAAAGGGCAACTACTGAGGAGAGAGCACAGACTAAACAAGAGACACTCATGACTAAAACAAGGCGTGGCTGACTCTATTCTACCCTACAAGAAGGATAAGAATGAGTTTTTTAAAAAGAAAGATGATTTACATGAGTCAGAGGTTGAATTGGCTTAGGAAAAAGAAGGGAAGTGAGATTCCTCAGTAAAATAAAGAATGGCAATGAAGTTGCCCTCATTGCAGGAGAATCGTTGTCATGATGGGAAAGAAAGCTCTCAGTTTGTTTTCTGCACCTATGACTCTTTTCTGTTTTATAAATAAGTTTATTTGTACCATTTTTTAAGATTCCATAAGTAAGCGATATTGTATGATATTTGTTTTTCTGTCTGACTTGCTTCAATCAGTATGACAATCTCTAAGGAGGAGCGGAGGCTATATTGGGAGACTGGGATTGACATATACATACTACTACATATAAAAAAAAGATAATTAATAAGGACATACTGTAATAGCACATGACACTCTATTCAGTACTCTGAAATGACCTATATTGGAAAGGAATCTGAAAAAGAGCAGAGATGTGTGTGTGTATAACTGACACTCTTGCTGTACACCTGAAACTAACATAACATTGTAAATCAACTATATGACAATAAACATGAATTGAAAAGAGAAAAAATAATAGGAAAGGAAGAAATTTCACAGAAATTACAGGATTGAGTCTTATCTTTCTCCTATTTCCTGATCCTAAGAACTAAGGCCTCACAAAGTATTAAATAGTTATATTTTTCATAAATTCTAATTAGTGTTCTATTTATGATATTTTTTATATTGGTGTTAAATATATATGTTTACAATAATTATTTCCTTGATACAATCAAATTTAGTGTAGAAAATTAAAAGCTTGGCAATTTCCAAGCATTTAATTTCCAAGTACAGGGAAACCTGGCATGCTGCGGTCCAACTGTTGCAAAGAGCTGGGCATGACTGAGTGACTGAACAGCAACAATACAATGATAGTTTTGACCTCTATTAGGTGGGGCTTCCCTGGTGTATCAGGGTGAAGAATCTGCCTGTGATTCAGGAGACCCAGGTTTGATCCCTGAGTCAGGAAGATCTCCTGGAGAAGGGAATAGCTTCCCACTTCAGTATTCTTGCATAGAGAATTACATGGACATAGGAG